>NC_138924.1:4245731-4845731 GCF_965231255.1 Vanellus vanellus
ACTGCTGGAACATTTCACTCGTTTAGCAGTATAGCAGGAGGTAGATAGTGCTGTTTCTTGTCTTGATAAAAATCAGATGTTTTAACTCCCGCATGTTTCGTTTTTATAGTAGATGTACTTCTTACATGTGAGCAAATGTAAAGGCCAAAAAGCTTTTAAATTTCTCATCTGATGTGCCAACAATACCAAAAGCAGTTTTGTAAGTGTGGACATCTCTGATTTTTGCATTATGCTCCCCATATGTATTTAAGAACTTGTCACGAATGCAAGAAGCAGGTGTCTCTATGGCCATTTATTATCCAAGTGAACCCGAGTTCTCACAATCCTGTTTTTATTACCATGTTATAGCACTTTGTTCTTTAAAAAAAAAAAAAAAAAATCCCAAGTTATAATAGAGAGAAGCCTGATTGCATTCCAACTTAATTTTGAGCTTGCTTTTCTTTTAGTCAGTGGAGTGAAGAAGATGAAATTGCAGACTACAAGCAAAACTGTGAGTGGATGGATGAATGTCAGGATGTAATGTTTGAGACCTGGTATGAAAAGATAGCTCAAGCTGACCCAGAGAAGCAGAGAAAGGTGACCTCATAATTTGCTTATTTATCTGCAGAAGGGGTAATTAGTAGACTTTTAAAAGCATAAAGGAGTGAAAGGAATCTGACTTAAGCTGATTTTTTTTTTTTTTTTTTTTTTTCATTAGTTGGATCCCTGGCTCCCCATAGGCCTTCAAAAGTCTAAAATGATTAAAAGATTCCCATCCTTTTTTTGGGCAGGGAAAATGTTCTGCTTTCTGTCTAAAAGAACTTGCTCAAAGTCAGGAAATAATACTCAAATAAATTGTGTCCATTTATTGCTCCAGATGCACATGTTTGTTGCTCGTTACTGTGACCTGTTAAATGTGGACATATCCTGCGATGGCTGTGATGAAATTGCACCGTGGCACCGCTACCGCTGTCTGCAATGCAATGACATGGACCTGTGTAAAACTTGTTTTCTTGGTAAGAATCATTTAAAAAAACCTCAAAACCCTCTACTTGAAGGCAAAATAGTGTCTTCTAAATTATACATAAAATAAAGTGAAAGACGACTTCTGGGTATTTTAGAAATATTGAGAAATATTGAGAAATTTTCCTAATCTGAACGTGAACTTGAAATTAAGAAAGATCCTTTATCAAACAGGACTTAGAGGGAAATCTTAAAAAATTTCTTTACAGGTGGAGTTAAACCCGAAGGACATGAGGATGACCATGAAATGGTTAACATGGAGTATGCCTGTGATCACTGCCAAGGAGTTATCATAGGTCGGAGAATGAACTGCAACGTGTGTGATGACTTTGACCTTTGCTATGGATGCTATTCTGCAAAGAAATACTCTGACAGGTATTAAACACATGATTTTGTACCGCTACTTCACTTGGCAGAAAAGCGGTAATATGCAACTAAGTACAGTCAGTCATTCGCAGGACGCTTCCTACAAGGCTGCGTCTGACATCAGAACGTCTAGTTGGTGTCCTTCAGGGAAACATAACAAATACAGGACCAGTTCAGCAAAAATTTCTGCGGTTTGGAAACCTGCCCCAACCTCTGAACATACTTAGTAGCAATTGTTTTCTAACCATGGCTGTGAAAGTTTCAGGAGAGTTGTCAACCCTGAATGACAGGATGGAAGAAATGAACAGTGCTGTGGTTAGACAACACAGGTTTCAGTGCTCGACACCAAAGATCTTAAAAAATTTCATTTCTAGAGCAGGAGCTCTTGTGACGGTTCAGGTTCTGTTAAAGGAACACTACTGAAACCAGTGAGGCTCTGACAGTTCACCACACTTGAAGGTCTGCAGTTTGAAACTCTGGAATGTGTTGGGTTTTGCACAGTTTCCCGTAAAGGCGTCGTGTGTTGCTAACTACACTGGTTAGCAAGAAAGTGGCTGCATTTCAAAATTATGTACCTTCTTCTTTCAGCCACTTGCCCACTCACAGCATCACAGTGTATCCGATGGTGACTATTCGAATCAGTGACCGACAGAGGCTCATCCAGCCGTATGTCCACAATTATTCCTGGCTGTTGTTTGCGGCTTTGACTCTCTACAGTGCAGATCTGGCAAATGGGGAGGAAGTAGAAGGAGAGAAACTAGATTCACAGGTCCTCAGTCATGCCAGAGTTCTGCAACATCAGTGCATACAGCTCATTGGAGACTGCTTGATGAAAGCACAGCACGGAAAAGGTGAGTCAGCTCCTCCTTCACTGAAACAATGGTTTCTAGCCAGTGTCAGAAAAGTCTGTGATTACTCGCTCTGAAGTTTCCAAAGGAAAGGGGAAGCTACTGTGTACTTCACTGAGAATAACTGTTTATGTAGAAAGCAAATGTAGAACAAGTGTCGTTCAGGGTCGCTGGAACATGGAAAATAGGGTGCTTGAGAAAATTAATTTTATGCTTACATAAATACTGAAGACAGCTTGGCAACTCTGTGGTTGTTTTTTTTTCCATCTTGCATGTTGTAAAGGGATCAATCAATATAGCTTCATGTTCTGTTACTAACGTGTTACTGACAACTGAAGGACTCGAAGGAAAGCAAATAACGTGGTGGAAAATGTTTTTTGTTCTGCATCTCTTGGCAAGAATTTTTTAACCGTATTTGTGGTATGAGATAAGTTTCTGGGGATGATGTCCGTTTGCCTGGAAATAAGTATCTCTGTAAACTAAGACCTACTACAGAAAATACAGTGATACAAGAGAGACCTATGTTGAATGTAACAAAAATTCTAGACTGAGTTCAAATAAGTTTACTGGTAGGTTTTTTTAAGCAGTTCTGCTACAGCTGAAATACCACCACCACCACTTATGCACGCTCATTAATCTGTTTTTAACATATGTTTTATTGTATAGGTATTTAAGTGGTCAGTAGATAAAAAGCTAAGACAAATTTCATTTACCTTTCATAATTTACACTGTTGGGAGGTATCTCTAACGCCTTCTTAAATTAAGACTTCTACACTGATAGTTTCTTTGTGAGGTGGAAAATGTCACCACCTATTCATCACTATTATTTAATGGAACTACATAAATAAGTGAACATGATGGGGAACATCTTCTTGATGGAGTTGATATTCAAAAGAAGTGTGAGAGGCGAAGTTTTCAGTTCTCTTTCAAAATGTTTCAGTTCTGCTTTTTGCCTATCTTGCCACTCAACAACTAAATAGCTTTTATAACTTTCTTGCTTTCAGGTCTGAAAAATTTAGCTCTCCTCTGCATGTTACCAGAAGGTGAATCCTTCTCAGAGAATGACACTGTTTCAGTCAGTCCTCCCACAGATGGTGCTCCAAAAAGTCATACTGGTGATAAAGCAGTGAAGGGAAGAGATGAGAAACCAAGCACAGGCTCTTTTAGGCATTGTAATGTAAGTACCTGGTATTTACTGAACCTCTGATATCAATTAGACGAGCGTTCTTCAGAAGCTTAAACATCCTATTCTGGATATGTAACTGAAATAGTGGGTCGTCATGATTTCATTTGTAGGTACAAGTTGGGGGACAAGGGAACAGTTGTGGTTGGTTCATTTTTTATTAGATCCAGCTGAACCAAGATGACGATATCACCTTATGTTCTTACAGGCAACTGATTCACTAAAGCGTTGGAGGGCAGGGGCAAAGATTGTCCTTTCTGAAAGGGTTGTACTTTCCTCTTAGTTGTTAGCACTGTAGGAGAACGAGTTTCCTACACTTTTATGCACTGTATAAAATAATAGTTTTATATACAGTGTATAAAACTATTACAGTCTAATGTATAGAGATTTGAGCAAAGTAGAAAAATGTATTTTCAGTGTATGGGTACTTAAGACATGTATACATCAAGAAGTTCTAACAAATAAAAAGTTTTGATATTCGAGGAAAAATGTTTGTCAAATGCAGATGACTGGCGGCTTTTTTCCATGGCTGTTTCTGCAGGTATTAAATTTTGGTTTAATCTTTAAGTGTCTTTGTTTTATTTTTAGGGGAAAGGAGATGCTCGCAATGAAATCCAGTCTCCTGCAGAAGATAAAGTAGGAAAAGAAGGAAGTGAAAGCAAAGCTGTCTTTGCAAAGAAAGCTGTTTTGAGACAAGAGTCAGACTTGTCTGTGGATGATAGTGTTTCTCCAACAGGTAAAATTTGCCATTTTCCCTGTCACAGAAATATCCATTCATATGCAAAGCAAACAGTTGTATTTTTTGTTCCTAACCCATTTTTCTGTATTTGCAAATGTCTTTAATGCAAGTGAGTTGTCTGCTTTGGAAAAACCTGCCAAGCATACTGCTTTGAACAACTGTTACCTTGCAGTTAGTTTAGAGGATTCTAGAAATGGGAGTAGAATTCCACCGATATACATCCATGTATAGAGATTACAGTTCCTGTTGGTCTAACATGATACTTCTGAATTCTTACGTACTTGGAACCAGAAGTTAAGTGTCGTATTCTATTAAAGACTAGTATTGTTAGAATTACGATAGTAAAATGGATCTGTCTGTAGTACTGTCCTTTATGTTTTTCAATAGATGGTGTAAACCTCTTTACCTACCATCTTTTATACACTTTTATAAAGACTTGCTTTTCAAATTTTAATAACATTTTTTAAAAAGGGTTTTTATCCTTAGATTGTAATTATAAAAAATAAGGTATCACTTATTTTTTTAATTCTTTTTGGTCATTCGGGGGGTTCTCTTCTTTTGTTTTAATTTAAAAAGCAGATGACTACCTCTTGGAGGATTCAGCCCAGAAGCAAGCAGAGAAGGTTTTAATACCCAGCCAGGAGCAAGTTTTTGCTGAATGCTCTCAGAAGAGGATTCTAGGATTGCTGGCAGCTATGTTACCACCTTTCAAATCAGTTAGTTCTTTTTACTTTCAATCTGTGTAGTTTTGTAGATGTAACACGAATATTGTGAATAAAATTCATATGGAATTAAATGTGGAGAGATGGGCTCTTCTTACTTACATGTTATAAAATGCGAATCAGAATGTCTTAAGGCATTTCGCATTATTAAGGAATGTAAGAGTTCGTTCCTGCATGGGGGGAGAGGGAAACGAATCTTAATATATCTGTAAAGCAGTCTATCTTCACTGTTCAACAACTGCAAAGTTTAAGCCATCAGCTTAGATTTACGTGTCAGGTCAGCTTAACAGGTCAATAACCGAAGCAGGAATGTAGTTTCTCATTTCCTTTTGTCCCATTTGAAAGAGTGTTAGAACAGAAGATTTTTGTATGTGCTATGACTTTGACTAAGTGTCTTGTTTTCTTTCCCTGCCTTACTGAGATTTTTCTTTTTCCACAGGGCTCCACAATGTCTTTGATTAACCTGGAACAAATACTTCCACTGATGTTTCAGGTTGTAATCTCAAACGCTGGCCACCTAAATGAAACTTATCATTTGACGTTGGGACTTCTGGGCCAGTTAATCCTGAGACTTATGCCTGCAGAGGTGGACGCTGCAGTGGCTAAAGTCCTTTCAGCCAAACATAATTTGTTTGCCGCGGGAGATGGGTCTACAGCGCCAGAAGGCTGGAAGACAACTCATCTGCTGTTCAGTCTGGGAGCTGTGTGTTTAGACAGGTGCTTTTGACTTTAAACCTATTAGTTGCTCTCTGACTGATACTCATTTTCTTTCAAGTGTGCCTCGTGCATAGGGGCTTTTTAATAGAAAGTTGATTAAACCTGTGCCCTGATCATGGAAAGGCCTTAGCATCTGCAGCCTTCGTTGCAGTGAGAATCTCTTCATTTCCTTCCAGAAGAAGGCTGTCTGTTGAAGAGTAACTTAATTTCCTGTGCTTACCTACGTAGCATGATATGGTGGAAGAAGTAAGGTTTTGAAATTTTGCAGAAAACCAAAATGCAGTCCTATGTTTTTTGTATGGCATTATTTCTCTCCTTTGAGTTACCGATCTCTTGCATAACTTGGGAAAGGAGGAGTGTTGCTACCACTTGGCAAAGTGGTAGCTATCACCAGTGCAGAGTTCTGGATCTGGCCCTTTTATGTAAGAGTATTAGAGGGAGACGTTTTTGTATAGTAAAATTGCACTGGAAACAGCAGGGCAGATGTGGAGTGGAATGGAATGGAATTCTGAAGATCTTGAGAAAGCTCTGACATTGATATCATGCTTTTTCAATATGACAGTGTTATTTTTCTGTGTAGCTATGTTTTATAGGGCAGGTCCATTAGCAGATAGAAAAGCATATGAAATCTAAAGGCAGAATATCCCGAGGGTCAGCTGAGGGAAAGGAGTTCCTCAAAGACTAACTTTAGAGCGAGGAGGCCATTCTCATTGGATTATTTGTGTAGTTTGCAGAGAGCAGATAATCACGTACATGGGAAATAAACCACTTGTTGTGCAATGAAAAGCTTGTGAGCTCTGAACTAAAATTAGGAATTAAAGCTAACAATGTTCAGGCACACTTTGATTTGTGACTGTAAACCCTTTAAGAAAACAGAGTAGTATTTATGCTCTAGTGATGAAGAACAAACCAGAATTGATGTGTCAGCTGACATGAAAGCTTCAAATATTTGGAAAAACATTTACATAATAATATGAAAGCTTTAGCTATGACAGATTAACAGTGATAACGCTGTCTTGAGGAAAAACAGTTTCAGGTAAGTCTGTAGTCAGCTCTCCTAATACAGACTGCTCTTGCTTTCCAGTCGTGTAGGTCTGGACTGGGCAAGCTCCATGGCAGATATTCTTCGATCTTTGAACTCTTCTGCGCAGTGGCATAATGTGATCGCTGCTTTCACTGACCATTGCATTAAGCAACTGCCCTTCCAGCTAAAGCACACCAATATCTTCACTTTATTGGTGCTGGTTGGGTTTCCTGAGGTAAGTGGCCTATCGATACTAAAGAAAAGGAAATTGGTTAGAGTTTTTAGGTTTCTATTTCTAAACGCTACGGATTTCATCAATTGGGGATGTCCATTATAAACTGTCAAAACACGGTGTATGTCAGAGTTCACATCTTTCCACTTGCGCACAATTAATGCTTATCTAATGAGGAATAACATAGCTGGTTTTGTCTGGCGTTTCTTGCAGTGCTACTTGGAACTATCACAAGAAAACCAGCTTAGTATGTTTGAGTATCAAAAAGGGCTTTTTATACAAGCGAAACAATCCAGTCTTACTCTTGATAGTCATAACTCTGATATATTGCCTACGTAGCGTTAAGTTGGTTGTTGTAGGCATTTTATTTTTAGACAAGTGAACTGCCGTTTTTCTAAAGATCAGCAAATACCTGGCAGCGAGCACATTGTTCAGCTAAAAAATACGATAACAAATGCAAGCAAATGTAACCAATATAACAGGTGACTGTGTATTTACAAGTAAGTATTCCAAATAATAACTGCAACTCTTGCTACAATTTCAGGTGCTGTGTATGGGGACTCGTTCTGTGTACGTGGATAATGCTAATGAGCCTCATAACGTGATCATCCTGAAGCATTTCACTGAGAAAAACAGGGCAGTTGTAGTAGACATCAAAACCCGAAAGAGAAAAACAGGTTCTGTGACATTTTTATTTTATCAAAGAATCACAGAGTATTTCCTTACAGTTTCTTATGGATACCCAAAAGCGTATTTTAACTAGACCACTTTGTGCAGGTCTGCAGAGTTTGAATTCCTTTATTAGTAAGTGGCCTGATTTTTTTCCTTGCAGGTTAAACCAGATTGTGAAGCTTCTGCAGTAAAGATTCTGGAGACTCATTTTCTTTTTAAAACTGACATTTATTTTTATATAGAAAAGGATTTAGGGACCTAGTTGTTGAGACCATTTTATTAATTGAGATATCTCAGAAATAGGCTTTTGATTAAGCAGTTGTTTCTGTTTTGAGATTTGCTTACTCCTTGTGTCTTATCCTGTACAAACACGTGCTTAATGTTTTAAAACAATTGCAAATCTAAAAAATGTCTGTGCTGCCTCTGTGTATTTAAGTGCTGCTATATAAAGGAAAGGTACTCAGAGCCTGAGCATTTTTGGGATAGTCCATTTTTTTGCTCCAAAAATACTCTGCATTTTTATGAAGTGCCTGTTTCCACTGTGGGCAAGATGTGCTACCTACCAGCAAATGAAGACCAGGAACAAACACAAATATAGCCGTTATCGATTAATTGCTTCTGAAATGATGCCGTTGGCTGTTTTTTCCTGATCCTCTAAAAAAGCATGCCATGAGGACAGGCCTAACTTCTTTAATCCTGTGCTTTATAAAATGTCAGGAGTCTTATCTTCTCTGCTTCCCTTCTGTCTGGAAGAACTTTTCAAAACAGTTTAGATATCCCTAAAAGTTGAGACAAGAATCAAAAAGAGCTATACAGCAGGAAATAGTGTATGCTCCAAGAAATGTGTCTGGATACTTTAGAGTTATCCATTCTAGGGCACATTGGTAGAGTGTGTTGGCTATTATGGTGTCTAAAGGCACCAAAAAACCCCAACACCAAAACCTACCAGCAAACAACAATAACCCAGAGCTAGATGTTGCCTCCTGGGTCCCATTCATTGTACCAGAGAGAATTTTCTTCCTGTATTTCACCTTGCTTAAAAGTTAGTCACGCTCAATGTTTAACATTCAACAAATCAGTTGGATTTCTAGGAGCGAGGGCTTTCAGCTTTGGCAGACATGACCTAATAATGTGAAGTTAATAAAGCAAAGATTGTCCTAAGATTTTACTATTGAAGTTGTTTAAAAGACACTTGGAAAAATCAACAGACTAAACTGCTTTTTGATATTGAAGAAAGATTTGAATATAAAAGCCTTTTTTTTTTACTGTTGACATTTTAAACAGTAAGATCAGCAAGATTTATTTCATTGTATGAATTGCAGGACAGGAATTTTAATTGTAAAATACAACGTGCGCTGCCTTGGCTGCCGTACTGTTTATATGCAAATATGTGCAGACAGTCAGCCTGTTGCCAGAAGTTTACCTAGGGGTTTTTTAACTTGCACTGAAGAACGAAGTATTTTCCTGCCTATTCAATAAGTCTGAGATAATTTTAGTACAAGGCCATTATTGGAACGTACTTCATGTATGGATGATATTCACATCCCAGCCTACTCATATCTACTGGTAAGCGGTGATTTCACAACGCTTTAGGATTAACCTAGTCAATTGTGGGGTTTTTTCTCTCTTGTAGTGAAAGACTACCAGTTGATTCAGAAATGTGGACAAGAAGGCAGTGATTCCCAGACCCAGCTGAGACAGTACCTCCAGCACTTTGTTCTTATATCCACACACCTTCTGCAAACCAGCATGGACAGTAGCTACGCTGAGGCGGTGGAAGCAACTTGGGTCTTGTCGCTTGCTCTCAAGGGGCTTTACAGAACACTTAAGGTATCTTTTGCTTGACACGTAGAATATAATAGATTAACTAGAAGTTTGTATTCTACCTCGCACTACAGGAACTTGACTGAGCACATTGGGGTACTCACCCAAGTTTGTTTCTCTCACAGCTGGCTCCTTTTATCCCCTGTCTGCAGGGGGTTGAAAATGTTCCGAGGTTGAAAGTTTGCTTGCAAATAGCATTTGTGAGTCTGAGTTGAAAGCTGGGCTGCTTTTCCTCTGGGGGGGCTTGACCATTCGTGAAAACTGAAGAAATGTATAGGGATAACACTTTATGGAGTGAAGCTCATTCACCCCTTTTCTTACTTCTGAAGTATTTGAAGAGGGGATCTGTATTTTTTTGGATTGTCAAAGCAAAACAGATATTCTGTTACTACTGTGTGTGTCATAGATAATATTTTGGTATTTTTTTTTAGGGACGTGAAAGAAAAAGATTCCCAACATAGTTCATCTGGGCAGGAAATTTATCTGAGGCCATGTCATAAGGCCTTGCAAGCATTGTGATGCATTGTTCCCTTTTTACTTATTTATTTGTGTATGTCTGTCTGTGTAGATTCATGGTTTTAAGGAGATCCAAGCTGCCTTTCTTCAGTCTGATTTACTTAAGCTTCTAGTGAAGAAATGTAGCAAAGGAACTGGCTTCAGTAAGACCTGGCTTCTGCGAGACTTGGAGGTAAGAAAAGTTATGTTTTGTAGAAGGTCGGGCTTCGCACAGTGTCATGAAAGGTTATGGCACTGCGCTTCCCCTTTGTGAAGAAAGCCTCAAGAGTTTCTAATTAGTCTTTATAAAAATGTTCACTTAACTGTATCTGTGAATCTGCCTTCCTCTGTCCATCATAATTGTGTAGATAATAGTCTAACTTCTTTAATTAAAATCAGCTCCTGCTTTAATCTGATTGTATTTGAAAGAAATTTGCAAGATGAGGCATTAGTCAGCTACTCAATTTCTTTTATGAATTTTATTTAGACTGTTCTTGAAAATTCCATTCTTCAATTTAAAAAATCATAAATCTCAGAGACATATTATCTGTGTTACTTACTGACATGTACAAGTATTACTACAGTGCAATATGGGGATATCAATATGCATGTGGGCACATTTCTTATGAGTGTTCATTAATTGCTGGAAGATAAGCGTGGTGCAACTGTTAGTTATGTTTTATCATAGGCAAGATTTGTGTAAATTCATACTTAAGACGGTAGCAACAATAAGAGAGAGAAAGAGTAAAGCCCTGGGGTTGCCCTGAGCAGTTGCCCCAGGTGGTTGGTTGGAAATGCTGCAGAATCAGATCCGTCCTGTGGGATCTTGCTGCCTCCTGCCCTGCAGCCAGAGCGCCAGCCCGGGCTGGGAGAGCTGTCCCACCTCCCTCCCCTTTGGGCAGCATTGTACTGGGTGAATGATCTGCCCTGAGCATGAAAATGTCTCGCCATAGCTCTGCCCGCATTACTCCTCAGAGCTGAGCCTGGCGCAAACTGGAGGGCCAAGGAAGCGTGTAACATTATTTTTTTTCTTGTTACAAGTACTACTGGTGTTGGCTGTGCTGAAGCCAAAGGTATGTTTTCAAAGGAGAGGAGTGTGTAGGGGCATCGCTATCGCTGGCTTTTGGTGATAGTCACCTCTGCTCTGTTCTTGTCTAAGAATCCCCATCCCTGGAGGTGTTCAAGGCCAGGTTGGACGGGGCTTGGAGCAACCTGGGCTGGTGGGAGGTGTCCCTGCTCATGTCAGCGGGGTTGGAACTGAATGATCTTTAAGGTCCCTTCCAACCTAAACCATTCCATGATTCTATGAATCCTCAAACCTTTGATGTACTGAAATGGTTAAATAATTATTTTCTCAATTTTTTTACACTCTCAGCTAATCACTTAAGTTGTCTTTGTAGCAGCCTGGAAGGTGTAACTCATTCGTGAAGTGGGAAATGATTCGGGTTTGTGTGTTGGTTTGTTTTTTTTCTTTTTTTAGGTGCTGCTTCTTTTTAGAATAGCATGTGTTAAGCACTGCCCAAGTCTTATAATGTTCTTATAAAATGCTGATTGCAGCTACGCTAATAATATCTACAGCTGTCACACCATATGCTACCTTTTTTCTGTGTAGATTTTGTCAATAATGCTGTATTCCTCAAAGAAAGAGATCAGTTCTCTGGCTGAACGTGAGGATACGGAACTGGAAGAAAGGGAACAAGATCAAGACGTGGAGCAACCCATTGTTGGTCCTGTTGATTTAGAGCAGAACAAACTGGATCCTCTGGAGGGTTTGGATGAAGCCACCAAAATATGCTTCTTGGTACTTAAACTTAATTTTACCTCCTTTGAAGCTACTGTGAATTTGCTAGTTGCATAAAACATTTGGTAGTTTATATGGCTGCTGTTCTTCTAAATTTACAGAATATGGGTCTATGATTTCAATGTACCGTTACCTAAAGGGAATAAAATAGAACTACAGTAATTAACACTAAAAAATCATTATAAAGCTTTTTGCTAAATTACTTTTCATTTTTACTAATCCAGATATTAAGTTCATTAATTCTCTGCCTACATGATAAGTGGGAAAATAATACCTAGGTCATCCTGAAAGAAACTCATCTTTCTTTTTCCCCTGTAATGTCATCTTTTTTTCTTTTCTTTTTTTTTTTCTTTTTTTTGTCTCCTTGCTCAGATGACACATGATGCGCTTAATGCACCTCTCCATATTCTTCGAGCCATGTATGAGTTGCAAATGAAAAGAACAGATTCTTTTTTCATGGAAGTTCAGAAGAGGTATGTGAAGGACTGCGTGCAGCAGAAAAACAGAGTTACTAGATGTGGGTGGTAACCTAAAATCTAATAGGTGCAGAACAGAAATTGTTCCAAGGATACGATTTGGTTTTCATGTGTGAAAAAGTAAGGAAATAAACTCCTACTAAGTTGTATTTATGGAAACAAGTCACCATCTTCTGAAATACGTTGCGTGTTCTGTGATAACTCCCATATGAAGATCTACTATGTCTCTAAATATCCTAACTGAGGAAGAATGGAGAGCTTACATGTGGCTTCTAGTAATCAAAGCGTGTCATGGCGCCACCATGTTCTCACAGAGATGAGCCATTTTATAACATTTAAAAGCTTTGACTTGGTAGAACAGGGAAGCTAGTTAACATAATATGATAAAAATAGGTAGAGTTAAACGAATCTTTCTAAAACAGAAGGTGGGAAGATTTAATTTTCATTTAATTGCACTAACTAGTTTGAATTACTTTCGAAACACATTTGTGTATTAATTTTTTTTTTCCTGTGGCCTCTTTTAAGGTTTGATGGAGATGTAATTACAACAGATGAGAGGATCCGAACACTGGCTCAGAAATGGCAACCCAGCAAGCGTTTGAGGTTGGAGGAGCAGAGTTCAAAAGCAGTGGATACAGATATGATCATCTTACCATGTCTGGTACGTACATCTCCACAAAAAGGAGCAGCTCTGAAATAATTAATTTAGGCATTGAGTAACTTCAGTTTTGTTTAGTAACCTCAAACCCAAGATTATTTTTTTTTTTTTTTAACATCTGAAATAAACTGTTGTTAATGTTTTATGTCAAAGTAAATGAGCAGGTACAACAAGCAGCAAGTATTTCTTCCATGTAATTTCTTCCTTAAGGAAGTAAGAGAACTCGATTCTCAGGTCAGTAGAACAAATGGTGATTTCACGCTGTAATTTCCTCTCCTTATGCAAGCAAGATTGTATCTAATTATTGTAAGCTTATGCCGTAAGTGTTACTGTTTTAGCATATTATTGTTATCTTATAGCAATTTCAGCAGGACAAGGAAGCAATGAATTTGTCTTGTAAAGTAGACACTACAATTGCAAGCTTTAGGTTTTACATTCAATAGCGTGGTCCTACAGCTCTTTGCTTTGTTTTGGGTGCCGATTCCTGGCTGTGTGGTATCACCAGCACAATCGTCTATCAGTTGCATAGCAAACTGGATTAACGGCTTCCTGAAGTAGTTTCACATAATTCTAAGAAAAAAAAAAAAAAAAAAGAAAATAGGCCTTGCAACAGCTTATACAGAGGCTGTGAAATATCCACCCCTGGAAATTCTCCAAACTTAACTGGACAAAGCCTTGATTTTGAAGTTGGCTCAGCTTTCAGTCAGATTTGGACCGAATGATCTTCAAAGGTCCTTCCCAACTCGCCTCATTCGGCGTCACAGAGAGCACAGCACTTTGTTGCTTTACCTCTGTAGGTCAGCTTAAATGAGTGCTTCTGGTTAGAATTCTAACTGCTGGATCCACTCGTGTACAGTCATGAAGGCATTGGAGTATAGTGAAGTCTGTTGACATAAACAGTCTTTTTGAGGAATTCTGTCCCTGTAGGTGCGTGAGAGATCATGCTGTTGTGTTCCCTGTTACGTCTGATTTTCAGTATGTAAAAGACAGATTCATTTGTAAATTCAGCTTGCAGTCTGATGGACTGGTCAGATACGCAAACAGAAGGAAGTAAATTGTTCAGAGCCTGTTTTCGACCTTGCGTTTCTTTTTTGCAGTCAAAGCCTGCGCTCTGTGATAAAGCAACAGAAGAAACCAATCCGGTCGCCCAGAAATTGATAACCAACACAGAGAGTGATCTACAGCTTAGTTATGCCAAGCAACGGCGCACGAAGAGTTCAATCCTCTTGCACAAGGAGCTGGACTCCAGAAGTAAAAAGGCTGTGAGGGACTACCTGTACCGAGTAAATGAGGCAACTGCTGTTCTTTATGCCAGGCACGTGCTGGCATCGTTGTTAGCTGAGTGGCCGGATGATGTGTCAATAAATGAGGAAATCCTAGATCTCAGTGGCCCAGCGCATATGACATACATACTGGACATGCTTATGCAGCTAGAGGAAAAGCAGTTATGGGAAAAAGTAAGTGGATTTCACCTATGCATGTGAACAAGCCCTGTGCCTACGTGCCACGAGACTCTTGACTAACAAAACTACTTGCAGTTCCTTTTTTTAAACTAAATTGAAACTCCAAAATTTAAATTCGTTCTGAAAAAGCAGTTGGAATCTGTCAGTGTCTTAACGTACTGATTTTGTTAACGGAAAATGGAAAAACCAGCTTTGTGAGACAACTCTCAGTTATGAAAGAGATATATGGGAAAATAAATCTTATCGAGAAATTGGTAAAATAGGCAGTCTGTTTTGAAAGCTGCTTTTTGTTAGATCTCAACGTGTATATCGTAATACCTGCTACTCCATTGATGAGCTGACTGCTACTCTGGTGGAAGTGATCTTGGAATTATAATAGAATGTTGTAATGAAAATGTCAGTTCAGTGCTTCACAGGAGTTGAAGCAAATCAAATGCTGGGAACCTTCAGAGAAGGAATTAAGTTAGTCTCACCTCTGTCCCTGGGAAGGTATTGGAGCGACTCATTCTGGATGTCATCTCCAATCACGTTGAGGAACAGGAAGTTATTGGAAGTGGTCAACATGGATTTACCAAGGGTAAATCGTGCTTGACCAATCTGATAGCTTTCTATGATGTTATAACTGGTTGGCTGGATGAGGGGAAAGTCGTGGATGTCATCTACCTTGACTTTAGCAAGGCTTTTGACACTGTCTCCCATGACATCCTCATTAGGAAGCTGAGGAAGTATAGGCTAGATGAGGTGACAGTGAGGTGGATTGAGAGTTGGCTGCGGGACAGGACTCAGAGGGTTGTGATCAGCGGCACAGAGTCTAGTTGGAGGCCTGTAACCAGTGGTGTCCCCCAGGGGTCAATACTCGGTCCTATTTTGTTTAATATATTCATTAATGACCTGGATGAGGGGACAGAGTGTATCCTCAGCAAGTTTGCTGATGATACCAAACTGGGTGGGGTGGCTGACACCCCAGAGGGCTGTGCTGCCATCCAGCGTGACCTGGACAGGCTGGAGAGCTGGGCAGAGAAGAACCTAATGAGGTTCAACAAAACCAAGTGCAAGGTCCTGCACCTGGGGAGGAGGAATGCTAGGCACCAGTACAGGTTAGGGGCTGACCTGCTGGGAGATAGCTTGGAGGAGAAGGATCTGGGGGTTGTGGTAGACAGTAAATTATCCATGGCCCAGCAATGTGCCCTTGTCGCCAAAAAGGCCAATGGAATCCTGGGCTGCATAGGGAAGAGTGTGGCCAGTAGGTCGAGGGAGGTCATTCTCCCCCTCTACTCGGCACTGGTGAGGCCACAACTGGAATACTGTGTCCAGTTTTGGGCTCCCCAGTTCAAGAGGGACAGGGAACTGCTGGAGCGAGTCCAGCGAAGGGCAACTAAGATGATTAAGGGCTTGGAGCATCTGCCTTATGAGGAAAGGCTGAGAGAGCTGGGACTCTTTAGCCTGGAGAAGAGAAGGCTGAGGGGAGACCTGATTATGGCATACAAGTATCTAAGGGGTGGGTTGAAGAAGGATGGAGCCAGGCTCTTTTCATTGGTTCCAAGTGACAGGACGAGGGGCAATGGGCACAAGTTAGAACACAGGAAGTTCCGTTCAAATACACGGAAACAGTTCTTTACGGTTCGGGTGACAGAGCACTGGAACAGGCTGCCCAGGGAGGTTGTGGAGTCCCCTTCCCTGGAGATTTTCAAGACCCGCCTGGATGCAGTCCTGAGTAATGTGCTCTAGGCAATCCTGCTTTAGCAGGGGAGTTGGAATAGATGATCTCTAGAGGTCCCTTCCAACTCTGATAATTCTGTGATTCTGTGATTCTGTGAAAAATAAAACAGAAGGCATCGGTATGCCACTGAACCAATAGTGTGCTCTCACCTGGGCTTCACATTGTGACGTGACCCCCTCATTTAGAGGAGAAAAAAAAAAAAAAAAAAATGCCATACAACTGGAAGAGTTCTGACGAAGAGTGGCAAAAGTTATTACAGCCATGGAATAACTTCAGTAGGAGGAACCAACTAGTTTTCATGCCGGATCTTTGCCCTGTGGGGTCATGGGGGGAGGAGGAGTAATGGAAAAGTCTGTTCCTCCTTCTCTATGGTTTTAAAACAGTAAGCAGCATATGAAATTTAACAGCAAGTATTATTCACTGGCCCTCCCAGTAAGAAAACAAAGGAGTGTCAGATTAATGTAATACGTGGCAGGTCCAAAACAAACCAAAAGAACTGGTTCTTGACACAGTATGTCATTGAAATTGGTGCCGCAGGGTGTTTATATAGGTTCAGAAAATGACAGAATGAACTGATACAGTAAGAATCTGTTAAGGCATATTAAATTCAAAAGTGTAGCCTTTGTCTTCGGCTGTTCTGCAAGCGTGTGGAGGCAAAGAACCTATTCAGGGAACTGTGCTACCTACTGCGTTTGTGTTTTAAACTCCTTTTCCCCAAGAAATCCATTTTTGGCTGATTTGGAGATGAACCTTTTGGTCTGAGCTTCTGTTACTTTTTCTAGGAGGAGTTAGAAAATTGCAGGTGAAGAGCTGTAACAGGTTGCTCTAATGACCTGGAAAGGGGCTCCAGCAGCAGGACTCCCAATTCAGAGCTTTTGTGTACTGTTGAAAAATAACAAAAAGTAGAGACTTGGGTTGTTCAGAATTACCATTTAGTGTGTCCTGATAGACTAAATGGCATTTATTTGTATTTTTAAAGACACAGCTCTTGCATTTAGTGCTTTGAAACACTGCAGCCACTTAACTGATACTTAATCATTCCTTCGTATACATGAAGTTGTACATTTTGAAGGCTAAAATGTCTTCTATTCAAATCAAAACCTGAAGGTATAAAAGGTAGAGGTGTCTGTTCAGTATATTAACAAAGTTGTTTATCTTCCTTGTTTACAGCTTTTGTTTACTATTTATTACTTTATGGATTAGCCTTGATTCTAGCCTTTGTGTGAAGAGATGTAGCTAATAGCTCTTGCGTTTTTGTTGGAAAAAGACTGAAAGATCTGGAAGAAAGGACAGAGTAAAATCTTCTGCGCTTGTGGAGATGACGCTTGTAGACATCACTTGTGAATTTGTTTAGTTTCTCGGTAGTAGGTTGGTTCTCTCTTCCGAAATGTTGTATGGCTGGAAATGACTCATGTCAGTCATCAAGCATCTAAGTTTGTGAATGTTGGTTTGATAGTAAATTGTATTTACGTGACGTGTTGCTTCTCCCCAGATCCTACAGAAGGTCCTGCACGGGTGCAACGAGAGCATGCTGGGAACAATGGCACTGACGGCGTGCCAGTTCATGGAGGAGCCTGGAATGGCAGTCCAGATGCGCGAATCCAAACATCCTTATAACAACAATACTAATTTTGAGGTGAGTTACACATGTATTGCACTGCAGTGGATTTGCGTGGTCTGAAGACCAGTTGAAGAACATCACTGTGGTTGGAGCAGAAGCCTCCCACTGTTCCACGCGTATACCCATGGGACTTCTGTGCTTGACGCCCCTGTGAAATACCTGTTCAGTCTTGCTTTCGAAGAGGCTGCTGCCAAATGACTGAGGCCTTGCCCTGTAAAGAAATATGTTTGGTAAGGCACTTCAGCGTAGTCCTCATTCAAACATGCAAAAAGTGCTTAGCTTAAATGGTTTTACTACGCCTGTGTGTGAAGCAGATCATATACTTAGATGGTTTCAGGGCCTTAATGAGCAAATAACTCTACCCTTTCATCTGAAGGTCTGTTTCGCTTGGCCTGTTACTTCCTTGTGCTGATAGAAACAAGAAGTGGAGTCTGTCTTTCTTGTCTTCCTCATTTTAGACTATCTTCTCCTGACACAAACAGCTTCTGATTTTTCTTTTCTTGCTATTGTTTGAAAGCATTTTTCTAATATGTATTGGTAAGTAATTATTGCCTCTGGGCAGTCTTGGGATTATTTTTTTTTTCCCCTGCAGCTCTTACTCTTCTGATTTTTATTTTCAAAATGTGTATAAACCTTTACGATATGGCACTGAGATCAATATCAGCAATGATTTCTGCTTTTAAAAAGCAAACCATCGCTGGCAAGTAATTTTTACACTCCTAACAGCTAATGCAAACAACAGGCCATGGTTTACATTTGTTAAATTAGCTCCTGATAAAAATAACAGAGAGGCTTTCTTCCCATGGAGATGCTGTACTATTTGTTATATCTCCCTTGTTCATACGGTGGAAGTTAAGTGGCTTCTGGGTAATATGGTATTGCAGCATACAAAGATGGTATGTTTATTTCTCAGGATAAAGTTCACATTCCCGGTGCTATCTACCTCTCAATCAAATTTGACTCTCAGTGTAATACGGAAGAAGGCTGTGATGAGTTGCTCATGTCCAGCAGCAGCGATTTCCAGCAGGATCGGCACAGCTTCAGTGGGTCTCCGCAGAAATGGAATGATTTTGAGCTTCCAGGTGAATACGCAGTGTTTTCAAAGTGCAAATGTGTGGGGAATCGCTGGTATCCAGCGCTCTCGAGAGAAACTACTGAAATATGGCAGTTAAATGCAGATGTTCCTGAGGTGTGTGTGTGGGGGAAAAACTCCTTTTCTTGTCCCGGTCTGTATGCTCTGATGTGCTGCTCTTGCATTTGTTTCTTAAAAGTAGGCTTATCTGGTGTTCTGCTACTTGACCTTTTTTTTCCACGCCTCAGTCAAAGCATGCACTTAGCTACTGGAAACAAATTTTGATCTTGATTCTGTTCCAACACAGTCCTTGTTCTGCACAATATTCACTTACATTGTTTCTGCCTTGTCTTACTTTCCACAGGAAGCACATTTTTATTTTTTTGTTTAAAAAACCCAAACAGATAGGCTTATCTCTTGTCTCTGTGCTGTACTAGTGCTCAGAGCAAATAAAGAATGTGTGCCAACGCCTTGTCTCCAGTTGTTGCCACAGAGCATAGCTGAAAAAAAACCCCCGCCATTTGACTGACAACTTCAGCCTGTATTCTCTAAGCGCGGTTTTGATAACGGCAGCAGCAAGTGCGGGTGAGCTGAAGGAGTGCACGGTCCCATGCGTCTTACGCTGTTTTAACCCGCTGAGCGCTGTAGCGTTGCAGGAAGCTTTTAACTTCGAGTACTGTCAGTAGCTGTAAGTAGATTTAGGAACTTTCTTAGCAAAGCCGCTTGGGTTACAAGGTGCTAGTTAGAAACAAATGTGCGCTCTGTAGAAATATTTTGGATTTTTATGAACTTCTTTCTGTCTTCCTTTTCCTCCCAAATAGTTGCAGAGGTTTGCCAAGAAGCTGAACTTTGAGGCCCATTGTTTTTGAGCAGCCTTGGCTGTGAAACTTGAATTTCACCTTGTGAAACTTTATTTCCAGCCAAGGCTGTCTGGATTAAGGCTCTTGATTTCACTCCGCAGGCGTTAGCTGAAACCAGGCATTTGAAGGCTTCTGGGCTTTTCATTTGATGCTTTCTCAAGACTCCCAGGAGTAGGAGAGAGCAATGGCTCCACGTCATAATGAAAAGGGAAACATGGTTTTAGATTTTTTTTTTTTAATTATTTTTTTTAATCCTAAAAAAAAAAAAAATTCAAATTTCTTCGTGAAACTTTGAAAATTCTGCTTCCCAGTGAACACTAGCATGCTTGCCCCGGGGTGATGGGATTTTTCATGGAACAGAAGGATATTCTAAGTTTTAACCAGATCTAATATTACAGAGCACAATAGGTAAGGATATGGTTTTTTAGCATTACAGCTAACTACCAGGGCTTATCTCCGTGAAGCTGTAGATGCTACAGTGACAAGAACTTCTTGAATGTTCCACTACCTGATTGTAAAATGGTCAAACATTTTGATAGTTCTTCCACTTTTAAGTGGCTAGGTTTAACAATTTTGTTCCCTAGAGTAACTTTGCAATTTAATTTTCTGACGTGTAAAAGCTGTGCAACTTTACTTTCACACTCTTTTTTTTTAACCTTTTGTTTAGTGGACTGTGAAGTTGGCTGTCTATGTAGAGGTTCTTTTTTTCGTAAATCATAACCGCTCCCTAACATAATTGGAAAAGTGAAGTTTAACTGAACTATAGCGTTTCTTTAACTCCCTCTTCTTCTATGTAGTTGTCAAAAATGTAAGAGACATTATCCTTGTAACTATCTTTACACAGTGGAAACCATTCTTCAGCCTCCTGTTTATCTCATAATTAGCAAAAGATCACCTCTCTTGAATGACAATATCTGGGATTAATTTATGACAGACTTTTCATTTGAATTTACGATAGTGAAACTGACTCCGAAGGTAGTAATGTGGATTTTCTTCCTTCCCTTGCACACAGGGGACACGCTCTATTACCGATTTACTTCTGACATGAGTAACACTGAGTGGGGTTATAAGTTTACGGTGACAGCGGGTCATCTTGGAAGGTTTCAGACAGGTAAGCACCGCTCAGGACGTATCGGAAAGGACTTTTTCAAGTTATTTTGCCAAGCTTTCACAAACTTGTGGTTATCCCTTTCTTTGATTTAGAATTTCCTTTCTCCATTGCTTTGCAAATAACGTGATTAGTTTTGTTCGAGTTGAAACTTGACTCATGTCTCTTTATTTGCTGAGACTTTATGCTAGAAATACCAAACCTTCACAGAGGCTTGGAGATAACAATTATAATAATGCTTTTTGCATTCAGAGTCTCATTATAGGACAATAATTACACACAGAATTTAGTAAACACTCCAAGGTGCTGTAATTGGAAACAGAAATAATTGTAACTGGGTTTTTAAAAAGTAGTTTTCCATTAGAATAGGCTGCTTCTGGATCTAATTTCTAGATACAACATGAAAGCTTTTGTTAGTTTATTTTAGAGCTTAAATGTTTTTAATGAAATTGAAGTTGGATGACTTGCAATCAGCAAAACTACTGTGTGTCACATAGTGGCAAGGACCTGTGTTTTGTTTGCCTTATTTGGGAAAAACTTTTATTTCAGATAGGATTCTTTCTAAGTTTTTTGCCCCAGAAAAGACTTGTAATGTCAGGATGTACTCTAGAACTATATTTTTTTGGTATTTTTGCTCAATATTTCTTACTTGCCCAAACAGTACTTAATACATGGAGAAAACTGAGCATATGAACAGAATAGGTCCCTACTAAAGTAACAGCTGTTTGATTTTGGTGTTTGGGGTTTTTTTTCCCCCCCCAGGGTTTGAAATTCTGAAGCAGATGCTGTCTGAGGAAAGGGTAGTTCCTCACCTTCCACTGGCTAAAATCTGGGAATGGCAGGTGGGGGTAGCGTGCCGTCAGACTGGCCACCAGCGTTTGAAGGCGATCCACCTGCTCTTGAAGATCGTGCAGTGCAGCGCCCAGAGGTAAGTGCGCTGTTCTGCATTGTAACGCTAAAAGGCAAAAGGCAGGAGAAGAGAAAGCTGATAATATTTTGAAGTCAGAAAACCATGATCTGTAGTAGCATTGTTAATTTGCCTTTCAGATACAGTTCACAGTGCCTTGATAGCAGAAAGTTATCATAAGGGTTTTTTCTGAGAACATTTTGTTGTCTTTCTTGGCTTTTAAGAAAGGGCCAATGAATTCAGATGTTGTTGTAAAGAAAAAAAAATCGTCCCAAAACAGGACAAAAAATAGATTTCATTTTCTAGAAATTTATTATCTTTCTATTAGTTGTACTTCAGAATTAAGGTGAGGATGGAATAATAAACCGGTGAAACGATGATAACTTTTAAATTATAATTTTTAGTTGTACCACTAAGCCTGTAACGGAGTTTCAGAAGGGATAGGTGTGCTAATGCTTAAGGAGGTATAGCATGGGTATTTCTTATGAAAATACACATTCAAAAAGTGTTGAGCTTTTATAGTGTCTTGCAAATGTGTACAGTCACATTAACTCAGTAGAGGTGCTGGAAACAAAAGGCAACAATGCTGGAATACTGACGCTTATCTCAGTTGTGTCCTTTCAGTTCAGAACAAGCAAAATCATGAAAACAACAGCATCTTACTACCTTGCTTGGATAAAGAGAAATCAAAAAGTATATTCGCATATAGTATTAAAATCTCACAGTTACATAGAACCATTGCTTGACTCTGTAAATTTTGCATACAGTGATCTACATCCAAGTCTGAAAAAATAAGTTTGATATTACTTGTAATCACTGATTTATTATTGTTTCAAGTTCCCTTAGGTATTTTTTTAATCAGAAAATGTCTTTGTCATGCAGACAACAAATTTAATTGCTAAAAGATCAAGTCTCCATTGTGCTTATAATATTTAACATTTTTCTTGTGTTAATCTGATGATAGATTCTGAAATCGAGTTTT
The DNA here is from genome assembly GCF_965231255.1 of Vanellus vanellus. NCBI lineage: Eukaryota > Metazoa > Chordata > Aves > Charadriiformes > Charadriidae > Vanellus > Vanellus vanellus. The sequence goes on from NC_138924.1 coordinate 4,268,224, forward strand.
CCCCCTTTTCCTCCCTATTGAATGATATTTGTCATCCTGTCTGTATGATAAGTGACATTTGGATTAGCTAGCTTGTAACTCAGGAGTAGGAAGGAGGCAGGGTTGGAATTGTTTTTAAAGCTATTTATCAATTTTTGTCTGTCTGCCCTAAATAAGGGCATCGCCTGCCCTGTTCGGTATTGTATAATTTCAAGCAGTGGAGCTACAGTATTTAGCAAAGTGATATATATATAATTTTTTTAAAGTCCTCATTTCAGGAGGCCGCTCAATTTTAGAGAAGTCATTTAGTCATTCGTGGATATGAGGTCTTCTCCACTTCGCTGATTCAGAATGAAATTCACTGTGCTGAAACACCTTATTGAATTTAGATTCGAAAATGCTTCTTGTGTTTCTTCCTTTATTTATAGGTCTAACTGTCAAAACTGTGTGGTTTTATTCTCCTTAAATTTGTGCAGGTTTTTGTGGTTTTCTCCCCAAAACAGGCATAAGGTAATGGGTACTCACTATTTCATTTGAATTCCATTTAAATTGTTGTTTGGTTGTTGTTGGTTTTTTTTTTCAGGGACTGTGACCTCACCTTGTTGAAGCCACTTTGGCAGCTTTTCACCCACATGGAAAACAACTTGTGTCACGACATGGCCAAGCCTGGTATCCTCCTTCCTCTTCATCGAGCACTTGCAGAACTCTTCTTTGTTACAGAAAACAGAGTTACTGTAAGCAGTTCCTGTACTTGTATCCCTCCTCTCCCCACTGCTGGGAATGATAACATAGTTCAGTGTTAAACTAAATGCAGTTTTCCTTTATCTTGGCAAAGTTCATCAGAGCTTTAGAAACATTAAATGCTTCAGAAACATTAAGAACTTTCCCTGGTGGAGTCTGGTAGCAAATTCTGATAGAGGGGCATACTTATCCATCGTGGCACCTTAGGAAACAGTCACGACTCTTCCCTGTGTGACTGAGGCAGTAGGCCCTAAAGCCACTCTTCATTCTGAGAAGAATGCTGATTTAATAATTAATTTAAAGGTATTTGAATGTGGTTCTCCTTGAGCCGACTTCGAACGTTGCATATGAACAGGCTGTAATGACCTGATTTCTGTGGTCACAAACTGTGTCCAAGAGAGTTTTGTGTGTAGTTCTGGTACCTTTGATTCACGGGGACTGCTATAACGATCGGTGTTCTAATGTTAATTAGTAGGGTGGTGTCTTTGGTAGAAACGTTGGTGTTCATTGAATGCTTTCTGGCTGCAGGAGCTTGGATCTCTGCAGGAGTATTTGCTTGCCTTAAATACTGAAGATCATCTTCATCGCTGCACAGCACAGGTAATAAGATGGCACAACCCCGGAGGAGTGTGGTTTTGTGCTATTTTTCTGGCAGTCAGAGAAAAATAAACGATTTCTGATTGCCCAGTGGAGTTTTATATAATAGATATGATTACACTTGGGTTTTACAATACCGTGACAGGCCTCTGAAATTTGGGAATGAACTACACGCAAATGCTGTTCAGATGTCAGATGATGTGCCACAAACTGGCTGTCGGGTGTCATCAGGTTTATCTGTTTTACCGGTTTGACCTCTCAGCTGCCAAAACGTGGCAACGGGGAAGGGGCTGGTCTGTCAGCCCCTGGAGGTGCAGTTGCCTTGCCGAAACTGCCTGGGTGCGTGGCAGCTACTGCGCTACCAGGTGGAAACAGGATGGTTATCTATCTATTTCCATTTAATTTCATACAAGGATTTCTTTACAGTTTTGGATTGGGGAGAATCTTTGATGTGACTCTATTTTTCCTTCTCTCTTCTAGGCCCTGAAAAACATTGCTGCTATCAGCCTTGCCATTAACTACCCGAACAAATCAACAAGTTTCTGGAATGTTTAATACTGGCTCAGGCCGGAGTGCATGGGATAGAGTAGTTTGTCCATAGGAACCTTGGAACAAACATCTTAACTCCGTTCAGGAAAAGTTCCTTCAGCTTCAGTGTATGAGCACTCTGCAGCCTTCCTTCCTTCCACCTTGATGTAGAATTTGTAAAAGTAAAAGCGCACTTCAATGAAAAAGCACATCTTGAAGTAACTCACGCGTCGCCTACAGTTATGTATGCACATATTGTAGCATGTTAGAGTAAACAGAACAATATTTTTTTTTATTCAGAGGAAGTAATCGAAAGAAGGTAGCTGAAGTATGAGAATGGAAGGCCCCCATGGTGGTATCCTCTGCTCCCAAGGAAACTTGATTGATGGAACGTGACAGCTTTGAAAGTACTGCTGAACTCGGAGTGATGCCGTCGGCAGCATCTATTATATATCAATCATTGAAGTGAAAAAGGCAAACCCGAATCTGGTGGGCTGATGCGGAAATGGTCCACGCTTGAATCCTGTCATGTTTGCTGTTGTTTTAAAGGCTACTACCCAAGGAGAAGAACTTTGATTCTTACTAAAGTACAGGTTGTAAAACGAATTCTGGGTGACTTGCATGGCAGTTAAAGGATTCCTGTTTCAGAGCATCCTCGTGCACGAGGTTAATGTTCCTCCTGTTCTTTGATTTGATCCCCCGGATCATCTATTCTTACCTTCATTTGTCTCCAACGTGTTATTCTAAATAGTCCATTATTTGAGTGCAGAGAGCGAAGACCAGCCTCCATTCGCAAAGCCGTGGGAATATGAAGAACTGAGGAACTTACATGTTTCTCGAAGATCACATCTTTACAACATACTATCCGTGGGGCTTTTTTCTCTTAATTATTTCGATACTAGTGGCGTAGGAGGTCCTTCTCGGCAATGTTGGGAACCTGGACTCCCAGTGCTTAGAGCGGGGGTTAATGATCAATCCAGTCTTATCTTATAGAGCAATAACTGCATTACTCTTAGCGAACGTGGAATGAATTGCAGACCTTCTATGCTAAAATAAATTGGCTTTCTTCCTGCTCAGCTACGCTGGTTATTCCCTTCCCGAAAAGTTAAAAAGAACGTAGAAGGATTTGGGGGTGTATTTTTATACAGTTGTACAGTATGTAGAGCGAGTCTTGTCAAGTATGAATTCAGAGAACTTTTTGTGCTAATTATTTTCTTCTTCCCTTCCTCACCTCAACATTAGACTATGGAAAAAAAAGGCAACCAAAAGCTTCAGTAGTAACTGTGAATGCAAGTTGTGTAAAGGCAGTGGCTCTGTCAGAAGGGAATATGATTATTGACCTTGTTTGTCTGAAAGGTGAGCGGTGCCTAAATGGCGATGTGCAGCGTGCACAGCGGCACCGCTTTGGGGGGTGACCTCTGAATTGATGGTCTTACGAGCTGGGATTGGAATTTTAAGGGTGGTCCAATTTCCTTCTGAGAAGGAAACGTGCAGTAATACATCCACCCCCTTTTTCTTGGATGGTCTCTAGTGCTGTGGTTAAAGATGTTTTGACTTCTGTTCAGGCAAGTGAGTGCAAAGCGAAGGCTTCTTCAGGGGATGAGGTTGAATGAGAATGTGATTATTCTGCCTGAAAGACTTAAAAGTGAAGACCAAGAAGCACTATGCTGGAGCCGTTGCCTTTGGGAATGGAGTGGCCCTCTTAGCAAATGAGAAGTACGTTTTTCCTGAATTCTGGCATATTTATCAAAGACTGAAAGGAATTGGAGAGATATATTGCTCTGAAACCCCTCGAGTATACTGTAGTTGAAGGTTGAAGCCCTCCTTCCTTCCTGAATGAGATCACGGTGGGAAGGGAATTACCAGAGTTGTGGCCTATCTCTAACGCATGGATCATTTTGTTCCCACATCCAAGTAACGTATTTGAGTTTGCAGTCTCGCTGCAGGGGTGTCTGAGAGATCCCCGAGGAACCAACTGTTTCACACTTTCTGACAGCGTGAACAGAATCTGAGAACAGGGAGTTGCTCCACCAAAACGAGACGTTCTTAAGTCCGCACTAGGGAGTCGTATCGATGGGACAGGTGAGCGTTTTGAAACTGCTCTTCTTGAGCCGCAGGACTTTCTATTCACTGCCTCCGTGTGAGTCTGTGGCTAAGCAGCCAGGGATGTGCAATGGGCTGATTCGCTGAGGCATGTAGCATGCTGCTGAGATCCGCCTGTTTTAGTCAAAGAAGGCTTTTTTTTTTTTTTTTTTTTTTTCACATCAGGGATGAAGACTGTAAATAAACCGTTCATGGAACCTGTCATGGCTCTATCGTATTCGCGTATTTTTTTTCCGTTGGACTGTCTCTTTGCTTTCTGTATGAAGACATGAGGCTGCAAGGATGACACAGGAGTGGCCAGTGTTCCTTACTAGGCGTACCACTTAACTTACTCTACCAGCAGTAACTGGCCTTGTGAGTCAGTCACCGTGCCCCGAAGGGACTGTCGAGGAACAGTGTCCACTAAATATAATTTCTACCCACTAGATGGAACTGAAGGACTGTGACCTGAGTTGACACTGAATCTGTTGCTGCCTTACAACTCAATCATTCATTATGGATTTTTTAAGAGACAAGAAACACTGATTTTTTTTTTTTTATTTTTTTTTCTTCTGGTAGTTTTAAAGAAAGAAAGGAAGAGAATGCCAATAATGAATATTCATGATCAATCACATTTTGAAAATCCTGCAGCAGTTCTAAGTGGATGTGGATGATACTATTGAATAGTATAAAACTGTCTGGAAAACAGGTATGCTGAAAAAAAACGTGCCTAATATAAAAAACAAACAAACAAACAAGTTGTCCTGCCTGAATCACCTATGATGTGTTTAAAACAAACCATATTGTTCCTAATGATACATTTGACTTGCTTTCATTAAACACTTAAAAAAGAGAGTTTTATAATTTCTTTTCTTACGGGTTTACTACTTTGCAATTTTTATCAGTTGTTTAAAATATATCAGACCTTTAGATTTATTCCAGTTCAGTTCAACATGTAAAAAGAAAGCTACAGATATGGGTAAAATATGCAAATGAAGAGAAATATATTGTAAAAATTCTATAAAAACAAAAAAGTACACCACAGTGTCTGTTGTTTGTTTGCTTTTCTCCACTCCTCACTGAACGTTAAACGCTTGAAGTTGCAGTGAGATCCAGGGGTTTCCTTACTGATCTTCATTTTCAATGCCTGTAAGCAAACCTGCTTTTCCGCGCGCAGTTACTGTCTGTATATCGCTGGTACTGTATCGAACTATTCAGGATACATCTGGAGTGCTCTCTTCAGTTCCAGTCTTGCTGTTTACGTTCCAGTGGCCTTATCCTAAAAATCAAGTTTTCCCATGGTTGTCCAGTGGTTTCAGTGCCTGTGACTGTTTATTTTCAGCCCTAAACCCCACATCTGGGTCCCCAGATGTCTCATGTAAAGCTGAAATTTGCCTTAGTATCTCTCGATTCTAATACAGTGGTGATTCTAATTAGCGAAGGTGCTTGTACCCACCTAGTCCAACGGACTGAGTTTAAAAGCTTATTTACCCGGGGCTTGGCTCGGGGAAAGGGCCGCTCAGGGGAGCGTGAGCGAGGAAGTCGACATCTTTGAATGTTTACCTAAAGCTCTAAGTTTCCACTGGTTCCGTGTGCTCAGAAAATGGTCTTACTAGGGAATTTTATTAAATATAAACAGTATATAAATATAATGAAATATAAATAGTACTATAAATAGAGACAGCCAGGTTTGGGCTTTCAGCTGGTGAAAGCAAGGTGATGAATCTAACAAATTTGGTTTAATCTGCTATTACGCTGAGCGCGGTCCCAGGCGGTGGAACCGACAGAGGTCACAACCATAATGCTTGGGAACCGCTGGTTTTCAGAGCAAATTAATTAAGACCGTTTTTCTTCCAAGAGATCAAAATTAAGCTGCAAGCTAACTTATAGGTGGGTGAATTGTTTTTTTGTTTTTTTTTTTTAACCTCGTTTTAGGAGAAGGCTACGCTATGTTTAGAAGGGAACTGGCCCAAACGCCCCGAGTTCTCACAGCCGAGCTCAGATGTCACGTTTCCAGTGGGTCTGGTATCTTTGCAACCATTAGGGCGAACCCTGCCCTTTCCTACCATTTTAAATCTGGAGTGACTGTCCGCAGCTCTGCGAAGGTGCCCTGCTATGAAATCTGGGCGTGTTGGAGCAGAGCGAGGCCAAATCATCTGAGTCTGTACTTTCCTTTCCCTTTCTAACGATGAATGTGGTTTCTTGCAACCAGAAGCGAGTGGTGCCGGGTATCTGCTGGGGAAGGCGCCAGCACAAGCACCGTACCGTGTTTTCAGGGGACAAACAACAACCGCAACCATGGGAGCCGATTAAAAAAAAAAAAAAAAAACATGACCTGCTCCTTAGGTAAAGCTACCGAAATGTGGGAAAACAGATTAATATATGTAAAGAGGACGCTTTTCAATGCTCGGCCAGTTCGTCTGTGGGAGGTCAGGCTGGATAAGAACTGGAACAAAGAATGTGCATTGGTAAAATGGCCTGGAAAAACAGGAACTGTGCTGGGCTTTGTAGGGGGAAACAGAAATCTGGCCCACCTCTGGATTTAAAGCGAAGTCGTCAATTCCCATTCAAGCGAATAAGAGAGAAATCCACTGTGATTAGGGAAGGAATTAAGTAAGAGGTGAAGGAAGTAAGATTAAAGCTCATTCTTTCCATGACGGTCAGGTCTAATTTAATCAGGTCTATTCTGCTGTAATCTTTCCTGATTTTTCACCTAAGAAAGCACAAATAGCTGATACCCGACTCAAACCCGTGCTGCAACGTTGTGGTGGGGCTCTTAAATGGGTATGCACTCTAAGGAGGTATAAACATGTAGAAAAAAAAAGAAAAACAAAACCACCCTAAAAAACCTTATTTCCTCCAACTGGGACCATCAACAAGGATTCCTGATAAATAGATGGAAACCTCAAGACGCTTTCGCAGTGCTCCTTAGTGTGTAGAGACTTGTTCTTTTGATACTCAAGGGCTGAGAGTGGATTTAGGGAATGTGGGAAAAGAAGTGGAGAAAGGATAACTGGGGTGTCTTGGAGATGGGGGCTTTCCACCGAAGTGTTAGGCAGGTTGCTGCAGAGGTTCTCTTACTTTAATGATTTTATTTAAAAAAAACAAAACAAAACAAAACACAGCAACTTGTTTCTTGCTTCCGTTCCCCACTTTACTCTCTGACTTTCCAGAAATCTTACTGCTTTTTTTTTTTTTTTTTTTTCCATTTGCTGTGCAAATAACAAACGTTTAAGCTTGCATTGCATGGAAAAAGTCAATTTTATGAGAACTAAAGAAATGTGAAATATTTGCCAGCGGTACCTTCTCTTGGGGGGGGGAGGGGTATTTCCAAAACACTTTGTTAGCATCTCCTAGCGCCTGTATCATCAAAGGCGCTTACTCCAAGCCATTTTGGTACCTGCACGCGAGTGAGAGCTGGACGAGATGCTCCATTTCATACCGCCTCTGGCAGTGACCACCCTCTCCTCTCTCCACAAGCGCTCCGGGGAGCGTTCCCCATCCCGACCTGCAAAAGACTGGGGTTTGGCTAATTGTGGTGGGCTTAATTGTGTCCTCTCCTCTGATGGCTCTGGGCAGTGACTATAGTAATACCTTTTGAGTTGTCTCGTCCCTTTGTGACCTGCTGCAGTGGAGCTCTGTGCCTTTCCGCACGGTCCCCGCAAAGCTGTGGGTTTGCGGCTCCTTCGCTCGGCAGAGCCGAGACGGGCGGCGTTTCCTGGGGGATACGGAGACAACCGGCGCTCGGCCTTTCTGGTGGTTTCTGAAGACCCTCTCAGATGGTGTCTGCTCTCTTCCAGGAGGTGGTGGTAAGGTCGGTGCTAAACATCGCACCTTCTCACTACTTCGTGCTTAATACCGCACACGCAAAATTCTTTCTCTCCTTTTGTAATGAGCCATTCCCCTTATCTTTAACGCGCCCCTGTGGAGGTGGGCTGGGAGCTCAGCTTTCTCCTCGCCGCCTTTCAGGCACCAAAGGTTTTAACCTCTTCAACCACCTAAAATTCCTGGGAGTCAACAAAACCTCTTACTGGACTCTGGAGGAGCTGCTGTTCTGCCCGTCTAGTGGCATTGCTGCTGCGCCAGGAATGGGGAAAAACACGAAACGAAGTGAAAAGCGCAGCGTGTTCTGGTAATTATTTTATGTAAATATATTCCCCGTGTGTTTTTAGCCAGAGCCGGTACGTGTCCTCAAACTAGGTGACCGTTATTTCTGTGCTGTTGGGTCGCTGCTGAGCGGAGCTCTGGGAGGGCTGTGCGGTACGGGCTGTAGCGCAGGTACTGCCGTCAGCCGCGGGTTGCTGGAGCTCGGGCTGAATTTCTGGGTGACAGATCCCATCCTAATGCCTGAGGAAATGCTTCCCCTCGTGACTTTATACTTTCTAATCGCTAAAAGCACCCTATACAGATTTTTCGCTCCAATACATCATCTCCTATGGTATGACACCTGCAATAGGAGGACTTCAATAGGCGTATGGAGGTAGACATTTATTAGGGCTTCATGTTAGATTCAAATAAATACGGAATTAAGGTGTAATCTTGATCACATCTATTTAAGCGTTTAAAGGTAGGCTTTAAATTGGTTTTGTTGCCTTGGAGCCTAAACAGACTGCGCTGATGATACGGAATTCACAAATTGTACGGCTTTCGCTTGCACCCAGCGAAACCTGCAAAGGCAGAACATCAAAAGATGAATTCCGGAGTCGGGAGAAGTGTTGAGTCAGGAGGCCTTTAGTCAAGGCTTTGCTTCAGAATAAGTCACGTCTGCGTTTCTTACCCGTCTCCTTTACATAAGCCACCCACAGAGAACTCATTAATCAAAAATGTCAATGGTTTCACAGAAATCCCCCCCCGCTCACACCTTGGGGTTTATGTTCCTCGCAGCAGCAGGTTGGGCTTTTTTTCTCCCCACCAATTGTATTTTTCTATTTTTTCAATGTTTCCATTCCGAGTGTTAATATTTAGAGAGAAAGGAGCGTTTCATCTTCCGTGAGGTCAATTTTGGATACTCTGCTGGATGTTAAACGACATCACTTTGCCTTCAATAATTGTCCTTCTTGCATTGCTCTGAAAAACTGCCTTTTCCTCTGCTCATTCACCCGTCTCAAAATACACCGTGATGCCTTTGATCTTTCGGCACCTTATTTTTTCCTGCTGAAGGTGTCTCAGCTTCTTCGAAGCTGACGGCATCTCGGAGGGTGTGCTCTTTGCTCGCTGCCCTCCCCGGCGCGCCGGCTCGCTGCTGCCGCGGCTTCTGCCTTTTCGTTCGGTCGGGGGAGACAAACCTCCCACCGAGGCCGGACCCCAGCAGCTGAAAAGAGTTGCTTTATTTACCAGAAACGCAAAGGAACGCATATCCCTCCTGAATTTTGCACTAATAATGGTTAAAACCGGCAGAGGCTGCTGCTGAGAGGTTATAGCTTTTCTTTAATTAGTTCTGCACAGAGGCGAGGGGGGGGAATCCACGGATGAGGAGCGTGGATCGATGGATGAGGAGGGTGGATCCATGCCCAGGAGGTGCTGCTGCCTGTCCCCCGTGCTTGTCCTCGCCGTGCACCGTAGGAATTAGAGACACTGCTCTGCTCCCTGAGGTCTCCCTGCCAAAACCAGTATTTGAAGGGCAGGAGGAAGATCCCTCCGGTTCCTTGGGGGTTTTTTTTGCCGCTTTCTTTCCGATGGTCGCTGCGCCTCCGTGCCCCCTGGGCCAGCAAAGGTGGCAGGGCAGCGCACGCAGCGGAAGAGCCGTCAGTGCCGTCGCCTGCCGCGGGGTGAGCGGCTGCTGCTGTTAGAAGGTTTCTTCTGAAAAAAAAAAAAAAAAAAAAAAAAAAAATCACACGTTTACTTCCCGGCTCGTTGCCTGAAGCACATCCAGACCCTTCGCCGGCTGGGAACAGCGTGTCCCGTTGCGGGGATGGGGAAGCGCCTGTTCTTGGTGCGGCGCTAACCACGGCATACGGCCTCGGCGGGGCTGCCCACCCCCGGAGCGGCTGCCGGCGGCGCTGGGTGCGGGATGCCAGCCCTGCCCACGGGCCACGGCGGGAAAGGCCGGGAGCCCGCCTGGGCTCCTGGGGGTCCCAGCGTGGGGCGGCTGGAGCTGCACCGGCCTCCACGGCTAAAAGCAGCTCTGCAGCTCCTCCGAGTCGCAAACCCCGTGTGCGTCGCTGCTGGGACAGCTCTGCCCTTTGCAACACGTGTTTTATTCCTGAGTGAGAGGAGGTTTCTTCCCCTGGGGGGGAAAGTCCTCCTCTCGGTTTCCCCCAGAAAGCCGCCCCCCACCCCTCGCATCGCCCGGGGAAGCTGCACCCCACGCTCCAGCGCTGCCCCTACCCGCGCTCCTGTCCCATCCCTTTTCCCCCTTGGGACGTGGTTCCCGACAAAACCAGTGACCCACCGGCTGTTTTATTGCCCCGGTGCCACAGCCGTGATGCCACTGTGGGCTGTTGATGCCTTTGGCTTTTTTTCCTTTAAGACTTTTCCTCCTTTGAGGATTTCAGAGACGGGCAGAGCCTCACCTGGCTCGGCAAGGCCTCAGCCCGCCTTGAGCTAACGGAGACCCGCCATCACTTCGCTTGCACAGGCATAAAGCAGGTGACCCTCTGGACTCGCCCGCTGGCTTCTGATATCTACACCGCCCTTTGCACGAGGCTGTTGGGAAGCTCCCGGGGGAAGAAGGCAGATCCCTGCTGCGCCCATAAAGCTGCCTGTGGTCTCCTCTTCTATTCCAGGGACCGGTTCCCACAACGTTCCTGTGGTTGCCTATATAGCATCTTCTGGTGCTGAGAGCTGCTGTGCTCTGGGCGGCCCTCCGGCTGCCAGATCCCAAAAGGAGAGGCATCGCCGCTTGCTGGTTCTCTCAGATACCCTCAGGTTCCCACACTAGCCCTAAAATAGAATATTTGCTTGCCAGTGGGCTGCTCTCACCATGGGCTGCCGCCAGCTGTAGCCGTGTTCATGTGGCATCGAGCGGCTGCACGCGGAGTCACACAGTTGTCAGCGCTGATCCGTGGCTTTAATTGCAAACTCATTGTTTGGGAAGTCTCAGATAAGTCAAAACAGACAACGGCAGCTCAGCCCCAGCTCGTGAGCGGTTCGGTTCAGTATTCAGGATTCCTCATCTGCAGCAAAACCCGACCAGGGTGTTTCTCTGGGCAAACGCCGGGGTTTGTGTCCCGGCAGTGAGCCACCGGCTCCCCAGGCCATGCTCTGCCCTTGTGACGGTGCGCCGCGGCCCTCTGATCTTATCTTCTGGTGGCACAGCCGAGCTCCCGGCTCAGCCGTGGCTCCTGCGCCGTCCGACGCAGCCAGAGGTGGGTTTGCTGAGCCACAGCCGCCTTCTGCAGGGGCCGCGGGAGAGGGGAGGCAGGAGAGGGGCTGCACCCCCTGGGCACCGGGGGTGGTGGCTCAGGCACTGTGCTGACTTGATGATGATGATGATGATGATGATGATGATGATGATGATGATGATGATGGGTTTGCTTCCGGCGCTGCTGTTGGGGCGTTCTGAGCAGCAGCACAGCCCCGTGAGAGCGTTTCACCTCTACCACTGGAGGTGCTGGGGATGGGGATGGGGATGGGGATGGGGATGGGGATGGGGACGGGGGAGACCCGAGGGCAGCATCCAGCTGAGGCACTGGGCAGAGCACTTAAAATCCCCACCCAGACTTTGGAGATCTCTATGCTCCAGCAAGGATTAGCCCCAGGCTGCGACTGCAAATGGTGACACTGGAAAAGCAGCATCCCCGTGAGCAGAGCCTGGGGAGATCCCCAAAACAAACCGCCCCTTTGGGGTGCCTGCGGCAGAGCGGGACCTGCTGGCAGCGATGGAGGAGCAGCCCCGTGCACCACCACCCCATTTCCATTCCACCGAGCGCTGAGGGAGGGATCCCACCCCGGCTCAGACCCTGGGGGGTGCTGGGGGTGGCCGGTTTGTGCCCTCTGCACCTTCCCCTGTCCTGCTTTTTCACCTACTGCGTCCCACGGCCGTGGTGGCAGCCCCGGCGCCTTCCCGGGGAGCCCTGCCAGCTAATACACCACTTTTAATCTCTAAAGAAGGTCCTTTGTGAGGCCTTTTGTCAACAGGGCCTGTCCCATTGCTATAGCTACGGCCCCTTTGCTGCCGGACACACCTGTTTGTTTTTCCAGCTCCTTTCTGTTGCCGCCAGATTTCTCTGCCACCTAAATAAAAATACCGAGAAAAGCCCTGCCCTGGTCCTGCGCCCTCCTCGCCCTTCCCATTAAGGAAACTCCCCGCTCCCCCGGGGACTGGTTTTCTGCAGGCAGCGGCCTCAAACCAGCCTGCTTAGCTCTGGTCCCTCGCCACGGTTTTGGTTTTCTCCCTTTTACCCTTAAAACGACTGTGCTGGCGGTGGAGCGGGGCTGGGGACGGCGCGGTTTGCAGCGCGGTCTCCGGGCGAAGCAGATGCCTCGGGAAGGGCAGGGGACGGTCATATCCCCATAGCCCCTCAACAGGAATTTTGCAGATACGCCACTGAATACCCCTCACCCCCCACCCCCCATGAATAAAACCCCCCAAAATTAATATTTTGTGGGTATTGGCCTCATGCACCTGCGCGGGGAGTAGGCACTGCCCCAGCTCCCGGGCTGCAGTGCAGCACGGAGGAAAGATTCTCCCCCCTCCTGATGACCCTGGTCCTGCGCTGCCCCCGGCACCCGCAGCCTCCCCGGGGGTCGGCACTGCCCTTTGGGGTCGCTAAAAAAAAAAGAAAATATACTGCCTTCACGAGCTGTGTCTGCTGCATGCCCGGAGAAAAACACCCAGAGGCGGAAATGATCCCGGGGGAATTTCTTTTCATTCGCCAACCTTTTTCCCCCCGCGCCAGGCTCGGGGCGGCGATTTGCGATGGATATCAAAAGCATTTCCATGAGCGAAGAGGGCTTATCTCGATCTTTACTGGGGCAACCTGACCGTAAAGATCTTACTGTTGTCTTCCTGCGCTTCATTTCTTCCCCCACCAGCTGCAGCTGGGGTTTGGCCCTGGCAGCGGGGCCGTGGGATCCGCCGTTTCGGCACGGCTGAGCCGCTGGGATTTGCTTTCCCTGCTCCGCGCGCTCAACCTCGGCGCGGCTGAGTCACGCTCTCCGCCGCCGCCTGACTCACCGCCGCGCCGAGATCACCGAGAAACCTCCGGAGCCGGGCAGAGAAATCCACCCCCGGGGCTGTGAGGTTTCATCCCGCAGCGCCAGAGCTCCAGTCCTCTCCGCCAGCACCCGAAGTGATGCTGGAAAGGAGAGGGGAGAAGCCTCGGGGGATACGCAGCCCCGGCCGGGCGCGAAGGCAGGATGGCGCCGGTGGCAGGGACGGGCCGGAGGGAGGGAGCGGGATTCCAGGATTTGGCCTTACTTTTGCCACAAGCTGGCAATGAAATAATTAAATGGAACCTCCCCCTTATTTCACGTGCGCGTTGTTGCTGTTTATTGCCCTGTTGCTTTGGCATCGCTTCTAAATATTTAATGTGTTGGAAGTGGTATTTTTGATTAATGCGCTGTATTTGATACGTGGTGTGTGTGTTACCGTTTGCGAAAAAAACCCAAACAAGACCTTTAATGCTCTTCACGAAATAAGTCAGTTCAGCAACACCACCGAGGGCTCGCGGCTCCTCTGGCCCCGCGCTGGGCATCCCTCGGGCACGCGCTGCCCCCGAGCGCCGTGTGACAGCTGCCAAAGCTTGCCTAAAATTCAAAGTGTTTAGGATCCGCTATAAAACGAACCACGTCCCCGAAGCCAGGGCTGCGGGGACACACTCGAGGACTGCTGCTGTGGGTTTGCAGTGGTGCTGCACATCTGGAGCACAGGCACATCTGGGCAGCCGCTCCGGGAAGGACGGTGCAGTTTTGGAGTGGGTGAGCAGGAAAGGCAGGGGGAACAGCCGGAGGGTTTTAGCGGTGATCCGGCTCTCCCGCTGCCCATCACCCCGCCGTCAGACAAACCTGAGCCGCCGTTGGGTGGAAAACAGGCTTTTTGGGGAGAAATCGGTCACGCTCGGTTGAATGTTTGTGTAAGGGAAGAGGGCTGCAGGGAGCGCGGCGCGCGGCGTGGCAGCGGCTGCTGACCCGCCCCACGGTTGGATTTGTCTTCTAGAGAAAAACATCCAGTTTTGATATTAAAGATTTCCAGCGATGGAAAATTCACAGCAGCCGCGGGGCTGGGGAGCCAGGCGCTAATTGGCGGAACTTGTAGAAAAAGCATCCCTCCAGCTCTTTTCCATTGGAAAATCCAAAAGCTTTCTCCAACTGTTGATTTCTCATAAAAACTAAAGCAAAACCCGCTGGGTGGGGAGGCAGGGGCGAGGGAAGATCTTGACAATGTTGGAGCAGCCCGTTTCACTCCAGCAGGACAAATATTTACATTTTTTCATTTTCAAGTTACTCTTGTTTGGAAATCATTTGTTTTATATTGCACTCTGTTACCACGCTTTGAAAAATCACAAAGAACACAAAGTGATTTTGCAGAAATACAATGTTTTGGCTAAAGCAGAATGACTTTTTTTTTTTTTTTTTTCATAATTTTCCCTGGGATCATTGACATTTTGGGGCCTTTTCCAACTCCGAAACTTCAGAGCGATCTCTTGTACTCGTTTGTCCAGCTGTATCATAAAACAATAATTCTCAAAGAGTTAATAAAACTTTTAATATTTTTTCAATGGATCCTCAGCACCCATCAGGCACTTGCACTGCCTCCTCTCGGGACCGGAGCCATCTGCGACGCTTCCTACTGCCGCGCTCAAACCCACCCGGAGCATCTGCTGCTGCCGTCGGTGGCATTGCTGTGATTTAGTAAATGAGTTAGGAATCGTTAATAAATGAGCGCTGCGGGTAGCACCTATGGATCTTGCAAGTAGCCTTTGAAAATGAAGTCTTTTCCCATTGCAACCCTCTCCCTCGCATTTCCCCCCGGGCGGAGGCTGTAACGTCCTTCCAGGCGTCTGAGTCGCTGCGGTTATTTTCCCTGCACTGGAGAGGGTGGGAGTGATTTAGGTAATTAGCGCTGGGAATACAACCACAACTAACGGGGCCGGGTGAGGGCATGCGTGGCCCCTGCCCGCCGTGGGAATACGCGCCGTATTTCTCATGGAGCGGTGGACGAGAGGCGAAGGGTGGGAGAGGCGCTGGGAAAGCTGCAGGCTCAGAAACGGCTCTTAATCATCCACGTGATGTCACATCATGGCAAAATCCAGCCGCAGATTGGGGTTTTCCTCCGGGAGATGGCTTCGAGACCCACTAAAGTGACTGTCCCCGAAATCTTGGTGAGGTGGGCACAAGTGCTTTGCATCCCAAAATTCGTGATGCCGCACCTGCCTGCAGGGCAGCGGCTCCGGCGTTGCAATCCTTGTCATGCCTGTCCTTCCCAAAATTGTCCTCCGCTGCTGCACACGCCAACTCTTCCAATCCTAACATCGTTCCTGCTGCGACTGAAGCGTGTCGCAATGAACCCCGGCGCCGTGGGCGAGGAGAGGCTCCGTCCCTGGCGTCCTGCGGCGCCGTACCCACCAGGAGCTCCACTGCGGGGGGTTTGGGGAGCGGGGGAGCCGGTGCCGAGGCTCCAGCCCCTTCTCAGCAGCCTGAACCTCCCTGTCCCTGGGGACACGCTCCAGAAAAGCCGCCATTGAAGTACTGGGCCTGTCCCGCAGTGAAAAATGTGCATGGTTGGGTGTCACGGCCCGGGGGAGCCCGGTGCCCCGCCAGGGCTGCCCGGTTCCTGCAGAAGCTCCTTGGCTGTCTGCTCCGGCCGGCGAGGCCGTCCCCCGCTCCGGTCGCAGGGAAACTGTCCCCGCTGGGCATCAGCGGCTCCTGGGTCCTGTTTAGCCACGACGTGGGTCCCCGGGGCTGTGGGTTTTGCGTGGGGTCCCGGGTGTGGGTTTAGGGACAGGCAGCTCCCCGTCCCTGAACTTTCTGCCGGAAAACTTCCCTTTTGGTGAAAAAAGTGCCCTTTGTGCATCAGGTGGGGGGAGGCTGATGCGGGCTTGCAGGTGGAGGCGGCTGGTTCAGGTGTCTGCGTTAGGGCTGAGCTCTGCCTGATCAGTAGGGGTGGGAAAGGGCCATTCCCCCCTTCAAAAGCCCTCTGCAGGGCGCTCACCTCCCCGGTGATGTCCTGCCTACGGTGGGATGTGCAGCGCTGGCCCACGCGAGTTCTCCTTCTGCTTCCAGCGCGTCCAGCATCGCCTCCCGCCCCACATCTCCCGTTCCCGCTTCCAGCTCTCCCGGTGAGCAGCTTTTCTACACCTCTGGTCCTCTGCGCAGCTTTTTGGGGTGCTGCCCTGCTCCAAAGCCTCCAGAGAGGCACCTCGGGGTCGTGGGTGCTGCTGATCCCCATCCCCCCAGTGCAGCACCGATCCCCCTGATGCGGGGCTCCTGGGGGGACAGCGTGTGAACGGGGGGTCCTGCCGTGCCTCCCCCCCCCTCCCCATTGCTGTGGGGCACCCCCAAGTCCTAACGCCACTGCATGAGCTAGGCACCCGTTTTGGGATGCTCTGGGAAAAAGGCTCAGCCAAAGCCCAGGGGAGGATGGTGGGGTGACACTGGGATGCTCTGGCAGTGCCGGGGGGTCTGGGCTTGTGTGGGGCCATCTGCTGCTGCCTGTTCCCCCCCCCCCCCCGCCTTTTCCGGCACATCCCCTCGCTCCAACACTTCCTTCCTCCCGGCCCGTTTTTCCAGCGATGCGTCTCCTCTGCGGCTGTCTCCTGTCCCAGCAGCTGTTTCGTAGCACCAGCTATTTTGACTACTCGGTTAACTATTTATCCAGATGGAGCAGGTCTGTTGTCGTGCGCTTGGCATGAGGGGTTTTTTTCCGTATACAAATTCTGCGCCGCAGCGGAGAGGACAAAACCCAACGAGCTCTGCGAGTCGTCCCGGGCGCTGGGTGCGCTCGCCTTGGCCGGCGTTCAGCCTCCCCACGTCTCAGCCCCTGCCTTTGCCCCCTTTTACAGGAAATTTGGGGGTTTTCACTCCCGGTCCCTGCTCTTTCCCTCGCGCCGTCGGACCTCGCCCTCGCCCAGCTGCAATAAGGAACTGGTGTGCCTTTATTTTCCTAGCACTTAATTTTAATCAAATGCAAATGCCAAACACTTTGCAAACCCAGCGACCCGTGCGGACGTTAATTGCCGGTGCTGGGGATGCTGTTTGCCACCCTGGGGAGGGGCAGGATGGGACCCCTGTCCCCACCGGAGGTGACGGGGCGGTGTGGCCCTTTGGCTCTGCCCAAAAGCTGTGTCCCACCGGGTCCCCAGCCTCCACCAAGGGAGCTCAGGGAGGATTTGGGGACCTGTGCACCCTCCCAGCGGCCCGAACACTTCTCTGGGGCTTTGGGGCAGCGTCCCCTATTAGGGCACAAACCCGCTGGAGAGCTTAGCTCCCAAATATCCTTCTTCTTCACCCATTTCTGCTGCTGGGTAAAGACTCTTGGCTCAAAGCTGCCTTTTTCCCCAGCGGGGTGGTGCAATCACCTCTCCAACCCCCCGAGTTCCCCATCTCCATGAGGAAGAAGAAAAGGCTTCACCTGAGCACCTCCCTGAGCAAATTCCTCGGAGGGTTTTTTTTTGGTTGTTTTGTTGGTTTTTTTTTTGCCTCCCCCCCGGGCTCCAAGCAGGACTGAGGGTTTCCCCACGAGCCAAACCGATGGCTGGTGGCCAGCAGAGCTGAGGGTGCCCTGGCACCCGCAGTCCCCTGGCCCGGGTCGGGCTGTTCGGCAGCATTTGCATTGAAAATCCCAACTTTGAAATGCAAAAAGTGCCCGGCTGCGTTGGGAGGACACTGCAGCAGGGACTTTACAGCAAAGCCTGAATATTTATGCAGATATTAATATATTTTTTTCCCTCTGCTCTTGAATTTTCGGGATATTTATTTCCTTCGCTCCCTCCTGGGTTTGGAGGACGAGCAAGGGCAGCCCCCAGCTCGGTCGCACTGGAGGGGACATTTCTCACTGTGCCGCAGCGAAACGAGCCCAAATTCGGAAAAACGATGCCAAAACTCCCTCTTTCAGCAAAACTTCTCTTCTTTTCAACTCTTTTCGTTGCAGTGAGCCTGAAGTTGCCGAGCGCACTTGTCGCTCGGTGCATGAAAGGAAAGTTGGCAGCTCTCCAGCCTATTGTCACACACACACACACACACACACCCCCTTATGAAACTCAAGGATTTCGGCGGTGTTTCCTACCCGCTGACCTTATCGAGGTTTTGCATGCTCTTGGCATTTCTTCATGCCCGCAGGGCGGTTGCCCAGTGCAAAACGCCGGTGGCACCGGCCCCTTCTAGGGGTCTGTTCCCCTGACACAATTTATTTAGCAAATTCCCTGCTATTCCTTCTGGTCATGAGTTGTCAGCCAAGGTTTGTTGAGCAGTTCATCCTCATCTGTTGCTTGTTGTTGGTTGCTGAAGGCTTTGCAGCATCTTGAGGCGCAGCCCCGTATCGCTCGGATGTCCCCCGGGGGTCACCCGGGGACCTTGCATGTCAGATCTCACCCGTAGAGCACAGGGTTTGCCTTCAGCGCATCTCCTCCTGACGTTCCCACTCTGCCTTTTAGCGTGGCTGCAAAAACTAAGGGCAGGAGTTGATGCAAAGATGCAGGGATGGGCGCTCTGGTGCCTTGTCCCCAAGGGTGTCCTCGAGAAAGACCTCAGCCACCTGTGTTGGGGTCTACTGGCCTCCATGGGAAGTCATCCCATGCCAGGGTCACCCAATGATTCGGGGCGGGACCAAACCCCTGGGGCTTGACCCCAGCTGTCGGGGTCCATCCTTCATTTGGAGTGAATTTACCATCACAGCCGAGCCCCACTGTGTGCTCAAGCAATGCTAAACTGATTTCCCAGGAAGGTTTTTGGGCCCAAGTTGGCCATTTATAGCAGGTGAATGGCTTCTGTGCCAGGAGAGCAAGCCTGGTTTCTTGGGAGCAGGGACTTGGTGCATAGACAATGCAGAATCCATCCATGGGCTACAGCAAGTGCTGTGGGTACGCGTGCCATGAGCTGCCCGAGGTTTGGATCACGCTGCTGGAGCTTCACGAAGTGGGTCATGGAGCTTATTAGCGGGGGATGAGGGACACAGTGTGGACTGGGTCGTCTTCTCCCCCTTGAGGGCTCTAAGGCAGGAGCAAAGCCACGTGCTGGTGGCATCAGTGAGGGGTTTAATACTTGGGGGGTGTTTGGGGCTCTGCTTGTGCCCTGGGAGAGGGTATCTCTGGGGACCCCACTGCCCCCCCAGGACACAGTGGTGGTGGTTTGTGCTCAATCTGCACCCCGTGGCCATTGCTGGCATCCTCTGGAGCGCTTGCGAGGAGGTGACCAGGGAGGGATCAGGCGCGGGGAAGGGACAGACGTGGGGTCGTGACGCTGCCTCTGCCAAACTATGAGACCCTCACGGCCCCCAAAGCCTCTCCAGCATCGGGATCCCCGGGGCCGGGATCACTGGATGCACGCTGAGACGTGTCCATGCAGATTTGTGTGATATAAGAGTGAGATCAGGTCAAAAAGACTTCTCTTTGGTCTGTGCCGCTGGCGGGGGACACGCTGGTGCCCCTGGGACACCGCCAACCGATCCCCGCGTGCCGTCCCCACAGCGGGAGCGACCGGCCCCCCCGTGTTTGTGCGAAACACAAGTGCACCCTTGGCCGGCAGCCACCGAGCAACAGCACGAGGGTGTCCGGCTTCCTCGAGGCCGGCTGGCCACGGAGATAAGCGCCGGAGCAGGAAGCAGCTCGCTCCGTGCTGGGCTAGAACGAGTTTTGGGTCCCCAGCGAAGGGAGGGATTGGGGCCACGAGCTGAGGGGCAGCACCTGAACTCCTCACCGGTGGGATGGTGGTGGTGGTGGGGATGTTCCTGGGGTTTGTCTCCTGCTTTCCTGCGAGGTCCCCTCCCTGGGAGGGCCCCAGCATGAGTGTGGTGGGACTGGATAATGCAGTAGGAGGAGGCAGGGCAGCACCTGCCGACATCCCCATCCTACGGCCACGTAACCATCCCGGCTGTGACCCCGCAGGTAAAACACGAGCGTCGCGGCACGAGCACCCAAGGTCTGCGCCACCCTCACCCCAGCGACACAAGTCCCCCCATTTGGTGGGGGAACGCAGGCAACGCTCTGACCAGAAACAAGGACATTGTGCGCTCAGCGTCCGCGGCACCATATCGAGTGATTCCCTAACGCCCGGGGCTCGCTGGGCCGCAGAACACCCCTCAGCCCCAGCGGGCTCCGGCGCTGATGGCGGCACAGGACACTGAGTCGGGACCCCCATGCATCCAGCGCAGCCGCCGCTGAGCTTCGTGGTGGGCTGTGTTTTGCCAACAGTGTTTAGTAAAACAGCCCCGCACGTGTTGTGCAAGAAAGATCCTAATCTGGCTGGGGGGGGGGGGGGGGAGGGGGAAAGGCAAACCAGCCCAAAATTATCTCCGCGAGCCAAGTCTGCAAACGCAGGAAAAATTCCTGCATCCTCTGCAAACCAGCGTCTGCCCTCCTCCTCGCTGGGGATAATTGCATCGTGTACCAGCGAGCGGCTCCCGGCAGTGCTTGGCCAGGACGTGGTGTCCCAGGGACCGGCGGGTTCCCCCGGGGCCCGTAGCACCCGCACGGCCGCCCAGAGGGTTTTCTCGCTGCCGTTGCCGAGGCGGGATTAGGTTTTTAGGAGGGAGAGGGATGGAAGGGGCACTGTGGCTGGAGGCTGCAGGAGGGCTTGCAAAACAGCAGCTCTTAAGAGACCCTAATATTTGATTTTTTTTTTTCTTTTTCCTAAAGGGCTTTTGCACACAAGCTTTCCTGGATGAAAAAAAAAACCCAACATATTAATTGGAGTAAAAAATGAAATTAATTGGAATAATAAAACAGGGGGTGCACACAGGGCTGAGCATCAGCTAACCCCAGCACATCCCCCGACAGCAGCTATGTATCTTCTTTTTTGCTTTTTTTTTTTTTTTTTTTTTTTTACTGTAAGAGAGAGCAATGGTTTGGCTCAGCGCAGCCAGAATTAGCCCTGCCGTGCCTGGGGTCAGGTCTGCGGTGAGCTCAAGGAGAGGGACCTGACTCATGCAGTCCCTGGCAGATCGTTTAGGGGTTTTATTTCTTTATTGGTGATTAATGGCAGTGTTTCATTTCTAATGGAAGGAAATAGGGAGGAAATGGTTTCTTGCCTTCATTTGTCAGGGATTTGTTTAAACGGGCGCTCGCGTTCCCTGGAAATAGGTCAGGGTTGTGTATTTTCAGGGACGAGAAGCTGGTGGGGTTGGATGTCAGATGTTTGGACGGCGGAGCGCTCGCAGGTTTTCCTGCGCGAGGCCGTTCCCTCGCCTTTCCCATCCCCATCCCCTCGGCCCCGCGCCAGGGACGCCCCGCGTCCCGCTGCCGGGGGACGGAGCGAGGTGGTTTGCGGTTCCCAGGCAAAGGAGCCTCTGACTGCTCTTTCCGGGCTGCGTTGTTGGTTAATTAGGCGGAAATTAATTTCCCCGGCACCTCCCTGCAGCGGGGCTCTGCCACAGGCAGATGGGGTGTGCGAGGAGGGTGCATCGCCTCCAGATGTATGTGTGTCCGTCCTCCGAGCGGTTTCAGAGCCGGTAGTCATCAGGCACAGACCTTTTAAATGAGAAATCCCATTTCTGAGTGGAGCGATGGTGTCGCCCACAACTCCCCCCTGCAAAATGGGGACTGGGAAGAGACTGGTTCAGGCTCCAAAAAGCCCCAGACCCCCCCCGGGGGATCCTGTGCAGATGCTTTAGAGGCTTCAAGATAGAGCACCGTCAGCACGATGCTCCTCATGGCTGTCGGAAGAGCCCAACACTGCTCCTCGGCGCTCCTGGAGCCCGGGGCCGTGCAACGGCCTCACTGGCATGGCTTTGCGGGGTGGGGGGTGTACCTACGGCTGGTTTGAGGGGTACGGGAAACACAAAGCTGCCTGTGGTATTACCGCAGCCCCTGGGCAGGCAGGGCAATGCCCGCCGGTAGCTGCTGTGGGACAGCAAGAGCTCTCCAGCCAGCTGTGTGTGTCCGGATTTGGATGACACAGGGAAAAAATTATGCCTTTTTTTGAGCAGAATAGTCAAAATCCTTCACTGCTGGTGCATTTGCAGCCTGTGGAGGTGGGAACCTGATGCCGTAAGATGCCCTGGGGAAGCTCGGAGCAGGGGCTAGCCCCTGCGGCACAGAGGATGCTGCACCGGGAGGCAAGGCTGGGGCGGCCGCGACGGCAAAGCCACTGCCCCGTGTCCTCGCCACTGCCGGGGCAGCAGCAGCAGACCTGGGACAGGGTCACCACTGCTGGAACATTTGCCTTGTGCCATGGCTCCTGTGCTGGCCACGTGCTGGGACGCAGTGGGAAGACTTGGCAGCGTTTAATGGGGCTTTGCCCCTCGATGCTGCCTCGACACTGTGGTCGGACTGGTGCTGGGGGAGTTTCAGGGGTAAATAGAGGTGTCCGGTGTTTTATAAATACCAATTTCTGGTCATTTTGTGCATTGACGTTGAGATGTTTCCGTGAGTTCAGAGCTCGGGGCTGGGGCTGAGCAAACCCAGGGCCTCGGGTCACTTGGGGTGGCTCTCGCCACTGTGACAAAACCCACAGCAGACACACACTTTGATGTCTTTGAGGCCCACGTGAGCCAAAAGCGCTATTGATAACTGACATCTGAGCCATTTGAAAATGCATTTGTGCACTCGAAGGACTCAGCCTTTGGAAAAGTTACTCATCTTCCTCTTCATCTGAAATAACACCATTCCTCATGGCCGTCCTTCCCCAGCATCGCCGTGCGCTCTCAGCCCGGCCAGGCAGCCAGAGCCCAAAAATCCTAGCAACAATGACATTGTTTTCTATATTTGCATCACTTAAGGCTGAGCAGAACCGATGACACACCGTGGAGCTGGCAGTGAAGCTGGTATTGATGCCATCTGCAGAGAGCCGCCTCCTCACCATGTTAAAATTAAATTTACTTAACCGTTTGGTTTGTGCTTCCCTGGGGCTGGCATGCAGGGGGCTCGTGGTGGGCACCGCGGTGCCCGGCCAGGAGCGCGGGGTGGTCTTAAACTGGGGGGATGCTCTTTGCATCTCGCACCCAGCGCGGATGCGGTGATATCACATCTCGTCCCGTTCCTTGGCGCACGTTGTGTGCACAGGCGCCTTCCAGACATCGCGCCCTTCCCATGAGCAGTTTCCAGCAGCAAATGTTCTTGTGATTTTTTTTTCTTTTTTTTTTTTTCTTTTTCTTTTTATCACAGGCTGCTTCTCATGTGGGAGACAAGGGCTCAGCTCCGATGTGTCTGGGGAGAGATGCAGGCTGGGTGGTTGGCAAACCCTCTTAGGCTTTATGCACCTTTGGATGCTTATGTTTTAAAAGTAAATTTGGCTCTTTTTATTTTACTTAAAGTGCAGTTGGTGTCTCCCGATCTCGTATGAGATCTCTCGCTGGGGTGAGAGAGCTTCTGGCCTCACAGGGGAGGCTGAAAATAGGCAAGGGTCATTTTGCAGGCTGGGAAAGCAGAAAAGAAACACCACGGCCCTCACTTTTGAGTTTTGGGGGGAGGTTTGCTGTGCAGAGCCACGGGCCGCTGGATGCCTGTGGAGGGCAGTGGGGTCTGGCCAGGGCTGAGCAGACATCTCCCCGCTGCATTTAATCTCCCCAGGGAAAATCCACCCATGGTGGAAGAACCTCCACCATGCCGGCAGGGTCTCTCCCAGGCCGGCTTCGTGCTGCCGCTGTGTAAAGCTGAGAGCGGTCAAGGTCGGGTTCCTGGCGATCCCTCGGAGACATGGGAACCTCCAGCACAGCTGAGCTCCCACCAGGTGTGGATGTTCAGGGGGATGAAGGACGCCAAGTCCTACAGCTGCATCCCACCGGTAACAGGAGATGCCCCATGTGGTCCTCCCTCCAGAGCCGTGAGTTTGGGCCTTAGAGAAATGAATTTGTTGGGGGGGAGGGTTATAACAAATGATGGATTCTAAATGCATGAATTCTGGGTTTTGCATTTGGAGAGCACTTGCTGCATGTCTACAGCTAGAAACTTGGAGTGTAAAAATAACGTAAAAGCCAAGATTGGTGTGAGAGACTTCCAGGAGAAGAGGCAGGCAGGCACGCAGAACACCGACTCGCACGAAACCACTCATCCCCCACGCAGGGGACACCGCACAGCCCCAAAACACCATCAGGGCCGGTGTGGAACCCGCATCGCCAGCCACTGCACAGGAGGACACGCACAAATTGGCAAAAGTGGGGGAATGCGGTGGCGGCTGTGGGCAGAGTGCATCCCTCTGCCCAGCCCCGGGGTGAGCGAGGGAGCAGAAATAGAACAGCAAAATCGCAGCTGGGAGGTGTAAATGAAACAGCAGAGGGATGAGGATGGGGCCGGCCCTGTTTAATCGCTGGGGTTGTGCTTGGTAGCAGTGATGCCATCAGCAAAAGGTGAACTTTAAAATCTCTGCCTGCTCCTTGCTGCCGGGGAGGGGAGCCGGCCCGGCCGAGGGTTTATTTCCCCACCCGGAGTGGGATACTTTGCTTAGTAAATGATGAAGACTTACAGATACTAAAAATAATAAAAACAAGCCAAAAACATCCCGGCCCTGATGTCCCCACGAGCAGGCAGTCCCACATCGAGCCAGCCCTGAAGGAGCCCATTTCCCTTTTCCCAGTATTTTTCTAGCTCCTGTAGGAGCGATGTTTTTCGCTTTGTTGATTTGCTTTTCCTCTTCGCAGCTTTGCCCAGGAATAAAAGAAGTGGCGTTGGGAGATCAGTTATCCTATGGGTCTCATCTTTTTCCCTTGAGCTTTGGGGTTTATTTTCCTCCCCATGCCTGGTCCTGCTGAACGCCGAGCCCAGCGCAGCCCTGGGCTGATGGGGAGAATTTCCCATGGCCATCACTGGGACCAGAGGCCGTCCCACTCTGGCCAGGTGGCATTTTAAGCATTGTCGGGTTTGGCTTTCCCAGCCCACCAGGTCCCGCAGGCAGCTGCCTTCACCTCATGTGCCGGTGCCCAGCAGCAGAGCTGCTCAGCATCCTCAGCCCTCTTGGACCTGGTGGTTTAGGGTTCGGCAGGAGCCACAGCATCCCGGGGCGATGGAGAGGGTTTTCTCAGCGGCGGGTGCTTTTGCCGCCCAGGCTGAGCGTGGGAGAGCACCGTCGGCTGTGTTTTAATTGGCAGTAGTCGATCGGCCCTGTGAGCGCTGGGCTTGATTATCGCTGCTGGCGTTTACGAGAGGGTACGTTTTTCGCTCTCGCGGTGAGGGCAGGAGCCAGGAGAAGCCTCCGCGGCTGTGCCAGGGCTGAGTCACCCGGGTTAGGAGGAAAGGAGCGTGTGTGTGTGTGGGGGGGGGAATTAAACAGTCAATCATGCTTTCAGCAAGCCTGAAATCATGTGTGATATTTTTATTTTCCGATTCCCGGCTTCGATTTTTGTGGCAAGGTTGTTCCCGACATCCCGACCGCAGTGACGCCACACCGAGGGCAGCCTCCGCCGCGCCGGTGCCGGGGGCGGCGAGCGAAGCCTGGCTTCGTCCCACCGCCCTCCCAGAGCCCCCGCTCTGCCCTGCACAACGAGCTGGGGACTGGGGGGGACATCTCGGCAGCTAATTTGCTCTGCAGCCCCTTGATGGCCCTGGGGAAGACGGGCGGCTTTTCCTGTCGGCCGCTGGCTCCCGGCTTTCGTCTGCGTGCGGCCCTGATGGCTGCAGCACGGCAGGGATCCCCAGGAGCCACCTGCCAGGGCAGGGAATTGCATGCAAACGGGAAGTATTTTTTTGGGAAAGCCCGGGGATGGAGGCAGCCCGCTGGGACAGAGCCCCTGTGCTCAGGTGAGCGAGAGCAGAGGGTGAGATGTGACATTTCCCCTTGGCGAAGCCACAGTGGCTTTGCAAGAGGTTTGGGGTCCACAGGGAGGCTGTGGGATGGTGAGCACCACCGGAGCCCCTGCTGGCAGAAGCCAGGTGGTGACCCTGGCTGGAGGACGCACGCCAGACTGGCACGAACGCAGCCAAAAGGTGGCTTGTGTTGGGGGAAGCTGGCGAGTCCTCCCGAGCTCTCCTGGGCCATCCCAGCCTGAGGCGGCACCGGGGCCATTGCTCAAAGAGTCACCGTACATGTCAGGAAAGTGTTTGCTCCCCAAGCCCCAGTCCCTGGAGCAGTGCAAAGAGGAGAATTTCAAAGGGTTTATTTTTTGAAGTTGTTTTCCTCATTTTTCCCTCCTTAGCCCCCGGTTTCTGGGCACAGGGACAGCCTGAACCCGCTTGGTCCAAGCCCAGCAAGAAGGTAAAAACAACTAAAGCGACTTGATTTGGTGGGATGCTCAGGCGTGACGTCTGAGCCGGGAAACCATCACCGATTCCCCAAACTGGAAAAAAAAACAGGCAAAAAATGGGGGGGGGGGGGGGGGGGGGGGAGAAGCTTTACATCTCCTGCAAAGGGTACCGCCTTCGGTGTGAGCAGCCGTCAGCGTTTCTGGGCTCGGCATCCAAACCGAAACGAACTGAGCAATGGCACACGTTCTTCCTTTGCGGAGCCAAAAGCTGTTCCTGTCATGCTATATATTTGCTCTCTGATTAATGTAGGATTTTTTTTAATTTTTTTTTTCAGGGAAGGGAATCGGAGAAACCGACAGCGGCATGTTAAGTGTTTGGCAAACAATTCCTTTTATGTTGCGCGTAGGTAGCGCTCAATATATTTGCAAGCTATATATAGCTAAATACATATATATCTCACTCCACATAATGTTTCCACTTTTTTTTGTAGACTACCTGCAAAACACAGACACTATCAGAAGCTGCAAATACAGTCATTACACCACCGACTGACAGCCAATTCTCTAAAGCTTTTTGATGCAAAACTTTGTTGTGTTTTCCAGGGAAAGGCACCGGGATTTTGGTCCTGTCTTGCCCATCCTGCAGGCGGGGATGTGGTCCACGTGCTTCAGGGTATCAGTGCACCCAAAGGAATAAGGTGTCCTGGAGCTGTAGGTGTGTGTTGGTAACACGAAAATTTTCAGGAGGTGTTTGAGGAATTTTCTTGGTGCAGGCATCAAATTGGGGTGGTGATGGGTGGGTTTCTCTTTTCAAGACAAAAAAAAAAAAAAAAAGTAAACATTTTGGGAAATGGAGCTACAACAAATGAAACCTTTCATTTCTATTTTTTTTTTCATTCCTACCCATCTGAAATAGAGCTAAGTCTGTGTCACTTTAAAGGGAAAAAAATCCTTTTTTTTTTTTTTATTCAGGAAGTGTTGGAAAAAAGATCCCAGGACTTTTGGAAAAAGAAAAAACGCTGTTCCTTTTTATTTTCCCCTGTTCCTTCCAGCTTGACCCCCCCGAGTCAAACTGGTCCCTTCTGCCCCTGGCTGCATTTTTTTTTTTTTGGTAAAAGAGCATCAGTAGAGTTACGGACATATTTTCCTGATTCGCAGAGAAATTCACTGCCTGAACTGTCCATCCCAATGCTGTACAGAAATATGCTGGGTTACCTTTTTTTTTTTTTTCTCGTGGGCTTCCCTGCCTCAAAGCAGAGGGTTTCTGGAGGTTTATCTGGTTTTCCTTTGTTCAGCGCTCACGAAAGAGAAAGAGGAAGGAAACCCGCCATCGCTCGGCCTGATGCTGGGTTAAAAATAGCAGGGCTGGCTGGGCCGGGGTTCCCGTCCTCACTAAAGGTCACTTCCCAAGCGCTGCTGCTGAAAATATGCCACCAAATGTCCCATTTTGGCACATTTCTGATGGTTTGGAGGCATTGCAGAGCCTGGAGGAAAGAGGGATGCTCACCGCCTGGCAAAACTCAGCTCTGGGCTGTGCATGGGTTTTATTTTCCATCCTAGTGAACCACGTCCAGGGTCCACTCCTCAGGGTTGGGAGGTGACGGCCACAGTGGGATCTTCACAGCTGAAGAGATGAAGCTGGAAGGTCCCGGCTCCCTTCCTTGCTGTGAGGGGGGTGTCCTGTTGGCCAGTGCATAGGGCCTGGCCCCCCAGTGGTTTTTATTTTTTAAATTTATATTTTTTCTTTTTAATTTTTCATTTTAATCTTTCATTTTAATTTTTTTTTTTATTATTTTTCCCTGTGCAGCTCAGCGTGGCCTCGATGGACTGCAAGGAGAGATGGTGCAGGGCAGGGGACCAGCTCCACTCCTGCCTTCAGCATCCCTCGGTGCGGGCAGCCCATCTCCTAGGAAACTGTGGGAAGGACTTGGTGCAGTCACGAAACCCCCCTCATTTCCCACCCTCCAGACCTGGGAACCAGCCTTATAAAGAAATTGCATGGTTAAAAAACAGCTCCGGTGAATTATCCCATGCAGTGCATTAGGGGCCGACATCCCCTTTGCTTCCGAAAAGGCTGCTGGATGCCGGCATGGGCACCCTCTTCCCGGCCCCGTGCCACCCACCCCTTTGCGGGGCTGGGGTGACAGGAGGGACGAGGTGCAGGAGGGATGAGGGCATCCCTTCAGGCAGCGCAGTGACCCGTTTTACGCCGCAGATTTCATCCCTACAGCTGGAAGGGCCACCTCCTGTGGGCATTTCTGGCTTTGACGCCACCGTGATGCATTTGTCTGCTGTTGAGGGACATCTGCAGTCGGAGGGGGCCAGTTCCTGGCGCTATGATATTATTGTGTGGTTCCTGCTTGGTATGGAGAGGGAAAAGGCACTGTAGATGTGGAAGGAAGAGGGGCAAACCCCCTCTGATGTCAGTTTGGTGCTGAGCGTGCCGGCAAGCCCTTACCCTCCCCTTGGTGAACGCTGCATCTCCATGGAGAGTCGCAACCGTTTGTTCTGCCTAGTATAAACCAGACGTTTTTCCATTTTAGGCTTTTGCTGGAGGGAAACGTGGAGTGAAATTTTGCCCGTAGCGAGGGGGCTGAATTAACCGCCTCAAACGTCAGCCCAGCCCCAGGTATGCGCAGGGCTCTCGGTTTGCTCAGTGCTGCCTTGGAGCCTCCCGTTGTGTTATTCGTGTTTGCTGTTTCCTAAACTCCAGCAAAAACCCCGGGAACGACATGCCGCACAGGCAGGGGTTTTTTTCCAGGAGGTACTTTGCATCAGGGAAAAACCCATCTGAGCGTCAGAGTGTCACGGTGTTCCCCTTTCAATGGATATTAATGTATTTTCCTACCTTTGAAAGGGATCGGAATGCAGTTTTTTTAAAAAAAATAATAATTACCCAATATAGGTTTGGATTCATAAACAGAGGCTCCTAAGTGTGCTGCTGCTGGCTGCAGGGAAAACGCCAGGGAGTTTGGAAATGCTGCAGGATCCTTGTTCAAATCCTGCCCAGCAGAGCTTGGCCAATCGCTCCAGAAACGCCCTGATTGGGGCATTGCCCTTAGGAAAGCCCCATTTCCAGCTTAATTACAGACATAGCCACAAAAGCGGAGGCAACCTCGATGCATGTGCCACTGTAAATATTGCCTGACACTGGGAATCCTACTCCTCGTAGCCATTTGTGGTCGGGAACAGAGCTGGAAAATAGGGTGACTGCCCCATGCTTCGCCCCCCAACAGAAAAACCTTGTCCGTACGGACGGTTCCTCCTCGCTTTCCCCAGACACAGCCCCCCGCCTGCCTCGCAACCCTGTGCCAGCCAGGAGTTTCCAGGATCTCCGGCTCTCTGCATCCGTGGCCCCAGGCAGGCTCCGCGGAGCCGGGACTGCTGCAGCCCCTGTGCTGCAAATCCGCATCATCCCCTGCGCTGCGGCGGGACGCTCGGCAGGGCTGGCGCTTCCCAGCCACCTCCAACAGCTGCGCTTATGCCCCAAGAAGGCAAATCCCCATAGTCATCACACTCCTACACTAACCTAAGGTGCACAGGAAGCAGAACAGAGGGTTTATATTTCCAGCAAGGGTGGAAATACTGGAGCTCCAGCCCTGAGCATGGCGGAGGTGAGGATTGGTGTTTCGGTGCTCTTTGGATCCAGTCCTCAGGGAGCAGAATTGGCCCAGAGCCGCTGGGAGTCCTGGCCGGGGGATTAAAAATAAACCCCTAAGCCTGGCTCCGAAAGGTCGGCTGGTGTATAACATTTAGAAGAGCCTCAAACTGTTATTTCAAGGAGTATTATTTTTTTTTTCTCCATAGGAAAAGCAAATATCAAAGCTGCCGTGGAAAAAAAAAGAAAGCCGTTCCCATCTCTCCCCTGTGGATGGGGATTCGCCGCACGTGAACTTGGGGGGATGCGGTGGGAGAAAGCCTGGGAGCAGGATGGCAAATGGCAGTGGCACTGTCACCTTTAATTAATTAACACGGCTTTGTGTGACAGCCCTGGAGCCAGGGGAGGGTGGTGGGGCAGCGCAGGCCCAGGTTGCTTTACAGAGGTGAGAGCTGTTGTCAGAAGAGATTTGCACCTCCTTGTGTGGCATTAGCCGCTCTGTTTGGGGTGTTTAACCCTGAATTTGCTCTTTTTAGGCTCACAGCTCCTCTCCTGGGAGTAACCCACAGGGGCATAGGAATGTGCAGCTGCAGGTGTGTGTGTGTGTGGGGGGGGATGTAAATGAGATTCCCAAAACGGTGTTAAATGCACAGGCCAAGGGTTGGCTCCCGCGTCCATCACCCACTGGTGACTCCCTACTGAATTCAGGCAAACTCGACCCCAGCGAGGAGTGCAGGTGCGGACCCTAAACCCCGTTTGCCACACAAAGAAGAGGATGAAATACACCCAGCCGAAAGCCCTGCACGTTTTCTCCCTTCCTTCAAGCTGTAATTACCGCTGACAGTCCTTAAACCTGCGGTTGGCCTATGCTCGGGCTCACTGAGCGCCCGTTATATCCATCGCACGCCGCAGCCTGGGGGCCGGTTACCCACACACAGGCCGCTCCCTCGGCCTTGCCAGAAAATATAATTTTTTCCCCATCTCTGAGGAACAAAGCGGACACAAAAGATCAATCCTGTAAAATCCTCGGGGTGAGGAGCGTGGCGGCGGTTTGGCGCTGCTGGCAGCCTGTCCGCTGGCTCAGGCGGGCTCTGGAGTGGCGCCGACTGCCCCGTTCCCCTCACCCCCAGCCCAGGAGCACGGCAGCACAAAGCCGCGGCTTTCAGGGGAATTAGTCCCAATTGCCTCTTGTAGAAACAAGATCAAAATCAAAACCGGCTGTTGACTTCCAGGCCTCGAACGGCACTCAGGCAGCATGAGCTGGGCCCTGCTCGCCCTCCCGCACTGCAGCCATGCCCCAAAAAATCCTCCTCAGAAGCTCGGGAGGTGTTAAACCCACTCCTTTCTTCTTTTTATGACCCTCTTAAGCCTGTCTACCTCCAAAAATTATTACCACGGGGGAAGCCAAGGTAAATAAGGAAGTTTGCCTTTCGTTTCAGGGCTGACGTGCTGCAGAAGGGAATCCCCCAAATCGGGGGGGCTGCCAGGGATGGAGCCCCGCTCCCCCCAGCCCGGCTCGCTCCAGTGGCCGCAGGCCTTTCCCTTACAACACTGAGGGTGTTTTCACCCCAGACCCTTTTCCCTCACTGGTGATTGTTGGACTGACTAATCTACGTCTCCAGGATGCTAATAATTTTCCTGAATTGTTTAGTTATAGGTGGGGTGGATGGTGCTGCCTATTACTAGGGCTGCCAGATGTTCCCTTTGTAACTCTGTTCTCAGTTGCTCCAAACTTTGCCAAACTTTAACTTTTGGAGCCAGGACGTCGTCTTGGCGCTTTCTTCCACTACAAGGATTGGCATCATGCAGTGAAACTGGGAGGAACAAAAACAACAGGAGCAGGTCTTCATGCGGTGCCATGTGGAGTCACAGGGTGCCCTGCCTGGGGGCAGGGAGGTGGCATGTCCCCAAGGGCAGCAGAGATGAGGGCTTGGGGGAGACATCACTGGGGGTTACTGAATAAAATGCTCAAACATCTGGAGGGTGCTAGTGGAAAATCCTGTAGGCATCTGCCTGCAGCTTGCCCAGTGCTAGGGGCTCACGTGCGGGGTGGTTCGCTGCTGGGGAGCCACTGCTGGGCTAGAGGGACCCGTGGTGTGAAGCTGCTATGGTTGCAGAACGTGATAAAGGGAACAGGAGGTGATGGGGAAAGAAATGAGAGTCTCCTGGTTGCACACACAGGGTGACACAGCTTGACCTCGGTGTGTCTCACCTCTGTTCTTCACCTGCACAATGAGCATTAAATCAGACCATTGCCTTCTCGGGTGCAGATGGAGGCAGTTTGTGGTGTAGGGCTTTGCCTAAATCATGCCCAGGAGGACATGAAGAACCTTCTTTCCACAAACCTTCCTCTAGGGGCAGCACATTTGCCCTGGAGTAGGGTACCAAGGATGGGGCTCCCACCCAGGCTGCAGGCTGGATGATGCTGGAGACTGGCCCAACCCCCTGCTAAAGCAGCTGCTTTGAGGGCAGTTCCCAAGTTTGGGGGATGATCTATTGCATCGAGTCCTCTGTGCACCTTGTGAAGACCATGTAATATTTTAATAATATTATAGAATCGTAGAATCATAGAATGGTTTGTGTTGGAAGGGACCTGGAAGATCATCTAGTCCCAACCCCTCTGCCCTGGGCAGGGACACCTCCCCCCAGCCCAGGTTGCTCCAAGCCCCGTCCAACCTGGCCTTGAACACCTCCAGGGATGGGGCAGCCACAGCTTCTCTTGCCAACCTGCGCCAGGGGCTCACCACCCTCACAGTGAAAAATTTCTTCCTAATATTTAATCTACATCTCCCCTCTTCCAGTTTGAAGCCATTCTGCCTCGTCCTATCACTACATGCCCTTGTAAACAGTCCCTCCCCAACTCTCCTGTAGCCCCTTTAGGTACTGGAAGGGGCTCTAAGGTCTCCCCGGAGCTTTTTCTTCTCCAGGCTCAACACCTCCAACTCTCTCAGCCTGTCCTCACAGCAGAGGGGCTCCAGCCCTCACAGCATCTTCGTGGCCCTCCTCTGTCCCTGCTCCAACAGGTCCATGTCTTTGCATTAGTTGTCCCCAGGCAACTGGTGGAACTGCTCAGCCCCCAGAGAGCCCCGGCTGAGGGCAGCACTACTACCCAGGGGGCTCAGCAGCAGAAACACCACTTTTCCCCCCAAAGCGGTCACAAGAGGCAGGTGAAGACAACGACAGAGGTTGAAGCGAGGCGAGACGGCAGGGCTGGGAGCTGTGCTTCCTGCGGGAGGGCCTGCCGCGCGGGGGGGCCAGCTGGGCTGCAGCTGGGCGACAGCACCCCTCCGCCTCCCACACCATCAGCTGCGGTGAACCGAAAAAAAACGAGTTTGACAAACTCAAAAAATGAACCTACGTTTCCTTCAGGACCTCCGCTCCAGTAGGGAGCTGCAAAAGGTTTTCTCGAAATGAATCTACATTGAAATAAATAAGCTAGAGCTCCTCCCCGAGATGTCTGTTGCCGCTTCCTCATGCTCGCCACCATCCCCGGGCTCTGCTTTGGGTACGTTTCCGCAGAAGTTGGGTTCGTCACCCCCAGCTGTCTCGCCTCTCGGCCTGTTCCTGCTCACCGTGGCTGGAGAGCAGCACCAGTTGCCGTCAGCTTCTTCCAGCAGCAGGTGCCGTGGGAAAACTGGAAGTACCTGAAAAGTCAGAAGTTGGTGTTCACGTGGGGACAGTCACTGGGAGCAAGTTTTAGCCGGGTCACAGGAAAACTGCTCAAGTGAAGAGCCTGGTTATTCGCACTATGCGGAAAAGTCCTGCAGACGTGGGGGGTGGTGGTGGTTACCCTGAGCTGGGTTCTACAGTGGATTTGGGGGACAACCCTCCTTCTCCAGCTCAGGGTAACTCCTCACCTCACTGCTGCTGGTCTCTGCTGCATGGGGGATCTGCTAGTAACTGTCATTTTGCTGCTAGAAACAGTCATTTAGGTAGTCTGTTGCGAGCAAGTGTTGCAAAAGAGTGATGTAAAGCGCTTGTGTTTTGTAACCAGGGTGCTGGCCCCCCCTGAGCCGACCAGGAAGGGGACGGGGACCTGGTTAAATGGGGTGGCCAGAGGGCTTGAGGCCAGCCCTGCTCTGCTTAATTATTGTGAAAACATGAGAGCTCCAGAATGAGACTTTTTGCTTGAATATGGATGCTATGCCTTCTGCTGTGGGGACGAGGAGCACAAAGCAGTGTGAAGCATGATGCCCTGGGATGTCCGGGACACGCACGGTGAGACCGATGCTCAGGTTTTATCACATGTGAGGTGCTGTGGGTCCTTCCTGCCTCTCCCTGAGGTGACATTTTACATTTCACGTTTCAAAAGCTGAAGGTGGCACAGCACAGCTGCCTCTTTCCTGATACGGTGCATC
This sequence comes from Vanellus vanellus, assembly GCF_965231255.1. Taxonomy (NCBI): domain Eukaryota; kingdom Metazoa; phylum Chordata; class Aves; order Charadriiformes; family Charadriidae; genus Vanellus; species Vanellus vanellus. Next base: position 4,302,317 of record NC_138924.1, read on the forward strand.
GATGGGGACAGGGTCGGTGGCGGTTTTAACAAGTGCCAGGTAGTGATTCATAATTCCAGGGCTCCCGCTGCCATCAGACACTGCCCCTGATACTGCAGAAGGAGGTGGGCATGGACCTGGTCTGCTTCCAGCGGGGCAGGAGACGCGGGGCTGGGACATGCCCAACCTCCAGCTGGTCTTCCAGTGATGGAAGGGACCTTCTCACAGCTCATGCTTTGAGCCCTCAGCACAGGATATGCATGGACCTGGTGGAGCGGGGCCAGAGGAGGCTGTGAAGATGCTCCAAGGGCTGGAGCACCTCTGCTCTGAGGACAGGCTGAGAGAATTGGGGTTGTTCAGCCTGGAGAAGAGAAGGCTCTGGGGAGACCTTAGAGCCCCTTCCAGTGCCTAAAGGGGCTACAGGAAAGCTGGGGACAGACTTTTTAGCAGCACCTGTTGTGATAGGACAAGGGGTAATGGCTTTAAACTAAAAGAGGGAAGATTTAGACTAGGATGAAAATTTTTACGCTGAGAGTGCTGAGACACTGGCCCAGGTTGCCCAGAGAGGTGGTCGATGCTCCATCCCTGGAAGTGTTCAAGGTCAGGTTGGATGGGGCTCTGAGCAACCTACTCTGGTTGAAGATGTCCCTGCTCATGGCAGGTGGGCTGGACTAGGTGGCCTTTAAAGGTCCCTTCCAACCCAGACCATTCTGAGTCTCTGATTTGCCCGGGCAGGGGCTGCACAGCCCCTTCCCTTATCTCCCAGCACCCGAAGGAGCACCCACCAACCTGGGGATGTTCCCCCTGGGGCGGGAGGGTTTTGCCTGGCCGCCAGCATCGCTTCCCAGAAGTTTGGAAATAATTAACACAGTATCATAAAGGCCGGGGAGGGGAGGGAAGAGCCACATTTGGAGGGGGCCAGCCCGGGGGTGGGGGTGTCCCCCGGCGCGGTCCCCGGGGCTGCCCCGCGGGTGTGTGGGGGGGGGGGGGGGGGGGGGGGGGAGACGCCGCTGGGGGCGGTGGCCCCGGGGGAGGCGGGGGAAGCGGCGGGGGGGGGCGGTGCCGGCGGGAGGAGGCGGACCCGGCGGCGGGGGCCCCTTCCCGCGGCGGGCGGAGAGGTGCCGAGGCAGCGCCGGGCGAGCGGCGCCCCGTGTGCCCTCCGTGCGCGCCCCCCCTCCCCCCCCCCCCCCTCTCCGAGCATCCCCCCCTCCCATACACACACACCCCCACACCCGGCACCCGGCCCGGGCCGCCGCCGGGGCATGGAGGCGGCGCACAGCCTCCCGGTGCTCGACGTCCTCCGCCGCTTCGGTGTCACCGAGAGCTGCGGGCTCAGCCCGGACCAGGTCCGCCGCAACCGGGAGAAGTACGGCCACAATGGTTAGTGCGGCGGGACCGGACGGTGGGATGCTGCCGGGGGGGCAGGGGGGACAGGGGACAGCAGCCCCGACGGGGCACCGGCATCCCGCCGGGGGCGGCTGGGGACCGTCCACCGGGACCGGAGAGGGTCGGGATGCTGCCCTGGGCGCCCCCCGGAGCATCCCCCATCCCCGGGGGTTGCGGAGGAGCCGTGGGGATTTGCCGCGGGACACCTGTTGATTAGAGGAGTACCTGCCGGCTTCAATTAAAGGCTAATTACCGCGGGTAGGGGCGGCCGGGCAGCACTGGCAATTAGCGGGGGGGGTATTAATTCCTCTGGCGAAGTGTCTGAAAGTGGGGAGGGATGTGGGTATGTTGCTAGGAAAGAGAGAGGGGGAGAAGTTTCTCTGTTGTTTGTGGGTGAAAGAGGGAAGCCTCAAAGTTGGGGTGAGGGGTGTTGCGGGGGAGACCCTGCTCCTGGCTCACCACAGCCCTGGCCAGGCCGTGGGTGCTGCTGCGGAAGAGGAAGGGGTGGCGGGGAGAGATAGGGTGGTGGGACGTGCGCTGGCTTCGCGACGTGCTGCGCTGACCCGGGGAAGCCTCTCTGAGCAGCTGGGTGTCTTCTTGGGTTTGATAAGGGGAATTCTTAAACTTGTGTTCTCCAAGTGCCCGGTGTGTGTGGGAGGGATGTGCTGGGGTGCCCGAACCTCCCTGGGTAAATATGGATTTTGCACGTTCAGGCTGTGATGGGAGGTAGGTCGTTAACTCGGCATACGGAAACAGGACGGGTTTAGGGTGAGTTTGCTCCAGTGCTTTGAAGTTGCAAGTCCTTTCTCGAACCTGTGCAAGGAGATAAGTGTGTAAACTCTCTCCTGGGTTGGAGCGTGTTACATTTGCTTTACACTTCATCCATGTGGATGAGGCTAAAGGAAGCCCGAGTAGATGCTGGCAGGATCGCTCCCCGCATCGTTGCTCATCAGGAGGGCTGTGTTAGGTGGGATGAGAGGGCTGTGCCTCCTTCAGATGAGCCCTGCGAGCAGCGTTCCTGTCTGCTGGGCTGTGCTGGGGTCCCCTGTCCTGCCAGCACTCCCTGTACTGGGCAGCTTCTGCTCTGTTCCTGTGGTCAGGGCTGGATTGGGAGCTCTTTGCCATGGAGCACTCCACGTAAGGCATGGAGCACTGGAGCATCACACCTGCCCTTGTCTGCCCTGCTTTTGGAGGAGGGCAGCTGGGGACCCATCTGGTTGGCCATGAGGGGAAGGATTCCTCTGTTTTTGGGGTGCTGAGTGCGAAACACACCCTTAACAAAGAGGTGCACCGGTCTCATTTTGAAGTGTAATCGCCCCCAACGTTTCTGTGCTGTCCCTCGGCCCCATGGGGACGTGGGGATGATGGGCCGTACGGACAGTCTGTGCCATGCAGCAACATGTCACCTATGGGCATCGCCATCGCGGGGCTCACGGTGGCTTCATCCTCCTGTTTGCTCAAGTGAATCATCATCGCTGAGTCAGGCACGTTGGCTGCTCGGTGGCACCGGTCTCTCTGCCTTGAAAAAGGTAGTTCAAACATGTGACGTAGGCACGAAGCAAAGGGCTAGTGATGACAATTAGTTTGTCTCTTTATTTATTTTTTTCTTCTTCTTCCTTCCCCCTCTTGCAAGCAAATGGTTCTGTGCTCCCCTCTCTCTCGACAGTTTTGCTTCCCATACAGTCCGGTGTTGGGTTTCTCGTTGGCTGTTGATTCACAAGAGTTTCTGACTTGGGGACACCCTGTGCCTTTTGCCTTCGAAGCAGCGCTCTGCATCTCCTGTGCAGTGCAGCTCGCTGCGAAGTGCGCAGACGTTGAGAGCAGTAATGCGGGCAGCGCGACCATCAGCGAAAATGCAGCTGAAGACTTTTAGGAATGTTGACTTTTTGTGATTATTTTTTGTGTGTGTGTGTGTGCAGTGTTTTTATTTTTCTTGTGGTGCCGATGAGATATGGACCGGTTAGCACAGCTTAAAATCCTGCAGAATGGGAGTGGTTTGCTTGGTTTAAAACCTTGATGTTAAGCAAATAGCCTTTTTTTCCAGCGTGGTGAGAACTTGCAGGTTGTGTGGCGGCAGCGGGAGCCGAACCTCCCCGACTGCTGGGGTGCCCTTGGGCGCCCCGTTTGGGAGAGCCGCTGCGAGGAGCAGGGTGGGACAGCGAGCTGGGAGATGAAGATTGCCTGTATTAAATTGCATTTCAATTTAGGCTTAGATTAAGCTCTGGCAGCAGAAGCGTGGGGCAGTTTGGCGATTCGCTTGAGCTCATGCAGAAGGGGGAAGAGAATTCAAATCTTGCATAGTTTGAAGCGCAGAGCAGACCTTCAGCTCCAGCTAGTTTCATTTTCGCACCCTCCTGTCTCACATTCATTCATTTCCTTCTAAACCTAAAATCAAACTGCCAGTGTGGTCGTGAATCACAATCTAAAATACATCATCTTTCTTTAAAAACTGCCTCCCGACGTACTTGAGAGAGCTGCTGTCTGCTTTTTTTTTTTTTTTTTTTTACTGTGTTGATGCATTTAAAAAATACGAGCTGCAGTGAGCTCCAACGTTACATGAGAAAGTGGCCATTGGCATGTTCTATATTAAAAAAAAAAAAAGTGTTTTTTGGAGTGGGTATTCTTTTGGAGCCTAAAATTGCTTTTTCAGTTCCAGTGCTCACATTTACATTTGCAGGAGGAAACAGAGAGCAATACTGATTATTTCATATCTCCAGTTCGTGGCTTGGCAGCCAAGCGGCGAGATATAGATTACTGGACTGGAGGAAGATATTTCTCCGTTAGGAAGAGCTCGTGTTCTAGTTTCAGATCTGTCATCGGTGCTGTCAGCATGGCCGTTTCATTTGCCAAGGGAACTGGAGAAGCTGCAGAATGTTTAGGTCTCACCATGGCGATTCTCAAAAGGCTCCTGAGTCTCCAAAGTCAATTTGAACTAAAAAGCACTTTGCAATGCTCCACGTGTCCCAGGTGGGCGCTCCCCTACACCCCCTCCCATCCCCCAGTGCCGAACTCCACAGGTTGCTTTTATACCACGACACTTAAATAAAATAAAAATACGAGAGGAAAAAAAAAATGCACACATCTTATTTTATAATAGACTGAGTAGAGGATACAGGGGTGCAAATGGTTTTCTTTCTAAATTTAACACCAGGGGCACAAGTTACGCTGAAATTATTTCAGTTTTGCCGAGGAATGACAGATGTAAACAGGAGTTGCCCCACGGACAGTCAAGTGATTTTTTTTTTCTGTTTTAAATATAGCTCTGATTTCCCTCTTCTAAATGGATTTCCATGTGTAAATGAGCATACATCTCAGGCAGGATATTGCCAGCATTAATGCATATGCATAATTTTATTTGCTTCATCGGTAGCCTAAATGGGCTGTGAATGTCAGCGGAGTCAAGCGCTCGGCTGTTGGCGGCATAGGGGCGTTTATCTCTTCTGGTGTTTCATCTCTTCTGTCTGGGAAGCAGAAGCTCTGCTGCCGTCCGTGCCTGGGAATGCCGGCAGGCAGGATGGGACCCTGCCCGTCAGCCCCCCGCGGGGTCTCACCCGTCCCCTCCTCTCCCCTCCCTGCTCCTGGGGCTGCCCCCCAACCTGGTACCCAACTGATGCTCCTCAAAACCTCCTGCGCCTCCCTGGGAGGGGCGATGGTAACAGTATTTACGTGAGGGCTGGTTCAAGCGTTACTCGAGCCAGCTTCAGCCTTGGGCCAACTCAAAGCCATGAGTAAATTGGCTTTTCTTTTATAAAACACCTCTCTGCATCTCTGTAAGCTTTATGTCAGGATCTCGGAGTCCTTGCGTGTATTTTTGCGTGTCTGTGCCTGAGCCTGCCTGGGTGGGAGGAGGACGCATCCCCGAGCCCAAATCCGGCCCATGATGTGTTGCCGCTCTCCCCAAACCCACCAAGGCTCATCCACCGAGAGCTTTCTGCTCTTTGGTGTGAGCACACATCCCAGACCCTGTTTTGCTAGAAGCAGCAGCAAAAACCACTGATATGTTATTTATTTCCATCTTTTTCCCAGCCTATATCCTGGGCTGCATGTGCTTGTGTATGTATGTCCATTGGCACATGTGTATATACATCCATTGGCACACATGTGTATATGTCCATTGGCACATGCGTGTGCATGCACACGTCCCTGCGCGTACTCTAATTGCGGTGCATTACTTAACGTCGGCTTAGCTGCCGACGGTTGCTAACCAGCCAAGGTTACGCTCCAACTCTCTCTTGACAATAACAAAAAAAAAACCAACCCAACAACAAAAAAAAACCCAACAAAAAAAAAAAAAGGGGAAGAAATAAAATTTCTATTTCATGCGGAAATATTTGAGATGCCGGTAAGGAGAGGAAAAGCAGCATTTTCTGACTCATCTAACTCTGCTCTCTGTTCCTCTGCGCATCGCCCACCTTTTCCACCCCCGAAACACACGCTTAACAGTCTGATTCATAAACATGCTATGGGTTGGTGTTTTTTTTTTCTCCTCCTCCAAATCCTTTCCCTTAGGAGAAATGCTGAGGCATTACAACCTTGTGAGTGCCTTTGAATTTGGGGAGAGACTACACAAAATTTTCCTAATTGGACAAGAGGAAACTCGGGATTTTCATCCCTGTGCCATCCTCGGAGGTTACTCGCTTTCATACCTACCTTTAAAAAAACCTGTGAATAAAGAGCAATGTTCAGGAAAACTCACGTCTGCTCTTAAAATGCTGTAGGACCCAGGGAGGGAAAATTTCCAGGGTGAGAAGAGGCAGGGGCTGCGCTGGGAGGGGGGGAAGGGATTGTGTCCCCCTGGGGTTGGCCTCCCCTATTGCACAAGTGGTATTTCATTAATATTTTTATTTCATTGCTGGTTCTAAAGCCGGGGGTGGTGGAGCTGGTGCTAGAAAACACGGATTTAGGAGGAGTTGGATGCACTGCAGGTGCCCGGATGCCGGCTTGGGATGTGCTTTGTCCAGAGAGGGGCTGGAGCGGGTCCTCCAAAAACACTGTTAGCAGCAAAATAATGCAAAGCCATTATATTATAGAGGGTAATCCTCTTCCCTGGTATTTCAGGTGTCTATTTTGATCTCCCTACTCCAACCAAGTGTTTTTGACCAACCTGGTGCGGTCCTCACCATCACCATGTAGCTGTGCATCTGCTCTTTGCCTTTTCAGTGGTGTTGGTCTTTCTGCACATTTTAAGCCTTTTCTAATCGCCTCATCTGATTTGAAGCTACTGAGTCGCATTTCTGCGGTCATCTCCCTCTAGGGTAAATCTCTGAAAAGTACTATTGATATTTATGTTGCTAGTATGGGTTTTTTATTTTTATTTTTAAAGCTTCCCCTCCAAACCATTTTTTCTGGAGGAAAAAGCATCACCCAACGCCTGGGGTTGCTTTTGTAATTTTAATGTTTGAGCGGCGTCCAAGTCGCTGCCTTTTCGCTCTGCGTTTGATCTCCTCCTGCGAAAGGGATGGTGTGAAAGCAGGAGGCTTCTGGCTGCTGCTGAATCACCCCTGTCCTGCCCGTCGGGTCCGTCCTGGCACATCCGTAGCCCAGCAGTGCTTCTGGCACGGACCCCCACAGGACATCCCTGCTGGGTGCCCAAAATTGCAGATGCCGGCGTGGAGCAGGGCTGAGCACGGGCAACTTAAAGGAGATGGTGGTTGTTTCCTGGTGGTGATGGTGACAGCCGCCCTGTGTGACACGTGAGAGCTGGGGCGAGCACAGCCCACCTGCACCCTCCCCGATGCACGAAACCTCCCTCGAGAGTGGCGTTCCCATTGCCCTCCTGTGATCTGCAGCGGGGATCCAAACTGGTTATCGGAAGGTGTCAGAAACCTCGCAGGGCTGATGGGGCAACACCGCAACGCTTTCATTCTCCCAGTCCTGAAAAATGAATTTGCCTCTTTCTTTTTTTTTCCATATGTTCAAACTTCTGGAGGAGCCAGCTTTGATTTTTCTCCTACGCGCAGCATCTGCAGAGCTGGGTGGGATGCTGATGCCCCTCCAAAATGTTGGGGTTTTTTTAGGGTTATTCTTTGTAAGCCACGCGCCAGATGTTGAGTGTTTGCGCCCTGTGCCTCTCGCCCAGCCGGTCCGGCCCCTCTCCTGGGGAAGGGGCTCCTCCCTGCGAGGCACCGCTGTGTCCCGACCAGCCGCAAAATCCTTCTCGTGGTACATCGAGCTCATGTGGCGGGTCAGGGGATGCCCCATCCCCATTAATGTTTTCAGGGCTGTACGAAGGAGTGATGAGAAGTTACGAGCAACACCTAAGCTGTACTCCATGGGGAGTTAGGGCAGTGAAAGCAGAATGGCAAACCTCTTTGGGCAGGTAAGGCCAAGCATCTGGGTGCTGGCGTTGCACAAGGATGCTCTAAAACTCTTATTTAACGTTTTTCCCCTGGGAAGATCCCATTAGGGTGGTTGGGCAGCTCTGGGACGTGGGGCAGCGCTCCCTGCCCGGCGCCTTGGCTCGCTCTGCTGACTGCAGCTGGCGGTGGTGCGACGAGGAGGACGGTCAACTGCTGGGCTGACTGGTTTGATGTGGGTTAGTTCCACAGGTGGCTGGTCCGGACAGAGCGGGAGGCACTTGGGAGCGGGATGGGGACCTGGAGCTGAGCCGCTGGGCTGATGTTTTCCAGGAGCACTGCTGACACTCACTGTCTCGATTACAGGGTGGAAATATTAAGGCAGGTTGACATTATCAGGAGAGGGATGGGGTTTTCTGCTTCCTTTTTTTATCTTTTCTTTCTTTCCCCCCTCTTTCTTCCCCCTCCTCTTCCCCTGGTTCTCACGTAGCCCTCATGGCTGATCTCTCATGGCATCTCAGATGGTGTGAAGGCAACGAAGGCAGCCCCTCCTGGTCAGTCAGTACACCTCAGGCGGGAGAAACAGCTGATGCTGGGGAGACTGGGAGGACTGGGAAAGGTGGGAGGGATGGGGGAGAGGGGCCCGCAGGCGCTGCGGGTGGGCTGGCTGGGGCTCAGTCCAACCCCGGGCAATATTAATATGCAGAAAGCACCAACCACCCCATCCCACCTCCTTTTATTATTGTGCATCTGATTTTTTTTTTTAATTTTTTTTTTTTTCCGGTATTGTGACGCATGATCTTTTTTTATATCTCAGCGTTGGTAGAATCGGAGGCAGAAGGTATAACAGTAACCTATATTAAAAAAAAAAAAAGAAAAATTCCCGACGGCGGGGTCGAGCTGCTGTCGGTACCAATTACCTCGCTGGAAAACAGGTAGCGGAGATCTGGGCTGGAAGTGTAGAAGTGTTGAAGAACCGGAGCCAAAAAGCAATAGAGAAAATTGTGGTTACTTGAGTATTTCCATGACGTGAGCGTGCGCCAGAGGCTCCTCCGTGGGTGGTTAACCCCTTGCAGGCAGGGCTGCAGGCAGCTGCCTGCTCCGCCAACGTCCGAGCGGTGACCGCGCGGGTGGTGATGAGCAATGCTGGGACAGGAGACTCATTATTCCTCCCAGGATTAATGCAGTTAATGCTAATGGTTTTTTTCCAAGGTGGGTGGCTTGCCAGAGTTGAGCCAGGCGTCTCATGAAAGGCGGGTCGGATTTGAGCCCAAAGTGTTGCTCTTTTGAAGAGAAGTTGAATTAATCCTTGGTAGCGATTAACCTCGTGTCTATAACGAGTATTTGCTGGGGTTTTTTTTGTGGGAACCTCACAGTTTTTGAGGTTTGGCTGCTCATTATCACTCTCTAAAAGCCTTTTCTCTTTCTCACCCGCAGAGGTGGTAAGTCCGAGGTCAGGCTGTGGTTTGGTAGCAGTCCCATCTAACTCCCAGGACATGGTCCATGCCCACGTGCCACCTGGGCCAACCAGGCATCAGGCTTCCTCCGGGCACATGATGGCATCACTTTGTGACCTGTGGTGGCTGAAACCTGAAATTTTGTACCTCTTTTTGGAGTCTAGACCTATAGTACCCCTAAATCCACGTGTTTCCACTCCATTCATCAAAATCCTCCTAAAATTTAAATGTTCAGCAACCTGCTGGAGGTACCGAGGCAGGTCCTGGCTTCATCACCTGTGCTCTCGCATGAACCCATTTGAGATTATATGTATATCTTGTGTCCCATTTGAGATTATTTGTATATCTTATGTCCCGTTTGAGATTATATGTATATATTTATCTGCCATTTAAGATTATATGTATTTTTTAATTTTTTTTTTCCACCCACGCTGACATTTGCAAGTCACCATGAGACACCTTTGAATAAAAGACCCCTTTATGGAGGGAAAACAAACCCCAGACAATAAAGAGATGTTTTTTCCCCTATCAAGAGCTGACAGATCCATGCTGGGGGGTGAAGGCACTCGAGGACGAGTGACACGGTGCGGGTGGCCCAGCCCAGCCGCGCGGCAGGGTCACCGTCAGCGTCGGAGGTGCGATGTTTTGGGGAGGAAATCCGCTTCTTGCTCTTGCGAGTCCCCTGTGCCCCTGGGTTCCTGTCCGCGGTATTTTTGCTTCGGGTGTTTCCTGCTATTTAGCCACGATGTGTATTTTAAACCAGCGTGCGGGGGGAGACGGGGAAGGGATGTGAGTTAATTGGGACCGAAGGGCAGGGATGTGTTGGGCGGCTGCGGGGGCGGTGGGGGACGGGGGCAGCCCCGATGCTGATGGGTTTTGCTCCGTCCCGGTGAAACCACCTCCAGCACATCCGTGTGGTCCCCAAAGCCACCGGCTGTGGCCATACTGCTGCCAGGAGCAGGTGGGAAAGCTATGCCTTGTGCTGGGACCAGTCTACATAGCCAGTCCACGTTCTCCTGGGGGAAAGGGTGGCCAAAATGGCCCTATTATTTTTTTTTCCCCACTTTTTTTCTTTTCTCTCTTTTCATCTTATTGGAGTAAATCCCTGGAGTCCTTGCAGAGCTGCTCTCCGAGCAAATGCAAGGGCTGTGTTTTATATATTATATATTTGCTTTATTATACAGGTTTGGTTTTGTTTTGTTTTTTCTTCTTCTAGTTTGGAAACAGTTTTTCTTGCATTTGTTGCTGATAAAAATCAGTTATTTTTTGGGAGGGGTGCGTAGGCGGGGGAGATTCTCTCTTCTGCTTCCTTCGCCGTGGGGAGTGAAAGCACTGAGATCCTCGAGGAGGAACTCGGTTAGCTGAGCAGTGGGTCCTGCCCCTCTGTTGATGGCCGAATCCCCCGGGATTTGCCCGGCAAAACGTGGGCTCGGCTGGATTTTGCCGAGCAGGCAGCGCCCGTCCCCGGGAGACGGGCAGCCGGGGTCGGGATAACCCTCTCTTCACCTGCCTGTTTGCACTTTTCTTTTTCCATTCGGCAACCTCCAAGTCAACAGAAGGTCTAAAATAAGGAAAACGTGGGGAGCGAGTGGAAAAATAAAAATAAAGGCGGCTGTCTCAGCGGTGCGGGGTGGGAGAAGGGAAGCGATGGAGCTGCATCCCTGACCGTCCCGCTCCGGCTACCGCAGGGGCTCCCCCTCGGGGCACCCTGTCCTTTGGGGTTTCGCGGGTTTTCTGGGCTTTTGCACACTTTGGAGGTCGGGGACCTTCTGTCGCCTGTAGGTAAATGGAAACCCCGTCAGAGGAGCAGTCGTGTTTTGATCCTCTCCCCTCCGGAGGCTGCTCGGCAGAGCCAGCTCAGGCCCGCTCTGGGGCTCCGCTTTTATCTGTAAAAGCATAATTCAAATTATTCTTCTTCTTTTCACCCCTTTTTGACATAAATATATATAGGTATATGCGTGTGTGTGTATATATATATTAAAAAGATTTTGTTCTTATACACAAAAGTATATAGGTATCATGTATATATAGATATACATTATATTTCATTGTTACACTCAAGCATTTATAGGTATCTATGTATATCTACATATATATATATAATATTTCATCTTTATACACACGCACACAGATATTATACGTAGTTGGAAGGAGATTATGGAAAAAGCCTACATGGGACTTGTGTTTCCAGGGATCTCTGCGTATCTCGCTCCAGGAAAGGAACTGCTTCAACTACACAGAGATGTGTGATCCCCGGCGAGTTCATCCATGAAAAGTATTAATTGTCCGACTCGCCCCTTTTTCCCATCCAGAAGAACAGATCTTTTCTATCCTACAGAAATTTTTTTCTTCTGATATAATCTAAACTAACGGCAGCGAAGACTTCATTTTCCATGAAAACCCATCCAAGAGGATTGCTGAAAATAGATTGTGCTCTGAGAACAGATACCAGAAAAGCAAGTGTTTGGGGGGGAGGAGGGGGGGGGGGCAGGTCAGCTGGGGCAAGGAGTTCTGCAAAAAAAAAAAAAAATAAAAAAAATCTCAATTTGAGTTAATTGAGTTGAAAAGCAGCTCATCAGCGCCTGTGAGGGTCGGGATCGGAGGACTCACCGCCCTGCGGATACACTGGCCACGCTTTATCAGCCTGACTTTATTTACCAGCAGATGGGGGCCGGGTTGAGATGCCATATTCAAACTTTCAAATTTCACAAAGATTTGCCATGGCAGAAGCGTTTCCTCTAGAAAACAAACAAATGGGGGGAAAAAAAAAACCCAAACGCCAAACCCACTCCTTCCAGACCTCTGCACTTTTAGGATGGAGTCGGCTCCCGTCAGCCCCAGGCTTGGGGCAGGGTCGCCTTCCAACACAGCGAGCAAAATTCGGGTTTTCCTGTTCCATAAATAGACAGCCCAGCTTGTACGCTGTGGCTCGGCTACAGGTGGCAGGATGCATTAAAATATTGCTATTCAAATATCAGCTTTTGGAGGGGTGGGAATGAGCAGGTTCCTCATCTTGGCAGGGAAGGGGAGAAAAAGCTGTTTGGATTTAAAAGTGCAGTTCTCGTAGTTCTTTTTTGTTCTTTTTTTTAATTGAGGTTACTGGTTTGGGGTTTCGCTTTCGGGGGGTTTCATCCCGCAAACCTCCGTGCGTCGGCTCTTACAGGTGTCCCAGGAGTTGGGTCCACCACCGGTTGCGATTCAATCCAAAACCTGCCACGTGCAAGATGTTGAGCAAAAAAAGTGGCAAAGCAAATTATTTGCTGGGCTGTGCCAGGAGTGCTGCAGTGAACCCCTATTTGGGGGGAAAGGGAGGAAGTTTTACGTTGCTTTGCGCCGGCAGGTAAACGCGGGAGGTGGGGTGGGATGTGGAAGTGCTTCCCCTCGCGCCGAGGGCAGGTTTGGGATGTGAGGGTTGGGTGCCGCACGCACAGCGGAGATAAAGGTATCCCCTGCCCTGCCTGCCTGCCCCTGGGGCGGTGGGAACCCGGGGGTGAATGCAGAGAGCCCCTGGACCAGCGGGTCCCCGGGGGGCGGTGGAAGAGATGTCCTCTGAGCAGGGATGCTGCCAGCGGGACGCGCCTGAGCTGCTGGGTGCGGGGACCAGAGCCACCCGCGCTTTCCACAGCACTTGGCTAGGGGAATACTTTAGTTACAGTTATTACTTATTTTTATTATTTACTTTGTATTATTTATTTTTTTTATTCTACGGCTTCATTTTGCATGCCGGGCAAGTGCGATATCCTCGGTGGTTGCTTACAGCCTCACCGAAGATGCTCTGCTCGGTGTAAACACTCACCAGATGCTCAGGGAGGCAGTTTGGGGGGATGCTCTTCCCCCCACCAAGCTGCAGCTGCCCTTGGCTGTGTGCGGAGCAGCATCTCTCCTCCAGGAGCAAATGCATCCTATTTTGATAATTCATTCTAGTCTTATTTTCTTACTTGCCTTTTCAGCCCCAATATCCCTTTTTTTCCTATTTTTTAGGAAAAAAACCAACCCAGACACAGTCCCACCTTGCTTTTCCCCAAGTCTTGCAGAGTTCACATGAAAGGCACAGCCCAATTTTCAGTGCTGAGATTCTCCCCCTCCCTGGGAACATTTGAAGCCTCCCGGGACCGTGCACGTTTTCCCGGTGCTGGGCAGGGACGGGTGGCCGAGCTGCCCCGGGACAACGCTGAGGCTGATGGCACCGCCACCGCTGCGTCTTTGGTTTCCTAAACCATTCCCTGGCGCCGCCAGGAAAATGTTATTAGATATTCTGTCGCCGGGTGCTGGACTCGCTGCGAGCGGGCTGTTTGTGATGGTGTGTGGTGTCGTGCCTGGAGGGGTTACAAATTCGCCGTCGCGTTTTTCCCTGGCCTGGCTGGTGCTTTTCTGCCACCGTGCTGGGTCAGAGGGGTTTGGCTGAGGGTGGCATCTGGGCATCTCCCTCGTGATGCGAGGGGACAGCCGAGAGCGGAGCGGCCGAGGGCAGGAGGCTGCAGCGAAGCCCGAAAGGGTGAAAAAGTATTACTGGGCAAAAATCCCCAATTTAGTGAACAGTTGCCACTGGGGTATCCATGGGAAATTAGCTGAAAAAATAGTTTTAGGGCAATACAGGAGGCAATAAAATGATATCTGTAGGGTGCAAGAAGAGGGTATGCTGAAATTGCAGCGTGCCCCGTGGTTGGGGTTGTGGCAGTTCTGGCAGAAGGTTCCCAAACGCGGCAGAGTCGCTCCCGTGCCTTTTCCTGAGGTTACGGAAAGGGTCTGCTCAAACCACAGATAAGGAGAAGCTAAAAAAACCCCAAGACAACCCCAAAACTACAACCCAACACCCCAGCTTAAGCTTTATTTTATTCAAGCTCCTGTAGTAGCTTTTTTTTTTTTTTTCCTTTTTCCAAAACCTGTTACTATTTAAACGCAGATTTTTAGCTTTTCCACCCGAGAGCCGGAGCTGGAAATTCTTTCCACTGCGTTGGTGCAGGAGGGAACAAACCACTGCTTTTAGTTTGCTCAAATAATCCATCCCAGGCTGGAGCCGCAGGTTTCCTCTGCCCCGCTCCCACCCACTCCCAAAACGAGCCCAGGGATCCGCTGCGGGTGGCGGTGGGGACAGGGATGGGGGGGACGAGGCCACCGCTTGCAGCCCTGTTTTCCCCCTAAATTTCCCCAAGATTTTATTCTTGCAGAAACCCCGTGTGGGCACTGGAGCTTCAAGCCTGAGCGGCAGCTTCATTTTTCAGGGGAAAAATGAGCAAAATCTTCTCCCCTTATTTTCATAGCATTAAGAAAAGGAGGTGGGTTATAGGCGGGGAAACGATTTGCTTTTCACCGTGGCACGGGAGGAGGATGCTCGGGGCCCTGTGCCGGGACCTCCTGCGCCGTGGCGGAGGGAAGCTCGTGCTGTCCAACATTTTTGGGATTAGGCATTTCCAAGAATTAAGGAAGGGAAGTTTGGGGTGGGATGGGCGAGGCTTTCCTTATTTATTACACACAGCTACTTGGACCCTCGGTCCGATGCCGCGCTCCCACCTCCATCCCTGTTTCCCTGTTCCTTGGACCGCGGGACGCAGTGGTGGCGGCTTATCCTTCAGCACAAGGATGTGCTGATTTTCCAGGGAAAAGGAGAACACCACGGGGCCAGATTCGCACAGTGCTTCGCTGCTGTCGAGGGGCACATCCAGGAAAACGGCATTTCCGATTCCCTGACCTGCTGAGATAAGCTGCGCTGGCCAGAAAAGGAACAAATGAGCCTTTTGGCTTCTGCCCTCTGATCGCAGCCGTGGGCTGCGGGTGCCCGAAGGCACCTATTCTCCCCCGGGAGCCATCACCGTCCTGGAGGGAGCGATGGTGCTGGGCTGGGTTTGGAAGAGCAGCATGAGGGTAGGACAAGCAGTTGGTCTGGAGCCCCGTCTGCCGTGGGAAGCCCTGTGACCCAAACCAGAAATTTTTTGGGGGGAGGCTGATTTTATTGCCAGCCATTTACAGCGTCCGGGTGCCAGCCAGAAAACCGGTTGGATCCTTTCACCCTAAAGCATCACCTGGAAAACAGCAAGGACATTTCTGGTTCTGAAAACTCCGCTGACCATCCTCACCTGCCGCCCCGCCAGCCCTCGCCCGCTGCCATCTGGCCCCAAATTTGCTTATTTTCAGGGCTGTGGATCCCCCAGGCGGGAGGCGCAGGGCTCGAGCAGGGACGAGCGCCGGGGAGTTACAGGAACAGCAAAGTGCCAGTGTTTGCCGTGGGAGGGGGGTTATATCTCGTTCGTTTTATCTTCCTGCCGCCTCGAGCGAGCGGCTGTCGCGGGCAGCCGGCGTAACCAGAACTCGCCCGGCACACAGGAAAAAGCAGCTGCGAGGCGGTAAGCAAATAAGGTGCCGGGGGCCGGAGGTGCTTCCCCCACCCGCGGCACACCCCGGGGCCACCGCCGCCTTCGCTCGGGAGGGGAAGACGCAAGAGGAGAAGCAGCCGCGGCTTTGGGACCAGCTCCCTGGGGGGTGATGGAGGACACGGGGAAGAGCCAGATCCTGCGGGAGCGGGTCGTGGTGCAAAGCAGAGCTTGGCTGTGGCCGCCCGGCACGAGGATGGGGATGTTCCCAGTGCCCCCGTTTTTAATGCACGGTGAATTGCCGTTTTCCGTGGGTCGCAGGGCTCGGTGCGGCTGGAGACACTGGTTGCCGCAGCCCGGGGGGTTCACGTGCCACACACGTGTGCCCGCCGCAGCTGTGCCCACCCGGGGACACGATTTCCACGTGTGGGCGGTTGGAGCGTGAGAGTCGCCACTCTGCCAGCCCTGCCTTTGCCTCGGCCCATCTCCATCCCTTCCATCTCCATCCTTTCCATCTCCATCCCTTCCATCTCCATCCCTTCCATCTCCATCCCTTCCATCTCCGTCCCTTCGCTGTTCCCTCTGTCGGGACCGGTGAGCCCCCCTGTGCTGGGAGTGCCCTGGGGCTGCCCCCCATCCCACTGCCATTTGGGTGTTTTTAATATATGGGACTTCTTTTTGGTGAAAAGCAGCAAGCTGAGCTCTGCAGCACCCTTATCTCCTCGTCTCGCCGCAGTAGCACGTGGTGTCCGTGGGTCCGGCTTCCCCTCCTGCCAGGCTGGGCGCTAGCAAGCAAAGGGGCGCCGGGGCGGGCAGAAGGTGGGACCTCAGCCGAAGCCCATCATGTTCTGCAGAGGCTGAAGCAGCCTCAGAAAGTCCCTTCAGCTGCACCCTGAAGGTCCCGGTGCTCTTCCCAAGCGGAGCTGCGTCCTTGCCCCGGTGAGACACGAGGCGCGGGGATGCGGCGGCGTTCAGGCAGCTCAGGCGTGAAGCTACACGTAAAAGCAAAGCCGCGCGGGTTAATTTGAGTAATAGGCAGCCAAGGCGTGGAGATATCTACGCTTTGTCCTCTGTGAACACCAGGCAGCATTAGCACCATTAGGCTTTGAGTGTTTGTCATCCCAGATAACACTAAAACACCCGGGATTAGTTTGCAAACGCTGTTTTTTTTTTTACACTTCTGCAGCTCCAGTGTGACCGTGCAAGGTGATGAGCAGCTTCGCGCCTCCATCCCCAGGCGGGAGTTACACCAAGCGGGTGATGGGCTGAGCCCGCGTTAAAACATCCCGGCAAAGCCTTTGGCGGTTGTGCAATCCGGCAGTTTTGCAGAGCGCCGGGGATGCCGGCGGTGCCGGCTGTCAGCAGGGATGAAGCAGAGCAGACATCCCTCCGGGACGGGATCCGTCCAGCGCAGCCGGTCCTGGGAAAGGCAGCCGGTTAAAATAACAGTTTATTCTGCCCGGTGTCATGCGGGACGGTGGAAGGATCCCAGAGCGGCCCTGCCTGGGCTCCTGCTTTATGTCACGGCTGCTCTCCCAGCTGGGCATATTTTAGGGTTTTTTCTTACTCTTTTCACTGCTTTCTTGGGCCCTTTTTCCTGCCTGTTGGCAGAGTCCAGGAATTGGATGTGTCCCTTGTTTTGCCCATTCATTTCCCCTTCTCTGCATACAGAAAAACAAATTAAAAGCAGGGAGAAAAAAAAAAAAAAAGAAAAGAGTTTGTGACACCGACATGTGTCTGGAAGGGAGTTATTTGGAGCAGAGAGCGGGGCCCGGGCACGATGCTCAGTGTTATCCCCGGTGCTGGGCACCGTGCCGTTCCCTTCCCACAGCAGTTGGCAGCAGAAGTGTTTCCCGTAAGGGAAAACCTGATTTTATCCTCGGGGAAACTCCTGAAACAGTGGGGATAAGTGTTTCAGTGTTCACCCTGCGAGACGTGTGCTGTTGTGGGTCGCACGCCGGGTCCAAGCGTGCACTGGGGTTTGCGTTGCCATGGGCTGACCTGGGAGAGAGTGTCACCTTGTGCCTCAGTTTCCCCAAAAAGCCGAGTGGGATGCGATACCTCCGTGCACGACGGAGAAAGGCCGGCTGCTGTAGGGCTGTGCCGCTCCGGGGCTTTTTGATGCTGTTACAGCAGGAGAGACTCAAACGTTTCCTTGAAGCGACCCCAACGCCACCCCGTCGCGTTTAATTTGTTTGCTTTGGCCCGGAAAGCGGGGCAGGGTCTCCCTCGGGGGCACGAAGGCCATCGCGGAGTCCCGGGGCGGCAGCTTGCGCCCGTGCCGCCCCGCTCGTGGGTGGCACCCGTGTTTATTTACCTTTTCATCACCTGACGAGCGTGCCCTGCCATGCTGCGGGCGCCAGCCCGCGGGCCGCCGGCCCTGTTTGAGTTGGCAGGAGCCGGAGATTAACCTCCGGCTAAAATAGCCCGACGCCATCTGCCTGGGGTGGCCGGGGCTCGTTGCGTAGCCTTAGACCATCTCGTCTCCATGTTTTGCAGCCCAGCTCGGGCCGTGGTCACCGCGTGACGTGATGGCACAGCGAGTCTGCTTGATTTCTTCTTAGAATGGTGGCAGCGAGCAAGCTACTGAAGGAGTCCATCCCCCCCAGGAGCGGATATCTGGGTTTCGTAACACCGAGATGATCTTTTTTGCCTCACCTCTTTCTTTTTTTTTATTTTTTGAAACAGTATATAGGCTGGTCTCTGCAATCACTCGGGAAAGAACAGGGGAGAAGAGAGGGGAGATGCTGGCCAAACGTTCTCTGCCTACAATCACAGCTACTAAAGCTTCTGTCTGACCTGTCCGTGCTCAGGGACGCGGTTTAGAAGAGGGCCCGGTAGAGTTAGATGACGGTTGGACTTGATGAGCTTAAAGGTCTTTTCCAGCCGTACCGATTCGGTGAAAGAAGTCACGACGCGCCAAGCTCAGAGCAAGTTGCAAATCCTCAGCAGTGCCTGGGGCTCGGCTGCGTTTTCTGCCCCTGGAAGGCAGAGCCCCGCGGGTCGGTGGCGTCGGGGCTGCCTGCGCCTCTCCTCTCACTAACCCAGCGGAGAGGATGCTCTTCTGCCGGTGGCAATGCTCCTGTGACATTCCAGGCACCCATCGCCCTGCGTTGACATCCACTTTCTTGGCTCTGGTCTCCAAAGCCGTGATGGAGAAGAGCAGGAGCCGAGAAATTGCAGATACGCGTCCGCGAGCTGCGGGTCCCACGGCGGGACTGCTCAGTGCGGGAAGCCGAAAATTTATGGTGTGAGCGGGTGGCCCCGTTTCGGCATCCTTTGAGCAACCGTTATCACTTTCTACCCTTGGTGGTGGTGGGGCATTTGTCTCCTGGCCTTATCGGGGAGCTTGGGCACCGTGCTGAGCTCTGGGCCACCGACCGGAGAAAGGGGCTATTCAGGTGCCGGCCGGGAGGTTCCATTTCAGCCTGTCTGTGCTCACCATGTTGTCCCAAGGGAATCGCGGATTTGGGATTGTGCTGGTTCCCTGCCGGCGGTGGGTCTCCCGCCCGGGTGGGAGGTGGCAGCGCCGCAGCTCGGCGCAGCGGTGCTGGCTCTGCCGCCCTGCCTGGTGCCGGCACGGAAAACTTGGGTTTTGGTGAGTAGCAAACCCTCTTATTTCTAGGGAGACTTTGGAAGTGAGAGGGAGAGGCTTCAGCCCCAAACATTCCTGTTTTCGGGTGGGTTTTGATCAATTCAGACTGAAAAATGCGAGTTTTTTTTTACTTTCTGCCTTTTTTTCTCTGGGTATTTGGTGCAAAATGGGCGCTGAGCGGCCCCATGAAGGGCGGTGGAAGGAGTCAGTGGTGATGGGGGAGGTGCCTGGTTCTCACTATACTCAAAATTGGGGGTTTTGGTGGTTGTTTTTTTTTTCCTTTGATATACCTCATTTATTTATTCTTCGTATTATAAAGGGTAATTATATTAGAAATAATTAGCTTCAAATTTAAGTCACCGACAACTACAACAGATCTCACCTCTTTCAAATGAAACGCTAAAATTAAAATGCCGCCCACAGCAGCGTTGCTGGTGTTTGGGCTTCGGTGACGGCGGCGGCGTAGTGTCGCTCTGCCACCGGCGGTATTTCGGCTGGCTGCCCCGCCGCACGTGTTTCCTCCTGACGTCACGGAAACCTGTTTTTCATGTTTTAGTCAAAAGAGCTCATGCAAAGTCCCCTCTCTGCAAACGCCGTGGATGCGGCTCTTCATGCAAACGCCGGGCGGGAGGAGCGCTAAGAGGACCGCGGTGTTTCGGGCGCCTGCGCGGGGTGGAGAGTCACCCCTGGGCACCCCGGCAGAGCCGAGACCTGCGGGAGCCCCAGCACCTCCCCAGGGCCACCCGCCTGCCCCCAGCCCTCTCGCCTCGCATGTTTGCACCCTTAAAATGGAGCCTGGATGGAAATAGCCGCAGCAGATCTCTTCTACTTTTAATTTTGGTGGCTCTCTGGGCCGGGGAGAGGAAGCCGGGGGTGGAGAGGAGCCGGCTGCGAAAGGGAGAAGAGCCGCTTTCCTTCTGACACGCTCTGCAGACTCATCCGAAATGTTGAAGTTGCTCCAAGATTAGATTTTTTTTTTTTTTTCTTTTGGCTATAAGAATAATTATAGGCGTTACGTAGCGATCTGTCTGCTCCTCGTGGCGGCAGGGGATCAGAGTAGCCTTATCTGGGAGGGAGATGCGTTTAAAACAACCCGTAGTAGGTGTGTCTCTGCAGTTTGAAGCGTTAACACGTTCAGGCTTCTCGTTTTCGCGGGTTTGTTCAGTGAAGGTGGGTTTGGTTTTGATTGGGTTTTTTATTCTTTTTTTTTTTAATATTATTTTTCATTTCTCTGAATGAAAATAGGTGATGGAAAACAGCTGAACGGGTTTCGCTTCCTCCTTTCGCTCAGGGTGCTCAGAGATCCCCCGCGTTTGGTGCAGCGATGGGGCATCGGGCATGTCTGCCCTGGCCCAATTCCTCCTGAACTTCAGCCCGTGCCTTATTCCCTCCCAGAAACGCACGGAGTTGGAGGAACATCTTGTTTTATTGTCACCCCATGGGACGCAGAAGGAGGTGGGCAGGCAACGAGGCTTTGGGACAGCTCTTTGGGGGGTTTCTGCCTGAATTTTTGCCCGGGTGGAGGTTTGGGGTTGGGGTTTTCTGTCCGGTCCCCTCCGGCTGCAGAGCACCGAAGGATGGAGGTGGCGGGTACCCTGCCCCGGTGCCATGTCACCTCGGTGCTGGTACCCCGCTGTCCTTTGCAACGCTGCGCGATGCTTTCGAGCCACCAGCACAGCCCTCCCCAGGGTTTGCTGATGCACGGCTACGGCTTGGGGTTCTCCACCTCCAGCGAGCTCCGCTGCGCTCGGTGAATCCTGGATTGCCTTTTCCATGACAGAACGGCAATGTCCGGATTTCCCCACCTTGGGCAGCTGGGAGAGGTTTTGGTCGGGCTTCCAGCTCCCCCGGGACCTGCTCTGTGGGCAACCACAGGATTCACCAAACAGTGGGTGCAAATGGAGATGAGCACCCATCGGCAGCCAAAACCAGGGGGGTCACTGGGTGCAGGACCTCGCAGTCCTCAGCCAAACCTTGCCCACGGCAGGGCCAGCACACGCACCGCTGCACGGGCAAGGAAGCAGAGCGATGTCCTTGGTGGGTACCAGGGTTTGCGCATTGCCCAGCAGCCGTGGGACCCTTTGGTCTATGAGGCGTGTGAAGGTAATGGTCATCCCACGGGGATGTGGGAGTCTCAGAGAGATCGTGGCGGGCGTTCAGGAGCCCTTGGGGTTTTTTCAGGTTGTGCAGGTGACTCGGGTTTGGGTGGGAGCAGTGTGGATGGAGGCTCTGCACCCACCTGGGCGGATTTGGGAGGACGGTTTGGACCAGCTGAGCATCAGCTTTGGATTTCTTTCCCAGAGCGTTGCAGGCTGTGAAGTACGACTGAGTAATAGGAAACGCGGTCTGAACGTTACAGTCCTCAGCGGGTCTGTACTGGGTTTCTGGCAGGGCTTTTTATGGGATGGTTAGACCTCTGCCTCCCGGATTTGGAGAGGGCAGCTCCTGAAGAGTATTTTTCAGGCAGGCTGAGTGCAGGAAGAAACGCTGCCAGAGCTGCTCGCAGCAGGGAAATGGTGTTTCCCTGGTGTGGGGAGCGTCCCGTGCTGCTCACTGGGAGTCAGGCTGAGAAGTTCGAGGACAAGCGGTCTCCATGCGGGAAAATCATAGAATTGTTGAGTTTGGAAGGGATCTTTAAGATCATCGAGTCCAACCGTTACCCTACCCTGACAAAACCACTTCTACACCACATCCCCGGGTACCACATCTGCCCTTTATTTAAACACCTCCAGGGATGGGGAATCCACCCCCTCCCTGGGCAGCCTGTTCCGATGTTTGATAACCCTTTCAGTGAAAAAAAAATTCCTACTACCCAATCTAAACCTCGCCTGGCATAACTTGAACCCATTTCCTCTCGTCCTGTCACTTGTCACCAGGGAGGGGATGTCAGCCCCCCCTTCACTGCCCCCTCCTGTCAGGGAGCTGTGGGGAGCGATAAGGTCCCCCCTCGGCCCCCTCTTCCCCAGGCTGAACACCCCCAGTGCCCTCAGCCGCTCCTCACCAGACTTGTATGTCTTAATACAAGAAACATGCGGAGCAAGTTGCGTTTTGGGGTGCTGAACAGGCTGCTGGGGCACAAGGGAAGGAATTGCTCGCCTGAGCCCAAATCACTAATGAATCTTTTTTATTTTTATCATTTTTTACTTTGTTACGCTGGCTGGGCTGTGGATGAAAACCCGCAGAGCTCCCTGCAGAAGAAGGTAAGTCATGGGCTGGAGGTGAGGGTTGGTGCATGCCTTGAGTCGGGGCGGAGGGTGCTGGGGACGAGGAGGGGACAGTCTTTGGGGTCTTTTAATCTTGCTTTTAATCCCCGGGAAGGCTGGGCTGGCAGCAGGGCTGTCCTGTGGTGGCAGGGCTACCAGCTGTGAATAGAAACACAGAGGATTTAGTTTCTGTAGTTAAAAACAGACATAGTAAAACCAGGCCAATGCCAGAAATGAAGGTGTTTAATATTAGAGAGAAAAATATTAGAGAGAAAAATCCCCCACTGCAGCGCTGGATGCTCTCACTAGTGCCCACGGCCGACGGGCACCGCAGCAGCTCTGCCGCAAGTGGGGGACAGGGTCATGTTGGTCTTAGTGGTCTCAGTGGTCTAAAATACCTGTCTTCTGGGTTTTTTTTGAGCGCTGACTGTGCTTGGCTTTGTGTTTTTCCACCAGGAAAGTCCCTCTGGGAGTTGGTGCTGGAGCAGTTTGAAGATCTCCTGGTCCGCATCCTTTTGATGGCGGCTTTTCTGTCCTTCGTAAGTACCCCAGGCTGGGGGTGGGCACCTTCCAGGGCACGCACGGACCCGGGTGGCAGCCAAACAGCAAAGGAGGCAGAGGAGGGTGCACGTTGGATGATGGAGATGTAGCAGCAGTGCGGTGGTTTTATAGGGCATAGTGACAGTATCATTGTGTCTACTTAAAAGATGAGACTATAGGGTTTTTCAGATCCATCCAAAAGCGATGTCAAACAACTACCTGGGCTTCTATTTGCCCAAGACTGTACTGGACAAAGGCAGAAAAGTGCCATGGAAACGTTCAGTCCTGGGCACGTTGTGGTGGGATGCCAGGTGGGATGGGTGTTGGCCCTGGGCACCGTGTAGGGTCAGGGTCAGGGTTAGGAGAGAGCGAGCGCAGAGCCCCAGCGAGAGTGGGGCTGCCAAAGGCAGGTGAGGGCTGCCCAAAGCTTTCAGTCCTGGGATGCTTTGTCCTGTGATCCATAGGTTTTTGTCATTGTTTGCAGACCCGACCTGAGATAGCCCAGGTCCTTTGGATGTGTCTCTATCTCATTGCAAGATTTTTATCAACAAATTTTCCTGTGTTTTTAGGTTAGAAGGTACCTTTGTTACTCTCTCTTTTAGCTTCACTCTTAAATCCCTTACGTGTTTCCCTTCACCAATTTTGATGCTGTCGGCTTTCCCGCCCCCGTACGCGCAGCCATGGCCCGTGTCTGGACTGAGGTCTCTGCTCACACTCTCCACTGAGTGAGGACCCAAACTGCCTATTTGCAAGTCCCTTCTCTGATTTTTTTATTACTGATGGCTTTTCAGTCCTGTCTTCCGTCCAGTAAAATACGTCTTGTGCCTCAACTTGTGTAGATGGTAAGACGGAAAGGGAAAATTACTCCATTCTTTATTTTTTCCTTGGATATTTTTGAAAGTATTAAGCTGCAGCATGACCAGATCCATGTCGGGATCTGCCGGAACAAAGGACGCTGTCTCTGACATGCAGAGATGTGTGAGATCCCGGTGTGATGGCCAAGCCATGTCCCCTCGGGGTTGTGCGAGGTGCCGGGAGCTGGGGGGTCCCGGCACCCCCTCCCCGCCTGCCCGGAGAGGCTGCCAGGACGCCGCACGGCTTGCCTTTTCCTGCCCAGAGCGCTGGGTCATGGGGGGTGAGAGGTGAGGGCAGCGCTTTGGCCGCCCAAAGCCAACTCAGAAACTCCAGGTAGGACCTTGACCTCCGTCGGGGCGCAGGCAGCGGGGCGGGCACCTGCCGAAAGTGTGCACAAGCGCGGAGGGAGGCAAAAATGGGGTTGGGAGCATTTCCAAACCCCGTGCGGCTGCCCTCCTCGCAATGAAGTCTCCTTCCCGGAGCCCTTCTGCTCGTTTTTCAATTAAAAATGAAAATCCAATCTGTTGGGTTTTGGTTTTGTTTTTTTTTTTTAATTTTTCATTTCCCCTCCGCCTTCTGGCTGAGCCGGACTGGCAGCGTTTCGGCCACCGGGGTGGGAGGTACCTCCTGCCTGCTGTTCGCTGCCTTCCCGTCCTGCCCACACGGCTGGGAGGCTCAGAGACCTGGTGATGCCCAAGCTTGGTGGTGCTCAGGGCAGGTACTGGGCACAGCTGGGCACAGTACGGGGCGGAGAGCTTTCCTGTACACCTTTGCGTGGGGCAGGGTCAATGCTCGCTGACAAAATACACCTCCCAGTGCATCATGCGGCAGGAAAACGTGATGTTATGTTCGAATGATGTCAGAGAGCTGCTTAGAATCACAGAATCTCCTAGATTGGAAAAGACCTGTAAGACCATCTAGTCCAATCATTAACCCAACACTGCCAAGCCCGCCACTAAACCATGTCCCTGAGCACTATGTCTGCACGACCCTTAAATACCTCCAGGGATGGGGACTCCACCGCCGCCCTGGGTAACACGTTCCGATGCCTGATGACCCTTTCAGTAAAGAAACTCTTCCTAATATCCAATCTAAGGATTCTTAGGTTCTTATCCAATCTTAGGATTGGGTTCTCGTTGTGTTTAGCAGGGTGTGAAGCCCAGCCCAAGCTGCTCCTGCCACTGGAGCTGCCGGTGTGGTGCCTTCAGGGTGGTACCATCCAGCTTCTGCTTCCCCGGATGGTGTTATTGCTCATCTTACACCGCTGAGGAAGGAGTGGTTGATCCCCAGCAGAGCTCTTCTCCCGCTTTCGCCAGGGAAGATGCTGCATCCTTACGTGCCTTTTCCAGGAGGAGCCGGGGTTCACCCCCAGCACCTCCTGCGAGCGCAGAGCAGCTTCTCCTCCCCAGGGTGTGCAGGCAGAGTCAGCCGGTGGCGGGTGCATCCCCAGGGTCGGTGAGCTGGTGCCTGCAAGCGCTGCTGACCTCCTCCGCGCTTAATAACGCCGAGAGGTGATGTGGGATCAGCTAAACTCACCATCCACGTGGTCAGCAAAGCTGCCTTTGTGGGTGGCACTGAGTCATTGCAATAGGAACCCCTTTTGTACTTGGGTGGTGCCTTGGAAGTACTCATCATCCTCGGTGCCTCTCTCCCTGATTGCTGATTTGAGCCTTCTCTGCGGTGCCCGAGTACTGAGCCTGTAGCTCAGTCTTGTCCACGATTCACCTTGGGAGCAATGCTGCACGAGGAGACGTTTCCCACCAAGCTGATGGAGAATTACTTTTTTTTTTTTTTTTTTTTGAGGGTGTTTGGCAGTGGGATGGCAAAGCTGAGTCTCCTATCCCTTCTTTTCGGACACGACCCGTGGGCAGATAAGGAGGGAGGCTGGTCCCTTGCGAGGTTCAATACATTCCCCAAACAGCACGCAGTGACCCGTTTGTTGGTGAATTTGGAGAGCTGCTGCAATCTGCTTGATGGCAGAGTCTGCCGCGGTGTCTCTGCTAATCGGTAAAGCAGGCGTGGACCCCCGTGTCAGGGGTCCTTTGCACTGATGCCTCTGCCGCAGAGCAGCGAGGTGTTGCTCTGTTGACTCAGCGCAGGTCGGCAAGCAGTTTAATGGAGTGAAAATATTTGTGTGTGCACGCTTCGTTTTTATTATGGTATGAGGTCTTTGTGGGATGGAGGGGGGGCTCAGGGCTGTCAGAGGCCGTGAAGTCAGTCCCTGCTCCTAGTGCATCAATTGCTCGTGTTGCATCGCTTGACTTCTGCCCAGGAGGGGCTCCTCAGAGGTTGACTGTCCTTCAGACAGCGACCGCAGTGGCTGCCCAGCTGGTGGTGGTGGTGGTGCCTGTTTGAGAAGCAGGCAGTGCTGCCCCGTCTCCCCGCTCATCTGCTCATGGCCGTGGTCTCCCCATGGGTGTGCTAAACAAAAATAGATGCTTTCCTGGCGCAAATGCTCATCCAGGCTTTGCGTGGCCCTTTGCTCCAGCCCTGCTCTTTCGATGCATTAGGTTATCCCCAGCAGAAGTGTGGAGGCACCTGAGTTAAGCACCGGCACCGGGATATGGCAAGTCCATGCTTTAACTAAGCTGTGCGGGGCTGGCCACCACTCTAGGTTGTCTTCTCTCCAGCAAACGCCACGTGTTGGTCGGCTCTTTTTTCCATCCTTCTTCCTAAAACGTCGGCGCTTGTTGTGTCAACCACATTGTGGTCCTTATCTTCTCTTGCCTGTCAGATCCTGGCCTGGTTTGAAGAAGGAGAGGAGACCACAACTGCGTTCGTGGAGCCCATCGTCATTATCATGATCCTGATCGCCAACGCCGTGGTGGGTGTGTGGCAGGTGAGTCGCTGGCCCCCCCTCCTGCTCCGCAGGTCTTTGCTCCACATGGCTGAGATGCTTCATCTGAAGAGGTGGTTGCTTCTTGCCATTGGAAACCCATTTCTCAAAGGTTCAGTTTTCACGTTGGCTGCACTGCCCCGTGCCCCAGCACAGATGCTTGGTCGTTGGCTGCCTCCTGGCTCATTCCTTCAGTCTTTCTTTGGCAAATTTTGCAGTTTGGAGTTTAGGATCTTGCACTTATTTGCCATCCAGGCAAACGCTGCTTGTCTCCTGGCTGTGGCCAAATGTGTTTTCCAAGGGAAGCTTTTTGCCCTGTCCACCAGAAAGACACAGTGGCTGCTGCCCCTTATGTCACTGTATCCCTCCTGGGGGATGAACACATGCCTCCTCTTGTATATATTCACTTTAAGGCCATTTATTTATCTGCAGCTTGATCTGAGGGAGGGTTGCTGGATGGGGAAAAATACATCTGGGTGGGAGACGCTGCTTCCCAAACCAAGAAGGAGAAAATCAAGCCCAAAAGTCCATGCAGTGTCCAGGACCTGGTGTGGTTTAAGCCAGCAGGGACCATTTCAGAGCAGCTGAAGAAGACGCGGCTCTTGCCCTATTCATGGTGCAAATGGACACCAAAGCCAGGGCTGGGGTTTGGGTGCTCCTGTCTTCGCAGAAGGTGAGGAAGGAGCCTGCTGGCATGGGCAACCCCACCACCAGCAGCTCTGCCTCTCCTCTGCTTGCAGGAGAGGAATGCCGAGAGCGCCATCGAAGCCTTGAAGGAGTATGAGCCCGAGATGGGGAAGGTGATCCGTGCCGACCGCAGCGGGGTGCAACGGATCCGCGCCCGGGACATCGTCCCTGGGGACATCGTGGAGGTGGCAGGTAGGGTGCCATCACCGCAGGGCACAGGGTGGGAGGGGAGGTGGTGCTGGCCAAGGGGGCTTCAGTGACGGGCACCCCATGGTCCTCGTGGCGGGAGGACTCTGTCGGGGCATCAGGGCGCATCCCCTGCAGAGGCACAGCCTCTGAGTCACCTTGTTGTTGTACACTTCAAATCCAGGGAGGTGAAATGATTTGGGCCAAAGTCGGGGCTCATCAGCCTGCGGAGGCTTCGCCCCGAGCATAGGGTGGAACAGAACAGCAGAAAAGAAGTTTAAAAAAAAAAAAAAAAGTGTATATTTCTGGTCTAGCTTTTCTGTCTCGGGAGGGTTTCCCCATTTGCTGGAAGAACTGGAAGAACTTTTAATTTTCCGCCAAGATTCCCCCTCTCTGGAAGCGGCTCTCCCACGCGCATCCCCCAGCCGAGGCGCGGGTGAAGGGCCGGCGCTGGGTGCCTCACTGGTGGTGCCGGGCGAGCGCTGCCGCCAGCGCCGGGGGGGGGGGGCGGTGGTTCGGTGGCGCCGGTGCTGCCTGCGTGGGCAGCCTGCCTTGGGAACCGGGGGGTGTTATTCGGGGAGGGTGAGAGGCAGAGGGGATGGGCTGCGGGGTGCTTTTGCCTCCCCGGTCGGGTTGTCCCCACCACAGCCCTCCTGTCGGGGTTTCGTGTTCAGCGAAGGACGCCTGGGGGTCTCCTGCCTGCCCTGCCAGAGCTGGAGGATGCGTTTCAGTTATCCCGTTTTGTTTGTCCGTTAAAACGATGCCGTAAACCCCCAGAGCCGCAAAACTAATCCTCTCCTTTCCTCCTCGTGGCCCTGCTAGTGGAAAGATGCTGCAATCCCTCCCGCGCCCCGCCAGCTCCCTCTTATTTATGTCTTCCAGTTGGGCTTCAGCTGGAAGATGAACATAAAAATAATGCGGGGAGGATCAAGCGGAGGAGTGCCGGCCAGGTCCTCAGCTGGGCGAGCTGGCGGCGCTCCCGAGCCGGCTCCGGCAATGCGCTCCAGCTGGTGACCTGGCCTTTAATTAGATTAATTAATTATTAATTAATTAAATCCCGCCACCTTTCCCCAAATCAACGGCTTGCTGCCTGCCTGTCAGCTCCCCAATATTACTTTTTAACGGCACAATCAGCATCACGACCGGGAGGGAAAGAGCTGAGCCCTCCTCTGGAGGGGTTTGCAAATTAATTAGCCAATTGTGGGTTTAGGAGGTTATAGCCCGTGGTGGGGATGCTGTCAGGCTGCCTGCTAGGAAAGTGCACCAGGAGGAATAGCTCCGAGCGTGCGGCGGACATCCGGGTGACATCCTGGGGCCGGCGCAGGCGGGGGGGGACTGCCTTCTTTTTGCATGTGCAAATGCAGTGGATTTGGCAGCTGAAAACCTGCAAGAGGGGAACGACGGTTGCAAATTGGCAAACCGCTTAAAGCGGCTGATTTTTGCCCGGTTGTAATGAGGCCGTCGAGGTGAGTCCTCGTGCGGGCAGCTGCGCAGGGATTAAATTCGGCTGCGGCGCCGGCGTTCCGCCTTGCCCAAAAAGCGCGGGCAGGGCATTGCCCGGGGGGGTCCATCAGCTACTTCCACCCGCCCGCTCCCGCGTTACTCCGGCCGCAGTGCCTCCCGTTTTCCCCCTTTTCCCCTTGGCTTTCGGCACGGGGGAGAGACCCGCAGCGCCTGGGCGGTCGGCGCGTGTCTAAGAGCTGGCTGAGGGCGGCTGCCAGCCCCGTAGGTCCGTCCTGCGCCGAGCGAGTCTCCCGGGATGCTGTCGCGCTGTTTGCCCTTGAGGCGATGCCACCCCCTGGGCACCGGGACGCCACGCTGCCTCTACATGCTGGCACCCGATTTTTCCATCTGCGCGTTTGCGAACCCTCCCCGCCTTCCCCAGGGCAGAAGAGGGGCTCTTTGCTCCCGTTAAGGTGCTGCAAAGTCTGAGGGAAACATCGGGGGGGGGGGGGGGTTTGTCTGTGAGTCCCTGTGCTTAACATCCCCCATCTCAGCCCCCCTAAAAAACGGGTGCGACGGGGAGCGGGGCAGGTCTTGGTGGGACGACAGATGTTACGCGCCGCATCCCAGAGCGTTGGGATCCGCGGCTGGAATAACTGGCTGGGGCGGTGGAGCGGTGCCAGCCCCCCCCTCCCCGCTGCGCTCGAAGTGGGACGGGGAGGGGGGGGGAGTTTTACGAGCCCCCGGAGGAAGCGCTCGTTAAAGTCTGGGATTTGAGCCGATGGTTAGCGGCCAAGCCGGCGGCGTTGTGTAACGT
The DNA here is from genome assembly GCF_965231255.1 of Vanellus vanellus. Classification (NCBI taxonomy): domain Eukaryota; kingdom Metazoa; phylum Chordata; class Aves; order Charadriiformes; family Charadriidae; genus Vanellus; species Vanellus vanellus. The sequence continues at coordinate 4,331,905 of NC_138924.1, forward strand.
GATGTCAGGCGCGGCGAGCCAGCGCGCTCTCCGCCTCAATATTTCCGAAGCGCCGGAGCGGAGCGCCGTTGCGTCCAGCCGATAAGGGAGCAGGAGGAAAAGCCGCTCTCTGCCAAGGAGCTGGGAGGAGGATTCCCAGCGGGAAAATCAGCTTTAAACGGGTTGTTTGGGGTTTTTTTTAAGGAAGCACATGTGCCTCGGTGGGCAGCGATGGATGGCTGTCAGTCGGCAGGGCTGCTTTCACCCGTAACCACCATGCCCGTGCCCTGCCAGGAGACCCATGGATAGCTGTCTTGGCCAGGGATGGTCTTCTTCCAGTGTCAACAGCTTCCAGTCGGTCCACAAAGCCCTGCAGTGGGGTTAAGAGTGGTGTTGGGAGGCTCAGGTCGCTCCAAAATGGGGATGTTTTGGGGTTTTTGCAGGGGAGAGGAGAGACGGGGACGTGGCGGGGCAGGCGATGTGGGGGAGGGCCGTGGCGGGGTTTGGCTGGGGGGCAGAGGGGGTGATGCTGCTGCCCCAAGGACCTGTGGCTCTAACAGCGGCGGCTCCGCTCTAAAAAGAAGAGAGAAAAAGATACCTGCCTGCTCACTGGCAGGAGGGGGGATGCGGGTGCTCGCTGCCTGTGATGGTTAGGGGGGTCTCGGCCGCGGCGGTGGAGTGTGTGTCGCTGAGGAGGTGCAGCCGGGGCGGGGGGGACGTGCTGGGAGCTCGCTCGGCTCCTCTGCTCACCCAGAGCTTTTGCTTGTCCTGGCAAACCTGGCTCCAACCACAGTGGGTTTTGCTCGGGCGGCAGCCGGGGAAGGCGATGAGCAGGGCTGGCAGGGAGGCCGCCCGCCCCGGCAGCATCCCTGTGCAGCAGGGACAGGGTACCGCTCGCTCCTGCTGAATTTTGCAGGGGGAGGTGATGCTTGAAACAGGCGGTCGGTCCATGGGAGAGGGTGGAGGGTGCCCGGCACGGCACGAGTAACCCCCTCAGCCTCAGCGCGGCTGGCTGCTTTTGTGCAAGGTAATCCCCTAACATCAGAAATTCCTCAAGGTCCCGTCGCTGCACTGCCCGGTGTCTGATTGCAGCTGACGGCGCCTCTTTCCAGCTTTCTTCATTTTTTTTTTTTTTTATTTGTAAATTATAGACGTACAAAATTAAGCTTTAAACGCAGAAAGGAGGCATCCCGGGGCAGGACCCCGGTTTACCACGGGCTGGCCCCCTCGTTGCTGCGGGCTGGGTGCTGCCGTGCGCCTGCACCACCGCAGGGACGTGGTGATTCTCAGCAAAAAGCAGTCCCTGCCCTGGAGAGCGGGCAGTTGGGATGGAGAACGAGGGCAGACAGCAGGAACTGAGGTGCAGAGCGGTGGCCCCAAGCCTTGGGGCAGAGCCTGGCTGGGGTGGCATGGTTGGGGTTTGCCATCCGCCTTCACCGGCGCTGCCGGTGCCGCCTGACCGCGCTGCTCTCCTCTCGCCCTTGTAGTTGGCGACAAGGTGCCGGCGGACATCCGGATCATCGAAATCCGGTCCACCACCCTGCGGGTCGACCAGTCCATCCTCACAGGTGCGTGCAGGCGTGATGGGGGGGAGGCGGCTGCTGAAGGCAGAGCTTTCTCTCTGCTGTGAGCCAAATTTTTTGGGGCTGACGCTGGGCTAAGCGCTTTGCTGGGGTGGGAAACGGGTGGGAGAACGAGATGGAGGACCTGGGGAAGTCCCAGCGTCATTTACAAGTCAAGGCATAGGCAAGATGCGCCCGGTGTTTGGGCATCCCTCCTGTCCCGTGCGACTCGTGGGGTATCACGAGGGGCTGCTCAGTCCCAGCCCACGCTCCCCCCGTGCAACCGTCACACGATGACCGCTGGTGCGCGAGGCCTCGCAACTTCGGGGAGAGGTGACAATATTTGAGGCTTTTTCTTTTTTTTTTTTTTTTTTTTAAGCACTGGAAAAGCCCTTAAAGCTGATAATTGATGATATTTCAAAAATTCTCTCTCTCTGCAGTCAGCGAAGGCCAGGGCGTGATCAGATGACAAGAAGGGCTTTCAGTATTTCAGCTCTCCTGTGAGATTTTGTAAAGGCATTGAGTTAGGAGATGGCAGCAGGGAAGGAAAAGCAAGCAGAAAAAAATGTTAAAAACACGGGGAATGGAGCCCGGTCTCCTTGAAAAGTGGCTCTGCATTAACTTAGTTCACCCAAGGGCAAAAGAAGATGCAGCGAAAGGGCAAATCTGCAAAGAACAATATATAAACCTTCAGCAGAAAGGCTTTGGGCACCTTTTCTGTTGCGCTGCTCTACAAACCCCATCTGACTGTGCAAACCTGCGCTGCAAGCCCGCGGCTCCCTGGGCGGGGGTTTGGCCCCATCCCATACGTCTGTGTGGGAGCTCGTGGCCGCTAGCAATCCCCGCAGGCCGCTTTTCTGCAGCCCTCGTCTTCCGAGCGCCTTGGCCCAGCTCTGACATCCCCGCGATGGATGTTTTGACGGTTTGGTGGCAACGTGCTGCTTAAAAAAGCCGCGGGGGTTGTGCTGCAGGCTCATAACAGCATTGAGCGGAGGCTGGAGAGGAAACGTGGGTGGTTCATCTCCTCCCTCTTGTCTCGGCAGGGGAGTCCGTGTCGGTGATCAAACACGCTGACCCCATCCCCGACCCCCGGGCTGTCAACCAGGACAAGAAGAACATGCTTTTCTCCGTAAGTCCCTTACACTTGTCTCCACCTCTCCTGTGGTTTTGCAAAGAGCTGCCAAGGGAAGAGGCCGATGGACACAGGAGGTCTCTGAGCAGTGAAAGGGAGAAAGACCTTGGATCCATATAAAGAGCCCCAAATCCATAAAAATGAGGACCTGCTTCCACGGGATTTCATTTGGACAGTGGTACATGACACCATTGAATGCCTTGGGCAATCTCAGTGGGTTTTCCATCAAGTAGGATGCATTGTGGACAGGGAGAGGTTTGTGGTTGAGCCTGGAGCTGTTGCAAATTCGAGTTTCCTCCTCGCTCATGCTCCTCTTGGGCAGAAGCCAAGTGCTTGAGGGGTGAGAGAGCTCCCAGGAGGGGTCTTCTGCTGCTTTAGGGTGGATTTATATAAAATCCCAGGATGTCTCCTTTTTCCCTTAACCAAGATCTCATGTTCTTCTTTCACAACAAGCGACCCATTTCCGCATGCAGGCCAAGAGGTTTCATGTATTCACTCTGGCCCCTTTCTTCCCTCCCAGGGCACCAACATCGCAGCTGGGAAGGCCGTAGGGGTCGTCATTGCCACAGGGGTGTACACCGAGATCGGGAAGATCCGAAACCAGATGGTGGAGACAGAGCCTGAGAAGACCCCCTTGCAGCAGAAGCTGGATGAGTTCAGCCAGCAGCTCTCCAAAGTGATCTTCCTGGTGTGCATCGCCGTCTGGGTCATCAACGTCAGCCACTTCAGCGACCCCGTCCACGGGGGCTCATGGTTTCGGGGGGCCATCTACTATTTCAAGATTTCGGTGGCTCTGGCAGTGGCCGCCATTCCTGAGGGCCTCCCAGCTGTCATCACCACCTGCCTGGCACTGGGCACGCGCCGCATGGCCAAGAAGAACGCCATTGTCCGGAGCCTGCCCTCGGTGGAGACCCTGGGCTGCACCTCCGTCATCTGCTCCGACAAGACCGGCACCCTCACCACCAACCAGATGTCCGTCTGCCGGGTGAGTACTGGGGACATTTCGGGATGCGGGGGGGATGCTCTGTAAGCCCCCAAGCCCCCTTCACTGCTCCCTCCCCATCCCGGGGTGAGGGGCTTTGCTGTCCTCACCAGACTTGTTTCATATGAGGAATTTCAAGCATGGAAGATGGTTTGGAGGAAGCCCTGAGTTCCCTCTCTGCCTGACCAGGCGCAAGGAGGTTTATGGGTTTGCTCAGCATGGTTGTAATTAAAAACCTGACTTTTATGAGCACACCAGTTTGGAGGTGCCGTGTTGCAGGGCTCCCTCCCCAGAGAGCATTTCTTCCTGTTGGGATATGACATGGAGACAGAGCTCCTGGAGAAGCCAATGCAATCAGCCTCCTCTGCTCTGTTGCCCTTTTTTCCCTTGTTTTTAACCAAACCAGTGAGAAATCCTGGACCATGCAGAATTACAGAGTCTGGACCCGTAAGGCCAAAACTTGGTGAGTCAGTGCAACACGTGTGTCCAGCTGTCCATGACGAGCTTCAGCAGAAATCCAGGGGTTAAGAGAAGATGCCTGTGACCTGGTGAAATGGTGCTTTGGTTACCTGTCCTCTCCTGGCAGAAGGTCTGCCAGCAGCTAGGCTTGGACTGAAAAGCTCTTCTTATGGAGAAAGCCCTGGGGTGGTTTGGCAAAGAGGTCAAAGGCTCCTGGCGTACCAGAGAGCTTTGCTGCCGCATGTCCGGCCATTTGGGGAGGTGACTTGTTAGGAAAGCCTGGACCATCGGAGTACTTCTCAGTTTCCCCGTTAATCCTCAAGTCTCAGGAAAGTTTCATGGCCTTGGCGCGTCGGTTTTATAGGAGAACCTTGGAAAATGTGTTGCTGCGGGGAAAAATGGACCTGGCCACCCTCCCTCCTCTCTGACACTCGGGTAGCGTGGTGGGAAGCCGTGACCGTGCTGCAAGCTGGCCGTGGGCTTTGGCCACTGGTTTGCTCAACACAAACTACAGATGACTGGAAACGTCTGATATTTCTGCCCTGTAAATGACTTAAGACACCGCTGGAACGAAGCGGTGACCAAGCTGCCCACGTCTCGCATGAGGAGGAGGTTCTCACCAGCCCATTTTCTGCCCCGGGGGTGCAGGAGAGCAAGTAAAGGGCAACCCCAGCATTTGGGGTCTCTTTAGTTCTGCAGACTACAGAAGGAGAGGTAGGACGTGACCATGCCTTCCCCGAACCACTTCCTACCAGAGGATCTGCTCCTTCAACCTGGGCAGAAGTGCCACCACCTCCTGCAATGTGGTGTGGTCAGGAGAGACAGGAGGAAGGATTAGCGATGCTGAGACAGGGAGAGGGCAGGAGGGGGAAGGAGTAGGGCACACAAGAGGGTTTTTGCATCAATCATCATTTGCGGAACGAACTCAGCAACTTTGCAACAACAACAACAAAAATATTCAAAATTCCGTGTGTCCTCCACCCCGTCTCCCCACAACCCTGTTCCGATATCCGTGTTATTCACCTGGTTGCATCCTGACTCCCAGGGTGTGACACCGAGAGCCAGGCTGGCCTCGGGACACCCAGGCACGGCCGTTAATGTTTAACAGACCGGGATTCCCGTGCTGATGCCGGCAGGACGGAGGCTGCGCCAGGCCGGTCAATATTTGCGCTGGGCGGCCCTTGGCATGTCCCGGATGTGCTCCTGCGCCGAGCGGCTGGCTCAGCTACGGGGGTGCAAAAGCCATGGAAGCCTATCAATAACATGGAAAAATATATTAATTGCGATTTAATTAACGCATACATTTAAATTGGGCGAGTGCAGCTGCTCGGCCCCAGGTTATGCTGCTGAGTGGTGCTTGCCCTTTACGTCTTGCTGCCGGCATCGGGTCTGTAGAGCTGTAAAGTGACTCTTGAGAGGCTCCAAGTCTGGTTTAAAACCCTCAGCTGTTTTTTAAGGGCTGCGCCGCCGGCTCCGGGTCCCGCTCGGTGCCTGGGACGCGTGGCTGGGCACCGGCGGAGCCAGCTCGGCGGGGTGCATATGGGTGCCGTGCGGTCCGCACGAGTGAAGCGGTGCCCCCCAAAACGCTCGGGGGCGTGAAGTGCCCACTGGGCCATCTGGGGTGGCCGAGACTTTGGTGGTGTTGCTGTGGCCTCGGGTTCGTTGAGGTTACAGCTCTGCAGCAACACGGTGAAGCCGCGAACCCACTTAGTAAATCAGATTAAACCCGTGAGTTGTGTCGCTCACCTTATGGTCAACTGGGGGGTCTCCAAGACCACCGTCTCCCCCAGCCCGTGGCGCGGAGCAGCCAGGGAGAGCCTTCTCCCAGCCATTGAATAACGGAGCGGCTGGGAGCCATGGGAGCCCGGCAGGGGGAAAAGGGGGCAGGGAGGCATTGCAGCTCTGCCCTTGCACATTTAAATCAGTCTCCTAAAAGTTGCGGCACCCTTTTGTGCGCTGTGAGTGGTTTTTCCCAGGAGCACAAGGGTGGCATTTGAGAGTCAGGACGCGAAGCGGAGATGCGGTCGTGGCTGTGCGGGTTCGGGGCTGTCGCTGCGTGGGGCAGAGCGGGACGGGGCTGGAGGGGAGAGATGCTGGTGCCCCATGTCCAGGAGAGGGAGGTGACTGGTGACATTTGGCTGTCTCTGAGATGGCTGGCGTTTTGGGGGACAAGAGCAGAAAGGGGGTTATTTTCCATGAACCTTGTAGCAGAGACTGGATGTGCAAACTCCTGTCCCCGGTGCAGCCGCCCGGGAGCTGTGCGGGCACCGTTTGCTTTTTAATCTCCAGGACACTGTGCCTTGATTCGGCAGTCTCGTCTGTCTAAACCAGTCACTAATTAATGGGAGACCTGGCTGGGGGTTTCCTGGGGGCTGTGGCGGGTGCGGGTGGGTGCTGGTGGGCCAGGGCTGCTTCCAGCGCAGGAGGAAAACGATGCTGATCCGTGGGCTGATTGATGGGTAAATGACTGATGATTACAGCCTCTTGCTATTCCAGACAGCAATCCCGTCTTGTCTGCCTTTTGATGAGTAGTTCTTTTCAAGATACTACAGAAAATACAGAAATGTGGAGACGTACCCTTTGCATCCCCCTTCCCCGTGAGCCTGCGGTCGGATACCCTGTGCTGCTCCGGGGACGGTGCAGCCGTGAGCGCCTTTTGCTTTTTAAAACTACACAGCCGTGTGATGCGGCGCCGGGGCCAGGCGAGATCTGCGGGGCAGGAGGAGCAGGGCGCGCTCTCTGTCAGCACGCAGTAATGTTTTTCCTTTCCACCTCTCTCTTGCATTAAACCCCCAAATTGCCAACGTGGTTTTAGAAGGGTTAAGGGCCGGGGGAAGCCCTGGTGGGTGCTGGCTGGGTTCCCCTTGCTGGGTGCCAGAGCGCTGGGTGCTGGAGCTGGTGTTCACCGCGGCACTGCAAGAAGCCGAGCAGCATCTCCCTTCGGCAGCCTCCCAAAACTGCCCAGCTTTGCCACCTCCTTCTATTGCTCCTGTTATTATTTATATTATTTTTGTGATGGGAACCTTACCTATCCTCTTTTACGGATTAAGACACGGCTATTTGCTCCGGAGTGTTTCCACTGCCGGTCAACCTGCCCCCTTTTCAGCTTGGAAATCTGCCGAAACATCGCGCCAAAAAAACCTGCAAACACCTTTTGCGGTCCCCTGGCCACCCCCTCGCTCTGCCAGGCACGCAAGCCGGGAGCAGGCAGGAAATTTGATATAACCTCTGGTTGCTGTGGGTTACACAGCACCTTTTAAAATAGGCATGGAAAAATAAAGGGCCTGGAATTATTTTTTTTTTTTTCTTTTCCTTTTTTAATAAGAAAGTTGCTATTGTGAAAGTAGTAATTGTTTTGTAGCCATGAGCGTTTGAAAACAAACAGTCCCATATCAGGCGAAACCACCGGTGGCTGGGGTGGATGCTTTCAGATTTTTTTAATAAAGAAGAGCCCAGTTGGTATTTCTGAGTGCAGGAGTCCATTTTCTGAAGAGACCAGGAGGTTTTGGCTCTCCAGAAGGGTGATGGTGTTGGACGTTTCAAAAACAGACGAAGGATGCCCACCCCTCGAAGGGCCCTCTTGGCGTGGCAGGAGCCTTGGGAAATTTCAGCCACATTTCACCTCCATATCTGGCGTCCGTCACCTCGGGGCCATTCCGTCACCAAAGGAGACGCGATGTGTTTTGGCTCTCTTTATCGAGGTCCTTTGTGCATTAGTGTTTGCAGCTCCTGCCGGAGGAGCTCAGTGCTTCGGTGGAGGGCTCGGGATGTCCTGAGCCTCTTCTGTCAACCCTTTGGCCGGTGGTTTTCTTCGAAACCTTTCGGGGGTGCTGAGGGGCCTCGAGGGTGGGCTCTGGGAAAGGAGCTGAGGGCAACAGCCCGGCAAACGGGGGACCAGCAAATAGCTGTGAAGCCGTGGGGCTGCGGGGAGGTTGCTTTGGGCTCAGAAGTATTTACGTGGGAGACATACCCTTTGAACCTCCTGCTTTGATTCGCCCAAACCTATAAAATACGGAGGTGAGAAAACCCGCAAAGGTTTCCCGATGCTAAACCTGCCATAAACGTGCTTCCCTGAGCTTGACGTTTTTTTCCTTGGTTTGGCCCTAATCTTACACCTGGGGGTACCGGGGCTGCATGGGGAGGTCTCACACCCACCAGCCAACGTGGCTGCGCTGGTGGGGTGTCCTTGTATTATCAACAAACATTAATAAAAGTAAATTAACCTCTGTTAGTTGCCAGAGGGAGCGCGGAGGGGAGAGAAGTGGATGGTACCCAGAGCTGTTGCATCTCTGGTGCTGAGCAATGCCTCTTCATTTCTCCTGGGGAACGTCTCAAATGAACAGAGGAGAAATAAATAGGGAAAATAAATGATGTTAGACGGGGGGGAGGGAGAGGGACAGTTGCCCCCGCACCCCCATTCTGGAGCTGTCAAGCAGGTCTGTAGAGCCGAGGGCATCGCTTTCCTGCAGCCATCCTCCCTCCTGGCTGCCACCCGCAGGCGCTCGCAGCCAGGGAAAAGCATTCATCAAAAGAATTTTATAGATTTATTTATTTATTATGTTACTTTTTGGCTTTGGCACGGGTCATAAATAATGATTAAGCAGAAACGAGCGTCGCCAAACTGTCGCCCCGGCTGGGGTCGGGCACTGCTCCTGCTGCCGCCGGAGGTGCCCCGAAGGGTGGGCTGTGCGAGGGGGATTGGGAGAGCCTGGGGAGAAGGGGGATTTTTACGGTATTTTTATGGGTTTTTTGGTTTTGTTGCTCTCACTATAGCAGCACGAGAGAAACTGGAAGGAGTTTGAAAGGCAAAAAAATCACTAAAAATAGAGCGTGTGGGACTCCCCAGGGCTTTATTACCGAGCTGCCACACTGCTGGTGCCCGGAGCCGAGCTGTGATCCCAGTAGCCCACCAGGTGAGCTGGTGGCCGAGGGCTGGCTAGGAAAGGGCGGCGGGGGCAGCCCCTTCCCGCAGCTCCTGGCTGGTCGGATCCTGCCCCGCAGAGGCTTTCCAGGGCAGCCGGGGCAGAGGCGGAAAGCAGAGCTTCTCTGCTCCAAGAAAAACACAGGCACCTTCTTAGGAACTGGCTTGGCGTCGCGCCTCTCCGATGGAAAAAAAGAGCTGGAGGAGGTGAACATGAAAAAGGCAGGGAAGAGCTGGAAGGATCTGGGCACAGCCAGGAACGGTGGGCGACCAGGGAGGGGGCTGAGCCCGGTGCCGGCGGGGCCATCGCTGGGACAGTACCGGCTGGAGGGTCTCCAGGCTGGGCACGTGAGTTGTACCAAAAAATCTCTGCATGATGCTCTCTCTCCATCTTTCCCCCGTGCAGATGTTCATCATGGAGAAGGTGGAGGGCGCCCAGTGCAGCCTGCACGAGTTCAGCATCACTGGCTCCACCTACGCCCCCGAGGGACAGATGTGAGTGTGGGTCCCCAGCGTGGGTGACACGGGGTGGCCCTGGGGCCAGCGGCGCAGTCAGGGGGAGGTGGGAGGGTTGAGCTTGCGGCCAGGGCTGGGGCACCCCAGGCTCGCCCCCGCCTGGGTTTGCCATGTTGGTTCGCAGCCACGCTGATCCCTGCCTATGGGGATGCCCATTAGGCGCTGGGTTTTGGCCGCGCTGGGTTTTGGCCGCGCTGGGCTTGCAAGCATCAGGTGGTTGCCCTTTGCTTTTGGTGGGAGCCAGGGCAAATGGTTTCACTGCCCTTCATCGCTGGCTCCTGCCCGATACGATGCAGGGGCGGGGGGGGGGCGCGCGCCCCGGCTCGGCAAAGGGGCTCAGCTCACCCTTCGTTAGCAATCCTGATAAAACGAGCCCGCTTGTGAACCAGAGAGGGCAGCGAATGTGGGAATAGCGGTGAACGAGGTGTTCCTCGGTACGTACTCGTTCTCAAAATTTCTGAAGCCTGCATGTTTTCGGTATCGGCCGGTGACCGTCACCCCCGCCCCCAGCAGGACCCGGGGCTGGCAGCTTCTCCAGCAGCTGTGCCACCGGTGATGTGCGGAGGGACTTGGGAACGGCTACAAACCCCGGCAGGAGAGCGCTCCCTGAGCCCCATGTCCTCGGTGGGGACAGCCGAGATGGCTGCTGTGCCCGGGGCACGATCCCACTGATGTCAGAACACGTTTTGAGGGAAAACATGGGCTTTGCTGAGCCGCAGCCGAGGGCGGGGAGTGGAAGCCAGGGGCTTTTCCCTGCTGCGTCGTTACACACGTGGGGTTTTCTGCCGGTGTGTTTGTTTATTCCCCCTCCTTCGAAGGGAGGTGATGTCCCCCAGTGTGGGGAAAGTCTGGGAAGGAGGAAGATGAGAAGCCCGGGTGGTTATTGGAGCACTCTCCGCTCCCCTTCGCTTTGCTGAGTGATCCCGGGCACGTTCTTCACTACGGTCCCTTCTGCTCGTCTGTGGAGCGACCGTAATTCATCCCAGCCTCAGACTTAATTTCATGAATATTTATAGAGCCAATTTGATCCTCGGCTAGGAATCTCCATTAAAAAGTGAGCCGGGTCGTACGACGGTATCAATCAGTGCGTTTCAATTAAATGAGGAGGACTGAGGTGCTGAACTCGTGTCTGCCAACCTCCGAAGCTCAACGTCCCCTCTCCTCCAGGGACTGCCTGCAGGGTGGCTCCGTGGGGGTCTGCGACAATTCGCGTTGCTTTTGAGGGTTGCTTCAGCCCTGTGCTTGTACTGCGCGTTGAGGGGGATGCGAGGGCTCGCTTAGGTGTCACGGAGAGAACCCCCCCCGCCATTTCCCTGGGGCTGCTGGGACCAAAATGCTGGTTTTGCTTTCGCCTGGCCTCAGCGTGGGGGATATTACGTGCTTGACCTTGGGTTTGCTCGCATCCCCGCGCAGCGCCTTTGCTGATGCCTTTCCCAGCACGCGGGTCTCGCCCGGCTCCGCGCAGGGGCAGCCGACGATGGGGACGTATCCGCCCCGCCATCCCTTCCCAGCTCTCTCCAGGGGATCACATGCTGCAGAAGCCATCCCTGGGTATTTCCATCTTCCCAAACGTCAAAACCCAACCCAGAGCGGCTGCAGGCTCCCTCCTCTGCCCGCTGCCTTCCCCCTGCCCCCGAGCCGGGGCCGGGCAGCATCCTCTGGGCAGGAGGCAGCAGCTCGCCCCTGCCCGCTCTCAGCCCAGCGCCGCTTCGTGTCCCTCAGCAAACAGATTTTTCAGATTTTCTTGGCCGCTCCCTGTTTTCCGCTCCCGAGCTGTAACAAGGGCTCCAAACTGTTCTTTCCATTGGGAACCAGCAGTGGAATAAACTGATCCTAATAAATGCCTGACAAATTGTTTTTCCAGCAAGCGGATGACCGGCTGGGTTTATGCAGCGCTAACCTGCAGTTACCTCTCCTGGAACCGGGATAATTTTTTTCTTTTCCCCTGAAAATCACTGCTGCCGTTTCTGCCGCCGGGCAAGAGGCAGCGTCCGGCTTTCCCGGTGCATCCGGGGCTGCTGCTTTCCAGCGACGTTTGTGCTCCTTTACGTAGCAGAGAGCTGCTGTTTAGGAAGCAAAGGCTGCAGTTCGCTGCTTGCCTGGAAACAGCCACAGCGATGCAGTTGTTAAATTCGTCTGCCGCTTTTAAATGCTCCCTTGGGTGCCCTCCGGCTCTCTGGAGCACGAAGCAGCATCCAGGGGAGAAGGGACTTGCTGCAGCTCCTCTGGATCCCCGGCAGCTGGAAACCCCTGGGGGAGCGGACATTGACTTGGTTGTCTTTGCCCCTTTTCTCATCCATCATCTTCATAAAAAGCCTTTTGACAGCCCCTCCTTTCAGGTCCAATGCTCTTTTGAGCTCATCTGCAGCCCCCTTTATTCTGGGGCACTTCCAGAGTTGATTTGCCTCCTGTGATACTTTATTTGCAACTAGTCCTGCCCATTTGGTAAAGCACAAAATGCGAACTGAAGAGTTTATTGCCAAGCCCGGGGCTCTTTCTCCCCCTTCAAAAATTTTTACAAGGGATACGTAGGAGAAGCTAAGCAGAATTTGATGTTGGTGTAAGGCTTTGGGGGGTTGTTTTCTCCCCGCAGCCTGAAGGACGAGCAGCCGGTGCAGTGCGGGCAATACGACGGGCTGGTGGAATTGGCCACCATCTGCGCTCTCTGCAACGACTCCTCGCTGGACTACAACGAGGTGCGGGGGGCAGCGGGGCCGGGGTGGTGAGGGGGCACCGACGATGCTCTTCCCTTCGCTGTGCGCCCCTTCGCAGGGGCGCTTTGTCCCTTGGGATCCCCTGCCCTGGCTTCAACCCGTCCCGGGGTGATGCTCTGGGAGCGCTGGGGTGGTGCAGGGGGTGACAGCATCCTTGGTGGGCGCAGCAGGTAGAGGACGTGCTCTAAAGCTTAAGTTCCTTTGCTTTTTCTTTTTTTTTTTTTTTTTTCCCTGCCCTGTAGTCTAAAAAAGTCTACGAGAAGGTGGGGGAAGCCACTGAAACTGCCCTGACGTGCCTGGTGGAGAAGATGAACGTCTTCAACACTGACACCAGCAAACTCTCCAAGGTGGAGCGGGCCAACGCCTGCAATTCGGTGAGCGGGGGATGCCCCGTGAGCTCCGCTGCCGGGGGACGGGAGGGAGAGGAGGGCGTTGGAACGACTGTTATTTGAGCAATAACCACTTGCAGTGATCTAAGGGGCTGATCTGCCACGAGGATGCAATTACATGGCTTGCGGTGGGGCTGAGCTGTTTTCGGAGCAGATAGTGCAGCGTCTGGGGGGGGGACCTGATGCCAGGGCCGTGGGCACTAACCTGGGTCCACATGGAGCTTTGGAGCGAGTGGTCCCCAAGGCTGAAACCCAGCCCAGTCCCTGCTCAGCCAGGAGAGACCCTCTCGGTGCTGACCAGAGCTCCGGCTGCAGACGAGGAGGTTTGGGGTTTTGTAGCTCTGCAGCGAATCTTTAGGTGCCCCATTTGCACTGAGCAGCCGTCCGTCGTGGGGTGAACCAAACCCTCTTCCCCAGCGCCGTGCCTGCCTGAGCGAGGCTGGCCCTTTGCAATGGATGCTCTTGGGAAACATCTGGTTTTGATGCAAAAATAGCCTGTGCTGGTTATTCCCCTGCTCTGGCTCTGCAGTGTCTCCCTGTCCTCCGGGTGAAAATATACTTTATTTCATATCTGGATTTATTCGGCTTTGGTATCATGCTGTTAGATCTTATAATGCCTTTGCTTGCTCAAAGGAAGGGCCCTCTGTTCTGGCATTTCTTCCCTAGATAGGTCCGAGCAGGTTGTAATAAATCCCCTAACTCTTTACTGATAAGGGAGATGGAATTTCCCAGCCGTCCGTCAGTCTGGCAGCGGCTTCCTTACGCGTGCCCATCGCTGCCCTGCGCTCAGATGCCAGGCTGGGATCCGTCACCAGTGCTCCTCTCCTTACTCTTGTGTTTGGGCAGGGACAAAAAACCCTTCTTTGGAGTTTCCTGGTGGCGTTTCTTTGCTGCTTCTTAATTTTGCCACTAGTGGCTCTGTGTTTTGAAATCTCCAGTGGGATTTTGGGGGTCCCACAGCATCTGGCTGCTTGCCACCGCGCTGAGCAATGCCCGGAGGGGCTGCTTTTGTGGGCACGTGTACCCCGTGCTGGGTTTGGCCTTCAAGAGTCACGTGGCGTTTGCCTGATATATCCACAGACAGCGAACGTGTCCGCTGGATGCCCACGCTCTGCAGGGGCAAATCCCCTCTGCGCATCTCTCCAGCTCCCACGCTCCCGCTCACAGCTTCACTGCAGTACAAGCATCCTTGTAACATTGAACTTGCAAGGTTTTACCCCAAAAGGAGTTTTCCTCTACTCCCTTCGCTGATTTATTTACAATTGCTGTAGAAGTCCTGTGCAAAAAGCCGCTGGTGTCCCCGTCGCAAGCACCACCCTCCTGGCAAGAAAGAACGATAAGTGTATAAGCAGTTGAGCCGCGCAGAGCAAGGTTGGCATCAACTTTGCTTCCCTCTCTGAAAAATACTTTGGGTCGGCCACGGATGCCCTGCTCATTAAACGCCTTTTTGGGGACAAGACACGTCCTCCCAAGAGCTGGGCTCAGCTGCCGGGATGCGGGTGTGGATGCGCGAGAGGGGGATTGCTCTGAGGACTGGCTGCTGTCTTGCGGGGCGTTTGGCTCCTTACATTAATAACTAGCAGCGATAGTAGAGCCGGGTTTCGGGGGTTGTTGGGGGGGTGTTGGGGAGCAGGAGCTGTCTGCGGGCACTGCCCATGCCCGGGGGTCTGTGCGCTGGGGCAGCCCCTGCGCTGCCCTCGCCCTGCAAACCTGCGGGTACCGTTCGGGTGAGTGAGCGTTACTGCCAAGCTGGCAGTCCTCAGAGTAATTAGCATGTCCCGAAATGAGCCTAATTAGAGTCTCAGCTGTGGAGATGCTTAATTTGATGGGAACCAATCCACCCGCAGGAGATGTTGGTGCTCCCACTCCCGCCGAGCCCCGTGGGAGCAGGATCAGGGCAAACCCCTCGACAGTGATGAGTGGGACTCAATTCCCCTTCCCGCAGCGCAGCCGGAGCCCACGGCGGGGGAAAGTCTCCCCCACCTCTCTGGCAAACGGAGCTTTATCTCGGGTTACAGGAACTGTTTGGCATCCCGTGTGGGGTCAATAAAATAAAGGTCTGGCACGCGCTGGGCCATGCTGCGGGCTGGGCAGCAACGCGCTAGTTGGAGAGGTTAAAATTGTCCTGAAAAATTGCATAGGGAAACCTCCTTCTGTTTTTTGCACTGTGCCATCTCGCCTGGCGCCGGTGTTTTCCTTTCTCCTCCCATCACCTGTGCTGTCCCAGCTCAGCGGCGTTGTTAGCCAAGGCCGAGAGCACGGGTGGCTGTGTCCCCAGCATGTCCCGGCTCATGTCCCCGCAGGTGATCAAGCAGCTGATGAGGAAGGAGTGCACCCTGGAGTTCTCCCGCGACCGCAAGTCCATGTCTGTGTACTGCACGCCCACCGGCCCCGGCCACAACTCCGCCGGCAGCAAGATGTTCGTCAAGGTAGGGGAGAAGGTCCTCAGCACCCTGCAGCATCCTCCTTCCCCATGCACGCCCCAGCAGGATTTGGCCCTTACTGCAGCGCGCAGTGATGCTTTGTGGTTTGTGCCCTCCCTGAGCGGTCCGGGGGTCCAGGAGCCGTCAGGTAGGCTGCTGTGGTCAGGGAGGAGGCGAGTCTTAGCAGTATTAGTAGGAAAAAAAAGGAGGTAAAATGATTTAGAGGGAGGAAAGGGCGCTGAGCGTGCTCCTGGTGGGGCAGGGGGAGAGCTGCCCCTGTGCAAAACTCGGGCACTTGCCTTTAATAAAGGCTTGGACCCTCCAGACACCAGGAATGCCCAAAGGGCAGTGTCCAGTTTTCCACTGTAACCAGAAATAAAATAGTGTTTTAAAGGGCATTTTCTTCCCAAGAGAAGAGATGCGTTAGGAATTTCCCCCTGCTGACTCCAAGAAGATTTATATATTGTTGTTCCCACTGGGACATCTTCTGGGTGGGTGAACTCTGTCTTCCGGGTCAGGTCGGGACCCTCTGGAGCTGCTGCATGTGAGGCCTGCTGGTCCTGAGCGAGCTTTTTTTAAGAGGAGCAATCGAAGGATTCCAAGTTTTATATTAAAAAGTAATGACAGGGGTCCTTTGTGAGGTCAGAAGGGATGGGGTGAGATGCTGTGGCAGTAGAGGAGATGTTTTCCTGAATCACAAAAGCATCTCAAGCATCCGCCGAGCATCCTGCAGGCAGCGCGTGTTTTCAGCAGAGATTTCCAGCCCTAAGCCCCTCCGGGTCCGAGAGGGGATCTGCGGTGCGGGAGTATCGTGGGCAGACGTGTAGGTTTTGCGGGAGTCAGAGGGATCCCCCGCAGAGCAGATCCTGCCGTCTGCTGACCCGATGCGGGTTCGTCCTCCCCGGCCGCGGCGCCCGTGCGCTCGGTGGGAGGCTGCCATCTAGCGCGCTGAGCCGCCGTGCCGGGATGTGCGTGCTGGAGTTTCGGGGACATTGCCTTCTCCTTTGCCCAAACTTGGTGCCTTCCCTCCCTCCGGCGCTTCCTTCGGTGCCGGCAAGAGATGCTCATCCTTCAGGTTCCTTCCAGCCCCTAAGCCCTCCGCTCCTCCCCAGGGTGCCCCAGAAAGCGTGATCGAGCGCTGCACCCACGTCCGTGTGGGCACTGCCAGGGTCCCGCTGACGGCCCCGGTGCGGGAGAAGATCCTGGGCAGGATCCGGGATTGGGGCATGGGCATCGACACGCTGCGCTGCCTGGCCCTGGCCACCCATGACGCGCCCGTCCGCAGGGAGACCATGCAGCTGCACGACTCCGCCGCCTTCGTCCACTACGAGGTACGGCACCGGGGGCTTTCTCCAAGAGCTTTTTTTTCCTTATTCCCAAAGTCTTCCCACCTACGCCCAGCTTCCCCAGCAGTATTTTCTCTCTGGTTTCCCTGTGAGCAGCGGGCAGTGCAATGGCTCAGCTCCTCTGCAAACCCCGGTGCAGAGCTGCACGCAGCGGGGCTGGTCCCAAGGCCGACAGTCCCGTCCCACTGGGCATCCATCGCTGTGGGGTGACCACTGAGAGGGGCCTGGGGACCACCGAGACGGACAGGGAGGAGGGGAGTGAGGACCAGCAGAGGGGACGAGAGCATCCTGTTGCGTTGGGGCTGTAGGGTGCGTCCATGGGGCTGTTGGCAGGGCACCTCCTGAAAGTTTCCTCCCAGGGGAAATCCGCGTGCCCAGGGTGGTGTCACAGCAGGGAGGGAAGTGGCTGCATCGCCGGGGGTTAATGTGGGTCTGGACTGTCTCCCCCCACAGAACAACCTGACCTTTGTGGGCTGCGTGGGGATGCTGGACCCTCCCCGCAAGGAGGTCACCTCTTCCATCGAGATGTGCCGCAAGGCCGGCATCCGCGTCATCATGATCACCGGTGACAACAAGGGCACGGCGGTGGCCATCTGCCGCAGGATCGGCATCTTCTCAGAGAGCGAGGATGTGGCTGGTAAAGCCTACACGGGCCGGGAGTTCGACGAGCTGCCCCCCGAGGCGCAGCGGCAGGCGTGCCGCGATGCCCGATGCTTCGCCCGCGTGGAGCCGGCGCACAAGTCCCGCATCGTCGAGTACCTCCAGTCCTTCCACGAGATCACCGCCATGGTGAGTCCCCCGGGGGACCGCCCCACCATGCCGCGGTCCTCTCCTCTCTGCCTGGCCCAGTCCCTTGCACCTCCTTAATCATGGCTTCGTGCAGACAGGCGATGGTGTCAATGATGCCCCGGCTCTGAAGAAAGCAGAGATTGGCATCGCCATGGGGTCAGGCACAGCCGTCGCCAAGTCAGCCGCCGAGATGGTGCTCTCCGATGACAACTTCTCCACCATCGTGTCGGCCGTCGAGGAGGGCAGGGCCATTTACAACAACATGAAGCAGTTCATCCGCTATCTCATCTCCTCCAACGTTGGGGAGGTCGTTTGGTGAGAGCCCCCCACACCAGGCACCATGTTGGGGAGAGCAGTGGTGGGGACATGTCCCCTGGGGCAGGTGACCTGCAGTCCTGCCCGTGTCCCCTGCCAGCGTGTGGTGCCCACAATTGTAACCCCAGGTACCAAACAGAGCAGCTGTGCCTTGTCTCATTCCCCTGGGCCAGAGGGATTTTTCTTCCATAGTTTTACAATCATGCCACCCCCCAGCGGCTGTTTTGTCAATGCGTTGCCTGTTTAAGTCCGTGGCAGTGTCTAAGACGAGTGCAGATATTTGTGCACAGGGTGTTGTCACCAGGTTGCACTGATGTACTTTGCATCGGGTCCCGGGCAGCTCTCCCCATCCCTGCCCATCCCTCCCAGTAAATCAGCGCCGTCCTCAGCAGCGTGGGCACAGCCTTGGGGTCGCTTGGGCATCCGTTGCCCTCGCGTTTCAGCAGGGGTGTTTGTGCTGGGAACGGGAACCTGCACGGCCACGGGGACGTCAATGGTTAGGTTTTGACCACAAAGCAAATATTAATAGCAACAGGAACAAATTTTAGCTGCAAAATTCAGTCCTGGACTTCAGGTTCCTGACTCGGGGGCTGCAGATTTGTTTGCGGGACTTTGAGTGAATATTCCGTTTGGGGTATTTGGATCTGGGGTGCCTGCTCGCTCTCCCCTTGCACGACGCAGACATTTTCTTTGGCCGCACGGAGCCCATCTAATTCGGCATCTCTGTTTTTCTTTCCCCACAGCATCTTCCTGACGGCCATCCTGGGCTTGCCCGAGGCCCTCATCCCCGTGCAGCTGCTGTGGGTGAACCTGGTGACAGACGGGCTGCCGGCCACCGCGCTGGGCTTCAACCCCCCTGACCTGGACATCATGGACAAGCTGCCCCGCAACCCCAAGGAGCCCCTCATCAGCGGCTGGCTCTTCTTCCGCTACCTGGCCATCGGAGGTGAGACCCACAGGCGGTAGTGGGCAGAGGACAAGGACAGGCGTGGGATGCCATGGGGAGGGGGACCCTTGCTGGGTGCTGGGGGTAAGGGTGTCTCTCTCGGCCGCAGTGTACGTGGGCCTGGCCACGGTGGGGGCAGCGACCTGGTGGTTCTTGTACGACGCCGAGGGACCGCAGGTCTCCTTCCATCAGCTGGTGAGTTGGGAGGGGAACGGGCCAACGCGTTGAGCAGGTGGGTGAGGGCATGGATTCAGGTGTTGGGGTCTTTCCTCTACCTTTCTTCTGTGGTTACTGTAGCATTCCCAAATTCCTGGTGGGAAGACATTAACTTAAAAAGAAAAGCAAATTCTCTCTCTCAGGCTTACGTTTCCAGCCTTGCTTCTGCTAGCAACCAACTTGATCCAAAGAAGCTGAAAGTAGCTCCTGGACCTGATCCCAAATTGAAAGGGATCGATTTTTACATTACTGTAGGTCTGAGCAAGGTGGTGGGAAAGTGGGTGCCATTGCACCCCAGTGTCACATGCAATGGAAGATGTATTTTTGATGAAGATGCATGTGAGCTCAAACACCTTATTAACTGCACGTGAAAATCTCTCATCACGATCAAGCCATAACCTCAAAGCCCCAACCACAGCAGAAGCTGTGTTACTTTAGACAGTTTTATCAGTTCCTCTGAACTGTGGGATATTTAACAGCACCCCTAATAATCAAGGTGCACCGTGTGCCCCCCAACCAGTCAATATCTTCCTCCTCTTTCCTGCCTTTCCTACACTGCTGTTCTGCCGTGTATTTACCAGCGGTTTCCTGTGCCGACAGAGGAACTTTATGAGGTGCACTGAGGACAACCCCATCTTTGAAGGAATCGATTGTGAGATCTTTGAGTCCCGATACCCGACCACGATGGCTCTGTCTGTGCTGGTGACAATCGAAATGTGCAACGCTCTGAACAGGTAGGGTGGCTGCAGGGTTCCTCCATATGCTCTACGCGTGACCAATTTTATGTAGGGTCTCTTTGAGCGTCCATTGGTGGGCTGAGGTCTTTGCTTTGACTGAGCAGAGCCATTTGGAGTGTTCTCGCAGGGGACCACTGGGCTCACTGTAAATAAACTCCGCCAAGGCGGTGCGCTGCTGTCAACAGTGGTGGAGGAAGGGCTGGATCTGCATCCGTTAGCAGGACCTGTTAACGACCGGTCCTAATTCATGCGTGGCTGGTTGTGTTGAGGTGGGTGTCCAGATCCAAACTGTGGCAAAGCCTGAAGCGGAACAGTCTGGAAGAGAGAGGCTGTAGCGGGCAGCCTTGGAGAGGAGTGGGAACCCCCAGCTTGGGTGGGTGTGGGGAGTGGGAGGTTACTGGGACTAACGCTGTCCCCTTGCTTTCGCAGTGTCTCTGAGAACCAGTCACTGCTGCGGATGCCACCATGGCTCAACATCTGGCTGCTGGGGGCCATCATCATGTCCATGGCTCTGCACTTCCTTATCCTCTACGTCAAGCCCATGCCTGTGAGTGCCCTGTGTCACCTCCACGTGCAGCCCAGGGAGCTCCTTCTGTGGGCAAGGACATCCCTGGAGCAGTCTTTGCATCTAGAAGCTTCTGGGATGGTCATCTCTAGCATATGCCCGGTCCTGTGAGGTGAACCAACATGGGATCCGGGAGACCCCCTGCCTCAATGAGCTTTTGTTAAGTCAAAAGCTCTCCTTGTAGGCAACGTAGAGGGGTATGGATATCTCAGCTCCTTTTGGAGGTATCGCCTCCCTTTGCAGTCTAAGGCTGGTGATGCCTCGGTTGATGCCTTAAGGTGCTTAAGATGAAGTGGGTCGCTGTGCCCAGGAGGTTATGTTGTCCCTTGTCCCCTGCTAAGTGCCTGTGAGCACATACACAAGTCCTAGCTTGTGCCTCGCCTTCCTCATCTGCAGGACAGATGAAGGACATCATTTTTTGACTGACCTTGGCCAAGGGCCACCTTGGGATCATGACAGACCTTGAAGAAATCCTGTTCTTTGGGCTGTCTGGATCCTCCCTCTTTGTACCTGGGATGACCCTTTCTCAACTTGTACCATACAATAACCTGACCTTTAAAAAAAACCAACCAAACAAACAAAAAAATCCCACCTCCTTCCCTATTGACACGTCCAATCCTTTCCACCTTGCAGCTCATCTTCCAGGTAACCCCCCTGAGCTGGCCGCAGTGGGTGGTTGTCATGAAAATCTCCCTGCCCGTTATCCTGCTGGATGAAGGACTCAAGTACCTTTCCCGTAACCACCTGGATGGTGAGCATGGTCTGCGCCGCACTGGGTCACGTTTGCTTTGTGACGCTTTGCTTGGGGGTTCGGTGGTGGCTTTGGGGACACCTTGCTCACCTCCTCCGCTCGCGTGGTGTCTGCGCCTGCATGTTCATCCGCCTTTGCTGTGAAAAAGGGACTTTTTCTCCTACCCGCTCCTTCCCGGGTGCCACGCCAGGCAGAGCAGTTGGTACTTACATCTGCTTGAAATACTCCCTTTGGAGCTGGAACACTGGATAAATCTGCTATGAGTGTTCCTCCAGCTCCTCTCGGTCCTCTGGGAACCGGATCCTTTCTCTTACAGAACAAAACAAATCAAACACTGGTTTCTAGCAGGGATCCTTGATTATTTTTTTTCCCTCGATTTTTCCACCCCTCTATGGCTGTCCTTATCTTGTATTTGCTACCTCTATTTTAAGACCAAATGAGAGCCGAAAGTGTTATAAACTGGTTTAAATGGGGTTGCCTTTGGCCGGCACCTCTCGGGAGCCATCCTGTGGCACACGTGGAGGAGAAGCAGCTCCCGTGACGCCGGGGCAGCGGTTCCCATGTGCTCCTGGGCTGCGCGCTGTAAATCACAGCGTGTGTCGAGGCGGCCCTCCAAAGAGATGATATCATCTTTTCTTTCGTTTCTCGCAAAAGATGTTGCTGTGGGCGACATCTCGACGCTGAGTTAAAAACCTGTGGGCTTTCCTGGCCGTGGCTGCCGAGCGGTGCCGTGGCTGCCGCGGGGCTGACCCCTCTCCAGGAAAACATGTTTTGATTCATTTTTTTAAGGTGTGTTTGCCCCGACAGCGATAGCAGGGAGGAGAAGGGCAGGAGAGACACCATCCTTGCCTGAGGGCAAGATGTAGTGGTCCCCGGAGTGGGGGGGGGGGAAATGGGCAACCTGAGTGTGGGGACTGGATGTCCTTCCACAGCATCACCTTGCTCAAACCTTTCTTCTCCCCTTAAGCAACCAACGTCCTAGCAAATCCCTTCCTTTTGTCTTCACCCTTTAATAACACCCCAAGAAAACTGTGTGAAGCCACTTTTGCATTTCAGGGTTGACAGCCGGTCCTGGCAGGGGGGCATTTGGGGCACCGTAACAGCCCTGTTTGGTTTCTCCTGGAGCGGAACCGTGCCAGAAGCTGAAAATACGGGATGGGAAATTACTGCAGGCAGGAAATGATCACAAAATTGGTTGCGCTCCCCCTCGCCGGCTCCTGGCGCGCTGGAGGTGCTCACATCAGCTTTCCTTTCTGCGGCGAGCTGATCCGTAACCACAGCGATCGCTCGGCGAAGCCTCCGCTGAGAAAAAGAGGTGCAGGGGCTCCTGTTTTTACAGGCCGGACAGAAATTGTTTCTAGCTTATTTTTCTTTAATTGTTGCATCCCTCAACAGGCTGATAGGCGCTTTGCATCACCCAGGCTTGTTCTATCATCCGATCACAAGCCTGTAGCAACAATTTTATGGCACGGCGCTGGGCTGGGGCGTAGGAGAGCTGGTTTAATTCCTGGCTGTTGCATCCCATGCATGCCCTCGGTCTTCGCTTCACCATCTGTGATCTGGGGATGAGTCTGTCTTTCTCCCACACTTTGCCTTTCTCTGTAAAAACTCAGCGCTGTTGGAGGAAGGGCTTTTCTTCGGCTCCGCCAGCGCAGCTCCGAGCACAGCAGGGTTTCTGGCAGGTGTACCATCCTCTCGAGTCCCATCGTACCAGCTCAGAGCGTTTCCTCCTCTCGTGCCATGCTGGGTCCTCCAAGCTGCCCTCATCCCCATGGTCACGGTGCTGTTGGTGCTCACGGGTCGCTCTGTTGTGTCTCATCCAGCAAGGGTTTCCCATGCGGCTGTTCAATCACGGCTACGGGGCAAAAATCACGCTTAAATCATCGCATTTGAAAGAAATAATCGAAATCCTGCATCTTCCTCATTCCTCTGGGCTTTGAAAAGCAAACAAACAAAAAAAAAAACCCTCAAGAAGCCACTTTTAAACGTGGTATTGTGATTTCTTCACCAGGCATTCTCAGGACAGTAAGACACACGTGGAGCGGGGAGCACCAGTTGAAAACCTGCAGGACTCCAGAGCAAGGGTTGGCTTTCTTACGTGTCTCATCCCCGAATGCCGTATTCCCGTGCTTCCTCCAAAGTCTTGCTCGTGTGTGGTGGGGACCTGCTTTGGACCACGTCTGGGTGAACGTGGCTTGGAAAATCAGCCAGTGATGGAGCCCAGGGACCCCGTACCCAGACAGGGTCTCCTTTCCCACACTGGCCTCTGGGTCTTGCTTCAAAATAAGGTCTAAAAAGCCTGTGAAGCAGCTGTTTGCATGGCAGTTTGGGCTGGGGGAGCAGGCTACCGCTTGGGGCCTGCAAGGCAGTGCTTGGGGATAGTCTCCAGCATGGGACCTTCTGAGGCCAAAATCTGAGGGATGGCCCAAGGGTGTTCAGCTGAGGGACGCAAACCTCCAGCTGTGAGTTCTGCTGACTCAGGTTTTGCATGGAAAATTTTCTCCTTTGATCAGATTCAGATAAGTCGTGTTTCCATTACGCTGGATTTTCCTTGTCCTTGAAGCAGCAGAAAGCTGAGACTGTTCAGTTTTCACCGTGGTCTCAGTGTTTTACGTTTCTCTTCCCATCACCCTGGTCACTTCCAGCCTCGTATCTTGCATGCTTTGCATGTATTGCTGCCTTCATCCGTCTCTGGCCCCTCTGAGGTTTCTGCTGTCTCGGGTTTGGGAGGCAACGTGAGTGTGAGCCAGCGAGCCAACGTGCGCGGCTTACCTAGGTTGGCTTGGTGTGACCTGCAGATCTTCTGGTCAGGAACATGGAGATGTTCTCCGAGGCCCTTTCAGGTGTCCATCACACAGATACAGGCTGGCGGGCTCACAAGGGCTGACCACCCTCAAGGACCCCTTGCCCTAGAATTTTCAATATTTGCCATCCTCTATGCATTTAAGTGTATTGTTTTCCAAGTCCTGTGGCACAGAGAAGGAAGGTTTCCAGGCACCTGCGCCAAGGCTTGGCAGAAGTCTCTTTTCTGAGTGGCTCTCAAAAGGTACTGAATCCAGAGAGGACACTGAGATCACCCTGGTGCTCGGGCCCCTCCGTGCTGCCACGGCCACCCCGCTCCCCTCCTGCCGTCCTGCCCCATCCCTGAGCCTCCTCATCCTCACCACCTCGAGGCAAACCCGTCGCGGGTGTCGGTGGGGCCAGCGCGGCGGCCTCACTTGTTTGCAGCACGTTAAGCAGCAGGTTCTGCCCAGGTGCTGTTTCTCCCCCGTGCCGTGGTAAAAACGGGGGCAAGTCAAGAATTTTCCGCAACACAACTACCGACTGCCCCGACAGCAGCAGCCTCTCTGAAAAATCAGAAGTTTCGCTGCACGAGAGTCGTCTTGGCGTGTTTTGTGGCAGATTGGCATATATGCAGCCGTTTGTCCTTACACCCGGTGAGAACGGCCGCCCCTGGGGGGTTCTGCAGGAGCTGCGAGGTGGTGGCCGTACCGCTGGGTGCCGGTCCCCTCCTGTCCCCTTCCCGGCGGGCAGCACGGTGCTCCGCAGCCTCCTGCCACCGCAGCTGATGCGCAGGTGAGGTTGCACCCTTGGGTGGGCATCTCCACTGCTGAGATTTGGCCTCTTATCTGCAACGTCGGTGTCATCTTTATGTTTTAACATCCTCCCAGGGGAGAGCAGCTGGCAGAGGCGGCTGTGTGGTGACAAGCGTGTCACGCTCCCTGCCAGGGCCAGCTTGCGGCTCCGCATCCCTCTGAGACAGCCTGAAATCTGCAGGGACCAAAATCTCTGTGTCCCATCAAAAAAAAAAAAAAAAAAAAAAATCTGCAGCGTGTAGCGAAAAGGAGCTGCTGGCCCTCATCTCCCCCGTGGACCCACACCTGGGGACGAGGGCAGCCCCCGAAATCCCCGCCGGGAGCTGAGGGGCTGCTGCAGCCGCCCGCTTTCCCTGCGGAGGAGGCAGACGTCCCTCTCCCCGGAGCGGCAGAGCGCCGGGAGCGAGCGCCCGCGGCCGTGGCTGCCCTTGTAGGGTAATCTCTGCACGGAGCTACCTTGGCTGGGCGCTGGCGCTGGGGGAGGAATGCGTCCCCACGGGCCAAGTCGTTCGCTGGAGCCGTGGGATGCTCTGAAGGAGAGCGGCACCGCACCTTTCGGTGCCGGAATCTCTCCAGACGGGATCTCACAGCTCTGCTCCCTTGCTTTTTATTTTATTTTTCTTTTCTCCTTTCCTCCCCCCGGTGTGTGCACGCGCTGTGCTTTAGAAGTGGAAGAGCAGAGGGGAGGTCTCGGCGCTGCTGTCCTGGTAGTGCAAAGGGATGGCAGGAGGACTTCCCTTGTGGTTTTCTCCTGGGGTCTGGGGTCTGGGCTGGAGCCCGGGCTGACTGGTACGAGGGGGCAGATGTGCAATTTCCAGAGCTCCGAGGGCTGCAGCGTTTCCCTCGGTGGAGGGAGTGATCTCGGCCGGCGGCTCCGTCCCTCCAGCAGCACCTTTTACGGGAACCTGTTCAGAGGGAAGTCAAAAGCAATAAGGAAAACACCCCAAAAAGCCTCGGCTGTTCTGGTGGGGAGCAGATCTTGTAGGAGATGAACTCGTGTTGTCTGGTTGGAGGTTTGCAAGATTTGAAGAGCTGTGACAGCCTGGAGAAACTTGGTGGTGTGAGTTGGGATCTGGATGGGATCGGCTGCATCCCACCCACCCCATCATTCCTGCAAACAGGATCTCCCCTGCTCTTGTCACTGGTGTGCGCAAAGGAGAGCCAGACACTGGCATTTCATAGAATAGTTTGGATCAGAAGGGACCTTTAAAGGCCATCTAGTCCACCCCACCGCCCCCCCCGCCATAAGCAGGGACATCTTCAACTACATCAGGTTGCTCCAAGCCCCGTCCAACCTGACCTTGACTGTTTCCAGGGATGGGGCATCTCCCACCTCTCTGGGCAACCGGGGCCAGTGCCTCACCACCCTCAGCATCAAAAATTTCATCCTTATATCTGGTCTAAATTTAGGAACCTGCATCCTATTACAGCGAAGCGGGTGCCGCACCCTGGGCTGACTGCGGTTCTCACGGGTGCAGCCGACTCGCTGTGTGCCGGGGGGGTTGGTTAATCAGAGGCCTGAGAGTAACATTTTGAAGAGCATTCGCTGTGGTTAAACGCTCGCCGTCGGCGCTGCAGCTGTGTCCCCTTCCTGTCCCTGCCTGCCGTACGGCGCGGCCGCCCCCCCCGTTTGCACAACCACAGGGTGACGCATTTAGGCGAAGCGCCGTGGCTGGCAAATAACCGCCGCTGTGTCACCCGGCGGGGACTGCTCAGCTGCCGGAGCCACTGAGGAGACACCTCTGCAACACGGAGGAGATGAATTTCGATCGTTGCAATGAGATTTAATACAGCGCGGTCGCCAGCGCCCCTGCTTCGCTCTGAAGCCCGCGGAGCAGAGGTCATCCCGAGGGATGCTGCCGTTGCAGCAATCAATTTTATCTCAGGCCGCGAGGGCTGGGCTCTCCAGCCAGCGCTGGAAAGAAATTTTGGCAGAAGTTGCGAAAAAGTTTTTTTTGGGTGTTTGTTTTTTTTTTTTTCCCTTCTCTCTCTCCCCTGTTATTTATTAATTCCCCTGGAAGCTTGTCGGCACCAGGGTTGGCAGCGGGCACGGAGCCTCGCTGGTAACCCCAGGCAGGACCCCTATTCATCAAGAGCACAGTAACAGCGGTCCTCTGCGAGATGTGTTTGGCGATGTGCGCAGCGATGAAACATAGAGAAATACGGTGAAAAGATTCATGATAAGTGATTTTTCTGACTCTTCTCAGAAAGTGCTGCCTTGTGGGTGGTTATTTTTAAGAAAAAAAAAACCCAAACCAGTCTGTTGTGGGCAGACCAAGCTGCCAGCAGAGTCTCTTCCAGCCCCGGGCTGAGAGTAGCTGCTGCCTCGGGGGGCCGGGGGATGCTGCTGGAGACTCCTTGAAAATTGGGGATCTGGTTGGTGCGAGTCAAGCTCGGGCAGCGATTTCAAGGCTCAACCCTGTAGCTTTCCTTCAGGCCATGTGTTGCCTGTTCCCTTCCGCGTCCGACTCCATCCATCAGTAGGGTGGGGGAAAGGGAGAAGGGCAGCCCTGGGGCTGGGACAGCGACTGCAGGGGGTACGTTGGTCCTTGCTAGGTGTCCTGAAGGTAGATATGGATACAAATGTATATATAGTGTAGGTGGTGTCTGCCCATAGAGCAGTATCCATCCATCTGGCTGCGGCGGGGTCGGGGCTTTGGGATGGGCGGTGGGATGCAGAGCGCTTTGTCCTCTCTGCGCCGCTGCCTTTCCCCGGGTGCTGCCTGATGCTCTCGTTAGGAGCGATAACGAGAGATCCCTGCCTG
Organism: Vanellus vanellus; assembly: GCF_965231255.1. Taxonomy (NCBI): domain Eukaryota; kingdom Metazoa; phylum Chordata; class Aves; order Charadriiformes; family Charadriidae; genus Vanellus; species Vanellus vanellus. Next base: position 4,359,008 of record NC_138924.1, read on the forward strand.
CTTGCCTTCCCGCTGTTCCCGCCTGCATGGCTCCCACTCATCCCTTCTCCTCCCTCCGGCAGGCTGAGCGTGCCGAGCCCTTCCTTGCCCAGGACCGGCATCCTCCTCCCGGTGCAGCCTGAGCTGCCGCGGCTGCCGCTGTGTACGGATGGGATCCCAGATCCCTTCTGGGATCCACCCAGGAGCAACCCCTCTTGATAACAAAACCAGGGAGCTGATTTGCTTTTGAACCCTCGAACTTTTTCTTATCTCTTTTTTTTTTTTTTTTTTTTTTTTTCCCCTTCCCTTCCTTTCAGGCGAAGAGGACAAGAAATGAATGACACAAAGGAAACGCTCCTAACTAAAGGATCTCTGACTTGTAACTCGGACTGAAGTCTTGCATGCGTGACCATCGCTAGAAGCCAGCAGGACATGCATGTGTCCGACTATCAGACAAATGCGGGTGAATCGTCGAAAAGAAAAATACTGATTTTGTTTTGTTTCGTAGCTTTCTTTTTCCTGTACATAAGAGTGCAATTACTGGCCAGCTGGCGTAGGGTTTGGGGACGGAGCTGTGTGGACCTGCCTCGTCGTTAACGCGGTTCCTTGGGGATTTAGTCCTGCAAAATTTGAGACCCTCTTTCCAATTTTCACCCTGACCGGGTGAGCTCGGGCAAGGCGTCCTTCACGGCAGACCAAGGGGGGGAGGGGGGAGTCGGGGCTTTTAGGCAATACACTGAGCGCGGGCGGGAGGCTGCGTTCCCCAGCCGGGCGGGATGCGCGAGGGCAGCTGGTGGGGCCGGGAAGGTCTTGGGTGGGCAGGGGCCGGGGAGGGCGGCAAGGGGGCCATGGGTTGGGGCTGCCGACCCTCGATGATGTCCATGGTGTCGGTGGGCGCGTCGCTGCGGCTGCTGCGCTCCGCTCCGGTGGCTGCGGTGCCTGCGGGCTGCAGCGGCTGAAATAGCTTCTCGGTGCGGCCACTGGTGGGGTGGATCTCGCGGACTGTGTTTATACGTCGAGGTCGGGTGCGTGTGGTGGAAGGTGAAGTTCTCCCTATTTATCGCGCTGTCCTGTTTAAACCCCACGTTGTGGAAGGCCCCGCACCTTCTCGGGCTCGTCCAGCACCAAAGCATGATGTAGTCTTGTCTGTTCTCCTCCGTCCGGCGTCTTTTTAGATCCCACCTGCACTATTGCAGCTGTAGCCCTCTTCCTCGTAGGGGCAACCGTTTAAAGCAAAGCATGGGGATGGCCGACTTCGCATTCCTCATGTCTACCGCTCACTCCTGGTCACGCTTCTTCTCCTCAGTTGATTTTTAACTATTTCCCCAGCAGGAGTAGAGCTTAAGTCCGTAGGAGCATGTCCGTGAGTTCGTGTCCTCTGCCTTGGAGGACGTCGCTGTCTTGCACAGGGCATCCTTGACACCGGTGATCCGCCTTCGAGACGGGAATGAATGTAAGCTTGTACATAACGTAGTCCTCCGTGAGCGGTGTTTGTCACGGCATCCCTTTTTATAAGGCACCAACTTTATTTTATCCTCTTGGGATTGTTCTGCAGCAGCAGTGACACAGGCTGCAGCGAGAGTTTGTGAATCAGGAGTGGATTTTGGGATCCAGTAAATCGATCTTTCTCCATTGAGCTGCGTCAGCTGAGGAGCTGATAGCGGGTGGTTTCTTCTCCAGCTCTCCAAATCCTCCCTCCTGTTTTCCTCACCTACCCCTATGATCCGTACTGATGATATTTAGTTAGCCAGACCCTATGTCTTCCCTTTCTCTTAAATTCCGGCAACAGCACTAGAGCCAGGGGTTTGGATAGCGTTTTGGTCCTTTGCTGCTGGTTATTTTTTTTCTTTTACTTTTTTGCCTCTTAAAAGCTTCCAGCGCTTTTCTGTTTCTCTTTCACCTGGGCAAGAGCTACTCTTCCTCTGTACAGTAGGTGCCAAATATCATCCTTCCTTTCTTTTCTCCATCACCAGCATTGAAGATGAGCAGAGCCCCCAGACCAATGGGAATGTACAGAATTGTTATACTACTGAGCTGATATAATTGTACAGAAAACCTTGCATGAAATGTTGTTACTGTATTTAATATATAATGTATTCAAGAAATTTTAATATGGAGCTCTTTAAAAAGATCTTTATAGATACTCTGTGGTTAGAAGATTGTTGCTGATTTTTTTTTTTTAATATTATTATACTTTGTCTTGAAGAAGTTTTATTTTTCAAACGTGCTATGTCTGATTGATTTAATTGGTGATCCCGTGGGGCAACCAATTCCTCTGTAAAGATTTTCACCGTGGATGAGACTCACCCTGGCGCAGAGGACCAGGGCATGACCCAGGTACTGCTTAAGCCTTCAAACTAAGGCTTCAGTAAGACTCACGCCATAGGGGCGTGATTTGCCCTTCCCCGAACGGGTGGATTTCACCTTGGTTTAGTACAGATCGTCTCCAGCTCTCTGCGCAGGGAAAGAACCAGCGGGAATTTAATCCAGTACCAGCTCAGTGACTTTAGATGAAATTGCTTCTGTGCATCCCAGAGGCTGAAAGCCAGTTTGGAGAGGCTGGACTGGATTCTGAGCATCCCGACCCCCTTTGTAGGGTCCAGCGGGGCTTTCAGCTGCCCAGTGGCATCTCCCTGGGACGTGGTGGCCTCAGTCCATTGTGCCTGCGGGGACCTGCTTGGTCTACCCGCTCTGTATAGCCCCACCTCAGTTACACTGGTTTCCCTGGGTTTAAGTTCTGGTGTAAGATTGTTAATTTTACCCAAATATGTATGTGTGTGGAGGAGCTTCTTGTGTAAAGGTCCCACTAATGAGTACTGAATAATGGATGGGAGTCTCTGATGTAAGGAGACCTAAAAGGAAAAAAAAATAAATAAGAGCTCTGTTTCAGAGGCGAGATGAAATAATGAAATTTTAAATCGCTATTAAATTCCTGCTGGAAATTTTTTGCTTCGTCTCACCTGACGGCAGAGAGCTGGCGGTGGTTGTACCAGGCGTCCTTCTGAACCCACTAACAGAACGGCTATTTGAAGAGGTGCTGAGTTCGTTATCTTACTGTTGATAGGGATGCCGCGCTGCTGTTATTTTGTCGTTGATGGAGATGCCGCGCTGCTGCGAGCCCGGGCAACGTCCGCCTGTTTGTCCAGTCGCTGGGTAGCGTGTGTGGGCTACCAAAACCCAAGCCATCACGGGCAAGAAACTGGAGCTGTGTCCCAGCCAAAGGCTTGTTCCTCCCAGCCGCAGCAAATTGCCTTTGTCTTTATATTGTAAACCTTCAGATCTACCTGGGAAATAGCGCAGGCAGCCGGCGCTAAGGCTCCCGGGAGCGGGCATCTCCCTGGCTGGGAGGGACCGTTTTGGCGCATCCCCATTTCCCCTTCTGAAGGGTTGACCACGGGTCTCTCTTTCCCCCCATCCTTTAATTACTTGGAATGCAGGTTTCACTCCGTGCTTTTTGATTACAGAGGCTTAAAGTTCAAAAATGTTCATGATGTAGAAAAATACCCGTAGATGTAATATTTTTTTTTTCCCTTTATGCTTCGGTGAAGGGTCAGGATAAATCACGGAGTAGTTATTTATTGCGCGTATGCCACGTGCCGGGCGCTTTTACAGGCTGGAGCATGTTCTTCTGCAGACTTGGAGATCCCAGAGCCAAGACCATTGCTTTGGGATCGGGTCTTGTGTCTTACCGAGGCATCCGACTGTGTGCAATACAAGGCAGAGGGACACCGGGTGGCTGTTTTGCCCGAGAGCTTGTTAAAAAAATGCAGCTTTGGGGCAAAGCCTCTGGGATCCTTGCTTTTTTGACAACCCAGTTTAGGAATTATTTCCTTTTTCGTTTTATTTTGATGGTGCTGCCTAGCATATTCAGAGTTTTTTAAATAAAACATAGGTCTTTTTTTTCCAGCAAGACCTTTAGCGCCAGTGGGCCGCTGCGACAGGTCGCCTGCGCGCAGGGGGGCAGTGATGCGAGATGCGCGGCGGAGGACGCGCCGGGGTGGCCGCGCGGGGTTGACCATGAGCACTTTACACTCCTTTCTCAGGGGCCAGGCACCGCGCTGGGTTACGGTCAAGGCGGGGGCCGAGGGGTCCCGTGGCCCCAGGGCGAGCACTGGCGGGGGTCAGCTTTGGGCAGCAGCTGTGGAAAAGTGCTGTTTCGGGACGTGGTGTCGTTGTGGCCCGTTGCTGAACGAGCTCTTCCCCCTGCGGCGTGTGATCCCGTCGGGAGGCACGTTGGGAAAGGAAGAAGAGAGACACTCTTCAGAGCAAAGTACTGCATCCTATGTTTTACTTCTGTCACGTGGCCACCGTACGGCTCAGGGTCTGGATGAGGTTTTTTGCTTTGTGTGTTTGAGACTTTGGCACTGTGAAGATGTCATACGTGTGTTTCTGATGCTCTGCTCAGCCAAGGCTGAATGGTACCACCAGGCGCTGGTGAAGTCAGGGGTAGGTGGGACAGGCTTTACCGGAGGGGCTGAGGGACTTCATTCCTGTAAGGGCATCAAATCTGGGGTTGAACCGGAGTCTCTGCCGTACCATCTGGTGTGGGTGGCAGAAGTAGCCAGAGGAGCAATAGGAAAACTCAGCAGCAATTTTTGGTCCCTCTTTTGTTCGTCAGGTTGACGGTGCTGCTTCCCAGTCAGGGTCCTGCTCCACCAAAACTCATCAAATAATTGCCGTGCAGGGGCTCGGGCTAATGTTCTCCCGGTTGGTGGGAGATGTTCATGAGGTTCAGTGACCTTGGCATCATATCACTCCTCGAACTCAAACGCACAGGAGTCCCCAGTACCAACTCCTAAGACTTATTGTGATTTTTGGTCCATACCTGGCGTGGCCATCGCCGTGTATAAACGATGCCAGAGATTCGGTCATTCCTGGTCAATCCCACCTGGGCTTTTCCCCCCCCCCCCCCACTTCTGCAGTGGCCATTTCTGGCAGGGCTTGTCCCCAGCAGGGAGACAGCCTGGGGGGTCAGGGTTTTTTGGGATGATGGAGAAGGGCTTCACCCCATGCAGAGCTTGCACCGGCGCAGTTTGGGTTAGGGTTTGCAGGGCTGCGGTGAGGGAGGGGACACACAGGGTAAACTGTGCCCCCTGGACCTGTCCTCTTGGTGCCATTCGGCTGTTGGTATGAGTGGGGCATTAAATGAGCTTAAATATATGCGCAACTGGAGGGACGGGGACATGGGTACTGCCGGCGGGTGTCCGAGCTGGGTCGATCCGGACACTTGGGACCAAGAGGAGGGTGAGCGCTGAGCTGCCGGACGGTGCCCTCCGTGGCTTCAGTCTGGGAGTACGCTGATTTTTTGGTATGAGATGCCTGAACAGCCAAATCTAGAAATCTCTGAGTTTGTGCTTCGTAGCGAACGGTAAATCACTGTATCTTGCGGGGGGTGGGAGGGTGTTATTTGAGGGGTAGAATTGAAAGAAACAAGGTTTCCTATTTTATTATATGAGAGATATTTTTCCAGTAAATTACCGCTTCTTAAAGCGTGTCCTTTGTCCGACTGTAAATAGCCAGGTGTGCCGTGAAGAGGTGGGAAAGCTCCTCGTGGTCACAGCCATACGATCCACTCTGTTCACACAATATTGGGCTGATTTGTTTTATACTTATGAAATTACAGAAATAAAAGCAATTTTACTGGACAATTCGGGGGTTTTTGTTGTTTTTTGTTTGTTTTATAATTTTTTTTTTTTTTTTTTGCTTTTCTTACCCTGTTTGTGGCCGATTTGGGGGAGATTTGGGAACCCACGGAGCTGTACCGGAGTGCCTGAGGGCATTCTTCAGCCGTAAAAGGAGTTGTGCTCACCAGATCAGGATTTCTTGTGGGTTTTCAGAGCAGCCAAACTAGAAATGGAGCTGAGCTTGTCTCTGGCATGGGACGACAAAGGCGAAATGAAAGGAGTGGCATGATATGACTGTTGGGAATTTTTTAAACTACCAACTAATTTGCTCTCGGGGCACAAGAATACAAATAACAGTGCTAATTTTGACTGCATCCAGAATAGTCCTCACCTTATCTCCCCTAGCTGAGAGAGGAGGATTAAATAAGCCCTGCAATGACCTCCACAAGAAATAATTATGAAATAAATAATAATTAAATAACTTGGCTTCCTCTGGGGGTGGCACAGGGCCTCGGGGCCGTGTGTTTCCATCTCCGCATCGCCCGGAGCTCTGCCCATGGTCACGTTTTGAGCAGAAAATCCTGATGCAGCTGCGGGTCGTGTTACGGAGAAAATCTGGGTTTATGGTAAGATCCGCCCATGGTGCGTTTTTGCTGGGACGTGGCTCCACCTGCACCTTCCCAATGCTACGAGCAGCAGAAAGGTGCTGCACAGGGGTAACCCAAAACCTTTGTAACGCAAAGGGGGTTACAAAGAGGGATGTGGGACACCCAGGCAAACTTCCTTTTTTTGGAAGAGTCCATTGCTTGGCCTCCTTTTTCCAAATGGTCTCCAGAAGGAGGGTCACCACCACCGTGGCTGGAGGTGACCCTCAAGATGGTCCCCCATACCCGCCGCCCCTGAGCATGCAGCGCTGTCTCAACATGTAGTGCTTAAGGCAAAAAACGCCCAAATTCCCCACCTGATGTTGCATCGGGCCCTGCACCACTGGGGACCGTCACCGCACGTCTTTCAGAACCATGATTCAGAAAACAGGTGTTACCCGTGAAAACACCCCCAAGGGTCCCCATACCCCCCATGGCAAGAGTTCAGCTGCCCCACGGGGTTTGCATGCCACGCTCCCAGCGGCTGCGATGTGGCGTAGGGCCACCAACGCCCTTCAATACCTGCAGCATCTCGGGCTCCTGTGTTTGCTTTGGCGTTGGCTAAACCACCGCCAAGGTATTTCCAGGGAGACGTGTTGCCGCAGCAACCGGGGATGGAAACGCCTCTTCTGTGGGGTGAGTACCACCAAAAACATCTGTCTGCGCCGGGGCGTCGCAGCGCGGGACGGGCACGGAGCGGAGCCAGCCCTGCTGGGAAGGAGCGAAGAGAGGTCAAGGACAAGTTAAAATTGGAAAGAAAACTGAACATGCTGTTTCGTAGGACCTTGCTTGCTCTCATCTGCCAATTTTTTTCCACCCCCCCCACCCTTCCTATGGCCAGCGGGGCGGTGTGAGCATCTCCTCTGGCTGGTGGGGGGCAAGGGGGTCCGTGGTGGCCAAAATTTCTGGGAAGAGCCACCAACTTGCAGGGGCTCTTCCTGGCAACCGTGGCCACCGCAGGTCCCCTTTTCACCCGCTGTCATATTTTAAACCTACTTGCCACTGTGTTATTCCTCCCCATCCCCAGATTTGCAGCGTGCTGCACATTTTTGTGCTGAAATTCAGAGCTCCATGCTGGAAGCTGCCAAGCGTAAGTCTGGATTGTGTAATGAGCTTCATCTTTTTTTTTTTTTTTTCTTTTTTTCCCCCAAGAAGTTTTCAGAAAAGCAATGTCTGAGAGCCTAGAAAGACCCTAGTAGCTTTTATGCTTACCACCACTTTGCTTTCCTGGGTGTGGGTGGGCTCGAGCCCCGTACAGAGGCTTTCAGACACCCCATCTCTTTATGCCCCAGCAGCTCCTCCGGCCTCATGTCCCAGCTCAAAGCAAGGATGCACTCACATTTCCAAATGTCTCCCTTAAAAATACCACCTCGTCACCCCGGGCAGAGCGCGCCCCGGGGGCCTCCCGCCTGCTCCGCTTGAAAGCGGTTGAGATGCAAAAAGTTGTTTGGAGGAAATGACTGTGAGCGTATCGACAGCATTGTACAAGTTTGAGTCTGCAGGAACCCACGATAAAAACATCCCCGGGGGCATAGCTGCTGCGCAGGCGTCTGTGCGGCGGGTCCTGGGCACCCCTCCGGGCTGCAACCTTACGCACTACGCTTATAAAACCCTCTTTCCACTAATGCTCCTTTTTCTTTTTTTTTTTTTTTTTTTTTATTATTATTATTTTTCACTTAGGTGTTACAGTAATCTATTCTCACAGCAGATTATCGCAAACAGAAAGCAAACCCTGCCCTCGCACCAGGACAGCCCGGCGCCTGAGCCGCAGCAGAAAGCATCACGCTCAGCCCCATGAACTCAGCATCGCCTGGCAGGCGACCGCCCTGTCCGGCCAGGTAATTAAACAATTTACCAGCCCGAGCAGAGCCCTTCCCCGCGATAACCAGCTGGCAGAGGCGGGGAGGCGTGTTAGCAGCTCCCGCCGGTTATCAGCGGGAGAAGCATCGCTGCAAACAGAGGTGTGCGGGATGCAGCCCCGGCAGGCGGCAGGGCACGCCGGCCAGCTGGCGCCGCTCGCACGCCCGCGGCGCTGTCGCGGGGCCAGGTAGCTTAGCGATGCCGTCCCAAACCTACTAAATTCCCTGTTATAAAGTAATCTAACCAGCAGCAAACCGAGGGATGGTATGGGCGGGGGAGAGGGGTGAGCGACGGTGGCGTGCAAGCCCACGAGGGTTTAGGCTGTGATTTTATTTTTTTTTTTTCAAACAATTAGATGCCGTGGCCAAGAGGGTGCCCGTGCGGGGTGCTGCTGGCAGCCCGGACATGGCAGGAGGGCACCCAGGCCCCACGGGTGGGTGCTGTGCTGGGGTTCCCTGCTCCCGGCATCACCCCGGCCGCATCCACGGGGTCCGGCCCCACGCACAGGCTGCAACGTGGCTCCAAGAGATACTAAAATGGGAGATGCATACTATCTCCCAATGGAAAGTATTTTAGCTAAACCCATGCTATAACCATTTTATTGACTCCAAGTACCAGAGAGAAGGTTAGAAGTGACTCTTTTACAAGTCATTTTGCTGTTAAATTTAGCTGTCCTATTTTCATTATCCCCATGGCTTTGGCAAGGGTGAGCAGCCTTCCCTAAAAGGCCTCGTTTCATACAGTAAGTTATTTGCTTCTCTCCTGACAGATATCTAAGCTTATAAGGTTTGTCTGCTCCGCTCAATAGCAGTATCAGCCTTCAATCTTATATGATTAGCATCAGCATTTCGTATTTGCTTTTGGCTCCCCGTCTGACAGCTTTCCGTGTGGCTGAGGACTGGGGCTTCGGGATGGCATCGTGTCACGTGTAACGTGGGATCATCTGATTTTGATTCCCAAGGTTCATGGTACACTCAGAAAATTTGGTTAAGTGGTTCGTCTGCTTTTTCCCCCATTTTCCCTGTTGCCCAGCACGGAGAATCGCTTCGTTCCACTCTTTTCGCGGTTGTCAGGTCTGCAAAATATTGAGTTGATAGGTCAACATGATGCCAAGCGATGGGCAATTGAAGATGAAAGGTGATGATGTTAGAAGAAATGTTCCAGAAAGGAAAAATTTATCCCAGCAGGTTAAACTTTTCCATATTTCCAAAACCATTTCCCCCTGCAGAGAGGGACCGTGTCCCTGCCTTGGTGGCCGTGGGCAGCCAGCGCCTCCTTCGAGGTCATGAGAGGCTGCGGGTGAAGCCGGAGCTCATGGGATGGAACCTGTCCTTGCAGGGAGTGCTGAAGCTGCTGGGCTCTGGGCTTTTGGGGGGAAACTTACTCTGTTTCCCCCATAAACGACCCTCCTCAGCCCCAGTGCTCCCCAGTAAAGAGCTCACCCCCGCGGGGTTGTGCCCTCGAGGTTGCCCACTGAGATGCCTTCCGGGCACAGGGTCCTCCGTCCACAGCCTCTACGCTTTCCCCAGCCATGAGCCAAAAGCCCCACCAAATCTTCCCACCGCAACGATGTTGGCCCCCAGATTTCAGTCTGGCACGTACAAATCCAGCCCCTTTCTCAGCGATATTCACTTAAAGCGGCGCCTGCATCACTCGGCCGAGCATCTCTCGCCGAGACCCGGGCTCGGCCGCCCGGCCGCGCTCGCAGCACTGCCTTTCAGGAAATGCTGGAAATGCTGAAAATGCTTCGAAATGTGCCCAGCCCAGCCCCGTGCAAGTGCTGGGAACCAGCCAAGCCCCAGCTGGGCGGCCTCACGGCGGGAGGGGGCCAAGCCGGGTGCCCGGCTGCCCCCTGGGTTGGCTCCGAGTTGCTGGGCTGGGGGCTTCTGTGTCCCCACCTGACCCTTTCCCGACCCTTTTCCCCGGGGCAGCCCCTGGGGGACAGAGGAGGGTGTGGGTTAGGGACACGAATGGGAGACCCACAGCCTGAGGTGGCTGTTGGGGCAGGAAAGATGATACCTCAGCCCCAGTTCCTAAAATCCTCTCCTGGGACCCCCACCTCCATCCCGATGTTGCTCCCAGGGATGCCTCGTGGTCCCTGCTCGCCCCAAGTGCTGCCTGCAGCCCCCCCGTCCCTGGGGAGGGCCCCTGCCTGGGCGAGGGTGCGTCCCCCGTGGGCGGGCGGCTCCGTGCCGGTGGCACGTGGGCTTGTCAGCGGGGTGGCCCTGCACCCTCCCGCACCCCGTCCCACCCCCGGACCATGTAGGGCACCGGCTGCTCCCAGCCCAGAGCTTATAGGAAGAGGAAACCCCGTCCCCGCGCAGAGGAGGAAACCCGACAGCCCAGATGTGCACAGAGCAACGCCGATAGCGTTTTTATTATTTTATTATTATTATTTTTTTTTCCCCTCCTCTCTGCAAACAGAGGAGTTGCTGGAGCAGCGGCGGGCACGGCCCGACCCACGGCACGGCCGGCGAGCAGCGGGAGGCTGCGGCACAGCCCTGGCGCAGCCATGGGGCAGAAGTGCATGGAGAAGGTGTCCTCCTTCCTCTTCGAGTATGACACCCCCAGGATGGTGCTGGTGAGGAACAAGAAGGTGGGACTGACCTTCCGGCTGATCCAGCTCATCGTCCTGGCGTACATCATCGGGTAAGGCTCCCTCCTGCCTGCTTTCTCCCGAATTCATACCTTGCCAGTGGGTTAAAAAGCAATGGAGGCTAAGGGGTTCATATATCCCCTATACCCCAGTTTGGGGGGGAGGTGGGGGTATTGTTGATGGCATCCCGTTCGCCGGCCATGGCCACTCCCGTGCTGCCCAGTGTCCCACCAGGGGTCTTCTAGATGGCTGCCCCGTCCCCGTGTCCTCCCCAGGAGCTGCTGCGTGTGCGGGCTGGAGGCTCCCCCCTGCCCAGCCCCACTGCGTGCGCGCCGGGGCCCCGGCTCCTCGCTGAGCCGCATCCAACTCCTGCTCGAGCTGCTGGACGGTGGCCTGAGAATCTGTTGTTATTTTTATTTTCATTTATATTAAATAAGAGGCAGCTGGGGCCAGCGCGGTGATTTGTGAGACCCGAGCGGCTCCAGGCGCAACCATAAATCCTCCCCGTCCGCCGCCCCGCCGGGGAGGCAGAGCCAGCCCAGCGGCTGGGGCCGGGACGGAGCCTGGCTCCAAATCCCCGGTTTGCTTTGCTTGTGGGAGGCAGCTCCGAGAGCAGCCGCGGTGCAGAAGCAGCTGCTTAAAAAAGGCAGCGAGCGGAGCAGGCGGGGTCCGAGCCGTGCGAGGATGCGTGTCCTTGGGTGCCCTGGGACTGGGTTCCTGCCACAGCGATTCGGTCCTTGTCCCTTCAGCGTGGGATGATGCGCCGTGCTAAGGGATGCAGTGGTTGATAACAGTGCAAAAAAATCTTTGCCGTGTCCCCATGGCTGCCGTGGGCTCAGCCCTCGAGAGGGAACCCAGCACCCTTCCATCGGGAAGAGCCCCCTGGCAGGAGGTTTTCAGGGAGAGGTGGTATCTGGCCATGAACTGTAAAAAAATGGGTATTTTTAGGGAACAGGATGCCCAGTACAGCCCGAAGGAGAGGCAGCAGCTCCCAGGGCTCAGCGCATGTGAGTCGCTGCAGGGAGCAGCAGTGCCCATCCCAGCTTTTAGCCCACATCTCCTGGAAAGGGGGAAAAGCTTCCCAAGAGATCATCGTGGGACCCTCGGCATCGCTCCCACCCCGCTCACCGGCGCTTTGGCTCACAAGGGCGATCCTCATCCCAAACTGCCGCCCAGCCAAGGTCTCAAGGCCGCTCTGTCGCAAAGGGTTTTGCGCTGGCCCAGACTGGTGTTACTGGGAGCAGCGCTGGCTCCCCTAAGGGCCTAGGCCGTGAAGCCCCAGGGCTCCGGCAGACCCGGCCGGGAGCAGCCCCTCCTGCGGATGGGGAACCGGTGGAGACGGTTGCTCCGAGCGGGGCTTCCTAAGGAAACGTGGCTTGAGCAACCCAGCTAAAACGGGACGGGCAGCCGGGGGGGAGCAAAAAGAGAACCAGTTTGGGGGCGACAGCCAGCGGCAGAGGGCAGGAGGTCGATATAAAGTCTCTGTTAATTAAGTTTTTGCTGTTTTGGTGGGGTCGGGCTCTGCTAGCGCGGGGCCGCCGGTGAGCGGGGCTGCCTGTAACCCCACCGGCCGTTGGCATCCCCTCGCTGCCTGCGGCGCTGCCGCCGGTTCCCTGCCTGCACTGAGCCACCGCGCCTGAGATTCTTCTCTTCTCTAGAAGTGAGTTTGGCAGGCAGATTTTTATTTATGTATAATTACCCCAGCTTTGGTGTCGTCCCCGCCTTGGCAGCAGGCGCGGGATGCTCGTGGGGACGCGTGCCGATGCGCGGCAGTGCTGGGGGGGATGCGTGGCAGAGGAGGGATGTGGGGTTGACCCGGTGTTACCCTCGGGGAGCAGCTCTTCCTTCTGCCGAGATAAGGTGTTATCGCTGCTGGCCGGGCCATGCCAGGCGCTCCCTGGCTGGATGTGGCTTTCTCGCCTTTCCTAAGAACCTCGCACGCGAGGAGGCTGCGGGCTGAGCCGCAGGGTGCAGCCGGGGAGGGAAGAGGGCTTGGTGGCTCTGCCACGCTGGGGAGTGACACCGGGGGACTTTTACCACCTGGGCAGGGCTCGACGTGGCTTTACAGCCCCATGGGGAAATGACGCCTTGTTTGCCGTCACCGCAGCGCAGCGGCACAGGCCGGACCGCATCCTGCCCTGTCCTGGGGAGGCTGTGTCACAGCGGGGTGCCCAGCCCTGCGTGCCCGCCGTCTGCCAGGGAGGGAGGAGGTGGTAGCGGCCGAGGCTGCGATGGAGGCAGCTGTATGGAAACGCTCCACCATGGTGCTGCCCAGCTCACGGCCTCCTGCAGCCCTGAGGGCATCGGGGAAGATGCCCAGTGTAACCAGTGTAACCCAGTACGGCCCTCTGCCTCGGAGGAGGAGGTTGGAGCTGGGGGTCCCAGCCGGGGTGGCAGCGGGGCTGAGTTTCTGCTCCCATCCCCAGGTACTGGGGCAGATGCCCTCCCTGAGGTCCCCTCGCTCCCTGCCCCGGGATGCCGATGGGGCTGCAAGCCAAAAAGCACCGTCCCCAGGAGGTCCCCGTAAGGCCCAGCACCCGCAGGGGCAAACCTCTGGCCAGCACCTGGGGTTCCCCCATTTTCCCCCATGTCCACGGATGGGCTGACACCCTGGGCTGGTGTCACGGGCTGTCCCACGGGGAGCGCGCTGCCTCTGTCGTGGCCAGCGGGACCGGTGCCCGCAACGGCGGGGGACAAAAACCAGATCGCTCCTTTTTTAGCACCGGGAACGCTCCGCGCCGCCGGCAGCGCTACCCGAAATGGTTGCTCGCCCGTGTTTACAGTCTCCCTGAGTCAGAGTTAATCCAGCGGCAGCTTGTTTATGCCATAGGTTAAATAGTGTCAGGAACCGGCCCTAATGGCTGCGCGATGGGCTGGGAAACGCAGGGAGAAGCGCAGCAGTGTCCCCAGCCCTGCTCCCACAGCCCTCTTGCACCCGGGGCCACGGCTCTGCAGTTCCCTTTGCTGGACGTGGAACGGTGGCCCTGGATGTAAGCTATGTCCAGACTTACACCTGTCTTGGCCCTGGAGGCACTGATTTTTGGAGAGATCCACTGAAGTGGATCAGGAGGGTCCAGGCAGGTCGCTGAGTCCAGCAAGCTGCAAACCCGCCATAGGCTTTAATCCCAAATGGCCGATGGCCACCCTGCTCCACCTGCCTTCACACCCCCTCAACCTTGCCATGTGTTCCAGTCCCCAAAATAATCATCCAGCCGTGGAAGTCAGGTCCCACAGCTACTGCATGTCTTGGGCAAAGGGTGGGGGAGCTCAGCAACACATCCCTCATCCAGCTGGAGGAAATTTGGCAAATAAATCCCCAGGTGAGACTTGGTAGAAGAAGCCCCAGTCCACAGTGATGTGCTGGGACTTAGGACTCCTGGGGATGAGCGCTGGTGGCCATGCTCACCCCACCTCCTTTTCCTATCCAGGTGGGTTTTCCTCTATGAGAAGGGCTACCAGTCTCAGGACAGCATCGTCAGCTCTGTCTCGGTGAAGCTGAAAGGCCTGACGTTGACCAACGAGAGTGTCATGGGCCCTCACATCTGGGACGTGGTGGACTATGTTTTCCCACCCCAAGTAAGGAGGCAGGGTGGGTGGGTTAGGGGGGTTGCTTTTGTCCTTACAGCCGCTTTTCCCTACGTGTTGGGGTGCAGATGGGCTCCTCGGTGTAGGCTTTCCATGGGGCTAACCATGACATGGTGTCGCTATCGTGGAAAGCAGGTTGCTCGGGTTGCAAACCTCTGCTCACATATCACCCTCGGGGAGCGTTCAGTGCTTGGGACCCACCACGGTTGACGGGGCGCATTTGAGGCTGCCCTCAAAGAGGTCAAGGCTCCTCCAGTGCCTCCAGACAAGCGTCTTGGCCAGTAAAGGGTGTCCTTCACTGTCCCTGGGGCTGGTGGCTCTGCAGCTCCCCGAGGCCACCAGCAGCTTCCCGAGCTGTGGTGGAGGAGGGTGGAGGACCCAATATTAGGGAGAAAGGTGCCATCTGCCTGGACGTGCCCTGGTGGTTTGGGTGTCCTACCCCTTGCCCCAGGGAGAGGGTCCTCACAGAGACTCCATCAGACAACGTCGTGCCGGCTGTGAGCTCGTTGGCTGTGTCTCCACAGGGGGACAGCTCGTTTGTGGTGATGACCAACTTCATTGTCACCCCTGGACAGAAACAAGGAACCTGCCCGGAGGTAAACGCACTGGCTTCCTTCAGCGGCCTCAGCTCCTGTAATTTCGGGGGGTTGTGGTGGTGGCACTGGGGAAGGAGTTTTCCTGACACTGAGAGGTTTAGAAAAAGCCTGAGCCCGGCCTGCGAGTGCCACGTGAAGGCTTTTATTCTGCTGACAACCAGCCAGCATCCAGCTCAGTTTTCTTCCCTTTGAGACGATCAAGCAGAGCAGACTCGAGGTTTAAACCAGAGCATCTGCCCGGAGTTTAAAAAAAGAAATCCCCCTCTTTTTCCTGCTTAATCTGGGCATCCTTGGTCGGGGAGCAGTGTACGGATGAGGCTGTGGCTACATCCGTGAGGAAAACGCTGCCCGGTGAGGCGGGAGGGACAGAGGGACCGACAGCGCAGGGTGTGATGCTGAGCGGGGGCCGCCTGCTTTCTCCAAACAGCTGCCGGACGCCGGGCTCTGCGCGCGGGACAGTGACTGCAGCAAAGGGAAGTACAGCCGCCAAGGACAAGGTACGGCACCCGGCGTTTGTGGTGAGACACGCTGAGCACGGCGTGCTCCGGCGAAGCCGCGTTGGCTGGGGAGTGTGGCGGGGGGACCTGCTTTGGGACCACCGAAGCGGGGTTTGGGAAAAGCCCCTGACGTGCCGGGTGAGGGTCCCACCCGGGCTGGTTCTGCTTTCCCCTTCTGAGATGGCTGAGCCGCAAAAAACTCTGCCGACAAAAGGTTAAATCAAGACTGAAGCATTTCTCCCCAGCTGCTGTCCTCCCAACAGCGCGGCATTTTAGCGAGAAGAACGCCCAGTTGCTCCCCTGGGCAATGGTGCAGGAGAAACCACTGCCCCGAGCTGAGAGGCCGCAAATAATTCCCCTTTTAATAAAGGGGCACCACAGCCCTGAGTATTTTGTGCCTTGGATGTCTATGGCAGGGCTGAAGCTTCAACCGGATCCCATCCATCCCAGTTTGAGGCTGGGATTTCCCAGTATCCAGGGTGAGCAGCTGTCTCTCTTCCCCGCAGGGCTCATGACGGGCAAGTGTGTGCCTTTCAACAGCTCTGTGAAGACCTGCGAGATCTTTGGCTGGTGCCCCGTTGAAGTTGATGACCACGTTCCCAGGTAAGGAATGATGTTGTTGCCCCCTTTTCCATCCAGGTCCCACCCCAGCTGGACCAGCAGCACTCGCTGTAGGGCAGAGCAAGCCGGGGCTCTGCGGGTCGCTGCCAGGACAGCCTGGGTCAGTGCAGACCCCGTGGCTGCCCGGTGTCCCCAGGGGGTTTGTGCCTCTCCTGGTGTGGTTTGCTCCCCACCTCGCTGGCAGCTCACCCCATCTCTGCTGGGTGCTCTGTGCATGGACCAGCAGCCCCGTCTGTCCTGTTTGCCTTCAGAGTAAAGTTGTGCTCTGCCCATGAGATGTTCTCCACCTCCCACCTCCACGGGCCACTGTGAAGCACCTCTTGATAGATGTAAAGTCCTTTTCTTCCTTGCTTCCCCCCTCACAGGGGGGCCATGGGAACAGCCATAGGCTCCCCGAGGAGCCCAGGGAATCATGCCGGCCCTTGAGCTCTCTTCCAGCTACCTCCCTGTGCTTTTGGGGTTTCTTAACTGAAACCCCAGCACCTAACTCCCTCTCTGTCCCCTAACAGGCACTTCCATCCTTCCTTGAGGCTTTTCTGAGCCTTGTTGGGATCTTTCACTTAGAAAGGGAGGATCACCAGTTTTTCTGGGTCCTGCTCATCCCAGTTTGGATGAATCTCCACCAAATGGGGCTTTCCCCACAGGCAGAGAGCCGAGTGATGGACGCATGTCAACACTTGTGTTTTTCAGCCCTGCCCTGTTGTCAGAAGCGGAGAAGTTCACCTTGTTCATCAAGAACAGCATCACCTTCCCCAGGTTCAAGGTGTCCAGGTAAGGGGAGGTTTGAGGGGATGGCTTCTGCTCGCTTCCCCCAGCCCTGTCCCTCAGGGGAAACCGTGGGTGTAGCTGGATGCTGGATACAGAGGGTGCCGTCCCTCACCAGCGAGCCCAGGACTGCTCTAACTGCTGACCACCACATTAGCTGATAGGAACAGAGACGTTTCCCTCCCAGATCTGTCCCACCTCCGCTGGTATCTGTGGTTACAGGAAAGAAGGTTTCTGGAATTAATGTCCCCTGAGTTATCCTCACACGATGCATATGAAAATACAGTTTCTCTGAGTCTTCATTTTTCTTCTCGCTTTTCCTTCCTGAAGATAACAGTAAAATGCTGCATGGCGCAGTGGGGTGTGAGCAGCCAGGACCAGCTTGGTGCCCAAAAATGAGCCGAAGCCCCTCTTAACATGACGGTTCCCACCTGTTTCTGCAACGGGTGATAGGGTCGGCCCCTTCCAGGCAGCGCTGGGAAACAGTGCCGCCGGCTGAAGGCGCACACGTAAGAGGATTTGTGATGACACTGATTATATATCTGATTTGGAACAAATTACCAGAAGCTATTTGTGCTGAAGACGGCGGCTTCTTCTCACTAAGCCGACCGCGTCCCGGCGCTGCAGCCAAGGTTGAATGCCCTGGCAGCCCGCACGCTTGGCAAAGGCTCGAGCCGAGCTGGCGCTGCACCCCGAGAG
This sequence comes from Vanellus vanellus, assembly GCF_965231255.1. Taxonomy (NCBI): domain Eukaryota; kingdom Metazoa; phylum Chordata; class Aves; order Charadriiformes; family Charadriidae; genus Vanellus; species Vanellus vanellus. Next base: position 4,376,474 of record NC_138924.1, read on the forward strand.
GTGGCTGGGAGAGGGGATCCCCCCCCAGCAGCAGGAGAGGTGGCAACCTGAGCGAGGACAGGCGGGAGAGGGGACACGGTGGGGAGAGCCGGTCCTGGGAGGTGAGGGTGGGCGGACTGGCCGCTGTTGCAGGGGCTGCGCTGGAGCTGGCTGGGGTCGTGGGGAAGCGTCCTGCCTTTGATCGCTGCTGCTGCTGCTGCTGCTGCTGACCGGCCGAGCATAAACAATGGGACGGGGTTGAGCAAGGCACAAGTCTTACAAAACCATCTGGGTCAGGGAGGTTTCACAGAAGGACTATTTTTAGGCGAAGGAGCAGAGCGGGGTGGAAGGCAAGGCGTTGTCCTATCCTTTTCACCCTTTCTGGAGGAGATAACAAAATCCAGCTAAATGTAAAAGCTGTGGGATACGCTGTCCGTGAGCTGTCCCAGATGAAAACTGTTGGTGCACGGAGCATTGCCTGGCAGAGCCCATGGATGAGGTGATGGGCAAATGGGAGAGGGATGGTGGAGGCCACGGGAGGGTTTGCAAAGCTGAGGAGTGAGCGAGGGGGTTGCTAGAAGAGGTGAGGACGGGCAGACGTGTGGTGGGTTTGGGCAGCAGGCAAAGCAGCAAACCCAAAGCAGAGGTGGAGAACATTTGCAGGAAAGAAAACAAGAGATAAGCTTCCTCCGCAGGAGGAGGTTCAGGGGAAACGAGTTGCTGATGGGGTGGGGAAAAACCAGACAGGGCTGGAGGAAAGCACCCGGTCTCCGTGCGTGGGGTCTGATGAGCACGTGGGGAGGAGGACAAGGCCCTGAGCTTTGACGTTACCCAGCTTTGAGCAATAGGTTGGACCAAGGACCTCCAGAGGTCCACTCCCGCCTGAATTCTTGGGTTATTCAAACACTTTCTCACTCTCTTTTCATTCACAGGCGCAACTTGGTTGAGAGCGTTACCAAACAGTACCTGAAGAAATGCACCTATCACAAAGTCACCGATTCCTTATGCCCCGTGTTTGACCTGGGATACATAGTGAAGGAATCGGGTCAGAATTTTACCATCCTGGCTGTTAAGGTACTTCAATTTCAAATGATGTTTCTTGCTGAGGTGGGGAGGGGGACACCGACCGAGCAATCATCCCTCCGAGCCGCTGAGACGCAAGGGATCTGTTTTCTCAAGGACTCGTGAGGCAGTGTCAGAATTAGCTCTTAAAGATTATGAATCTCCTTGGACATGGCCTAATATTTAAGCCTTTCTTGGAAACTCCCCTGTAAGGTTGACGGGATTTGACCCGCTGGCAGTAAATCCAGGGTTCCGTTTGTTTTAATTTGTGCATGAATAACCAGAGCTGCGTGGCCACATCCCGTCCGGCTGAGGTCAGAAATGCAGCTTTGCCCAATGCTTGTCAGGGTGATGTGCTATTTCTGCACTGCGGAGCCTTAAACGAACTTCGCCAGGCATTAAATAAAACCAGAGGGTTGCATATAGGTGCCAAAAAGATGAGCCCCTGGGGCACAGCTGGTTACAACCTGGAGCGAGCTCAGGAGGGACCGCGCCATGTCCTAGAAGGTGGCCACTTCTCTGAGAGGAGGTTTCCTTCTGATTTCCATGGGTTCATTTCACTCTCCTCTATGACCGTGTTAAATTGCCGTTGATTTTTCCCTCACATTAATGGTTTGATGGCAGGGTTAAACCTCAGGAAAGGCGAGTCTTGTGGGCAAAATCGGGCAAGGGGTCCCACCAGGACCGTAGGGGATCTGCAGTGAGCGCGGTTTCTCAGGACCATGCCTTGGGCACAGGGTGATGATCAGGAACAAAAGGGTATGAAATTCGTTGTGTATCCAGCGTTTAGGGCAGAAGCAAGCGCCTCTGCATGGGTTGGTGTGTAGGGCACAAAGCCAGGCTGCCCAGGAGGGCTGAGGCAGCGGTGGGGTCCGTGTGCCCTGGAGAGCCAGGACACCTCACAGCATCGAGAAAGGCCACCTATGGGGAGGGAAAGCATTTCTCCGTGTGGGCCAGGTCCAAGGAGGGGCAACCTCGTGACTCCCCTCTCGGCTGCAGGGTGGAGTGGTGGGCATCACCATAGACTGGAACTGCGACCTCGACTGGCCCGTCCGGTACTGCAAACCCATTTACCAGTTCCACGGCCTTTACAATGACGACAGTAACGTTTCACCGGGCTTCAACTTCAGGTAAGGAGAGGCCTGTTAACTCTCCAGGCGGAATTCAGAGGTGACATCTTTCAGGATCCCACAGCACCCAAGGGATGGTGGAAGGTCAGGGGCTGTTCTCCAACATACTCGCTACCTTTGCAGTGCCAAACAGCAGCGCTCTCTTTAGCGTAACATGAGAAAAGTGATAACCCACCCCTTGGCCTCAAAATTACCCCGTTGCTTTTCCCTGTTCTTCTCCCCCCTCCTTGCAGACTCTCTTGCTCAGTTGAGCTCTTGGGAAGCCCCTTGAAAGACTGGAGATGGCGCAGGGTTGTCTCGCGTGTTGCCACGCTTGAAAGCGTTCAGCCACAGCGTGACATCCAGGCACCAGCTGCTGCTCTGGGTGAAGCTCCCACCAGTGCTGTCACATAGCGCTCGGGGTCATCGGGTATCAGCACAAGCAGGAGCTTTAACTCCAACTTGCAGGCAGGGAAACTGAGGCAACAGAGGGGAGAGGTGCCAACAGCCCAGCTCCTTCGGGGGGGGTTAAGGAGCAGGTCCGTGACAGCGCATCCCCAGATCTTTATCCTGCTCTGCAGCCCACCGAGATCTCGATGCCGCTGGGTTGCAGGGGGCTGTCAGACCCCCTGGCAGGCCATTAACGCTCACCATGCAATCGGACAGATATGCCAAATACTACAAAGAAGACGGGGTGGACAAGAGGACGCTCTACAAGGTGTTTGGGATCCGGTTCGACATTTTGGTGAACGGCAAGGTAAGGGTGGCCAGGCGCTGGGTTCGCCCCCGGATCCCCGGGATGGCGGTGCCGTGTCCTCAGGAAGGTGTCGCGGGGACAGGAGAACCAGTGCGAGTGTTTTCCTCGGGTGCGGAGCCCCTCACAGCAGCCCCTGGGCAGTGCCGGGGAAGGGAACACAGAGGGGAAGCCCATTTTACAGGTCACATCTATCAGCTGCAGTTCAGTCAGTGGTTTTGTCCCAGGAAACATCATGACGGGTTGGGGAGGGGGGAACTGTGGAAAGTCAAAACCTTTTACTGATCTTTCCAAAAGCTGAACATTCGCATTTTTCTATTTTGTCTTTTTCTTCCCACTGGGAGAGAGAGCTTTCCTTGTTGAGTCCCTACTGGCAACATTTAACAGAGTATTCTTATTTTTCTTTTTTTAAATTAAAAATACAGGAAGCAAAGTAATTTCAGTTTGTGGCAGCCTAAAGCCAACCTCCCGTATTTTTCTGTTTGACCAATGAGCATAAAACCAGCTCTTACCCAGCTCCCGTCCGCGCTGTGGTTGTGGTTCGGGTTGCTGCAAGGCGCTTTAGCTGAGCCCCACCTACAGCTATGGCACCCCTTTTTTTTTTCCCCCTGGGCTGATCGTAACATATCACCTATTTTCTCGCACTGTATTCAGGCGGGCAAATTTGACATCATCCCGACCATGACCACAATCGGCTCTGGAATCGGTATTTTTGGAGTGGTAAGTTCAGATATTTCCAGCCTCTATACGGAGACTCTCAAATTAGTCTCCTTGCCTGTGACATCCGCGGGGAAGTGTCCCTGAGCTGCAGCGAAATATTGGCTCCTGCTCAGGCAATAGGGGATGGGCAAAAGAGGGAAAGGAGGTGCTCTCCCCCCTCGCTAGCTCAGGAAAAGATTCCCGCTGCCCATCGGCTGGTGTGAATTGTGCTCGCGGGAGCCGCTGCCCTGCCCAGCGAGGGGAAGGCAGCCCCTCCTGCCAGGGTATCTTGGGTATCTTCGTCTTGGTAGCTTGATAGTTTTAAGTTAGAGATGGTATTAAGGGGGTTTTGGAAGTGAGGGGCAGTATTTCACGCGCAACAGAAAACCAGCATCCTATTTGGTTATGGTCGTAAAAGCTTTGGCGTGACCCAAAGGGTGTTGCGCTCTGCATATACCTAAAGTGGAAACAATTAATTTCTGTTGACTGAAATCACCCAGTGTTGAACCCAGAACACTTCGCTCCTGTCCTAAACGGGCTGTGTGCTCTTTAGCAGCTGCCATGTTGAGGGTTGAAGCAGAAGTGACCCTAATTTGTGGGGCAAACTGGAACAAGCTGGAAGCACGGGGCGGCACGGGTGAGCTGGGAGGGCAGTCCCAACCCTAACTGCGCTTTGATTTAAGGCTTCTGTCCTCTGCGACCTGCTCCTGCTGCATTTCCTCCAAGGACGGGACTATTACAAACAAAAGAAATTCAAATACGCTGAACAGGAGCCTGTAAGTAATAGCATGTCCCTCCCCTGGGGAGGCTTTTGCGGGTGTGTGAGTGTGAATGTGTGCACGGGTAATGAGGCTTCAACACAAACAACATTTATACTGAGGAGCAACCAGGCGCCTTCCTGAGCTACTGGGAATGCTGAGCCCTGGGGACTGTCAGAGACTGGCACCCACGAATCTCCTAAATAACAGTGATCTTCCGCGTGACTCGCTGTTTATAGCTTTATTCCCTCCCTTTATCTCCACATATTCCAATATCTGGTAACACTTGTGTTCCTTTAAGGGAAGCAGGGGCAGACCAGTGCTTTAACAAACTGGAAAATGTCCCCTTTTCTGCTTTCTTAGAACATCTCCATGACAGTGGGATGTTTTGTGGCCTTTCCTAGGACACGAAAACAGCTGTCCTCAAATTCATCTGAAAATATGCCTATACATTGGGGGTTAGAAGTTGCTGTTCAGCCGTATTTTTCCCTGGCGTTAGAAAGGGGCAGGTCTGTAGAAGAGTCATTGTTTTCTCTCATTTAACCCCCAGTCGAAGTCGCATAAGAAGGAAAAGGAGCTGGACAACACGCAGTGAGAGGTGAGCGGTGTTTACCCGGCCCCGCCAGCATATGGCTGGCAGGGGTGAGGGCTGTGGGTCTCGGGGCTGTCCCAAGGCCCCCGGGAAGGCAGCAGGGCTCCAGGGAGGAGGTCTGGAGGAGATCTGGAGGGGCTGGGAGGAGGTCTGGAGGTCTGGAGGAGATCTGAGCTGTGGGCTGTAACATCTAACCCAGGATCAGCGTTGCGTGGTGCAGCATGGGGTGCAGGATGCGGGACATCTTCGATGGCAGCATCGCTTGAAGAGGGGCGGGGGGGGGGGGGGGGGGGGGCAAAACACCAGCAATCACCGCGCATCTCTCTCTCTCGGCAGAATCCACACTGACTGACAAACCTGCACCCCTCTTCCTCCTCCTCCTCTCCTAAAACACGGTCATCATCACCCATCACCAGCCTGCACCAGCCCCAAGGCCAGCAGGAGCAGCGTCCGGCTCATGGGAACGTGGCACCCTGCAGCCAGGGCAGGGTCCGGCCGGTCCGGCATCCTGCCTCCCGTGGGACACGCTGCGATGCTGCGGGTGGGTTAAGCTAAGGGATGCTGAGGGCCCTCCACCAGCCCTGCTGCAGGGCACGGGGGTCTGCGGGGCTCCCACCGCCCCCCGCCTGGTGTGTGGGGGCTGTGCCGGGGCATCCCGCACCTGAAGCCCCTGGGGAGAGCATCGCCGCCTCTCCTTCCCCAGCGGCACCCTTGGAGAGCTCCAAATTGAGGAGAGGAGGAGGGAAGGAGAAGCTGGCAAGAACCATGCCCGGTCCCTCAGCGTGGGAGGAAAAAAAAATGGCTATTTTGTAAGGATGTATTTTATTAAAAAAAAAAAAAAAAAAAACAACCAACAAAATAAACCTTTAGTTTTTCTACTACATCCCTTTGTGCTTGCCCCGGGGCGCGGGGTGTGCAGTGCTTTTTGGCACTGGGGGGTGGTTTGCTCACGCAAAGCAATGCCGTAAATGGGGCTGGAGCATGGTGCCCCTGCGATGGGCTCGGTGCAGGCTCCCCCCGGGCGCTGCCTTCCCGTGCAGGGCCCCCGCGCCTCTGGCCACGAGCAGGGCTTGTTATCAGGGTTTGTCACTTGGGTTTCCTCTGCAGACGGGCCGGCTGGCGCTGAGCGCTGGCACGCTGCTGGCCCTCGAGAAGGGCTGCCCTGCGCCGGCTGTGCCTCCTGCTGCCCGTGCCCGTCGGCATGGCCCGGTGAGAACTGGCCTTCTCGGCGGTACCCTCCCAAACCGGCTCTTTGCACCCAGGAACAAAACTTCCCCTCTCCTGCCAGGAGGTTTGCACTACTCGGCACGCGCAGTTGGAAAATGGCGACCTGCGCCCAAGCCCCGCGTCGCGATGAGCAGCCCCTGCCCGCTGCTGCTGGCTCCGGTCAGTGCTCCGGGATGCATCAAGCACAGGCTTTCAGCACAGTCCCAAAAATTACCCCCCTCCGGAGGTTATTTTTGCCTTGGTCACTTCAAACCTGGGTCCCGGCTGCCTCGGCAAGGCAGTGAAGAAGCTATTGGGATTACTCTGCCGGTGGCTGCGGTGCCGCTGACGGCGGTGGGGAGGGTGGGCTAGCAGCCCGCAGGACGGACGGACGGACGCACCACGCTGGGCTCGTGGGGACACAGAGGCACATGCCACAAACAGTTGCAGGTGGTATTTGGTCATAAGCTCAACAAGTATTTCAAGCCATACGTTCCCTGTGGGGACATTACTTGCTCTCAGAAGGATGCCTCAGCTTTCCCAGGCAGGGTTGGGGTTTGTTTTTTTAGGATTATCCATTTGGCTAAGTTGTTCCCCCTTTCCCATGATGCTGGCCTGCGTTAAGGGAGGTCCGGCTGCTGCTAGCAAAGATGCAGAGCTGAGGGCGAGGGAAAGCTCCCTGGTGTCCGGAGGAGCCGGTGCCGCAGCGGGCGCTGAGGACACGGGGTTGGTGGCATCGGCGGGAGTCCGCGCTCTCCTCCAGCCCCGCCGCCGTGCAGCTCTGCAGCGGGCTGCAACCAGCAGAGGGGACTGGAAGTCCACGTCGCGCAGACGTGCCTGGGGAAAATTCAGTTGCCGAAGAGGAGAGGCGGTGAAGCGAGAGCGTTCAGGTAACCTAGCGCACCCGCTTGAACCGGGTCAGGCTCCGGCCATAACTTAAAATAACCGGCGCAAGACCGCAGGTGGAGCAGGAGGTTGTTTCTGCCTGCTTCATCTTTCAAGCTCCTTGGAATGCAAAGCCCCTATTCTTTCCTAGGAAGTATTAAAAGGCAGAATAGGAAATTAGGAGAAATGCTACTTGTAAATGATCCCCTGTAGCTGCTATTCAAAACCTCTGAGCTGGGATCCCGAAAAGTCCCGAGACTGCTTTTAAAATCGCGGGAGGGTTTATTTTCATCTTCTTGCTTGTTTTTGTAAAAGGCACGCTCTTTGGGGAGCCTTTGCTTTGCTTTTCATTCACCAAGCGTTGCTGCAACCAGCGGAATGCGATATTGTAATAATTCTTTCACCAAAACAAGCTTCTCCTCTAAGCCAGGGCACCCAGGGCTTTCGGGTGGGTGCCATGCAGCGTGAGACCTGGCTGGAGGAAACTGAGTAAGTGTCCGATTTTAATGTACCCCGGTCCCCTGTGCGGTATGAAAAGGCAGCGAGGAAAGCCCATGGCAATGGTTTCGGTCCCTCCTTTCGCCAGAGGGGCTGGAGCTGGTGCTGAGGGGGGGCAGAGCAAGGAGGGGAGGGCTGCGCTGGGCTGCTCAGCCCCGTGGGACAGCCTTGGTTGGTGTAGATGCTCTGTTGTAGCACCTTCTCCCGGTGCCTCCCAGTTTGCTAAATTTCAGGCAAAATTACTGAATGCAGGATAGTACGCAGCAGTTAAGAGTCTGCACATCTAAAGCCCTGAAAAGTGAAAATAATGAGAGGTTTAAGGTTTGCCCTGAGAAAGGCTGCACTTCTCCTGAGAATGTGTCCTGGTGGTGCTGCTGAGTTTGTTCCGTGGAGGTCTTGCAGTGCACATCCCAGCGAGGAGCTGTCGGTGACCTCCTGGTGTGACCTGAACTTGCTCTCAGGGCCAAGAATTCCCCGTGCTTGGCATCTGTCCTGGCCAGAAAGCGACTGTATTTGAAGCTGTAACACCACAGCCGGTATGTCCTGCTGCTCTCTGACCTGTGAGCAGTGAGCCAAAGTGTCACGGGAACCCAAAGGGAATTGGTCATTGTGCGAAGAGCCCTTCCATGACAGCTTGCTGTGTTGCTTCCTATTTATGTGGTGGCAATTGAGGGCTGGGTTGTTTGGTTGGTTTTTTTTTCAAAACTCCTTGTTTAATTGTGTTTTGGGTTTTACATGGTTATTTAACGAATAGAAAAATACTAGTAGAAAAGGCACCTTCAGCAAATCAACTGCTGCCTCCAGTCCTTTCAGCTAGAAAACACACAAGAAAGAATATATATTCTCCAGCTAATCCCTAATCATTACAACCAGCACCAACAAGCCCTCGTACGTGATGTTGTCAGTGTAGCTCTCTAAGGGTCTCACAGAGGACTCTTGCACCGACCGCGGGTGTTAGAGGGAAGGAGTGAGCTGTGTTACTATTCCCATTTTACAGAAAGGGAAACCAACACACAAGCAAAAAATTTCTGAAGGTGTCTGCAAAGGTGGTGAGCAGATTCTGCCTCTGACCAGTTATTATTATCTGTGAAAGTTACCAGGTTGGACCTGGTACAAATATATCTTGTCATCCCCTCAGGTATGGTTACTCTGAAACAAAACGAGTGGCACAGTTATTCCAGAAGAGCAGTTGCAGGAAAAAAAAAAAAAACAACCTTATTTGGCAATAATTACGCTGCTTAGTGATGCTGCAGAGATAAGGAATTATATTTCAACCTCTGCAGAGCTGGCAACATTTAATCATTATGTTTGCGCACAATTCCCAGCACAATGAGGCCCCGATTTCCACCTGGTGCTTCCAGACACTATAACAATGCAAATTAAAAATGAATAACACTAAAGAAAGAGATCGCTCCTTCCCTGGGCAGTCTCTCCTATCTCTAAACCCACTCATTCTCTCTCTGGCACGGCAAACTCCCTTTTTATTTTTAACCCAGTCTTCCACTTAGGACATTCTTGGATTTTTCCCTAAAAAAGCACCTGCCTTCCTGTTACACTAATTCTCTTTCTCTTTTGATGCAGGAGCACGTTTTCAGTTGGATAAATCCCCTGGGTGACGCACAGTGAAGGGCTGACAGGAACCTTTATGTCCTCCCAGCTCTAAATGACGCTTTTATTTCCTTCTGTCCCAAAGACGTGCTGTCTCAGCCCAGACTGCGCTGGGTGGCGAAAGGCCCCTCTCTGTCGTTACAGCCTCAGACATCTGCAGCTCAGCCCGCAGTCACACTCCTGGTGACAGTACAGTCCTTACAGCTCATTTTCACTGCTGCCAGCTCCGTATTAATTATGCCACGCTATTTTCTTTTGCTTTCTTTGGTGAAGTGCTCTCTCCTTCTGTTATCTGTTGCTAATCGCTTTATTGCCTTATTTTAAAAAGCGTAAAAGTCCAAAGTGTCCAAATGGATTCTGACTACAGCCGCAGCGCTGACTACAGCAGGAGCGCTGGGCTCCTTTGCAGGGGGGAATCAGGACCGTTCCAGTTAAGAGGGCTCTGCCCACCGGTACCAAGTTCGCATCCCCCTCAGCTTTATGGGGCCACAAAGAGATTTGGCCAAAGCTGTTCTTAAAAGAAATGATGGCTTCAACTCTTTTTTTTTTTTTTTTCAATCTAAACGTACTTGTGAAACGCCTGGGGAAATGTAGTCTCCCCTCCCATGACTGTAACTCAGGGATGGGTTAAATAAACGCCCTCTCCAGTCCTTGCACCCAGAAAACATGTGGGAAATAACAGTTACCAACCAACTACCCCCGATCAGTATCCAACGGAAACACCAAAGTCTTATTTTAACGTTGTGCTAGCCCTTGTGGTCTAAGCATCAGAGAGACATTACTGGGGGCTCTTCCTGCACTGGTCATTGCTGCTTTGCAGTGTAATCACCAGTGCATTATGAGAAGGGAAACTGAGGCACAGAATTTTTGTTTGTTTGTTTCGTTTTCTGGAAGAAATAGGTTGTGCCTGAGACTCGCTAACCAGGTTATGTCATTAGGTCAGGCGCTGGCTGTCTTCAGAGGCAATAGTTTCAAAGCCTGATGATGGTGCTAAAAGTGTGCTTCAGACGTCACCGGTGATTTAAACTGCCTGATGCTAAAGGAGACAGGTCTTTAGGGGACGCTCCTCAGACTTTCCAAACAGTCAGCATCTTCTAGACGTCTCAAAGCCAAATGTGAATCAGCCCAAATGACTCCTGAAACCCTTGAAAATACTTCTCAGCAGTAGTTACAGCAAGAGGAGGCTGAAAGTTTTATTCATTGCTCGGGAGAAGGTAAGTTGTCCCTTCATGAGCGAAGCTCTGCTTGAGTGAACTGAAAGCCCCTGTGAAACAGGTCAGTGTTTTACGTTATGTATGTTGTGGTCTTTTAGAGCGTCTCTCACACCTTGGAGCTGCAGGAGCACAGTCTCTCCATAGGCACAGCAACATTCCTGGGTCCTGGGCATCCGAGGAGGTTGTTGGGGCTTTCACTGCTCAGGGCTGGGAGGAGGCTTTGCTTTTCTTCATGGGCACGTCTTACTTTTCCTGAGTCCACCACGGCCCACAGCCAAGAGAGCCCAGGAGCTCAGGCTGGTGACTGTCTTGAGATGATACCTAATCGGTGATTGCAGATGAGCTGTCTTGAGATGATATCTAATCAGTGATCGTTAGCTAATATCCAGAGCTTCTGGAAGAAGGCAACAGCTTTGGAGGCATGAACTGAAGGTGATGTTCCTGTTGCAAGGTACCAGGGAACTGCTAGAAAGACACTAGCCAAATCCCTGCTCCTAAACGCCCTGGTTTTTACCCAAATGAAGCTCCACTGCCTTGAGCAGAGACCGAACACAGGCTGGAAGGGAGAGGTCCCAGGAAACCTGGGCAGTGTGAGATGCTGGGAACCTTTTGAGCCAGACTTTGCTGTTGAAAAAAAAAACCACAAAACCCTAGCATTTTCTTGCCTTCTTATTTCTATCAGAAAGGTTTTCTGCATGGAAAGAGAAAGGAAAAAGAATTTCCAACTGCTGGTGGTTAATCCAAAGGTGGAGAAACACTGTCCCAACCGTTCTCCTTCAGAAACCATGGGCACTCGATGCATCGCATGTTTTTGATTTTGGTTTCTTTGCTCTGGCTGCCACAGGAAGGAGTTGTGTATACCCAAAGTGCAAAACTGGACGAAATAATATCGAACGACCTGAAACCGTGGAAACACTGTCAGAACTATGACTAAAATATGTTGAAAGGGACTAACTGACAAATTGCCAATAGTGAAAACTAGGAAACACTTTTGTTGGTCACTGTAAAACACGGAAGGCTCTGCCACCCTCCTGCTGGTTCACATCACACTGACGTTCACCTTCTCTGCCCCAGTGTTTCTTGTTCCTGGAGGATCTTCTCTGCTGGATTTTCTCTCTGACAAACTGAAAGAACAATCCTTTCTAGCTTTCTAACAGGGATCATTTTGCTGAATGTAACAAATCATTAACAGTCATGTTTAGAACCACACAAGTACTGGATATTTAGCATGCTGGTTAAAGAAAACAATTTTTTTGTTGTTTTCTTCCTTGCAAAATAAATAAGGGGACAGAGTATGCTGTGGCCATATAATTGGATCCATTATTTTATTAGACAATTTAAAGATTAACAGTAGGCAAATAAGGGCTCAAAGGTTTCAAACAAAATCAAAACATTTAAGTTCAAAATGTTTTAAAATGAAAATTGGAAAATGGAACCGACCAATATTTTAGGTGGAAGTGAAAGGGCCTTAGCCCTGGATAAACCTGTTCATCCGTGGGGAGTTGCTCAGCTGCGTATGACCAAGCAGGGTGACAAAGCATATTTCTGCAGGAAACGTTAAGACTTGGATGCACGTGGTAAACTGCAGTAGAGCATCACTGACTGTAAGACACATATCCACAGGATGAGTAAGTGAAAAAGTTCATGGTCCTCGCAGGGCTTACAAGATGACTTTGCTGTTTTAATAGCTGTTGTCTCTTAATAACATTTCAAGACTTCCCTTAACACAACAACAAATTGAGCAAGGCTTTTTGGGATGGGAAAAAAAGTTGGTAGTAAACCACAAGCTGCATTATGAATATGTTGAGTTGGTTTGAGATATGAAACCCATGGTAAGAAATTAATTTGTTTCCAAAGCAGAGGATTATTTGAGACCCGCTGGAAGTAGGCGCAGGCATTTCTATCTGCTTGTTGTCACAGCGGGAAGGTGCAGCAGTCAGCAGTGTGTTGAGTCAGGATGTGGATTTAATCCAACTCTTGCTTTCCAGCTAAAGCCAAGATCCCCTGGTGGGGACCCTGACCACGAGCGGGGTCACAGCAGAGCCCAGCGAGCCCGGCTGTGAGTCACTTGTCACAAAATCAACATCCTCACAAATCCCATAGGAAACACCCTTCACAGCTGGGTGCGGGGCTGCAGTGGGAACCCCTCGACCCAGGGGCACGGTCAAACGTGAGCCAAGTAGGTAAAAGACATGGGGGGATAAAAGCCAAAACATGAGTCATGAAACATTGAGGGTGTTTGCTTGTAGGAATTCCTTGAGTGATGGCAGTGGAATTAGTTGATGTGCAGTGGCGTTTCTCCCCATTGCGGTACAACTTCAGAAAATGCTTCTGCATACGATCAAAGTTGACTGTTACTGATTTAGAGACGGAGCCTGCATGAGGGGAAACCCGGCCACATGGAGGGTGAGCAGGCACCCCTGTGCCAGCACCTGGAGGACAAGGGCCCCCTGCCCCAGGAGGTGCGCTCTCACCACCGCCTCCTTGGTGCCAGGGGAGAGCATGGGCATAGAAAAACCCACAGCACCCACAGCCCCACCACCACCCATCACCCAGGGAGCAACCAACTTGCTGCCTGTCCCCACACCATCCCTCAGCCTGGAACACCCCCTGCCCCCCCAGGCCCAGCAGACTCTCTGCTCCCTGCCCTGCCAGCACCAATTTGCCTGGTTATATTGGCAAAAATCCCCATGTTTTTACCCAAGAGCCTGCCACCTGCCCAGCTGTGCTTCTGGTTGGACACCACACAGCCACATGCTGCTAAAGGAGAAGCTGCTGCCCGAGTGTTCACACACCTTTCATGATGTCACACACACACATTTACTCTTGGGCACACTTCCTCCTTCTTCAGGCTCTACCCTAGGTTTCCCGCAGCAGAGTCTCAGGCGTCAGCTTTTATAAAATAATTAATTTAATTGAAAGGTACAGCAGCAAGAACAACCTGGGTGGGGTGCCTCCAAAGAGAGGGACTCAGAACAAAGAAATCCCTGGGTGATTATACCCTTGTGATCCATACACCCACCCCTCACGTGGCCCTCACATGCTGTCCACGTCTTCTAGTCCAATGGTCATTTTTGGTCTGGGGTCTTCTATCATATAATTGGATTATTTTTCTGTGTCCAGGTAGGCATGTTCGTTGATTTGCAGTTTCAGCCAAGGGTTGGAGCCTCTTTATCCTCTGGGTTACACTCCTTGTGCACCCGCACTCGCTGGCAGAACATGAGGAACAAAAGGGTCCCAGACTTGGGAAAAACACTCCCAAAACATCAGTGTGATATCAAAACACTTTCCCATACTAAGAGACTCAGCACAGCACTGTACCAGCTGCTAGGAAAATAGCTAAGAAAAGAAGAGGGGAGATTTAGATTAGATATTAGGAAGAAATTCTTCACTGTGAGGGTGGTGAGCCCCTGGCACAGGCTGCCCTGAGAAGCTGTGGCTGCCCCATCCCTGGAGGTGTTCAAGGCCAGGTTGGACGGGGCTTGGAGCAACCTGGGCTGGGGGGAGGTGTCCCTGCCCAGGGCAGGGGGTGGAACGAGATGATCTTCAAGGTCCTTTCCAACCTAAACCATTCTATGATTCTATGAAATAACCCTGTTGCGGCCTAAAGGCTTCAGCAAATCCAGCTAAGTAAAGCTGGGCAAACAGCACAAATCACACCACATTATAATCCTAAGTAGTTTATTCTAATTAAAACTTACATATTTACGCTAGACAATTAACATCCCTCACCGCACGCCGCCGAAAAAGGTGTTTTGGTTTTTTTTCTCACCTCAGACCCCGCGGCCGCCCACTGTCCCCGCCGGGCTCCCGGCGCCGCCTCCACCCTCACGGCCACGGGGCGGCCGCCGCGCGCGCCCGGCGGGGAGGCGCGGCCGCCGCCAGCCAATGGGAGCGGGCGGCGGCGGGCGGGCGCGGGGGCGGCGGGCGCTGATAGGGCGCGAGCCGGGGCGCTTGGCCGGGCGCTGCAAACAGAGGCACGTTGGAGCCGGGCGGTGGCCGTGCGCAGGTGAGCGCGGGGTGGCGGCGGCTGGCGGCGCGCGCCTTCTCCTCGGCGGGGACGGGGAGGGGGTCTCCGCCGCCCGGGCGCTGTGGGGGACCGGGAGCTCCGGCTGAGGGACCGCCTAGGCCGGGTCGCCCCGCTTCAGCCCTGCCCCGGTGGCGGCGGCCCCTTCTCGGCCTGGGACAGGTGATGCGCGGGTTGTGTGTGTGGGGGGGGGGGGTTTACCCCGGGTTTTACTCCGCGGGCAGAGTCCCGTTGACCGCGGAAGGGGGCCCGGCGGGCGGGACGCGGGTGGGATTCGGGCTCCGGGTTCCAGAGGTGTGCACCGGGCCGGCGTGCTCGGGCAGCTGTCTCATCCCTCGGGCGGCGGGGCTGGGGGACGCGCTGGGCAGCCGCAGCTCCAGAGCTGTTCCTTTTACCAAGCCCAAAAATAAATGGGGGAGAGAAAAAAAGAAATCCTTCTAAAAACAGGGTTTTTGGGCAGATTACCCATCACGCCACTCATCTCTTGCTCATTTCTGGAAGGAGAGAGGAGGCAGAGGAGAAGGTAAGAAGTGCCGTGAGCTCTGTGCACGTTTGTCACTGCTCCCTAATCCCCCTTGCTGCCCTTGGGGATCAGCCCGAGATCCTCAGAGTTTGGGTTTTCTCTGGGGTCAGTGCTTTGGGCTGAGCCGTCCTGCCCTGGCAGTGTCTCGGAGCACACACCTTGCAGCCAGGCTGGTGTGAAAAAGGGTTTATTTTCCTCTACCTGCTTACCTTGGCTCTGAGGGAGAATAAACTGCAGCTCTCAAAGGCCTGTGTGCTGTGGGCAAGGAAAACTGCTGATCCTGCAGGGATATCACTTTCTTCAGCTGCTCTGATGAAGCTAAAATTACCATTCTGTTGTAGTTGTAATAAATTACTGTTCTGTTGTAACTTAATGGGAAAGGTTTTGTTTAATCAGAAACTGTTGCTTTTCTATTTACAGTAGTCTGTGATTCCCAAGTTAAGCTTACAGTGTCACTTCTCATAACGTGTTAATTTCCTCCCTGTGAGGCATCTCTGGCAGCTTCAATTTGTTCTGGTGTTTGACATGGGATGGCTTTGAAGTGTTGCTTTTGAAACTGGATAAGGCAAGCGGAGAGCCGTTATCTCAGTTGCTTGAAGAGAAAAACCAAAGCCAGCATGCTGGGGCCATGCTCCAACATGCCCCTGTGCATGGCGTAGTTCACTGCGCTGCACCCCGTGCTTGGGCTGGGGTACGTGGTATGAATAGGATTAATCTCCAGGCATAGCAGTAAACTGCCTTCCTGGGCTTGCTCCCTTGGCTTTTGCCTGGAGAAGGCCAGATCATAGCAACCAGGAGCGTAAGCACCAGCCTCTTATCATTCCAGCGAGGAGTTCAGGCATGTTATTGTTTGATACGGTATGAAAGCTGGGCTTTAAAAAGTCACAGTAAGTGCTGGGCCACTGGGTCCTGATAGTTTTCTTTTCTGAGGCAAGCTGCGTTCATTGGCATGAAGTGCCTTCAGTCTGAAACTGTCTCCAGCTATTTCTTTCCCTTGCTTTTGGGATATGTCTTGTGGGTTGGAGCTGGTGTGCTTGGAGTAGGGTATGTGTGGGTAGATATGCTCCCAGGACAGCTCCTGGCTTAGGGAAGGTGGGCAGAACTGCTCATCCCACCTGAGCTGCAAGGGGACTTCATCTGTCCCAGCATTGCCCCAGAGAGTGGTGAGGTGCCCCCATTGCTTCACACAGTCTGCTGATGCTTTACTTCTGCCATGGGTTTCAGAGATGGCACAGATGCCCTGTGCTCCCTAATTAAGGTGTTCATTAAGCTCTAAATGTCTCTGCCTGAGACAATTTATTGTCCTTGCACTAACTAGACTTTCAAGACCCAGCTTTCTTTTGCTGGGAAGGGGGTTTGGCATTTCTCTTTCCTTATGGGTTCTTGTGGGGTGGCTACAGTGGGAATCTCATCAGCCTGCAGCAGAGGAGATATTTGGAAGGGCAGTGCAGCAGTGTTCTGTTTGCTGGAGGAAGAAGCGCTGTTTAGGTAGCGGTCACCACAAGAGCTTATGTGGTTTAGAGCTTGGCTGGGTTTGAAGAGGTGGCACTACGCTGAACGTGTCACTCTGCTTAAGCCAAGGGTCTGCTTGCCAGAGTACAGCATCTCCTCTTGCTGGTGTTTGTTCCCTGAAGTTAATGAAGGCTGTATTAACCCAGTCGTTTGTGCCAGCCTCTCTTGAGCTGTGGAAAGAACAGTCCTGTCTGAAAGCCAAGTCTTCTGGGAAACGTCAGGGCTGACCTTAGGCAAGCCTTTACAGGGTCATTGCTACCCTGGAGCAGGGGAAGGAGAAACCTCTTTTTTCTAAGAGGCCTCAGGAAAAGGCTGGGTGTGCTGGATGGCTTCTGCAGTCTATTAGCACGGTGGTTTGGGTCTCCAGAGGACCTGTCTGCTAGGCTGAGGGGCAGAGAGGATAGATCTGATGCAAATCAGTGTTTGTAAGCTAGTGGAGGGGAAGGGATGTGTGTTGGTGGGGAACTCAGTGTGAGGATTTTGTCTGTGCTGGCTTTGTGGAAGGCAGTTTGTTTGATAACATCTGAAATCAATATGTGCAATTACTCTGCCTTGGGAAGGTGCTTAGAGTAAGCATACCCATTACTGCCCTAAAGTGCAGGTGGAGTGTTGATGAGCCTGTTCAGCAGCTCAAAGCACTGACAAACACTGGGTGTAGGGGGAGGCAGGCTCTTGCTTATGTGGGAGATCACACTTGGCTTCAGGGCTCTGCGTGGATGCTGAGCACAGAGTGTTAGGCAGTGTAAGTAGGTAAAAGGTAGGAGGGGAAAATGGTTTGTTTGAGGTGAGCAGCAGAACCCAGCATTGGGCTGCAGTAGGAGCTCTCCTGACACCTGAGTGTGAAGGAGGGTGGGCAAACATTACTTCTGGGTGGGTTTTGACTGCCCTCTAACTTGGGCTGGGGGGAGACTTCTTCCTGCACGGCCTCTAGCAGATGCTTGCTGCTAGTCAGCCCTGCCACTGCTGCTGAATCTTGGCGGTTGATGATGGTGGGACATTGAGCCTGCCCCTTTGCTGAGCTCTGGCGAGGAGGCAGGTTACCCCTTTGGCTTCTGGCCAAAAGTGAGGCATGAGCTGCCAGTGAAAAAGCCAAATTTAAAGTTGGTATGAGATAAAATGTTACGGGCTTGTGCCTTAAAAGGTAGGAAAGTGGACACATCTGGGGAAAACTAGGTGTATAGTAACCCTTGTCAAAATTCTTCCTCTAATGTCTTTCTCCTCATGGTTTCAAATGCCTCTTCTCCTCTGATCTTCAGTCCTTTCTGGTTTTGGTACAGGCTGTCACTTGCTTTGAGAAGCAAGCATCCAATGTGTAGGGAGGTGACCCAGTCATCAGAAAATGTGTGGTTGAAGAAATGAATGTGGGTAGCTGGCTGTAAAAGCAGTGGAAATGATTGAAGTGTACAGAAACAATTGTTGACATAATGCAGTCCTCATGGCAGATCTGAAGGTTGGTTAGTGATGATAAAGCATCAAAGCATTGTGTACAGTGGATAAATGAATGATATCAAATAATGTCATATAGTCAAGCATGTTCTTTTAATTAAGACAGTGGTTAAGCTTTGCATGGTTGGAGAAAAATGTCTGAAATGTCTGAAATCTTCTAAAGAGAAGCAATCCTGATAACTGATAAATTGGAGTAGGATACTAATCTGAGAGATAACAGTGGGAAGGAGCTGCAGTGGCTTCATGGATGTGTGGGAGGGTGGCTGCTGATTTGTGGTGGTGGGTGAGGTGTAAGTGTATGTGCATCTCTTCAGAAACTCAGATGTTTCTCGGGCTTGTGCAGTTGGCCCCAGGTAGTGGCTTTAAAGATCTAGTCCTTCAGCACAGAAACACATGCTCAGTTAGGGACATCTGCACCACACCAAGTGTTGCAGATTCCTTTGGAGGATGCTGCAGAATTGTCAAGAAATGGGGTTGCTTGGGTCCTGGGCGGCAGTGTCATTTTATAGACTTCATCATTAATGATGGGGTGCAGTCAAGCACTGTGTAACTTGCAGTTCTAACTTGCTTAGGAATTTGCACTTTTGATTTGTTGGTCACTTTTCCTACTGGGTTAAGTCTTTAGAAACATTTTCCTGTTCCATGGCAGTCTTCAGTTTTATTTTTGGCATAAGTGATATGGAAGAAACAGAGGGAGAAGCATAAATATTTGTCATAAATGTCAAGTACATGACACCAGAGAATTTTTTTTTTATTGTTTTCATGTGCTGGTGTCCCTGGATGGGGAAGTTCTCCTGAAAGGTCAAAACCTTTTTAGGATGCAGCTTCTCAGTGGGCTGAGCTTTGCAGCTGAAAGGGAAGGCTGTTGCATGGCAGCTGGGAGCTTCTTATCCCAGAAACCTGCTGGTTTAGGGAGGGAACCTGGCTGAAAATGAACCCTTGTATTTTATTTCTTGGTGGCACCCAGCACATGAGCTGAGTCATGCCTTGTGGATAAAGGTGTGGTTTACTGAGGACTTGTTTCTTTTGGGTTGCTGCCCTGGGCAGGCATTATTTTAGGGCGAGTACCTCTGAAATAGTTGTAGTTCTTTTTGCCAGAAGCCATGTGGGATTAATTTAGCCTGTTTGTCTCTGGGGTGGTTCCAGTGTTCTGCAGATTGGTGGCTGTGTTCAGGGAAGGCTATGAAATGTTGGGATTAATTCTTCAGTATTGTTCGGAGAGTTTATGGTGGAGCTGTTAACTAGTTAACAGTGACTGCTGTAATTAGTCTGGTGTGACTGTAAACAGTGAGGCTGTGATGTGCCACTGTCTGCTGGAGCAGCACTTGAATATGTGTCTTTCTGAGATACAGGCATCCTTCCCCTTTCTTATGTTCCCATGCGGTACTCTCTGCAGAGCAGCCATGTCTATGTCTTAGACAAGCAGGAAAGCCACGGAAGCCCAGCCTTCGTTTCTGCTGATACTGGTGCTGAGGCAGCTGCTCTCCTGAGGTTGGTAGAGCTGAACTCATTGCCTCATTTTTTTTTTTTTTTTTGCTACTTTCTGCAATCCCTGTCTCCAGTAGTTTCTACTTCCTCACACCAGTATAAGTGAGGAGGACCATGTCCCATCCTTTTCAGCTGGCAGCAGAGCATGGGGTTTTGATGGGAGTCCTTGCTGCAGAGATGAGGCAGAGGGGTCTGTATTAAGCCATCGGGAGCACAGCTGTGCACCAAGGTGGGAGGAAGAGAGCAGCTCCTTGAAACCTGCAGTTCCTGTGCAATATCCCATGAATGTTTCTGGGGAGTGCTGATTGTTTTTCTTAGCCAAGTGGCTCCATAATTGTGTAACCTTGTGAGGACAAAGCATTAATGACACATTTTGGATGTCTGTTAGGTCAGTGTTCCCATAGGGAAACTGTGCAGGACAAGACTCATGACTCTGCACAGCTGTGCAGATAACATTTCCTTCAACTTTAGACAAAAAAATTCTTGCCTCTGGTGTTCTCACTTCACACAGATTTTTGCTATGGTTGTTGAACTCTAAGCATGCTAAGTAGGAGCTAGTCCTACAGACCCACAAGGCTTTCAACTGGAGAAGTATCATCTGCTATGTAGGATGTTAAATTAACACAAAGAAGACTCATTCAGTTGTTTCCTCTGCTACAGATTTCCTTTGTAACCTGGAGCTCCAATTCACAGATAGATCCAAACACTGAGTGCTTAGCATGGGTGTTAAACTATGAGCAGACATGAGGGGCTCAGCTGGGGTGGGAAAGGGAGAAATAAAGAAATGCTGTGGAAAAGAAGGTGTGAATCAGTCATACCAAGAGGTGCTATATCATCATACTCTAGTGACCTGGACTTAAGCCCCTGCATTTGGCAGTTTGGTCTGCATTGGTGCAGTGCTCTGCAGTCAGATGCTGCTGTCCTCCTTTTGGTGGCTTGTGTTTCTCAGCTGTCCCTGTGTTGCAGACATTATGCACAATTTTATCTCGCAGTCTTGTGAATGCAGCAAACCTTGGTCCAGCCACCCTGTAGTTTGTCTCGGTTTTGCCGTGCTTTTGCAATGGTGTACATATTAACTCAAACACTATTTTGCTGTTGATCCCTTGTAGTCATGAGAGACTTTAGCATGGGTGTCTGTCTTCTTCCCCCCTCCCACTCTAGGCAGTGGTTCAGGTTTCTATTCTATAGAAGTGAGTTCTATAACCACAAAAGAGCTGGTGAGGATAGAAATTTTTTTATATACAAGTAGCATAGGCACAGCCTCATGAAGCCCACAGTTGCAGGCTGTCACATCTACAGTACATAAAGCTGAAGGAATCAGGCAGCAGCAGGGGAAAAAAATGTACCAGCACAGCTTTGCAGAATACTGTGTGCATGCATACCTACCTGAGGCTGGCTCTAATTACCAGCTCCCATGCTGTTCTGCTGCTGCATCCAGCTCTGTCAAAGTACTCTCAACTAGTGCCTGCCTTTGTGCTTCCTCACCATGGTACTGGCAACACACAGGCATCACTGGAGCTTTTCTCCTGCCTCTGGACCTTCTTATGTGCTAATGCAGCTGGTGGTCTTAGTCTGATCTGCTGCTCTGATGTGGGCTCTCGGAGAGAAACTGGGATGCTCAAAGGGACCCCTGCCTGAAGAGGATCTGTAGCTGTTACTTCATGCTGGGTGTCTGCTACCAGACCCTCCCTTCCCCTCATACAACCTCAGCTCATGGGACCTTGCCTATTTGTAGACAAGAAGCCAGAAGATGTGTGAGCTGCCTCCTTATTAGGAGCCTGGGATGGATGTGATCTGAGGATGAATCACAGCTCCATTGGGGAAGGAGGCTTCCTTGCTGCAGCATATGAAAAGTGATTGATGGTAACATGAAAGAAAGGATGGATTTGCTCCTCAAGGGAGATAAGTGCTGCCTTGGAAAAGTGTTTTCTGCTTCTTCAGAGATTCCCTCCCTGTCTTTTATGAATGGTTACAGATCAGTGTGGAAAAACTGGGAGGGAAGGACAGAGAACTGGGTTTGGACGCTGGTGACAGAACGCAGTAGCCCTGTGCCAAAGAAATCAAGATCCTTGAAAGGCAAGAAGGACCTGGTACAGTGTTCCTGTGACACAAAAAAAATTATTACAGTCCACATGCATAAACCAATCACCTAGACGAGTCAAGTCTTTAATTTTGGCACTTCTTAACACCTGCTTCTTGTAATGCTGTCTGGGTAGAGCTGTTCTGCAATATTATTTGTGCTGGAACCAAGGGTTTGTGTCTGCTGTGCTAATGGTGTGCTTGCCTCAAGTGGCAGTATGAGGACAGAAGGTTCATCCACTGACCTCTTACTGATGAGATGCTTCGATGCTGAAGTCTGGATGGGCCCTTCTATAGCTGTCAGGTAGCTTGACTGACAAAGGTTAATGGTATTGGAGGCTCCCAGCTCTGCGAGGCAGTGTAACACAGACCTGAGATGAGATTTTCTTGCCTTGCTGTGGCACTACCTCATCCCCAGGCTGAGAGGCGAGGCTGGAGAAGTGGAAGATGTCTGAGTGCAGCTTGTCAGGCCAACCCTTGCTGAGTGCAGAGGGAACAGAAACGCATGCCTCTGCCTCAGGGCAGGGGTACAGGGTTACTGCGTGTGCAGGGTGCTGTTTGTTGGAATGGTGAGAACAAGGTCCTTTGGCTCAGCCTGTCTAATGTGCACAGTGCTGGCAGAGGAAAGGCTGGGGAAGTGTGAACATCTGAGGAAAGAGGCAGAAGGAAGGGTTTTATGCAAACTTGAGAGGGCTTGTAGCTTCAGCTACAGTGCTGTCAAGTCAGTCCGGTCCATTCAAGGGTGCGATGTAGGCTTTGCCTGCCTTTGTTGTGTAGTAGTGGTCATGAACTTTAGTGCTCTCAGCTGGAAAACGAGGCCGTGTTACTACTGTGCACTTATGTGTTAGAGAGATCAGGCATCTCTTCCAGCATGTTTCCATACTCTGATCAGGCTTCTGCTTTTTCCTTTCTCATACAGTATTGATGTGAGCAGTGCTTGTAATTTCCCTTGAAGCAACAGTAAAAAGGCATGGTTTATTCATAGCAATTGCTGGGAGTCCATTCCTTAATGCCAGATAGATTGATTTAAGTCAGACTGCAGAGTGGAATTGGCATTTTTTGTTAATTTTCAGAGTTTGTTGTTTCCAAGGAGCCAAAAAGTGGCTATGCTTCACCCAAATGCCACAGTATCTGTCTGCCATCCAGATTGATTATCACACATGCAAAAAGGCAATATAAAATTATGCCCCACCTGTGGGGAATCAGTTCTTCTGTGGCACATCTTCCCAGCCACTGAATGAATGAGCAAAACCAGTATGGCTTTCCCTATGTTCATCCAAACATTTGTCTGCTTACCTCATTGTTTCTTGTGTTAAGAGCATAAACTTCACAGCAGGGACCAGTGTTTCCTCTGTATAGTATCTGGCACAGGTGATAACTGCGTCTGAAATGCTACAGCAATGGAAAATAAGCCTCCAGATCTGAGTCAAAGAACTGCAGATGCTCTGGGGATGCAAGGCAGAAGGGCTGTTTGTTAGCTAAAGTGGTGTCTCTGATTTGACTCCAGAGTAGTCTTGCTGGGCTGCTTTGGTTCAGTGCCTGCCCAGCTCCCTGGGGAAGCCCCTCTGCCCTCATTCCCAGAGACTTCCCTGGCCCTCGCTGCTCACAGGGCTGAGGCCGCTCGCCCTTGCTTGCTGCTTGCAGTGGTTGTACCAGCCTCCTGCTAACGGCATGGCTGCAATACCAAGGTATTTTTGAGATTTTGTTGCGAGCTAGATAAAAACACCTGGGCTCATTGAGAGTGTGTTGTGGTTACCGCAAAGTACTTAAAGTCTCATTCTACTAAGATCTTGTGGAGGAAAGGAAACCTTCCAGAGTCTTTAATATTCCATGTTCTTTAGGTCTGAATAAATATTTCCTTGGCCTGAAGCACCCTCCTGCAGTGAAATCCATTCCGTCCTCTTTGCCTAAGACAATCAGTCTCCTTCTTTCCTCTCTCTTCCCATGCCCCAGCTTTTATTAACATAGAAATGTGCTGACGCTTCACCATCAAACTGGTTTCTAGCACATTAGGGAGCATTGCAGAGTGTCTTTGCA
Source organism: Vanellus vanellus (assembly GCF_965231255.1). NCBI lineage: Eukaryota > Metazoa > Chordata > Aves > Charadriiformes > Charadriidae > Vanellus > Vanellus vanellus. The sequence continues at coordinate 4,399,950 of NC_138924.1, forward strand.
AGTTGTCAGTGTAGCTGCATGCAAAAGAACAGGAAGATGGCTCAGAGTTGTTGATCTCGTGGGGAATTTGTTCTTCCTAACTGATGGCTTTCTGCAAAAGTGTCTGACAATTCTGTCTATGTGTATCTGTTCCTTGTTAAAAGAAGGGTGTGGGATTGGGGAGTCAATGAAGAAAGCTATTTCATCATTGTGTTTTAATACATTTATTTTGGCAGTGCTCCCTCCTATAGAAAATCCCAGTCCCACCATGCAAGTGTACTGATCTGAGCCTCCTTGAAGCTGTCTGTTCCACTGTCATGACCTGTGGATCACTCAGTGCCCCTGCAGTTCTTGTTTTACTTCCTTGGCAAGAAGCCTGTGACTCATACTAAGCCCTTTTGCTGCTCCACTCCCAAGGAGGCTGTCTAACGCGCTCTCATAACAGATTTTTTTTTTTTTTTTTTTGGTTCATTTGTGGGATTTCTGCAGTCCCCTGATTTGGCAGCAGGTCTGGTTGCTGAGGGGCTGGAGGCCTGAGTGAAGTCCCTGTGTTTTTTCAGGAGCAGGTACAGGTGACTGCACTGTTCAGGATGGACTGAGCTCCTGCCAGCAGCTGAAGACAGCTTGCTTGTACCTGGACAGTTAATATCTCGCAGCAAACTCATCACAGCCACTACTTACTTGCTGACACTGAGAAGCACCATTTCCAGCAGCAATTTGGCTATTCCAAAGTCCTTGATCTCCTCTGAACCCTTCTGCAGCCCTGGTATCTCCAAAGCTGAGCAGTGCTGACAATGGAAAGTCCAGTGTCCAGGCTGAGGTGCTCACAGTCAGCCAGCTCTGAGGCAAATAGCACGTTCACTCTCCTGACTGTCTCCAACCTCACAGGGCCTGGCTCTGCCTGCCCTGCATAGCCCCATCCTCGGCTAGACAGTCCTGTGGAGGTTCACCAGAGCCAAAGGCTTTGTGGGGACCAGCTGAGTGTGTCCTGGAGGCAGGCAGGAAGCCAAGAGCTGGAGCACAGGCTGCTGAGCAGGAGGGGGGTGTGGAGACGCCTGCCCAAAAGAGACTCTGAAGATGCTCTGAGGTCACTTGTCTGCACAGCCACAGCAACACTCAGTTGGAAACCTGACCTGCAAAAGCTGTAGCCTTAAAGGATGTGTCAGGGAAATGAATGAAATGCCCCTCTGTCATGGTGAGGACCTGGGCTATATGGCCTTGGGAATCCACATCTTCCTTCTCTTGTTCCTATGCCAAGCTGGGGCTGTTGGGAAGGTAGTGGCTGTCGCTGTGGTCAGCTGAAACTGGTCAAGGAGTAAGTGTGACACCACAAAATCCCAGAAGCAAACTAAACCTTTAATTGCTGTGTTGCTTATTCAGAAACAGAGCTAAGTGCTTTCTGGGCTTGTTTGTGTGTGATGGCTGTCTCTGACCAAATGTAAAGCACAGTCTTGGTCTTCTTTGTCCCTTTCCCCATACAGGAACTGTCAAAAGCTGTGCTCCTAGTAGAAGGGATGCCTAAAGTGTCTGTGGGCTTTGGGACTCTTCGCTTTAGACTCCTGAAAACTGCAACCATAAGGTGTGGGGGGGAGTGATGCTGAGAAAAAGAGGTTCCTCACATTAAAACCAGATGGGCTGTGCTGCTCGTTCACATGTGAAGCTGGAAGCTGTTGGTTGGGCTTGCCACACCTCTCTCATGCAGGGGAGCAGCTGCTTCTTCCCCTGGTGCCAGGCTGGTCCTGCATCCGGCTCTGCAGCGTATTAAACAAAACACGTTCTGATTTGGGTGGGCAGAGTCTCTCTCCTGTTAAACTGTTTGTTCTGGCTGCAATTTTGTCTGCTTGGAAACTTGTCACTTTTCTAGCCTTTCAAGCCCACCTCCCAGAGAGCATGGGAATTGTAAGTATTTAGACATATAATAAGAATGATGTAATTAAAATCCTTAATTTTATTTTTCTTGTTTGAGTTTTTTAATTCCTTTGATTTAAAGGGTGGTAGTAGCTAATTGGATTCTGGGCCAGACTTGCACAGGCAGCCAGGGGGGAAGGGACTGCAAATGAGCCTAGCCAGGAAATTGCACGTTTAAATATAGCTCTCAGTAGGGTCAGCAAAACACCCAAGGGGCAAATTAAGACTAAAATTTCTGCTGTAATGTGTTCATTTAGCTGCAGACATCATCTTAAGGGAAACAAAAAGGAAGCTTGGGAGTGAGGGGAGCAGATTGAAGGGTAGGTGTCCCTTCTGCAGTGCATTTGTGTGGTGCTGCAAGTCTCTCCCAGGCAGTGTAGCATCTTTCTCCTGTCCTCTGGGTTGGCTGGTGCATTAGGCAATTCCAAGAAGAAACCACTGATGGGATTTTTGTGTTTGCGAGGGGTTGGTGGTTTCACTGATGGATGTAAATCCATAGCTCATAATGCTGTGGGGCTGCTATTACTGTTATCAGCTTTGGCACAGATTACCTGGGTCACACTGTTCACCAGATGGTAGGGAGATAGGACCAACCACCACCTTGTTTGCACTATTTGGGTTAATGGGAACAGCTTTCCTTGTGATGCTTTCCTTCCAAATGCGTGACTGGGATGGTGCTTCCCACCCCCACAGGTACTGACCAGTTTCCCTGAACTGGTATGCTGGGAAGGTGGTTGGAGTTGGTGGCAGGAGGTGGATTGAGCCCGAATAAAGGGAATTTAGGAAAGTGAAGCGCTGGATTTGTCCCTTTGAAGATCTGCAGCCTTTGGGTTTTCCTGTTGGGATCTGAGGCCCTTTCAGCAGAGGGACGAGATCATTGTCCCTGCTGTGGACCTGAGCAAGGAAAGCCTTGTGTAAAGCAGCCTAAGCCAAAGATGCAGGACAAAGAGCACATCTGGAGTAACCCCTGGCTGAAAGCCAGCAATGCTCTCGAGTTTGACTACTGTAGGCATTAGTTTTCCAGCCCTGTTTGTTCCTTGATTCCAGCATATGTGGGATATGCAGCAGAGATCACCTACTCCTTGGTGGCACTTTAAGAACAGCCTGAATTAGTTCTTGGCAATTTTAATTTCTCCTTAAGGCTAAGTTAAAGAAATACTGCTGGTGATGGGGGAGGGGAGATGCAGAAGAGCAGCTCGTTTTGTGTTTCCCAGGACCTCAAACCCAGCCCTCAGTGCTCTCCCTTTGACTGTCTCCCCGGGGGAAGGCCATGTGCTCAAGGAGGCTGAGCTTGTCAGGAAAGTCTGATCCTACATCCCTCCCCGCTACGGAGGGCTGCAGAGCTGTGGCTGTTCAGGTGAGCTGGAGTAAGATTTCATGAAAGCTGTGGACCCGTGAAGAGGCAGTGGGGAGCTCATTGTCCCACCCTGCCTGCAGCTTTTCAGAGCTATTTGTGTCATGTTTCCTGGGCAAGTTTCCCTGGGCCAAATCAAGAGTTCTGTGAACAGCCAGAGCATGGTATTTGGATGCCTCCAAGATCTACTGGAAGCCTGTAACTGGGTGACTTTCACCTTATTTATAAATGGCATACAGAAATGCCTTGGGATCACAGAGAAACGGCTGATACCTTGAATTTGGAAGGTTCCAAACCTGGAAGATAAATGAAAGGAAGAATTAAGGGAGGAGCAAAATGTCATTTTGTTGTGTTCTTTTTGTTTTTTAATCTGGGAGTGTGATTCATCTATGGAGTGGTCAGTATGTCACAAATGCTGTTGTATTGTATGAGAGTTTTAAAAAAATCACACCTTGAACAATAGCCCTGTGCCAATTGGCAGGGTTTTCCATGCTGCTGCTCCCTAAATGGACATAGTAGGCTTGTTTGTGCAGGTGCCAGTTGGGGCTAGGCTTTCAAGGGAGTTCAGCACTTGCTTAAATGCACTGGCTTTTTGGGGATAATTTCTTAAGCTCTCTTTTTAATGCCTGCTTTGATTATAAACTCCTTGAGCCAAAGCTTGCCTTTCAGTGTGCCTTATACTGTTAAGTACGGTGGGGCAGTGAGCTCTATTAATTGGTGCTGTTGCCAGGCTATTGAAAAGTTATAATAACCTGGCCAAATTTTCAAGTGCTGGTCTAGGCTCTCTGCCTGGATGTCAAAAAGGGAAAGTTAATTACAGTGTGAACCAAGGAGAACAGGCTGGCCTGAAGGAAATATCGTTAAGGTTTTCCTCAGGTCAGCCCATGTCAAATCACAGCTGCGTCAACCTCTAAATTTCTTCCTCCTTCAGTTAAATTACCACCAAGTAATTTCCTGCAAGTGTAACCACCTTTTATACCAAGAGAATGACTACTGGATGTTTTCTCTAAATCTAAATAATAGAGGTTGGTGGGGATTACAGAAGCAAACAGAAGAGGACAGTTTCTTCTGTAGCCCGCCCTTCTTGGTCTGTAACACTGTACTGTGTGTTTGTGTTGGCTTTCTGCTGGCCATGTGTCGAGGTCTACCATGGGGCAGCGAATGTGTGTAGAGGGGGTTTAGCCTCTCCAATACCATATGAGATGGGTGTTAGGAGTACCTGAACTTCCCTGTGTGGCTGGCAGGTATGGCACAAGTAGTGCTGTCTGTGCAGTGCTTGTCAGTTTGCAGATATCAATTACCTACAGCGTTGTGGAGGCTGAAAAAATAAATAGCTTCAAAATGGTGGTAGATAAATTTAGAGATGCTCTCTCAGGGCTTCCTGAGTGACTGCTTGAAGCTTGGAGGCACTGTCAGGAGGACAAACTCTAAAAATAGTAATGATAATCAGGAAAAGTTTAAACTCTTAATTTCTGCACCAGCACCTCTCTGAGCATCCACTACTGGCCCCTGTTGGAGACAGAAATCAGGGTAAGGTGGATACCTGGCCTGACTCAGTATGGCTTTTCCTATAAATGATCTGCTGACTTGTTTTCTAGAAGCTCTTGACCTACATCTCAAGCTTAGTGCTGGTTCAGGAAGGAAGAACAGTCATAATACATGTGAGTGCAGAGTTTCATCGTTGTCTCTTGCAGCTACCTCTCAAGGTGGGAGGTTTTGGTGTCAGCTGGGGCCACGAGGTGGGACTAGAACCATGTAAATCAAAGCTTGCTGAAAAACAAACAAACAAAAAAACAACAAAAAAACCCAGTGCATTCCAATTTTTTTTAACCTGGTTTTCTTCTGAAACCTATGTAAAAGACAAACCAGACATCTGCTACGTGTCTCTGTCAGTCCTGTCTCCTGCCCTGCTACCCATCAGCTTCTGGAGCCTTTGTCCTCCTGGACTCAAGTATCTTGCAGGGGTTAAGGCTTCAAAGATGTATTGTTACAATTTTTCATGGAAATGGGTGGCTGGGTAGAGGGGGAAGATGTTATGGTGATGGAAAGATAAGGGGTTCCATCATTAGTTTTGCTCTTCCCAAGACAAGGTGACTTAGTGCTGCTTTTCTTGTCTTCTGTGCTGTCCTTCTAGTGCCATTCTTTCCCTTTGCCTGCACATATGCTTGGTCCTGAAGGATCCTTGTCCTCTGACCATTTCTGAGGCTGAGCACAAACTGCTCTGGTTTGGGGCTGGGCCGCTTGGGGGGCAGTGCTGGTCAAAGCTTGGGTCATTTTGGAGGAGCAATGGGGCAGCAATGCTGGGATAGGTAGCAACCAACCTCCACGTAGAGCTGCTGCATGGGAGCTTGGGGAGACTGGCGTGTTGGAGGTCCAGGATACAGGTAGCTTGCCTGACCACAACTTAGTATGTAAACCTGAACCCTAAGAAGACACCTTAGTCTTGCTGGCAGTCTTGTACAGGCTTCTAACTTGCGTGATGCCATACGGCCATGCTGTTGCCACACCAGTTCAGCTGGTGTTAGTTTTCATCTTCTAGGATGGTCCATCTTGGACTGTGGTACTGAGCCTTTCTGAGGCCATTTTTTCCCTTTAAAAGTTCAAATGGGGAGTAAATATGGGACAGAGAAGTCCCTGAAAGATAAATAATCCTACATCCTTCAGCTGGACACAGCTCCCCAGGAAACAGAATTTTTGGTGCTTTTTTTTAACACTTCATCATCCTCCAGCAGTCCCTTGGCTGGCAGTGTTGTACCCCTATTTCACAGAGGAAGAAGCTATGTTTTGAGGTCAGGGTGAACTGAACAGTGTCAGATCCAGGTGTGAAGCATTGAAGGAGTCGGTGGGATGCTTGCATACGGGTAAGGAGTGGGCAAATGCAGTTTGACTTGGGTGCTGGCTGGTAAAGAGTGGCAACAGAAAATAAAATCCTCAGAGGGAACTTAATAACTGGGGAGAATAATTGTAAAGTACTTCAGAATATTAACCAATGGCTGAATGTGTCTAATTAGCTTAATGAAGCTGGGTGGCTGGGTTCTTTTTTAATCAAACAGATGGGCAAAACATTATGCACAAAAAATGAGATCTGAATACAATGAACTCATTTAATTAGCAAATAAAAGACAGAGAAAGGGTTTGTTTTTCAACTTGAGAAGTGAGAGATTCTTCTTCACTAAATGCTCAAAAAGAGCCTTAAATGTGATGGTTTCTCGGAAGTCTCAGATTGTTGCAGTTATTATTTGCAATGGCTTGGGTGTTTGAGATGGGAGTTAGCCTGGGGCTGGCCGCACCTGCGCGGAGGCGATTGGGTGCTGGTGGCATCAATGCCTTGGCAGCACCAGCAGTGCTGCGATGGCACAGAGCAATCGGTGGCTGCTTGTTGCAGGTCGGATTCCGCCAAGGGCAGACTCAGTAGTGGTAATACTGCTTAACCCACTGCCCCAAAGCCTTTTACCTAAGTGTTTATATGTGATCACCTCTGTTTTGCAGAAGGGGAAAGAAAGCAAGGAAGAAGTAGCCCAAGGTTAAGCAGGGTGTAAATTCAATGTTGAACATATGGTGCTGGTCAAGGTGCCCTCAGTATTCAGGACACCTATGGAGCATTTCCCTGATGGCCTGTGCTTGCGTTGTCTGTGCCTGGAGTTCCTGCAGCCACCCATCTGTAATGCTGCTGGCTCCAGTCAATGCTGTAGTGCTGGCTCCCATCCCTGTTGGTGCCCATTACAACGTGTGCTCTTCTACAATCTGTCTAACCAGTTTTGCTGTGCTGTGGAAACCTGGTGCAAATCAATGCCTTGCCTCTCCAGACAGGAGACTCCTCTCCATATGAACCTTGAGTGCCTATGTGGGTGTGTAATGTAGATCTGTAGTATCTCTGAGCCTTGCCAAGGCTGGGAGCTTTTGCTCCAGTCTAATATTATAAGCTGAACAAGCCCTTTTGATATTAAGCCTATAATAATAACACCTTGTAGCTGAAGAATATGGGTTTCCCCATTGGTGGATTACTCAGCTCTGCTCTTTTGAGGCAGTGTTTAACAAAAGCAGAGACTTTCCCAGACTATATTTAATTAAACAGAGCTCGGATCTCTTCAGCTTCATTTCAGTGCTGTGACTATGTTGCTCTACAATCTCATCTCTGGGGCAGTTAGAGCACAAGCTCCATTTCTGCCAGTGCACAGGCCAGGTGGGACACTGTCCCCTGTCCCGATGTGCCTGTCCAGATGTGCCCAGTGGTGTGCTAATCCTGGAAGGGCTCTCATACACACAGGCTCCAGCTACTCTTTAGTGTGATGGGGAATGTGGCATTTGGGGCACCCTCTGAAGCTGAGCAGGTGCTCGGGTTGAGCCATGTAGCCTATTCAAGTGGCAGCTCAACTAACATGCTTTACGTTACAACTAAGATTTGGGGTCCTAATTTCTACCTGCTTCTTTTTTGTTGCTAACATAGGTATAGGAGCACTTTGAGTACGATGGCTTGATTATCAACAATGAGATACAAAGTGAATGCTGTAATTTGAAGACTCCTTATTTCTGTCTTGAGAGGTATCTGTGAGCAGATGGTGATATGCTCTGGTTTTGCTTATTGTTGCAGATTATTTGCCAGATAATTTTTCTGACTAATTCTTTGGCCTGTAGACTGTTTAAAATTGTGGAGTCAGGTTTCTGGTAAAAACACTTGTGTTTGCAAATTTTAAAATCTGTTCCTGTGCCTGACTGCTGATGTCACCATGAGCAGGAGACTCTTCTTTGGGTAGCAGATCTCCTCTGCTTCATGGGAGAGGGGCAGCTCCTAAAGCAGAATCTCCGTGCCAGTGGCAGGATGGGAAGTAGCACCCTGATGCCCGGTTTGGGGCTTATTTTAAAGTGTGGTATGGCTGAAGTCCTAACCTCAGCATCAGTACTATTGTACTGACCTTCCCTGAGGTCGCATTGCTGTTTCATATGGCAGGGTAAGGAGGCAGTCCTGCTGACACAGAGCTTGTTTTGTGTAGGTGATGCTGTGTAACTTCACTTGTGCAGAGCAGCAATTGGGTGATTTGCCTGTATGTAGCTGGGCAGGGTACTGATGGGGGTAGTGCAGGCACTGGCACAGCTCTCCCTCTGCTGAAAGGCTGCTGTGATTTTATTTTTTTTTTTTTCTCTCATCTCTTGCCACCTCTCCCTTTAAAAAAAAATATATATATTATTCTCTTATGTCTCTGGAGAGCTGGCTATGGTAACTGCTTGACTGATTTATTCTAGTATTTTAACATTTACTGGATTTACATAACAGCCAAACAATCTGTTTCAGGAGTTTAATATAAACGCAACTCTAGTGAGTCACATCCATGTTAGCAATAATGCAAAGAAAGGCAGCTGGGGGAGTGAGGAGGTGACTTTTTCTGGGTTTCTGCATGGGAATATCTGGCTGCCTGAAATATCTCTGACACATCATAGCTGAGTGATGCTGCCAGTTCTCGTCTGCCATCAGGGATTTGTTCAGAAACTTTGAAAGGGCAATGGGTGTATCACCTAGTGCTCCCATCACTACTCCTGGCTGAGCTTGGTGGCCTTCGCAGAGCTACCCAGGCAGTGCTGAGTGTTCCTGGTGCTCTGCAGCCTCGTGGTATGTTGGGTACCTTTGCCTGGTACATGCATGGGAGGGAGTGTAACTGAGAGTTGCAAGATAAAGCCTGTAGTGATTTTCTTCTTGCTTTTTTGATTAAAAATCACATAGCCCTTGTTTGCGCCAGAACTTTGTGGGCCAGGTCTTCAAGGTGTGCAGATCAGTGCAGCAGTAAGTGGGCTGCTGATGTGTACCAGCACATCTTCCTGGGGTCTGGTGAGCCATGTGCGGGGTTTTGGGGCCAGAGTGGGTTTGAGCTAGCCAGGTGAAACCTGGCCCTGTGCAGTTACAGCACGACAGCGGAGCTGTAGGGGGCTTCCTGCCCAGGCATGAGCCAGGTGAGCAGGGCTTGTTCCTTGGGGACAGCAGAAGTGAGACCCATCAGGATGACTAACAGCAGGGGTTTCCCAAAACATAGTGTGTAACCTGCTGCTTGTGGGACTTCTTCAGTTGTCTTGCACAGTTGTATGAACGCAGCAAACCTATGGAGCAGGTCTGCCATGGGCAGCCTGGCCCTCCCCACTCCGGAGGCTCTGTCTGGTGGGGTTGTAATGTGGTCAAGCAAAACAGGTCTCCAACTTGAGTTGTCATGTACAAAAATCCCAAGCAAGAGGCAGCAGGAATGGAATAGCTGGGTTTGTGTTGCTGCCCATGTTAGAGGTTGGCTGTTCAGCTAAGCAAGCATTTCTCTTGTTGCAGCATGCTTATTTGAATTCTTGTCTTTAGAATGGAAAATAAATGCTGGCTGATGAGATCCATTACAGCACTAATTTTAGAGCATGCCAAACACTAGGAAATTGTTTTCAATCTTCAGTCTAATTTCTCCTTTATTTCCCCCCTCCGTTTGCAAAACCGCCTTTGTCATTCTTCTAAATGCCCGGTGATGTCCCCCTCACTGGTATCTTCAGGCACTCTCCTTCCAGCCCTCTTTTCTGATACTTTTTTTGTTCAGCCACTTGACGCTGCTGTTATAAAAGCTCTCTCTGTGGTCACAGGCAGCTGTGTTGGCACAACCCAGGCAGTGAGTGCTTGGCCAGCTGGTGCGAGATGCCAGCAGAGCCCCCTGCAAGGCTGGGGGCAGCAGGGGAGGCAGCATCAAAGTGGAATTTCTTATCCTTGGGTACCCAGGGATTTATAAGTCTTTCCAGCCCCGCCCCAGCCTGCTTTCTCAATGAGCAAGAGGTAAAATATGAATTTCCCTTTGGTCTGCTGAAGAGTTCAGGAAGCGGTCCCAAAGCTTCAGTGCTTGTCCTTGGCACTAATGAAAACCTGAGTTGTTGCTCAAGAGGATGGAGCAGGCAGCGAGTTAGGAATAGAAATGCTTGATCAGTGACAGAGGGAACAGCAGTGCACAAAATCTAGAATTTTTTTTTTTTAAAACTATGATGGCTTTCCATCAGCTGGAAACTTGCAGTAGTTTGAGAAGAGCCTGGATGCCTAACTGGTTGTCTCCTTTGAAGCCTTCAGGGTGGCTGCAGACTCCGGTGCCTCCTTTAGCACTGCTCCTGGCTCACCATGTTTAGCAGAGTCTCACTGAGCTCTAGGTTAAAGTTGGTGGCAAAAGTCCAATGGTTTCATCCCATGCAATTTTCAGAAGCTCTCTGGAATACCTTGCCAAACCCATGAAACACCAGATGTCCCTGATGGCAGCTGCTGTGACCATTAGCAGATTGCTGAAAGACTTGGTGCCCGCCCTGGGGGGACCTGTGAAAATCTTCTCGCTCCTGTCCCCAGCTCCCTCGCCCTTCTTTCTTCTGGAGAGCCCAGTCTACTGGCAGGCGGTGGTGGTTGGACCTCTCAAAAAGAGCTGTCTCTTGCTCTGGCTTCTTGTGCTGGGGACAGGTGAAAAACACTCTACTCCCAACAATTACTGCTTCATGCCTTCCTGGGTGCACTCTGAGCCCGATGGCTGCTCGAAGTGTCAGACTGCAGGAATTCGGCAGGCAAATGTCTTCATAGTCAGCCTTTGTGAACGTGGCTGAGATAAACCCTTTACTGAACTAAATGCGGTAACAGCTAATCCCTTGGAAACAGTCACCTGGGCCCTGCGCGATGAAAAGAGGCTTTGCTGCTCTGATTAACAGCACTGGCAAGAACATTAACTCACTTTTCTTTGGAAATGAAAAGCACCTCTCCAGGAGAGTTTAAGCGATTAGGTACCGGCTGGAATATTAAGGTAGGTTTTTTGCACCTTCCTTGTAAATATGTAGCTTAAAAGCCCGTTCAGCCCTGATGGGATGGGTGATTATGGCCGAGTGTCCCCATGCTGTGCTAGAGAAGAGACTTGATGTAGCGCAGAGGCTAGCATGAGACCGGTGTCACCCAAGGAACTTCCCTGGGAGGATGGCAGCGTGAGCAGCTTTTGGCACCAACTGTCTACGCTAGGGTATCTTGCTGTGTACCAGGGCTACGTATTTTTAAATTAACCCCTGTCGGACTGGCCAGCCCTCACCTAAAGGGCTGAAGCTCACTTAAGCCCTGCTAAGACCCAAATAACACTGTCCTTTTCCAGCCCCTTCTTCAGCAAATGCAGAAGGCTGTGGAAAGCATTCCAGCTGTTTTGACAACTCTATGTTCTTTTTTTTTTTGGGAGACTTTCAGTGACTTTTTTTTTTTTTAACACAACACCTGGAACTTCCAGTTCAGGATTTTGAAACTATCTACATCAAAAGAAAAGCTCTTGTACGTCAGCAAAGGCTGCTTTGGGTTATATTTTTGACACCAGGCTTTTATCTTGGTGCTGGTTTCTAGACCTCTGCCCTGGCAGGAGTACAGCCTGACCAGTGAGCATCACATGTGATGCTTGCTGTTGAAGGCTGTTGACCAGCAACCCGGCTGGCTAAAGGGATTAAAACAGGTGTATAAACTTTGCCTATAAAATCATGTAAGATGGAGAAAAGATTAAACACTTGTATTAAGTATTTGTTGTTCAGAGTTGGTTTGAATGCTCAAAATACTTCCAAAATCCTGTTACCTTTCAACCTGTATTTCTGCTACTGAATTTCCTATTTTAAGTAAATAGCACAGAGTTATCTTGGAAGGGAAAAAATACAAGTGTCGCTGTTTAAAGCATGCTTTACTGGTTAGATATTTATGGGAGACATTCAGGAAATGAGCAAACACTTGAAAGTATATGTATTATTTATTATTGTAGCTGATTAACTACCACTTGAAACCTTTTGGTTGGTGTTATGGCTCTGTATACTCTTCACCAAGCAATGCTCCAGCAATGTATTTGTCCTGATTAAACATTGCAGGGAGGTGAAAATGCTGCAGTTGATTTATGGAAGTTGGGAGTTCAAGCGGTGGAAGTGAGATCTGCAAGCAGACAGGACCTCAGTTGCAATGGGAAGAATCCCCTTCCCCTTGCTTGTGCAGCCGAAGGTGGGGCCCTTTTCTCCAGTGTTGGCCATCCCCACAGGGATACTCTTGTTTAACCCTTCTGCAAAAAAAGTTTACAGAATGCTGCAATCGGAAAAGTTCCTTCATCAAATGACTCCTGCGGTAGAGGAGTGAGGGGGCCTGGAGAGGAATCATAAGAGATGTAGGAAAATGCTTTTTATGGAATGAATAATTTTTGGCGCAGAGGCGGCAGCATCATATTTAATTCTAATTTGGGGATTTTTTGGGAACGTGTGATTGATGCCCAATGAGGGGTGCAGGATGTTGTTTCTCAGCAGGCTGTCATTCCTGCGCTCCATTTACCTGTCAGCACTCCCGTGGAGACTTCTCTCTTTGGATGCCATTAACCTATTTCCCACAACACCTCCCTGCAGCCTCTCCTGGGAGCCAGCAGCACATGAGGGGCCCCATCCAGTCCCCACAGCTGCGGATAACCACTCTGGGGTTGTGCTTTGGCTTGTTTTCTTTGGCTATACCTTCACTGCGCTGGTGAACAGGAGCCTTCCTGCTCCAAGTCCGTCTGTGGCTCGTTGCTGACAGGCCAGGCACAGCCCAGTGTTGCTGAGCCATGCCCCGTCAGCTCTGGGCTCGCTCCTCCTGCCCTTGCGACGTGGCTTTACCTACCTTGCATACGGACATCCCCAGCTCTCCTCCCTCCCCGACGTGGCTGTCATCTTCCTGGGGAATGACTAGCTCTTGTTGTATGTGGGTTCGGTGCCTGGCCTGCAGCAGCACGGGTCCCTTCACAGCATCATGCCCGGACCCTGCTGGGTCAGGAGAAGCGATGCTGGCACCAGGGCTCCTTTCTCTCCCATACTGGCCTTGCTCACTAGAGGAGAGACTGGTAGTCCTACCCTTATAAAAAGGGACATTAAGAGTTTTGGTTTGCTATGGTATAAATTTCAGCCAAATTCTGCCTCTTGGCCCTGGCTGTTTAATTAAAGAGTGTGTATGTTAAGTGCTGTGAGCCTGAGTGAAGGAGTCTCATTGCAAAGTAAACTGAGAGCATAGGATTTAGGCGAGTCTTTTGTTACTGCTGTACAGGGTTTATGCTAATAACAACAGCAGAGATTGAACCCAATCCCTGATGAGCTTTCAAAGAGTCTGATTAATCTGTCTAACAATGGATCTGGATTTTTGTTTTGATCTCTTTCATGAGAGTTAAATTTTTGTCCCTTTCATAGTAGCTGTGGATCATGTAAGCACAGCAGTATTGCTTTCCTAATTGGCTTCAGGTTTATCTGTCTCTTGTGTTAAAGGTTTGCAAAAGCATCCGTCACCATGGCATCAGAATGCTTCCTATGCCAAAAATGCGTGATAAAAACATACATATATGTGTGCACACTTTTTTTTTTTGGCCTGTTGGAAAGTGTAAAGACATTCTGCTGGAAGATCATGGTTTTGCATGGTTGTTTTCCCCGAATAGTTAGCTTTGCAAATAACTTTTCTGCTCATGCTGGCTTAATGGCTCTGGTCCACATGCCATTGTAGAGAGACATTTTTTCCAATGAGCTTGGGAGTAGACCCTGTACAAGCAGACTTTTGTGTTTTTACTGTTTATGGTTCATACTGTGGGGATGGCAAGGCAGGGTCCTGTTGCACTGGTGCTGTACAAAGACAGTCAGTGACAGACCCTGACTCAAAAAGTTATTGTCTTAAGGTCAAGATGCAGCAAGGGAGGAGAGAAGGGTGGGGAGGCAGGGGAAGGAGTACAAATTTTTAGCCAGTCAGACTAGTGTCTCCCCTGGGCAGGCAACAAATGCTCTGGCTGGCTTTGGCTTTGGCTTTCTGAAAAATACAGCAGCAGTATGGGGAAGTGAGATATTCAAAGTGAAGATGCAGATGTTGAAGGTAACAGGATTTAAAGGCTGTGTGGCACAAAATACTATGCGGCATAGAGCTGTAGGAACCAGGCTATGCAATGTGCACTTGGAGAAATGTTCCACTATTTATAGCAAAAGCTTCTTCCTCTCTTGATTTCACCTCTTCTTGAATGTGTCCAGTGATTGCTTTTCATGTATGAATGCTTGTAAAAATGGAGCTCCCTAAACAGATGTGAAATGTTTATATGAGTTAATGACTTCAGAGAGCTCTGTTTGTTTAGAAACAGAGTGGGGATGAAATTGCCTTGGCTGCAGTTGGTAGTCCTCCATGGAGCAGATCTGGTGGTGGTGGAGGGACAGTGTGTTGTGGCTGCACACAGCTCCATCCTTGGGGAGCTTCATCATTATGAACTTTACTAATGTACCTACAGCAGGGTGGGAAGGAGCCTTCCCAGGGCTGAGAAATCTGTGTGAAAGTGCTCTGGGATCTGCGCTGTCACAGAGCAGAGGGTGAATGAAATATCACCAGTGATTTCCAGTTGGAGCAGGATGAAACCCTTAGCCTGAAACCAGGGGCCTGTATACAAAGTGTTTTATTCTGGGTGTTTTCCTTCTGCTGCTTTGCTCCCTAGAGTCCCCTTTGAATTCAGCTGCCAGGACAGAGAGCTGCATCAGTGTGGTGCTGGTTACCCTAGGGTCAGACCTGCCTTGCCTGCAGGTTGGATGCAAACAGCTGAGGGAGTGTTTCCAGGGGCGAGACTGTCCTTATGCCGTGGACTCCTAGAGAAGGAATTAAGGAGAATAGTAAGCTTCTTTCTGCCTGCCTCTCTCTTTCTCCAAGGTGCAGGTATTTGTCTGCTGAGAGGATCTGTCTGTCTTTAGTTTTGCGTTTCACCACTGCCAGAGGTGTAAGTTCAAAGCACTGTGGTGGAATGCTGGTCTGTAATCCTCCCGCAGCCATAGAGTGCCTTGTGTGATGGCCAGGAGAGCTGGAGGTGGCCGGTGGAGTCTTGCTGCCTCATTGATGCTTGGAAGTGTGGCTTGGATGGAGACAGACACATGGAGTGGTTATCCCAGCAGGGAGCAAACAGATCTCATGATGTTATAACCATAGCAAGAGAGCTGGTAATTACCCTTTATTTTCAAGGATGCCTTTAACGTGGGAGAGGGGACATGTTTACAACAGCAGGAAGTGGATTCGAGGTGGAGCTGTTGTGTGCTCTTCTTGAAAGCTGTTGGGCTTTCCTCCCTCCTGGAAACTTCGTTTGTGCAGCTGATAGGATTGCCATGGAGAGAGAGGGATGATGATGTGCTGGTGTGATCTGAGCTGTTTGTTTAAATTTGTGTGCACATGTGTCTGAAGGTATATGTAGTGTGTGTGTCATCCTGGCAGCAGCTGGGCTGTGGTCACAGCTGAGCTGTCGGTCCCCAGAACCTCCATCCAAACCCTTCAGAGGTGTGTGTTGACCCACCTGCAGCTTTAGCAGTGTTTGCTGTAATGATGCTGAAAACTGGCTTGTCCTTAGCTAATCTTGTACCTACACCTGCAGGCAGCAGTTGTGAGTCTTTGGAGGTTTTTCAGCCTTTTCATCCTTCCTCATCAATGCTGGTAGCTGCTGCTCCTGCTTCATGGTAATTTTGACTGAGTTATAACATTCAGGTGTTTTGGGCCTGTTTCTTTGGGTGTAAGTCTCTCCATCCTCAGGCCAGCCTGTTGTCTGGGCTCTCTTCCCTTCTGCTACCCAAGATGGGTCACTTTCCATATTACTAGATAATTTGGGGGGTGAATTTGAAGTTTTTGGAGGGAAGGGGGGTGTAGAAAGATGGCCAGGAGGCATGGGAAGACACAGTCTAAAGTTTCAGCTGAGGACAATCACTGCCACACTCTGTCACAACAACTGTGGAGTCAAGTCTGACTCTCTTTATGGGATTAAGTCCTGTTATCTGACCTCAGTTTGTGAGAGGTTGAGCTGCGGTCACTGGGTTTAGCGCGCAGGGGTGCAAAGTCTTCCCCTGGGCCAAGGGCAATAACAAAGGCAGAACAGCTTCAGCTCCATGGAGGAAAGCAGGTGGGTGCTGGTGACTATTAACATCTTTAGTCCAGCACAGGCAAATTCGCTCCCTGGTGAAAAATGTCAGATGTTTACAGGGCTGGACAGTTAGGTGAGAACCCTGGTTGCGTTCTGCGAGTCTGTTGAAAAATTTAGATAACCTAAAAACTGTGGAAATGCAGTACCAAGACATTGGTCATAGTGTGGTACCAGCAGCAGGGTGCAGAACAATTTAAATTAGTTCTTTGAAGCTATTCCACTTATGAGTGTATTTTTTGTGCTGCAGTAATTGAACATGGAGAAATTAGCAGCCCCACAGAAAGGCTGTGCACTGGACTATAAAACAGATTGAACAGACTAATCATTGCTGGGGGTGCTAGGGCGGTTTGCGGGGTGTGTTACTGCTTCTTTGCTTGTACCTGCCCTGATGGACCACAGTGGTGTGAGGGGCCTCCAGAGGAGAGTCCAGACCTGCTGACTGATGTCCTTGCCTGGATTTCAGGAAGAGGACAGAGGGACAATCTGCTGTAGACCTGCTGTCTGATCTTAAGATAGCACTTCAAAGGCATCAAGGTATCTGTTGGGGTCTGTGCAGAAGTATTTATGGGAATTACATCTGCTCCCCAGTGCTCTGTTTCCCTGCCTGTGAATGTATCCCATGGGATGTTAGTGGAGTGTACTTGTTTTGTGAGGTGCTTGTATTCCTCCAGAATGGAGAGATATTTAAGTACGGTAAGTGGTTTAACTTAATGCTTTTGCAGCTTTGTATAAGAGCTTTTGCAAGAGTAACAGAAAGATGTTGAAAGAGTTTGGCTGCAGTCCTGGCACCTGCCTGCGCTGAGCCCTGCTGGCTCCCGGAGCTGGGCTCTGCCTGTCCGTGCTGCCAGGAGCAGGGCTTGTGTTTGCGTTTGCGGCGTTGTGGAGCTGCACGGGTGGCTGGTGCCAACAGCTTGTACGTACTTAACCCACGTGTTAGCTGAGGCTGGAGGTGCCTCCAAAGTTGACTTTCAGAACATTTTAAAATGCAAACTTCCAACGTGGTTTTCCTCTGCTGTTGCAGCACAGGGTTTCCTAGCAGTGCTCTGTCTATCTCAGCGTGACAAGATCAGCAGCTATTACGAATGGGAGCCCCTTTCTGACCTTGGAGTGCTGCTGCATTAACATGTAAAATGGACAAGTGATTTAAGTAATGAAATGATTTGGATTTGGTCATGGATTGAATGAGGCTTCTAGAGCCAATGTTCTTACTCATCAGATGACTCACGACTTAGTCACTTTTAGAATAAGTGCTTCTCTTTTTGGGTGCTTCCAGAATGGCATGGGTAGCGATGAGCTTAAAATTTCCACCACCCCCTTTGATCATTTTTTGAAAAGTATCTAAAAAAAGAATGATTGTGGGAGGGATGATAACACAGTCAAATCGAGGCCTTTGGAAAGAACATGATGGGATGGTTTATTGGACAGAAGAGGAAACAGCTCTATCTGGCAAGTAAGGTGCATCCCAGGAGCTTAGCCTGAATTCTACAGCACTGTGAGACTTCAGTTTTGCTGTTTGCTTCCTGGTCAGGCTGAGTGATCTCGTGCTTCAAGTCAGACTTTTCAAGCTTTGTTATTAGGTTATTCTAGTGACTCCATTGTGGGTAGCTGCAAGTCTGAGCCTATTCTCAAATTCCTGTGCCACCAGCAGTATCTAAAAAGCATCCTTAGGTGGAAGCTAGTCCCTGAAACACTCAAGATTGCTGTGCAAATAAAACCTGCTCAACTCTTATTTATATGAAATGATATTTTTTCCATTACCAAAATACTGAAGTAGCTGACTTAAACCTGATCGTTAGGTAATATTCACATGTGCACATTTCCAGAGAACCTGTGGAAACAATGAAAAAATACTTTAATCCATTGCAACCTTTACATAAAACATGAACTTGGGTTTTTTCCTTTTTCTTTCTTATCTCTTTTTTTAATCTCTGTCACCCTGCAGCAAATATAATGTAGGCTATTCCTGATCTGACCAGGCTTATGATGAATCAGGTGAGCTCAGTGACATGGCGTGATCTTTGCTTCTTGCTTGACTCATGTGGGTGAGCAGCAGCCAAAGTGGGAGAGCTGTGCAGGGAGCGACATGGGGCATTGCTGCTGGCTTAGGCATAGCCTTTGGTAAACTGTGTGTGGTTAAACTCCTATCAGTGCTTCAAATGTTGAAAATGGGGATGCACTGACTGTCAATAACAGGTCTGTACATGATTTAGTGGTAGACTTGGCAGTGTTAGGTTTACAGTTGGACTCGATGATCTGAAAGGTCTTTTTCAACCTCAGTGATTCTGTGACTCTGGTACAGATGTTTTGGTTTGTGTCAGGAATGATGATGATGTGTTATTGGAAAAAAAAAAAATTAGATCTAATCTTACAATGGTGTGTTCAGTTATAGGGAGAATACAAAAGCAAGTGAAGCAGCCAGAGACTGGGAATCGGAAATTTGGGATTCTCTTACTGAGCATTGTGGAGCTGTCTGGGCAACCCTGAGCAAGAGCATCTCTTCCTAACTCCTCTATAAATGTTCTCTTGGCCCTTGGTGAATAGGCACCATCTGTAAAACATGGGTAGGTCATGGCAGGTGACAGATACTATGTAAATGAGAGATTCCCATTGAAATGTACAGTTTCAAAAACAGGAAGCTGAAGAATAGGGTTTTATTGTTAAACAGAACTGGTGAAAGGAAAGCCAAAAATAGTTGTCTTATGAGCATCCTTTGTCAGGTACTAGAGAAAAATTCACAGGCTTGTAGGTTTTAAGGTCTCTATAATTGTCTATGCTAGATCTCCTGGGTCACAAGCATGGAAGATTCTACCAGCAGCCCTTTTGAAAGAATTCAAGTAAAGAGGAATTTACCACTTCCTCAAGAAGTTTTTCAGTTTGTTTTGCCTCTTTTAATTGCAGAAGTTTCTTTGTGTTATCTGTTTGAAAATGTAACTAATTTACAAGACTGTAAGCCTCAAAGGCAAAGGAATTGTACTAATACATGATAATATTGTAATGATAAAGGCAAATGTTAGTGATTTGGTGTTGCTGTACTGAAGATCTCCCAGATGAGGTTTAGTTCACAAGATCTCCCAGATGAGGTTTAGTTCACGTGCAGAGAATGCAGATAAAGCTGCCTCCAAGTGTGTCACCTCTGTTGGTTTATTTTGGTTTAGTGGGTGTTTCTGGCATCACTTTCCAAATAAGTGCATGTGTGTGCCTCCCAGACATCGAGCAATTAGGAAAGCATGGGAGATTACTGTGC
Organism: Vanellus vanellus; assembly: GCF_965231255.1. Taxonomy (NCBI): domain Eukaryota; kingdom Metazoa; phylum Chordata; class Aves; order Charadriiformes; family Charadriidae; genus Vanellus; species Vanellus vanellus. The sequence goes on from NC_138924.1 coordinate 4,419,355, forward strand.
TTCCTGCCCCCCCCCCCACCCCGTGGCCTCTCATGGGCTCAAGTGGCCACAAAGCAAACAGCCACAGTGGTTTAGGGCTGGAGACTGACATTTAGGATGAGAGGAAATGGGTTCAAGTTATGTCAGACAAGGTTTAGATTGGATATTAGGAAAAATTTTTTTCACTGAAAGGGTGGTTAAACATTGGAATAGGCTGCCCAGAGAGGTGGTGGATTCGCCATCCCTGGAGGTGTTTAAATAAAGGGTAGGTGACCACATGGGACATGGTTTAGAAGTGGTTTTGTCAGGGTAGGTTAAAGGTTGGACTTGATCTTAAAGGTCCCTTCCAACCTCAGCAATTCTATGATTCTAATGCGAGAGGAACTGAGCAGGAGCTGTGACCATGTGTGATGCTGGAACATCTTAAGCCTATGGTGGGGAGCAGCAGTGTTTGAAGACTCAATCCAAGCATAGCTGATCTGCATGACCAGGTGAGACCTCTCTACAGCCCTCTGCCACCCCACAGCTGGTTTGTGTTCTCGCTCCCCATGCCTTGCATGCAGGTGACTGCAAACACATCCAGACTGAGCCCAGCCCTGCCTCTGTGGTGTGTGTGGTGCCCTGGGGGCCGATGGAGTGCTGGTACCACTGGTGGTGCTGTGGTGCGCTCTCGCTGTGCAGAGCTTGCGATGGCTCTTTATGTGTTGCAACTTGTGCAGGTGGAAGGAAGAAAGCTGCATAGGGATGGACCCCATCTAAGAGGATGGATGCAATGGGAATTATTTCCAATGCTTCCTTGATGTGAGCCTGCTATGCTAAGAAATGTGGAAGAAATCCTAAGAAATGTGGAAGAAAATGTTTACGTCCTCGTCCCTTCCTGGGAATTGAGCCCTGGGACAGCTCCAGTGTAACTGGGCAGCTCTTTCATTTAGACACATGTGCAACACATTCACCCAGACACTCACATGAGTATTTCCACATTTTTGAGGCTGAGATTTTCAGTGTTGTTTGCACTTCAGCATGTGAATGTTGTCCCTTCTGATGTCCTGAGACCATAGTTAAAGTTCAAGTATGTGCTTAAGTGCTTTGCTGGAGTATAGCTGACATTGCCAATGTAGAGAGCAGCAGCGTGTTGGGAAATTCAGTGGCTGTATACAGACTAATTGTTCTGAGATGCATCCTGGAAGGTGCTGAGCACCCTGGCTGGGAGCCAGCAAGGCTGGGAGCCAGCAAGGCTTTTAAACACATGCTTTGCTTGTTGATTGGTTGGGGTTTTTTTCCACGTTGTTACCGGTTTTGCTCTTTGATTTCTTTTCCCCTGGCAACTAGAGAAGGATATTTGAGTAGCCAGAGCAGTGTCATTCATCTGCCAGCGATATCCTGACCTGTACTGCAGGGGTGTCTCGTGGGACATGGGGTGGCTGATGGGAGCAGGTATTGCTACCAGTGCCTGAGTCAATTGGTTTCTGATTTTTCTCTTCTGCTGGGCACGGGGTGGGGCAGGCCAGGATGCATGAGCAATGCTCAAACTGCATTTGTAAACCCCATCCCATCGTTCCACATATCTCTGCTTGCTATTAAACTTCATAGATAGTATTGCCTTCTCTTCTTTCCTCTTAGACTGTATTTGCCTTTGCCCTGCCTTGAAAATTTTGGAGGCAAACTGCCAAATTCGGATTTTATTTGAAAGTAGGGTTGTCCGCAGTGCAACCCAGGGCAGAGAGGAGCCTTAAAATCTGCTGGAAACTGATGGCTTCTAACTGTTCTTGGGTTTTCAAGGCATTGTTCTTTGGCTTTGCCTGCTGTGTGCAGGAGAAGGGTGCTACAGTCCTGGTCAGAGGTTGGGAAGGAGGCTTTGATTCTGCAAAGAGGTGGTCCCCATGCATGCTGCCATCAATATTGGCTGTGTCTCTTCTGTCTTCAGCTGGAGGGCTCTTCCTGTAGCTCAGCGTGCCTCTCTGGGGCTGGGGACAGAGCTCGGCATGCGAAGCAAGACTCAATCCTGTGTTGCTGTCAAAAACTGTACCTCTCTCAGCAGGAGACATCTCCTTGCCCACAGATGTACTCTTGTCCTCCTCTTGCACCTGCTGAGTTGATGGCCAGAAATGTGCATTTTTTTTTCTCTTTACTGCAGCTCTGCGGAAGTGACGGAGCTGTTGAATGGGTTTGCATCATTTCTCATGCTTCAGAAAGTGTCTGGCTGGTTGAGTATGACAACCAGTACTTGTCCTGGGCCACAGAGAACGGGGGAACTACTTTGGTGTCCCAGGGCAGCATGGTCAGCCATGGCTGTCACTCAGCCCCAGGTTCACTGTGCATAGCCAAAATCCCTTGGCTGCAACTAGGGTTCCTTAGGGTGGCATTTTCACACTTGTTTTTCCAAGTAAAGCTGCACCTGTAAACTTTTGTTGGTTATTTGTTGCTGCAAAGCCTTTTTCGTGCCCTGACAAATGCTGAGATTATCATCGGCCTACATTTCTGGGATAGCATTGCAGTGACTCAAAGAACAGCTTTCTCCCCAGCAGCCTTTGCCTGGTGACTCCCTGGATAATCTCCAGTCATTGACCTTGGGGCTTTGAAAGTGCATTTTGGCTTAAAGAGCTAAAGCTTAAGGCTTCAAAGGAATTGGGAAGCCTGCTACCCTTTAAATTTCCAAGCAGCGTGGGTTATGTGTGCATGGACAAGGGTAATCATAGGGGTGGTTTACCTGGTTCTGACTGCTGTTGGAACTGTCGCTCATCCCCTGGAGCTTGTTCCCTCTGTACAGAGAGGCTTTCTGCTCCTGCCTTTGATTTTGTACAGGTCAACTGAGGCCATGTTTTTAAGTCCTGGGGTTTCTAAAGACGTGAGGATTATCAGAAGATGGGAGTTATCCATGTGGAAATATATCAAATACTTTCAGCTCTGAATTTGATGTCCATTTGTCTTTTCTTATAGCATTCACTGCTTTTTGTCTTGCCCTGTGTAGTTCTTCTGTGCTTTGCCTCTTGCTTTAGGATATACAGATTTGAAGAGTTGAAGATCTTCTGCCCATGGACACTTAGAGATGGGTGCTGGGATCATTTCCCTGGTTAAAACTTTGCGGAGATTGCCTTGAATCAAAATGTCCAGCCATATTTGAGCCCCTGGGAAGAAGAAAGCCTGCTGTGTTCTGTGCTGCACATTTTTACTGTAGATTGGCAATCCTGGAACAGCTGGAAATTAATGTTTTTAAAGTGCCAGAAAGACTTTTCACTGCAGCTGGTTTACAGAACTAAGCAACTTGATATATCCCCTGAAATGACTCCAGATCTCTCAAAGGCAGCTGAAAGCTTTTTCCTTATCTGGGAGGAAGATAAAACTCTGCAATGACATGTAGAAATGTGAACTTGTTCTGCCTGGTGGCTTGTTTGGCTTGTTGTGGATGCTTTTTAAACAACACTAACTTCACTGCTGATCTGTGCTGTGAGATCTGAGGCTGGAAAAGGTATCTGAACTACTTTGCTGTGTTGATCATCTATCTATAGGTGTGATTTTTTTTCCAGATCCCACTCTGCTGCTCCTAAACTATACCAGTGTTGTTCTGCTGTGACTTGCTTTTCCGTCATTGATTTTTTTATATATTGTGCAGAAATAAGAAATCTGAGCATCTGTGAGCACCTCAAAAGCAGAGTTAACCATGGTAGTTGGTATGGAAGGTGCTGATGGGTGCAGGGGAGGATGCAGGCGGGACTGAGGAATATGCTGGTGAAATAAATTGGGGAGGAGGAAAGAAACAGCCGGGATGTGTGCAGGTTGTCTGCTGGGTACTGATGTGCAGCTGTAGGCTGAGACACTTGCTGAAGCAGCCTGTCTGCACAATTTCAGGTTGCTTCTTCCCTCCCCTTTTATTTATTTACTACTGTATATCATGGGCTCTGCTGAGAAAGTGGGATGCTGCTTAGTCTCACAGGGGCTTGCTGCAGAATATATCTCAAACTGGGGAATTTGTGTAGAACAGTTGCAGGTCCTGGGTTGAGCTGGTGGCATTCATGGTTGGGAAACCCCTTGGTTCATTTCTAACCTGCATAGGTTAGATGCAGAGCACTGACAGCAAGCAATGCCACTTGACTTGACTTTTTTTTTTTTTTTTTCTACAAGACTTCTGTAAACTTGTCCTGGCAAGAGGAGGGTGGTGTGTTTCCTCTCTGCTCCTGCACTCTGCAGCTTTTGAATTCAGTTGGGCAGAGGAGGAGCCCTCGGAGAAGTGAGGTTCCTGCATGTGTGGTGGATGTTGGCAGCAGGTAGGGGATGGGGCTGGAGGAAGGATGGAGGAGGTCTCCATGTGTGTAAGCACCTGATGGGAGGAGATAGTAAAGAAGATGGAGCCAGATTTGTTTCAGTGATGCCCAGGGAACAGACAAAAGGCAACGGGCACAAACTGAAATAAAGGAAACTCCATTTAAAAAGGAAAACTTTTTTTTTCTGTGTAGTAGGCAGCTGGAGGCTGCCATCCTTGAACAAAACTGCCTTGCAAAGGGAGCAGGCAGGCTGTTCCTTGTGGTCAGTGGAAGGTGGATCTAGCTGTCTATGATGTGTAGTCCTTGTGGCTTCTGGTCTCTGGTTTAACATGTGCAAGGACTTACTGCAGGCTCCTTGTCACACTCTGGTGCAGGAGGGACCCCATAGCCCCACCAGGGAGCAATCCTATAAGATTAGCTGTTGCTTACACTTGTTTTCTGTTCTTTGGGGTCACAGCTGGGTGTGTGAGTGCTGGTTTTCTCAGTTTGCGGGCTCCCTGGCTTTCCTGGAGCCTTTTCTACAGGCTGGGCTTAAACAGACCTTGCACTAAAACCAGAGGACAGATGCAGTGTGCTGTGTCTGTTCATGCAAATCTGTGCATGTGCTCACTGCTGTGCATTGTGGTTTTGGTTCTATATCTCTTATATTCCCTTTTCTTTCTCTCCATGCCACAAGGGATGCTTTCCGTAAGCTGCTCGCTAGTGCCTTTTGCCTGTTTTGATAGGATGTGTCCTGCCTCACAGCACAGTCATCCGAAGGCGCTGCGGCAATTGCAGTGGTTTAGCGACAGGTTTGACTTGAGTGCTCAATTCTGCTCCTGTGAGAGCAGAGGGGATTTGGCCATTGTGGAGGGTTAGTCCTTGGCCTTTGCAGACTAATATGCAATTTGGCTCCTCTCGAATTCTTCACTTTGGTTTCTTCATCACTGTATCTTCTGTGGCAATTTTGAGGTATCATTACATATTGCAGCAGAAGATAGCTCATCTGAGATGAATCCCTTTTCCTTAGAACAACTTGAAAGTCTCTTTTCTTTAACCTGCCATTTACCTCCCCACGGTACAGACATTTGAAAAGTCATTATTGCAATGAAGACTGTAAATATTAAGGACTCCCTAATTCTGAGGTAGTTATTTTGCTTATGAATCAATGGGGTCTGGCTACTGCCTTACTTGTTAATATTTCACAAATCTAAACCTTTAAAACCTCATGTAATCAGACTTTCTTGGTTATTTTTTGAAGCACCCCCTCACCGGCTGTTTAAATGCCACCTCCAGCAAGCTGTGCTCCCTGCCACTGCTGCCTCCTCTCCTGGGAATCATGCGGACTCTCAGCGCAGCAAGTGACAGCAACTGTGACATTACTACCTCCTCCTCCTCCTCCATCCTCCCTGCTCAGGTTCAGCCCCAGGAGTCTGCTTGCTCTGCTACACAAATTCTGCACTGACCCTGCAGGAAACCTCTCTGAATTGATGTTGTCCATGGCCACCTGTGCAACCTCAAGCTGTGACAGCATGTACTCTTATAGTTGGTGGTCAGAAGGCTGCTTGCCCACTGGATTATGGGGCTCAGTTTTCCCTGTACAAATGGCACTTGGGGTATTTCCTGCGCTCTTGATGGGTTTTGGAAGAGGAAGTTGGGTTGTGCAGGCTCTGAGGTCAAGGTCTGCATCAGCCAAGTGCCAGATGGGAGCATGCACAGGAGCAGCTTTGGAAACAGGTGTCTCCTGAGTTTTTGCTCTCCTCTGACATCATGACATCAAGCTGTTTGAGTGATTCAGATGATGTCCAGGCTGTGTGTGCATATTAACAAGCCCAATTCCTTCAAATTTCTGGGTCACTTGGGGGTAGGGCAAACTATCTAGTATGGCTGGGGACATACTGGGACATCCTCTGTGTGGTCACACAGCACAACCGATCTCTGTGTGCTCTGCCCATGCCAGCCTGCTCCATCCTTCCATCCTTCATTGCTGTGGTGTCAGGGGCTGGTGTCAGGCTGGCACAGTGGCCAGGGTCCTTCCCCTGCAAGGCTTTTGTGTCCCTTGTCACAAGGGCAAATGGGATTTGTTATAATCTGAGCTCAGGTTGTCTGCAGGGATGGCGTGGATGTGGGTAGCTGGGTGTTGGGATATGCTGGGTCCCTGCTGGGATGTTGCAGATGAGGAGTGGAAACACTTAGCATCGTTGCAAGCAAAACCTAAGGGATATGTGGGCTGAGTGCTTTCCGGACTGTAACTTGCAAAATAAAACCACCTCCAATGTTCATACGCTGATAAACAGCTTTAAAAGATTAAAGCAGAAGTGAATATAGTCCAGCATCAGTATCTGATGTTCACGAGTATTGCCGAACCTCTGCTACAGAACATGGCAGGCAAATGCCATATGAAAGTAGTTTGTAGCCAGGGCTTGAGTACAAAGGAGCACAATGTTCTTCGATTCATTGGTGTTCTCCCTGCTGAAGCCATGGTTAAAATGTGCAGACATAGCTGCCCCGGGGTCAAATAATGTTCTGGCAGGGATCCTGTTTCACTGGCATTATCTGGAGTGTTTAATGTTAATACCACTCTCACTTAGATTTGGCACTCCTCAATGTTTTCTTGTTACAGGAATTTCCTTAAGTAGAAACTTTTTCTTCAGAGTAATTTTTGGTTGATTATTGCTTATATATGCAATTAGTGTAATTGCATCTGATTATGCAAATTTATTTAATCATATAATTAGAACATGGAGGGATGAAATATAATGCAGTTGGGAACTCTTTTGTAAAACTTCCTGAGCTCAGTACTCTGTGCACGAGGTGGTTGTTATCTCTCCTGCCGTAGGCTGGTAGACTGGAGCTTTTAGTTCAGCATCCTGGCCAGTTTCAAAACACATCTAAAATGTGCTGTTAATCTCTCTGAAAATTGGTGACATGGCCTTTGTGATATGAAGGTGTGTCACTTTCATTTTTAACATGATAATATCAGGAGCTTGCTGCTGAGCTTAAACCTGCTGTGTCGCATCTGCAGCTTGCACCCAGGGACATGAAAGCATCAGTCCTGCATTGGACCCAAAACCCAGATCCTGCCTGCAGCTGGGGTCTCTCATGGGAAAAAGGAGAGCAGGACAAGCACGGTGTGATTGGTACTCAGGGTCCCCGTTGCCTGTAGCTCAGAGGCTGAACTGGCCCTGAAATCCCTTTTGAGAACACCCTGCCTTGGTAAGGCATATATAGACTAAGGAGGAGGAGGTACAAATGGTGCATTTTCCAGACCATGGTCGTGGATGTGTGTGTTGTCATTCAAGAAGTGTGGCAGTAGCAGGGGCCTGAACCTTCTTTTCAAATTTCTCACACAGTGCTTGAATTGCAAAAATACTGTTCTTTGTCATTCAGCAGTTACTTTTAAAGCTGTGCTAGGAGCTTCACAGAAGTAATCAAAGCACCTTGCTTTTATGATCTAATTTTCAGCTGTGGCACAACAGCCAGGCTCACCGCCAAGAACAGTGGGGAGAAGGAGGTGGGGGGAACCTAGGATGACTGATTATAGCAGGATTGAGTGATTTCTCAGCAAGATGCGATTGGGCTCTGAAACAAGAGCCTTGTGAGCTGCAGGATAAAGCAAATGTATGGCGCATATGCAAGAATCTCAAAGAGTATATTCCTGTTTTTTGGGTTGTGGTAATATTTCTTGCTTCTAGTTAGGAATTGGTACCAAAAGTGATTACCCTCTTCCCAGCAAGAACACAGTCCAAATGGTTGGTCTGGTGTACATCTGTCTTGATTATCTCTGCAAGGGCTGCAGGGATTTGCTTTCTTTTTGGCTTCACAGGGCTGCCGCTTCTTGTTGCTCTTCAATCGGTTTGAGCTGCCTTTTAGCCAGTGGATGTCTGAAGGTGGTTTTCACAGATGCCAAGAAGCTCCTGTGCTTCTCCAAGGCTTGATTCCTTGCAGCAGCAGTGTGAGTGAAGACAGGCAGGAGGCAACCTCATCTTCCAGGCCCTGCTTGGTGTGCTGGGGTTGAGCAGAGCTGAAATGAAGGCCAACATGCTCTGAATTGAATTGCTGTGGAAAAAATGAACCCTTTGGCTGCTCTCCCACCACAGCGATGAGACCCATAAGTGGTTGGCTACTTAGATCTGAAGAGCCACGTGTTTCAAAGTACTTTGTGCTTGCAGGGCTCATGGCAGCTCAGATGTTGCTCTGGTGCATGGCTGTGGGGCATAAGTCCCCCTTATCTTCTACAGACTGAAGGTGTTGGAGCGAGCTGGCTGGACTTTGGGCAAGTGCCTCCCCTGTGTCTAAAAAGCTTATGGGGTCAGGGTAAGGATGTAGAAATATCTCCCTCATGTCAGGGTACTGGACTAATGCTGAGTACTTGGGGAAGTCCTACAGACCTGGCTGCAGAACAGGGAGCACAAGAGAATCCAGGGTGAAAATAGTCATAGGCTGTATTGCTTGGTGTGGGGAGACAGCTTGGGCTCTGGAAGGGACTTGCTGACCTAATATTTCAAAAATGACACTCGAGGAGCTGTTCAGGACTCAGCAGCCCAGCTGAGGACTTGCTGCTTCTCTCTGTAAAGGGAGTTTCTGGTGCCAGTTGACAGCAGTCAGAGCAGATTCTTCATCCTGGCTGTGCTGCTCTGGGGGAACATCTGAAGGAAACACAAGATAGGGCTGGATGTGCAGCCCAGCTCTGCCCCAAGGCAGGACTGAGTTCCTGGTGGGGAGTCTGACCTGAGCTGAAAGATGCTGGTGATGGAGATGACATCCAGGACAGATTGCCTGCAGAGGAGTACATGGCTGCCTGCACCATTTAGGAAACTTGTTCTGATTGCTGACCTTGTTAGTATATATTAAAGCAGCAGACTAAAGCCTTCTGTGATCTTTGGGACCTGTCTTTGTGAGAGTGCCTGTGGGTCTTGTGTGGTCAAGAGGCACCTAATGGATGTGGCCTTCAAACAGGGTTTCAGTGTGACATCCCTGCTGGTCCCCATGCTGGCACGGAGGATGCCATCCATGGGCATTTGAAAAACTCTCCAACTCTGAGCAGCAGCAAAACTGCTGCCTGAACAATTTCCATGCAAATACTCATAACTTTTATTCACTATGACTTTATTCTACTGCGAAGGCCCTTGGTGCCTCAGTGCAGGGCCGGTGTGTTCTCAGAGACAAAAAGGGGAAGTGGGATGAGGTGGCCTGAGGGCAGTGTCATTCCTCTTAACCTGGGAACTGTGACAGATGAAGCTGTAAAGTCACTTTTCTAGGTAGCCTGTAGCAAAGTCAAGAAATGAAGCTGGGTTTGCTGAGACCCAGGGCCTCTCAGCCTCTCCATCCTTCCTCATAGGAATGTTTCTAGTTACCCAAATGGAAGGACTAAGCAGTAAACTAGACTTGCAGTTTTTTATTTTTCAAACAATGCTTTGAAATACTCTTATTGAGCAGCAAAATTTATTGCATTCGCTCATCTCCTGCTCCCACATGCAATACAGAGAGATTTTCTCCAGAATCATATTCTTTTCAAAAGGGTATTTTATACCCTGCTCTGCTCAGCGCCTGTCTGGGAAACGTGCAGCCATTTGATAAATACATTGTGGAAAACACCGTTGAAATGGCAGTCTGCCTGCAGCAGAGGAATAGCTACAGGGAAAAACAGTAAATAAGATATGTATAAGTAAATTAATTTTGCTCATATAAGCTTGTTTGCAGCTTTAGTTCACGTCTGCAGCATAATCCGCTGATCTTCAGCAGGTGTTTAGTGTTGGGGGATCAGGCTGGTGACTGAGTGAAGAGCTTTGGGCCCAAAGCTGCGCAGGAGCTTGTAGGAGGTGGTGGTGGTATCTCTATTTTGCTGGGATTTCCCATCAAGACAATATGTAGTTGTATTACAGCCTGACAAATGGCAAATCCACCGCTGATTTTTGTCTCACAGAAATAAATAATTGCCTCTTGTACTGAGTTTTATGCACAGTAAGACTGACCTGTGTGTAACTGATTTGCTTATTCAGAAACCATTGCTTTCCAATATACTTTTTGGAAGATTTATCAGTGAAAAGGAATCCTTCAAAACAGCAGAACCTGAAATAAAGCCCAGCTCTACAAATGGCAATTATTTTCTCTTCAGTCTTGCTGGATTTCTTGAGCATGCTTTTAACAACACAGTATTATTTGTTTTGATGTTGTATGGGTCTATTTGTTTTGATCGGATGAACTGATTGATGGGGTTTATTTTAAGTTTATCTATTTAAGTTGTCAATTAGCTGAAGATTTATTTTGCAGCCTGAGCTGTGGGTTAGAGCCGTGTAAGTGTGCTTTTGATGGGGTGATCCCCCCCAGGTGCCTGCTCTAGGCAGTGAAGAGCTGTGCAAGCGGCTGACACAAGCATCGCTGTTTGCTGGGACCTGACTGCTGTTCCTAGTGCTTCTGGCTTTTTTTTTTTCCTATTGACTGAGCAGTGCGGACGTGTGTGGGACACCCAAGTGTTCGGTCCAGGTGGGTGACTAGTGGGCATTCACAGCCCAGCTGCACAGCAACACGGGCAGATGCTTCCTTCCCCTTGCTCCTTGCATGTGGGGAAAACCTTGTGGCAGGAGGAGGGAAGAAGGTGGGGGAGCTGCAGACTTCAGCTGCCGGTTAATTTTTTCTTTTTTTTTATTTCTATTAATGCTACCTAGGAATGAGGTGAGCTGTGACTGTCCAGAAGCTAAAGCTGCTGCAAGGAAAGGCCTTGGGTTTGTTTCTCTGTAGGCAGAAGAGCACAGCCAGGCTTCTAATGCAGGGTGGAATCAGAGTTTTCCTCCTATCCCTTGTGCAAGCTGGGTTAAATGGTGAAAACATTCTTACTCCCTCCTTCCCTTCATTTAAAACTGTTTCTCTGATGGAAGGGAACATGCAGGCTGCAGCACTGGACTGCGAGGAGAGCAGCAGCCCAGCCTGGGCAGCAGTGGGTGGCTGCTGATGGCGGAGATGTGGCCTGGTGCTTTCCTGGCCATGCAGAGCCCTGGGAAGCTGCTGCCCTGCAGGCAGGGCTGGAGGCTGATCTGCGCTTCCCAGGGGCTGAGCCGCTGAGCTTCACCCAAAGCCAAGCATGCAGGCATCCCATGAGGATTCCTGCGTGTGTCCTGTTGGGAAATGTGCCGCTCTGGAGTGCAAGGACAGCCTCTTCAGAGACAGCAGGGTGGCTGCAGGCTTGTGGTTGCCCTGACCCAACGCTCCTAAGTCAGCTCAGAAGCTTCCCAAGCGCAAACCTCACAGGAGCATTTTGCAGATAGCAAGCTCTCTGCAGCCTTACCACAAATCTGAATTGAAGGGCAAGATCATTGCCGAGCCACTGCAGGATGTAGCTGGCTTTCTAGCTTGAACCTGTGGTTTGGAGGGCTCGGGAGAGCAGAGAGGTCCAGCAGAGCAGGGAGGCTCGTGTTGCTTTGCATGGGGGTTTGTGAGACCATACTGTGCTGGACCGAACCCTGCACCCCTTCCCTTGCTGCTGTGAGCCATCCCTCGTGCCAACGTCCTGGCTCCCAAAGGGATTTGTGCTTTGGGATTGAAGGGTTTAAATATAGTTTTAATAGAAGCTTTTAAAGCTGATCTCACCATTTCATTACTGTTTTGAGTGAATGACACTTCTGTCAATTTGTTTCAAACAAGCGTGCAGAAAAAGCAGAAGTGGGGAAGATTATACCCGAGTGGAGAAGGAGGGGAGGGAGATGAATAGTGGGCTGTGGGTAGGAAGGTGGTGCATTTGGATGCTTCCTTTCTGCAACAGCAAGTGCCTGGTGTGTGCCCCCCATGATGGGCATATGACCTTGGGTGAAGCCTCTCTTCCAACTTTTTCTCTAGTTTCCTTATTGACACAAAAGATTGTTTGAGCTTGGCTGCTGTGCTTCTGTGGGGGACTTGGGAGGTTGTCTCTCTTTGCAGCAGAGTTCAGCTGTAGTGTGTTTAACTGAGTGTCATTGGGCAGCTTCTAGCCAGGCTTGACCTTTATTTACTCTGTGCTCCTTGAGGAGGGTGCTGTGTATGTTCCCAAGCTGATGCTGGAGGGGGCTCACCCCCACCCTTCATGTAAATTAAATGGAACCAGTGTGAAAACAGGGTGATGAAAGTATCACCTGGCTTGCAGGGATTTTTATGCACTACCTGCTTTGCATGTAGAGAATCAAAGGTTGCAATATTTCAGAGTCAAACCTGCGCTGAAATTCACTGGATGCGGTCCAGGATGCTCTGACTGAAACTAAGTTTTCCCCCACTGTCCCCAGAAACTAGGCAGAGGGAGGAGATGATGCATCCTGCAGCACTGCATCTTCAGAGGTGATTAAGGGATGACAGCCATGTGCTGCAGAGGATCATTTCCTGCTCTGGACTGCACTAGGAAGACTGAAGTATGTTTTAAATTGAGACTGAAATTGACATCCAGGAAACGGCAATTTTATTCAGCAGTTTTAGCTTTGTGATACATTTTTGTGTTCCGTAGGTCTTTTCCAAAGGAAAAGCTGATTCCTGCATGCTGGTAATCATTAAGCGTCGTTGATTTCCAAATTAATCCAGCTTTTCTATGTGGTGGGCAACAAGGTTAATGTGTTTGCACATAGGCTGCACCAGTGGGGGGCCAGGGGCAACCCTGGAAACAGACTTGCTTTTAAATTCTGCCTTTGCTGTTGACTATATTGCAAATAATTGAAAGTGTGGAAGTCACCGGCCATGGCTTGGCTTCCAGGCCATTCTGTGACCCTCTAGGGCCTTACAGGGCAACAGAGAGACTACTGTGGAGCCCTAAACGGCTGTGGATTTGCTGTTATGTGCAGTGGGTTTGGATACATACCAGAAGCTGTTATACCCTGTAAATAAGAAATGAAGAGTTTGAGAGTTTGACCCTTTACCCTCAGCTTGTTAAGCAGCGGTACTCCTCCCTTTATTGTAAGTTCTTGGTTGACTGTCAGTCTAGCTACAGAAGGAGTTCTCTGCTGTGTCACTTGTTGCACATCAGATAAAATCTCATCTTTATCACTTTCATATCTAGCTCAATGCTTGGCTTTGCCTTTCCTTCTGAGTGTTTGCAACTTGTTTACAGCCTGCCAGTGTTTTGCCTTCACTTTCTTTTACCTTGGAAGAAGCCAGAGATGGGTGTCTTGGTTATGTTTGTGTAGAGTGAACATTATTATTCCGTTTACCTCTGTTTGTGTTTCCTTTTAGGTACTTCATGGAGAAATTCCTTCATGCCACATGCTGTCTGTGAGCGCTAGCATTGCAGCTCTCTGCAGTGCCACCTGAAACTATACCAGCTGGACGCAGCAATGGGGGACTCTCCAACAAATGCTATGGATGGAGGTGTAGACATGTGCTGCAAAGACACGCAGACTGATCTGGTAGAGCGGGTAGCAGCCATAGATGTGGCTGTTGGCCCAGACAGAAGTAACCAAAATGGTGACGACAACACTGAAGAAAATGACACAGTCTTTTCTGATAACATAAAAGACATCCAAAGAAATGGAGTCAACAGTGACATGGGAATTAACAAATTTCTACCTTCCCAACAGCCAGAAGATGCTCACTGCAGGCATGTTCCCAAGAGACCTCTCACTAGACCTGTCCTATCAAGTAGGAAATTGTCTCTTCAGGAAAGATCATCAGGAGGTTATTTGACTTCTGGAAACACTCCAGGTTATGGTCCGTATGCCACAGGGCCATCGCCACGGATAATGAGGAGACCGACGATAGAGTCTAATCGGGTCTCCATATCAGATTCTGAGGTAGGCATGTTCTCACCTGTAATTGTGGTGTCGAGGTAAGGTAAGTCTTTCTTAACTGGTAATGGGAGTCTTCAGCCTTTTGGTACAGTAGATCTAAAAGCACTGTTTGTGTGTTTTGGTTTTTTTTTTTTTTCCAAAGGGGGTGGGGGGAAATCTCTGAAACCAGTGATTGTATTAGCTTGAAATGGCTGAACACCTTTGCATCAATCCCCTAGACCTCTGCTGGGTGTAGCCCTGGACCTGACACTGGTTCCTTCAGCCCCTCACCTGCCTTGAATAGTCCTGTTCTGTAGCACACAGAGGCTTGTCAGGTTGTTTAGAGAAAGGGCTGTGACCAAATGGCTTTGCTCTTGTGTCCCCACTGTATGTGCCCTTGAGGAGTTTATCAGTCACAGCAGCTTTGCTGATGGTATTTATGGATTTAAGCTCTGGAGATTATGTATCTGCTATTGTATTTTGTCATTATTGAAGGCATGATTTAATTTTATAAAAAGCTTAAATGCACTGGTGTTTCCCACTCCTGTCAGGATTTTCCTTTGTCTTTAAAGTGTTTGTATGGGTTTGTAACAGCAGTGACTGAGGGCTGTGACCCCCCCTGTCCTTCAGAGGAATGTTAGGGTGGCTGTGGTTCTTGCTCATCCGTCTTGTGGCTGCTCTCTCAGTATCGGATCTGGGCTCAGACCTGTCCAGCATGTGTAACACACTGTTAATGGTCAAGTGTACTGATGGAAGCAGCTGCTGGTTACAATTCCCTGTGTTGTGCTGGGTGGGGAAACCTGTCCCCTTCTGCTGTCCCAGGGAAGGACAAGGAGGAAGGTGTCTGTGACTGCAGCTTTTCTTTCTGATATTTCTTTCCCACTGGAATGAATACTGTGACAGGGAGCGGAGAGATGGGCTGCTTGGACCACACTGCCTGGTGGTGTGCCAAAGACGCTGAGCCTGTAGCAGAGCCCTTAAGGAAGGGGCGTACAGATCAAACTGACTCCAGCAGGGCGCTCTCTGAAAGCCGGGCATGATGGAGGTGCTGTAAATGGGTGTTTCTTGAAGCCAAAGTGTTTTGTAAAGTGCTATTGGCTGAGGTAAGATTTTTAAGTAGGGAGTGGGTTGTCTGTGCTGGAGAGGGAGCATTGTCTCTGTGGGGCTGGCAGCTGGTTTGGGGGGAAAAAACACACCTCAGTTATTTCCCCCAAGGTATGCCTTTTCCTGAGATTTTTATCTGCTATTTGTGGAACAAAACCATGTTTTCCACGTCTTGCCACTTTTCTCTGGACTGAGTTTGTTTCCCAGTCATGTTTGTCTTTGTTTCTGCTCCTAGGGAATGGGGCAGGGGCAGAGGGAGAGAGGGATGGGAGATGTCTGTGGGTGCCACAACTCCACAGTCTCAGAGGTGCCGTAACAGAGAGGAGAGGGCATGCTGGAGAGAGAAGCAGTGGTGGTGTGGACCTGCTGGCCTTACCCTGCAGGGAGGGTTGTATCTCCTGCCTGGGTGCTGTGGAGGTGAGCCCAGGAGAAGCTTCTGGTTCATCCTGTGACCATGAGCCTTGTTCTGGTGAGGTATAGGCCCTTTCCATGGGCATTTTTGATTTTTTTTCCTCTAGGGCTGGCAGTACAGTGATGCTCACCCAGAGAATTCACTTCTGCTGCTGTGCCCTGGCGCTGAAGTGAGACAGAGACAGGAGCTAGGGGCTCAGAACAGCACCCATCCCATTCTTCTCACCCAGTCGATGGGGAGCACATTGCTGAACATGACTCTGCCAGTACCACTGTGCCAACGTGTTGCTCTTGGGCACTGTGGTGTTCCCAGCCACAATGCTTAGATTCCCCCCCATGGTCCTGCCCTGTGTCACAAGGGACCCAAATCACTGGAGTTTAGACTTTTGCCAGTGTTGATCCAAGTCACCTGGAGCTTAACATCT
Source organism: Vanellus vanellus (assembly GCF_965231255.1). Lineage (NCBI taxonomy): Eukaryota > Metazoa > Chordata > Aves > Charadriiformes > Charadriidae > Vanellus > Vanellus vanellus. The sequence continues at coordinate 4,435,231 of NC_138924.1, forward strand.
TTGTAGCTTAGTGTTTTCCTCCTGAAAAGTGGGAAGCTCAGAGGATGGGTGCTGTGTACGAGCATATCGGCCATTGTCCTCTGGGAAGTTTTGTAGGTCACATTAGCTGTGAGATGGGTCATAGCATCCTTGGCCAATAGAGGATATCTGCAGAAGGTGCACTGCAGATCTTGCAGCTTCTTTGCTGGCAGCTGTATGCTTTAATAAGAGATGGAGAGGGAGGGGAGCTGGTTCTTGGAAGCGGACGTGACTTGTGTGCCAGCTCTCCCATCCTGCGGTACTTTAACTGTGCCAGTAGTGGGGCTTGTCCGAAATCTGTTTCAAAGTAACTGCAGTGGAGTGTGACTAGCACATTCCCATCTGCAAGCAAATTCAAAATACTCTGTCCTCTTCCACAGCATCTGCATTTTGGGGAGCAATTGCTACTGCCTTGAGATAGGAAATGCGTAGTTTGAAATGCAGATGCAGAGCCCTTCATTTTGGTGCTCCGGCAGCAGTCCATTATGCAGTGCTGCGTTTTTAATGGTCACTCTGATCTAACTGTTTAGAGCCTTGCTCCAGTACAGCCCAGATGCTTAACAAAGCTGTGCTCGTTGGAAAGCATCATTCATATTAATGGGGAATCGCTGCAGTGGTGGGGGGGGAGCCCAGACGAGAGCTCTGTGCTCACCCTCACAGCAGTGTTCTTGGGAACTGTTTCATCTTTCCAGCTTATAGGGACATTATCTCTATCCTGTAAGGACTAGGAAGATGCACAGTTGTTTATAGGATGAAGTTTCAGGCTGACCACTGAATAATAAGAAATGTTAGGTGTGTGACAGCAAGATGAGCATGCAGCTGAACTCCAGCATCCTGCGTATGACCTGCCAGTGACTGCTAAGCGCTTGTTGCAGGGTTGTTGTATTCATGGCTGAGAGACACTGGCAGTCCAAATACGAGCTATACAGCAGGGAACTTGGAAGAGAAATGGTGAGCAGATCTGATGTTGTTCCATGCATTTGCTCAGCATGTTTGCTGTAAGCGAATAGAGCCTTGCATGTGAGCAGGGAAGACTGAGCAGAGCCAGAAGGTATGGGCAGGGCTTCTAAGAGTTATGGGAGACTCCCTGTTGAGGCTTTTGGCCCTATGGGGAATAAAATAACCCTGTGATGAGAAATGCAATCATGGTGTGCTTAGCAGCAGCTGCTGTTGTGTTTTCAATTGATGATTTTAATACACAGACCCACAGTAAGCAGGGAGGCTGGTAGGTCACACTGACATGATCCAGCTCACTGGTCACTGTACTGCCCTGTCTCCCTGCCAATGACTCCGACATGTCTTGTTCTAGGCAAGCTGCACATTTGTACTCGAGCCCATGTCTCTCACCTGCTTTAGGCCCTTTTTGGAGTTGCTCCTTGCATTGAGTGTCCAGCATCATCAGTTGGTGCCTTTTGGGTGGCAGGACATCATTGCTCTGACTTGCAGCCGCTGCCTGAGTGAGTTAGAGTCTGTGCAAACATTAAGATGAAGTTCACAAGCATTTGGGCTTTATCAGTGGCACGTGTGCAGGTGGCTGTCCATCAGGAGCAGAGACAGATGGGACAGCTGCACATCAAAATTTCCTGTGTCTTGCTGATAGTCATCTAGTATTGAATCTGCTTTCCCTCCTCAGTGATAGCAGGAGCAGCAGATCACTGCCTTGCTGTCAGCAGTTCAGTATCCTTGTCTGATTTGGAGAAATAATAGAGAGATGTGCTATATGGGAGACTGGATATGGAGATACAGCAGAGGTGAATTTTCTGTTGTTCTCTGAATTATGGAAGAACCATGTGCTCAGTTAGAGAGATGCTGCTGAGCTTTTTAATGCTGATTTAATACTTGTTCACAGGCTGGGAGGAAAGCTTGTATTCAGGGATCAGAGGGCCAAGAGCTGAAGCTGAGCCTGTGACGCTGTGGGAGGCTTCATGCGGTGCTGCGAGTAGACAGTGAATTGTGCTGCCCCATCCCCAGGTTTCATACCCCAAACTCCTGCCTTCTGAGTAGGGTTTCTTGGGTTTGTTATTTAAGAAAACAATGGTTCCTGGGACAGCAGGGCTGCAGCAGAGCCAGGGCTTGTTGTCTTAGACAGAGGCAGTTCCTGATCAATTGAGCAGGGCCACCAATTAGCTAATTACCCTGAGACAAAGAGTTGGCAGCTGCTGGTGTCTTGCAGCCACTGCTGACAAGTCTGGATCTGCACCATTAACTCTGCAAGAGAAGTAACCCCTTATGCTCTTCTGACATTTACTGTGTACTTAACCTGATCTGTCATACCTCTGCCAAAATGAATCTGTAACTTCCAACATTCCCTGCTTGTTTCTTTCCTTTCTTAGATTACTTGGGGACCAGAAGGTCCTTTCAGTGTTGCTGTCTCCGGTAGGAGTGCCTACTAGGCTGGTGGGATTTCTGCTGCCTTTGCTGCCCATCAGTGTGTTGCTCTAAGAAGGGAATGGCTTTGCCTTTAGCTATGGTGCAGAAGTGATTAAGCTGAAGCTATTAACTGTATATAACTCTACAGAGCTGATGCCAGGACCCAGAGTTTAGGTTGCTGGCCCACATAGCCTCTGTTGATGTGACGTTCCCATCGCCTGCTTGATGCAGACAGCCTGGTGAGAGGAGAGGGTTTTCCACGAGGCTGCTAAAAGCAGCTTCTGCTTTGCTGCATGGATGATGCTCCAGTGCTTGTATGTACGAGGGCAAGGCTCTCTGTGAACATGTTCATATAGACTGGTGGGTGTCTTGTTGCTGTGTTTGACAGAGCTTGTCCCAACCAAAATGGCTGGGCTTGCATCTGTGAAAGGTTAGAGGTCCTGCTTGCTGGAAAGTGGCATTTGAGAATGCAATGCTGTTTTTTGTTCTGCCATCCCAAACCAACCTTTTTAGGTAGACAAGAAAATTCTCACTTGGAGAGTGGCTATCAAAGAAGAATAAAAGATATCTCTTTCTAGGCTTCTTCCCCAGACCTGCCGGCACAGTCTTTTCTCCCTCCAGTCTCTTCTATCTGAATTGTCTTCTCTTTCATGTGTTCCCTTTCTCTCCCCTGCGTCCACCCACCTCTTGGCATCCCAGTAGTCCCTCCACCATCTGGGATCAGTGGGAGGTTGTTCCAGCTCCCCACTGCCTGGGCGGCCCCGCACATTTGTGGTGGTGGGCTGGGGCTGTGTGTGCTTTAGCAGGAGTGGAGAGGATGAGTTGGGCCTGTGTGTTCTCTCTCCTCAGTGCTGCTGCTGGCCTGAGCACGCAGGGAGGAGGATGAGCTGACAGGGAATTTTCCTATGCTTGATGTCCATGGCTTATCCCAGAGGCACGGAAAATAAACCACTCTGACCTTTCTTTCCTTGGCTTTCCACATCTTTATCGTAGACCTCCTGCTTGTTTGGCCAACTGGTTTGAAGCAACTGCTGGCAAGAGCTTTGAGAGGCAGTGCTTTGGTGTTGAGCTGATCCAGGTCTCATCGTCCTCTAGTCTCTTGTAGCTGCCTGGTTTTCTTCATGAGGTTGTGATTTCCTTGCTGTGTGCAAAGGTAAACCCAGGTGGGACCAGGGTGGTGGCAGGGACTGAGCTCCTGAGTGTGGGCTGAGAGATTCCTCTTCCAGCGCCATGAGTCACCCGAACTAATTTCTTGTAACGGTCTTACCATGGTGCTCACACTAGAGCTGTCTTGAAAAGATCAAAGATACGTGGAAAACATTTCTTCAAAGAAGAATCCCCCAAAGGCACTGCTAATTTCTTTTCCTTGGATTAATTAACCTTTATTTAAAAGTTACATTTCCAACTTCTCTAAGGGTAGGGTTGAGAGAAGGAGAAAGCCCAAAGCTGCAGTTGCAGTGCAGCTGGAACAAGGCTGCCTTTGTCCCACCAGTCCCAGCCCCCTCTTATGCTTCTAGCCACTTTCCAAATGATACCCCAGGGACCCGGTGGGTGCCTGGGCTCCTGTATCCAGCTTTGGGATCTCAGGTGGGTGACCCCAGACTGCGGTGCTGAGCCTTGGTGTTGCACTTTCTGCCCAGCCATGACCAGCACTCCTGCCAGCAGTCCATTGTGATGCTGGGCTTCCTGTTTTGGATATTGTTTAAAAATCTGTTTCTTTTTCTTAATTCCATGAGCTCTGGGCTTCCTGTGTGTCCTTCTATGTCCCTGGACAACTTTCTGTTTTGTATTCATTGCTGCCCCTAATACCCATTTTCTGGCTTTTATTCATTTTGTCTGTTTTTAGAACTGCTTTCACTTCCTCTTCCAGCCAGGATGAGTTTAAACCAGCGCTGTCTTCATTACTGGCTTTTAGTTCCCAATTTTCTTTCCCATGCTTCTCTTCTAAAGTGTATCTCTGAATTGCTGAAACTTAGAATTCTTTTCAGGCTAGTGAATTTTGCGTCTTTTGAGGGACAACATTCTTCCAGTATATATGTATGTAGACAGTCTGTTTTCAGAAGCATCTTACTTTAGAAACCAGCTCTGGCTCCTCCTTCCCATCCCGGTGTTCCCCTGGACAGCAAAGGCTCAATTCTCAATTTCTTGAGGTTTCTGTCACACAGTGGTGGCAGCAGTGGATTTATGGAATTGGGCCTGGACTCTGGACTTGACTGTTATTTATGAATTTTGATCGGTTTGTTTTCTGTGGCATTGATTTACCATTCCCCCCATCTTGAGTAATACCTTGGACATGTTAACGTATGGGGCATCTTTTTTTTTTTTTAAGGTGGAACAATTATTGCATGCTTGGATGGACACAGCAGTCTAATTTGCTGACAGCTTTTCATTAAAGGATCTCATTAAGGTTCTTGCTCTGTTCATATTTATCAGCAGTTGCAAATACATTGGCATGATGAAATCAAGAGGATTGTACACTTATCTTTAAGAAACACTTGGCCCAGAGATAGGTGTTCCTCTCCGATAAAGGAATAGTACGATTATCCCACTTCCTGCAGGAGAACCAAATAATAACATAATAACAACCCTGTCCCTGCGCGGCAACACATGGCAGGAGTCACTTGAGCTGTGAATTATGGTCTTTCTGCAAGGAAAAAAAAAAGGTAGAAAGCACCTATAATCTGGTTTGATTTTTGCTGTGTTGAGTTCAAGGGCCTGAAGCACTGCAGAAGCTAAGATGATAGTGCTTCTCGCTGGTAATTACCTGAGCGGAGAGTGATGGAGGTGTGGATCAGGTAGGGATGCAGTGATAGTGAACGTAAACTCTTGGAGGCTGTGCTGGAGCCCTGGCCCTGTCTGAGGCAGCTGAGCCCTGGCATCACCCTTCCTTCAGACCCTCTCTGGGTGTTCCCATCCCAGTATTTATTCATTCCTTTCAAAAAAACAGCCCCAAAGGTGGGTGTCCTGGCATTGCTCATGGGCTCCATTTAGCAGCAGTGAAAGACCAGAGAGATGCTTCAGGTAATCAGTCTGGTGTAGAATAACAGTGATAATTTCTAGCCAGAGGCAAGAGGGATGGTGGGAAAGTGATGGTCAGACTCAAAGGAATTGGTGCTTTGGACACAGGGAGCAGGCGTAGTCCCTCCTTGGTTGCATTTAATATTAGTTTGCAAGGAGAAGCTGCAAACTCTGTGCTTTAGAGATGCCACCTTGTCTTGAAACTTGGATTGAGAGCATCCCTGAGGAGAAGGACGTGGGGGTGTTGGTTGATGAGAAGCTCAACATGAGCCAGCAATGTGCTCTTGCAGCCCAGAAAGCCAACCACATCCTGGGCTGCATCACTCTGAGGGTGGTGAGGCACTGGCCCAGGTTGTCCAGAGAAGCTGTGGCTGCCTCATCCCTGGAGGTGTTCAAGGCCAGGTTGGATGGGGCTTGGAGCAACCTGGGCTGGTGGGAGGTGTCCCTGCCCAGGGCAGGGGGTTTGGAACGAGATGATCTTTAAGGTCCCTAACCAACCTAAACCATTCTATGAAACAAGATTCTGAGTGCAGACCAAAGGGTACATGGCTGCATGTAAAAGGCTGTACTCATGTGAGTGTTCCCTACTTACGGGAGGAGGCCAGTTAATGGGACCTGGTCATTGCAAGCTTGCTGGTGTGAAGAACAGGCAATACTGAGGTGGTTGGGGGCTTTTTCAGAGGGGTGGTCACTTTTCCTGCCTGTCTCAGGCACTCTGAGCGTTTCCCCATCTCTGCAGCACTGCAGTTTTGCTCAGGACAAGGTGAGGGGTGCGAAGCTGAGCACTGGGGAAACCCAGGGCAGGAGACATCAACAGAAAACTGTTCCTGCTTCACTTGTGAAAATCACTGAGATGCAAAGCACAGCCTCGGGCTTGGAAGTGAATCTACTGACACAGGGTTTTCAGAGGAATTTGTTCTCCACATGTCTGTACCCTGAGTTCCTGCGTGCTGCCTGCACCTTTGGGGAGGGGAGTCCTTTCTACAAAACTCAGTGGTACTTGTCTTTCCCAAATATTTCAGTGGTCTTGTGCTTTACACCTTGGCTTTTGCTGGGTCATGATCTTTCCTCTCTTGTTGCTTCTAGTTCTGATGAATTGTTTTTTGCCTTTGGAAAGACCTGTGCTTTGCTAGCAGCAGAGTTAATACACATCTATGGCCCCATTACTCACAGTTGGCTCTTCCTCCCTGTCAGCGTGGTGGAAAAATCTTCCTTCACTAGGAACAAGATCAAGATTTAAATCATTCCTTTTATTCCTGACAAGTCACTGCTTGCAAGCCTTAAAAGTCATCAGTTCCCCGTTCCTTTATTCTCCTTCACTGTGATGATTGCTTGCATTAGGAGTATTTTCTGGTTGGTGATGGGAGGGGAAAAGTCAAAACCTACTGCATCCATGCTCTAATACATCCCAAGAGGCAGAAGAGTTACTTTCATTGGGGATGCTGCATGGGGCCGGGGCTGTAACACCCCCTCTTCTTAAAAGCGGACTGAAGGTGTCTGGCACAGCTTTGCTGTCCTGGTGCTGCTATTTTGAGGCTTATAGGAAGGCTAATCTACCTGTCTGCATACTTTATATCATCTTTGTTCACAAAGAAGTGCCCGGTCCCCGTGCAAAAATCACTTCCAGCCTGCTTTAGTGCTTGGCAATTTCAGGGAGAAATACTGTGTTCAAAAATGCTGTCCGGGGAAGTGTTGTCCTGTCTAAGGCTCAGTCCACACCATGTGCTGTGGTTGGAAACTCCCCTGCCCCCTTCTCTCACCCCACTGAGTCTGGGGCTCTCCCCTCCTCTGCAGTGAAGTGCTCTGTATGAAGTCAGGACCAAGGCACAAGCCTCTGCAGCCCACCCTCCCTGGTGCTGGCACCGCAGAGATTCCTGCAAGAGCACTCTGACTCTTTGCCAGGAGCTTTGCATTGCAGCAAGGTGTGCTCTGTCCTCCTGTGGACCCCACTGTGGTGGCCAAGCTGGGCAGGTCCCTGGGTGCTCCTGGGCAGCCACAGGGAGAGCTTGGTGCAGGCAGTGCGCAGTGCTCACCTTGCGCTTGTGGTCTTGAGCTCCCCAGACTTCTGCGGTGTCTGGGATGTTCTTGTAATTAATGAGGGTGGAAGAGTCAGCTCCAAGTGAAATGCAGCAGGTTTTGCTGCTGCTGTGAAAGAAAGTGTGTTCCATTAGGAAGTATGATACTAAAGGAAATGATGGATGTAGCATCAGATGACTGCATTCCCATCTGTTCTACCTTGGCTTCTGGCAGTTGACGCCTGGGGCCACTGTCACTCCCTGTGTGGCTCCTAGTCTGTCAAGGAGCTCAGCACCCCATCATTACACCCTTGTCACAGCTTGCTGGGGGCCTGCATCCAGCACCCTTCCACCCCTTGGGGTTTCAGTGCTGAATAGCTTGCAAACAGAGACCAGGCCTGCTTAGGGGTGATTTATTTTGTCAAATACTGTATTGGCTGAAGGGAATCCATATTTTGTGTTGCATTGCAAAGGAGCTTGGCTCTGTGTTCTTGAAGAGCAGCCCATGATCCAGGTGACAGCTTCCCTGGGTGCAGCCCCAGCCTGTGTGCATGGCCTCCAGAGGGTCCCTGTCTTTGCCGGGCTCGTGTTGGGAAGGATACGGGCTCGTGTTGGGAAGGATACGGGCTCGTGTTGGGAAGGATACGGGCTCGTGTTGGGAAGGATACGGGCTCGTGTTGGGAAGGATACGGGCTCGTGTTGGGAAGGATACGGGCTCGTGTTGGGAAGGATACGGGCTCGTGTTGGGAAGGATACGGGCTCGTGTTGGGAAGGATACGGGCTCGTGTTGGGAAGGATACGGGCTCGTGTTGGGAAGGATACGGGCTCCTCCCCCAACCCTGGGGCTGGTGTGGGTGCTGGGTGCTGCCAGCCCGTGAGAGCTCTGTTACCTGGGGATGGGTGTTTTTTCTGCTTGGTATTGAGCACAGTCCAACGTAGATAGTTAATGTAAAGGGGCTGGGGGCTGCTGTCAGGCTCACCGGGCTGATCCTAGAGTGATGCTGGGGAATCAGGGTGGAGGGGCCTCTGGCATTACACCAGCATAGCCAGAGTCAGAATTCAGCCCATAACTGCTTTGTCTTGTCTTGGGCTGCCAAAAAAAATGCAGTGCTTATAGTGTAATGTATACTGGTTTAAATAAGATTTAGTCTTTCATTATTCAGCACTCTGCCTCTACTTGATGCTGATTCAAACTCAGTCATTTCCTTCTACCGATGCTCTAATTATGTTCTCCTTTTGATCTGCAGGACTGTGTGCAATTAAACCAGTACAAGCTGCAGAGTGAAATAGGCAAGGTACGTTACTGGAGCTCCTGTTTGTCACAAGCAACCTGTATGCACACACACAAGTACAAGTGGAAAGATCATGCCATCCTGAGGCTCCTTGCAACTTGTGGGGTTTTTTGTTGTGTTCTTTTTGTTACCTTATTAGTTTGAGCAAGTTTTGTTCAAGGTCAAAGTGGAGCTGCTTCCTCTGAAATCTAAATTTATTTTCCTTCCCTCTGAAGGTGGTTAAGCTGGCTCCCTTCCAAGCTGTTTACTTGCCAAATGTAATGCTAAGAGCCTTTGTGTTAATACAGCCCAACAAGGAAAGAAAACAAAACAAAAAAAAGAAATCAGGGCAGGTGTTTGGTCCCCATCAGGACTAGTTTAAGTTTTTATGTCCATGAATGAGATGCTAGTTTAATTCTAGTCCATGTTTAAAAGCTGGAGAATGATTCAGAAGAGATTCCTCCAAAGTTATTTAAAGGTCTAGGCTGGCAAGCAGTTCAGACACCTGCACATTTGGATGTCTGCCACCGTTGCAGATGGGTCTGTGAGTGACAGTGCTGTCTGGAACCTGTACCTGCCTTTGTGGTCAGAACAATGCAGTTGGAGGGGACTGCAACCTGAGCTGCAGAGGCCTTCACCAAAAGTTTCCTCCTCTCCAAAGTGAGAGACCTTGGGCTGTGGGAGGAGGCACCCTTGCTGTCTGCACAGTGGGCTGTGTGTTTGGCTGCTGGCAGTCAGGGTGTAATGCTGGAGAAGCCACTGGTGGTACAGCAGATGTCATCTGAAATTCACACAGCTTCAGATCCACTTACGGCTCTTGTCATTGGCTTAAGTATGGTTTAACGAGAGTGGGAGGCCTTCTCTCTGGTGGATTTGCCCCTGCCTTCTCCTCCCCTGCAGGTTACAGTGAGCAGATAAGCACCCTGAGGTTGGTAGAGGGTCTGCTGGACCTGCTATGCTTCTGGATCAGCCAGATGACTTGTCAGTCTCCTCTGAGGGTGGAACCTTCATTCCAGCTCTTAGTGAAGTCAAGAGAAATGTTTTGAAGGCTGTGGTGTTCATCCCACTCACTTATTCAACAGGCATCTGTCAGGGATGATACCTAGCCATGGTGTCACATGTCACTTGCATAAAGTGTATACTGTTGACACAGAACTGTGGAAAAGTGATTTGGATGGAGTTTGACTTCAGGGTGTCCCTGGAGCTGTGGATACAGCGGTGATGTAGGCCTGCATCTGCCTGGGCAAGAGATGGTTGGAGGGGAAGCAGGCAGCTGGTCTTCACTGAAGTCCATTTGCTGTCGAGATAAAATGGTTTTGTGCTGAAAATAATCTTGCACAGAAGTACAGGAAAGGTGTTTATGTAACATTTCCAAACTTGCACAAAAAAAAAAATCCGCTTGAAAATTATTCTGTTCTCCACCCACATTTGAGTGAAGAGAGACACAGTGGCTTTGGCTCAGGCCAGGAGGTGATGGGCTAACACTCAACTCTTCCAGACATTGTTAATCCTCAAATGCTCAGTGACTCCAACAGAGATGCCAAAATGTACGACCTTGCTGCAGGGTCACATTCCCTGCAGTCTTTGCTCAGGGGTAGGCATGGCCTGAGGCCTTAAAGGTTTGGTGTTGTGGTTTATTTTTTTTTTTTTTTTTCCCCTGTGTTAAGACCATGGTCTACCAGCCTTGAGCAGCAAGGAGATGAGGTGAAGCTGCTGAACTGACTGCAATTTGTTTATTTTTAGGGTTCCTACGGTGTTGTGAAACTGGCCTACAATGAGAATGATGACAAGTATTACGTAAGTGTCCCTTTCCTCTGCTCCTTGCTGCTGCCACTGCTCATTCCTCTTTACCCCCGAGAGCTGGGTCCCCTCTGCCTTGCTGCTTTTAACATATGCATTTCTGAGTCTCGTAACATGCAAGGAATTGAACCTCCCTGTTGGGGATGGAGCCGCTGCTTGTGTGTAGTGCCAAATGGGAGGGAGATCAGGTGAGCCATCGTATATAACAGGCGGGAATCTCGGAGGCAGGCTGCAGAAGTGTATCAGTGATTTGTCATGATGTTTTTCTAGCTATGAAGCAGGTCACCTGAAATTAGCAGCATGTGGGTGGTGGTATTCAGCACCTGCTGTGCCTTGGAAGATCGGCCTGGAATGAGCAGGCATGTTTTGTAAGGAAATGGGGGTGTTGATCAGAAAGATGCTGAACAGTGCGGCCCAGCTGGGCAGTGCCTGGTTCCCCTGCATCTTACCTTCTTGCGGGATGCCTCCCCATACTCCGAATGGGACCTTGCTGTCAGGTCATGGGATGTAGGGTACAGGGCAGAAGGCAAACCTTGGCTTTTAAATCCTTTGCTGAGCTGAAGCCAGAGTTGGAGGGTTTCAATTTCAAAAAGACTGCTTATGCTGAAGGCTCCCTCCCTGTTGCTCCCCTTTGAGGGCAGGTGAATCCAAACCATCCCAGCTGGGATTCCTGCAAAATCTGTCTGCAGGTGTGCTCAAGTCCCTGGGTTTGCCCTGTGGCATGTTTTGTTCATGCTGAGGCCAGGAGCTGGACAGCTGGCAAAAGGAAAACTGCCTTACTCTGTGTGTCTGTGCCTGAAGGCTTGTAGAAACAGCTTTCGGCAGTTTCTGGTGAATCCCAGGGCAGCTATCTGCTGAGCAGAGCTGGGTGGTTGCAGTGCTGTTGAACCCAAACCCCACTGCCCTTGACACAGCCCTGCCAGTCTGGCCCTGGGCTTCAGCTGCTGCTCCGTACTGTGTTTGCTAAGAGGGGTCCTGCTCTCGCTGCTGCGATGGAGTGGCCTCATGGGTGGAAGTGGGCCCATCAGAGCACCTGGGCAGGCTTGTGTGCTGCTCCCTGTCCCACTGCACAGAACTGTTGGTCCTGGTACAAAGGGATATAAGAAGATGCCATGGAGATGTAAGGCGTGCTTATTCCATGCCGCTCACCAGCTAGCTTTTCTTCCCTGACTCTTGGATTTACAAGTGACGTATCAGGTTGGAGAGGTTGGGTGGAATTGTATGCCTATTAGTGTTCACTAGCCCTTCTGTGCTTCCAGCAGGCATGAAATTGCAGGAGAAATGTCTTGAAATGAAGGATGGAAGAGATGAGGCAAAAATCTGGACAAGGTGCCCTGGAGCTGGCCAAGCAAAGGAACCACAATTCTTTCCATCTCTTGTCCTTTCCAAGCTGACTCACTCACCGCACCGGAGCGGTTGCTGTTTCCAATGGCTCCCTTTCCCTGCTGCCCTCCAAGTCCTCCCTCCTGTGCCCTGCAGCAGGATGGGTTTGTTCTGCAGAGCGTGATGGTGCCGGCAGTGGCTTCCCTAATCCATCTGTCCTGACAGCTTAGACAGTGCCAGGACCAGCGGCACTAAGTGGGAACACATCGCATAACACTTATTTCCAGCTGAAAATATTTTTGCTTTGAAAATTGTGCTCTTTCCATTTTGATGCTGCCCTTTTGTTCTGGGAATCCCGATGCTGTGTTGCAGGCTGCCCAGGGTGGGCCGGGTGGTTGTCACAGCTCAGCAGGAGAGAGCTGGGTTTAGGTTAGCATTGCCTGCTGCGTTCTTGTCCGTGGTTTGGATGTAGGTTAACGCTGTGGACGTAGATTTAGCTGGTCAAATCAAAGCCAAAAGTGAAAGCCTGTGTCCAGGTTAGCCTGGTGTGTGTTAGTTAATCCCCACTTAATCTCCATTTCTTTTTCTAATCTAAGCAAACACTTTAAAGCTACTGCAGCCTGAGAATGGCTCCTGTGCCTGGGCACTGTTTGAACCTCACTGCCCGAAGAGGGACAGGGCACGCAGAGCCTATTACCACCAGTATTGCAGGGACACGCTCAGGTTCACCCCAATCCTTCTGTTGCAGTGGTTGAGGCAGGGTCTGAACCAGATCTGAGCTGGGACCCTGGGGCTGTGAAGGTGTTCCTGGGAGTTGTGTGGAGTGCTGCAGCAGGTGGAGAGATGGGACCAGAGCAGGAGCATCGGCAGTGTCTGCCTGTGTTTCACTGCAGTGGATGTTGGCATGTGGGAGAGGAGAGGGCAGATGGCTGCACTGCTGCCAAAAGGCTATGCTGCTAAAGTCTGTTTCATGTGCTTGCTACCCTTTTGGCTGGGACAGTGGGAGCTTCTCCCCCTTTCCCAGCTGCAGTCACATGCAGAGACAGCCTGCCACCCCTAATCCTTCCAGGTGCCCATGCTTGTGTGTTCCAGCTGTGATGGAGAGACCTCTACTTTTCTAAGACATTAAAACAGTCAAGGAGCTGGCAGACTTTAAAGCTTCAGAGAAATAGCACATTGCGTAACTGGCTAATGGTTGCTTAGGTCCCTATGCCTCCTGGTGTGTCTGACCTGTGTGCACTGCCAGCGCTGAGATAACTTCCATGCTGCTCTGCTCATCACTTCCGTCTGAGGCCACGTTGCAGCAATGCACCCCAGCCTGCCAGGGGGGTAGCTAATGCAACTGCGTCTTACCAGCAGTTAGTAGAAGCAATTGCAGTTCTGACAGTTGGGGAGGTCTTTTCTGTGGTCGTGTGTTGTCCGTCTGTCTGTCCGCACCCCCCCCCCCCCCATTTAGCTCTGGAGGGTTGTTTTTGTCTCAGTAGTAAAAAGCAGTAACAGATAATTGGAGGAAATCAGCCCCTGGTTGGCCTTTAGTGAGCAGCCCCTAATAACTGATTTGCATGTGCAGTGTTTTAACATGGTTAAATCTGGGTGTTGCTGCCTACTTTATTTTCTTTAAGCTATTGTACTGCAATAAAAAGGAGCCTTTAAAGAAAGCAGAATTTTTTTTTTGAAGTATAATTCAGAATGACTCCTGATTCTTCCTGAGGCATGGGACCCTGGGCTAACTCTCTTAGTAAAGGCAGAGTTTATAGGTACCAGAAACTGAATCTAGCTCCTGTCAAAGCAAAAAGAAAGACTTCTCTTTTAATGAGTTTTAGATCAGGCCTAGAATTAGAAAAAACTCTGAAGGAAAAAACCTAATCACCATATTTGGGGGAAAAATGGAGATGGTTTGTATTTACTTTGTGGGGTTTTTTACCTTCTATTAGAGATGAGCAAGTGCTTCCAAGAGCTTTATCCTTCATTGCTGTGAACAACCACAGTGCTGTGGAGGGCTGTGAAAATGTGCTGACTTACATCAGTGGATGCATGGAATGTATTTAGACCGAGGAAATTGAACTTTCAGCACCAAGTATGTGACCCAGTGCTGCCTCCAAGGAGGAGACCTGATGGGGATGTGGAGGTGGCTCCGGAGCAGAGGTCCCTGTCCTGTGCTTGGTCCCTGCTGCTGCTGGGGCATGTGAGGCTGTTACAGCAGCATTTGTGGGGCTCTGCCAGGGAACCCTTTACAGCTGGAAAGGTTTCAGTATCTCAATTTGCAGGAGTTGCTTTGACAGTGACTGGGGGGGGGGGGGGGGATAAAAACCAAGCTCTGTGAAAAAGCAGCAAATAAAAAGCAAAGTTAAATGTGTCCAGGCGGAGATCTAGTTTGGAGTCATTGTGCTGATGGAATTTGATTCTGTGATGCCTCAGATCATGTCTCCTTCCTATTTTCAATCTCTAAATCAGCTTGCAAAGAAAAGTGGCGATGGACACTTGTTATGCTACTTCTGGACAAAAGCAATAGCATTGTAGGTTGTCAGTGGGTTTCTCTTTTTGTTTTGTTCGGGTTTTTTTTTCTTTTTTAATCTGGTTTCCTAAGAAACAAGATTTGTGTGATTGTGTTCTCTGCCTCTGTTCGTACCTAACAACCTTTGCATGGAGGGCTGTTTTCTACCAACTGTCAATGATGGGGAGAAATTTCTTCCAAGTTTATGAAAAGAGACGGGTAAACAAAGTGCTGCTGCTGAGGAGAAGGTGGCCAGCAGCAAGCCTTGACCTTTATAGCCCCTGGAGAATCCACTTTGGTTGCCATCCAGGCGGGAAGGGAAGGCATGGCTCCTGTGTTTCTCATCCTCTTGCTGACATAACAGCTACTGAACCACTGCCAGCTGCTCTCTGGTGCAGTGAGGACCGGGGAATGACCTCTGGTTTACTTTAGCACCCTGTGCTGTTCAGCAGCGGGGTTGCAAGGGGCTGGGTCACCCCGGCTAAGAGCAGGAGCCCCCAGGAGATGGCTGGAGGCAGGCGAGTGTAGCTGCTCCAGGAAGGCATCGTTGCTGTGGTGTTAGCGTGGATGGGGCACAGCCTGCCAATGTAATTCTGCTGCTGACGTGACAAATGGTGTCTGGGACAAAATGTGACAAATGCAGGAGTGGGATTTTAGGGGCATGACAGCTAAGCCTGTCTGGTTTAGGATTTCCTTTCAGTGCATAGCTTCCCTCTTAACCACTTGATCTGAGGGATGTCACTGTCAGACAGGACAGGTGAGGAAGGGCTGGAAAAGCTCTCTGGTCTGCTCAGCCCTCCCACAAGGTGCTGTCATGCACTAGCAGAGCATTTGGGTGGTTAGTAGTGACCTTTGAGCAACATCCCCACCCTGGGAGCTGCAGGTAGGGACTGTGCACAGGTCTTCTGCCCTTCCATGGGTTTGGGTCTCTTGCAATGCAAGTCTTTCTCACCAAATAAAATGACATCGTAAGTGCTGTGAGAGCATCACAAAGTGATAAATTCCCTTGGCTTGATCCTTTTTATCACCTTCCCTTCCCTCCCCCAAATAATGGCCACTTTGCTGTTGTCATTACCAGGAATGGGATGTGGGCTGGAGGCCTGGCTGTTGTGAAAGCTGCTGTGTCCCTGGCATCCCTCCTCCCCATAAACCTGGGATCTCCTTTCCCTCGGGTGTCCTCACGAAGCAGCTTCCCTGTGGTTTCCAGCTGCAAGGTTGCTAGGAGGAGAGCAGTAAACTTAGATAATAAATGTACATCAAAGGAAAGCTCACGGTTCCTGCTGCCTCTCAAAGGCAAATGTCATGACCCATGTCGATGTCTGAATAGTCGGAAGGAAGGTGGATGCAAGGGCATGTGCGGAGAAAATCTCTTCCAGGCTCCCTCTTTTCCTGAGGAAGCTGAAGCAATGCTTGCCAGTGCAAAGGGAAAATCCCTTGGCTTGGCTCTGAGCTGGTTCTTTATCAGAAAGGCATTATCTGGGTAATTAGCTCTGCCTGTGAGTACAAATGTCTTTGGCTCTTTCATGCATGTGAGCCTGGGAGGAGAGGTTTGCTGAAGCATCCCTGCATTGCTTCCACTATGCACAGCTACAATTCAGGGAGGAAGCCTTGTCCTGCCAGTTTGAGCTGTAATTAAAGTGAGGCCTCACTGCCATGTGCTCTTGTCTCTGCTCTTGTGATAATTAAGTGGCTCTGGCCTGTTCCATGATGAAGTTTGCTCTTCATCCCCTGTTTGCTTTTGAAAGCACAGTGGGACCGGTTCTCTCTTCTGATCCAGCCCTGCTTGCGTAGTAGCAAGTACTGGTGCTTTGAAGTTGGTATAAGCATGTCCTGATGCTTCTTCCACAGCAGTAGAGGTGGTTTACAGTCAGCTCACCTACGATACAGTAACCCCCACTCATCTCCCCATCACCCTTCATAGCATTCTTCAAGGAGTTTGGGTGACAGCAGTAGTTTTTGTTCCCTGTTTCTGTCCCCGAGAGCAATTATTGTCTTTGCTGTTGCTCCTCTCTACCTTCCTGCTCCCTTCAGCCTCTCCCCAGAGCCTGCCCCAGGAAGGACTAGCCTGATGTGGGCATGGCTGGTGGCAGTTGTTCAGTTCCTCAGGCTGCATTCCCCAAGCATTGATGCAGCTTGGGAGCTTTCAGCAGCAAATTGCATCTTCTGTTTCTTCTTTTATAAAAGCTCCTTGCCAGAAGGCAGGGAGATGGGGAGACTCAAGGTGAGATGGGAGCAAGGGGACCCTTCTCCTCCAAGGCTGGTGATGGTTAAAAGAGAAATAGGTCTAACAATTCCTTTGTGGTTTTGTTTTTTGGTTTTGTGGTTTTTTTTTTTTTTTTTTTTTTTTTTTTCCCCCCCCGTAACTTTCATTATGGAGAGATTTAAGTGGGGAGGGTAGGCTTGCTCCTGGCTGTCCTTGGAGGTGGTTGTGCACATCTTGGATCCTCTTTCAGCAGACCATGAATCATTTGGCTGTCTGTATTGGACACAACACTGTGCTAAGTAAAAGATAAGCACTTCTGAGTATGTCTCTCAACACTGTTGTTTCCAACAGTTGGCTTGGGAGCTGTCAGGCAGGATTGAGAACTACACAGTCTCTCTTCTCAATTACATGGGTGCAAATCCAGAGGATTTCACTGGATCAGTACCAAAAATAACAATCCTTTCAGCGAGCCGTGAACCTGGCTGCAGCGGGAGCGCTGATGGGAGGTGAGGATCCTGGGGTGTGTGGTGGCATTGCTGCCAGGAAAAACAGCTCAGGAAGGAGTTTGCTGAAATGGTTTTGGTGACCTGTTCCTGGTGTACGTGTTAAAAACAGGTATCAAGCAGGCAGCCTGCCTTTGTGGTATTAATGCAAAATTCCTTGGCATTTGACTGTGTCCTGTGGGAGTCCTTGGTTAATTATATTTCACAGGGGTCACTCCAGTGTGAATTACAGATTTGGATGCTTAATTAATAGGAGTAACTACCCATTCTAGGGGAAGGAGTGAGTGACCATCCCAGCTCCTGGGGGCATAGACTGTTTTCCTAAGCAAATTGTACCATGAGCTGGTTTGTCATGAAATATCTGCTGGGCCACTTGGGGCTGTTTGAGTGGCTGTCAAAAAGGTTATTAATGCACAGAGCAGATGGAGGTGCAAAGACTGTTTATTAAATTCAGATTGCCTTTTGCCGCTATGCTAATGCCAATTGGATGGCAGGGAAAATTACCCTGACCCTCTCCCTTGCCTCAGCTGCCTGGGTTCGCAACAGTGCCAGCATACGATTGGGTATGAGAAGGGAGGGAAGCTGTTGGCAAAAGCCCACTTCCCTCCCTGTACCTTCACCATGCTCCTGCACAGATGTGACTTTTTCATTTCTGATGGTGCAGGGATGGATGCCTACGAAGTATCTTGTTCATGGTCTTGGGCATGGTGCTGCATCACACTGCAGGTACTCTTCACTGCTCTGGTAGCATGGAAGAGGTTTATGGGGCAAAAATAGCCTCTGGGCATAGAAAAGGTCTCCTGAGGCAACACAGCTGGTGGAAGGGCTGTGTCCTTGCCTTATTCCAGGTCTGTCATGTAGGTTGCAAGGGTCTTAGCTGTATGACCGTGACACTCCAGCCCTTTTCCTTCCTAGACCTTCTGGTAAAGCAAAACATAAGGTGCAGCAGCCTTGAAGTGTCTCTGGCTTGAGGCATGGCCATGGCATCATCCAAAACAGCAGGTGCATAAAGGTCAGCTAGAGGAACCCACCTCTTCCCTCAAGCTCCTGCCCCAAACGCAGAAATTAAGCTCCTTTTTCTTTGTCCAATTTAAAATAAATCAAAGCCATTTATTTTTTCATGAGAAAAAGATGAATGAAACTAATGGTTAGCAGTGCCTTTAGGAAAGCTTGGGTTCAGTGTGTGTGTTGTGGCCACCACTAATGAGGAGCCTACCTCTCTAGGTTGAGGAACAGACCTGAGCCAGTCCCTGATGCCCAGCGTGCTCCCGGGTCACGGCAATGAGCACTTTCGCTCGTGTTCAGTTTTAACACTGCTTTTTCTTCTTCCTTCAGGCTATGAAAGTCCTCTCCAAAAAGAAGCTCTTGAAGCAGTATGGATTTCCACGTGGGTATCTCACATGGTCTACCTCAGCCAATCAAATCTCTCTGTAGGAATGTTGTCCGCAAGGACTGCGGAACTTGGCCTCATTTGAAAGCTGCCCCAGTAGTTGAGGGCTGGTTAAAATGCAGTGGGTAGTGAATGGGCAGGCACAACCATGGGGAAATTCAATGCACTTGGTAATTAGGTTCCTGGCTTTGATTTTCTGAGTCTCTTTGAAGTGCTAACTCTTCCCTATTCACCATCTAGGAAGCCTAATTAAGTGCTGGAAGTCAGGCAGGGTAGATCCTCCTCCTCCTCCCAGGGGCTGTTCTACCCCTTCAGATGGCACCTGGCTCTAGTGGCAGGGCCATGGGACCTGGTAAACAGACCAGGCTGGGAAGCCAGCAGGGGTTGCTCTGAATGGGGATTGGAAATCTCAATTTCAGATGGAGACTAATGCTTTGGGATGATAACAAGGTGACAAGATCTTCCAGAATAGCTGGAGGTGTTTTGTAGAGGGGCCAGTGGCTTCTCACTCCCATGTGCTGGGTGCTGCTGAAAGATTAGGTTTTTTTCACCGTGTTATCACAATTGCAGGTCGGCCTCCTCCCAGAGGGTCGAAAGCATCCTCTGGAGAGCAGCCAAAACCCATGGCACCGCTGGACAGAGTCTATCAGGAAATAGCCATCTTAAAGAAACTGGACCATGTCAACATCGTTAAGCTGATAGAGGTGAGCTGCTTCTCCACCCTAAGCTATACTGAAACAAGTCTGGTTTGTATTGCAATAAAAGGATCTTTCTTCAACTGCTCGTGCTTCAGCCAAAATTGGTTTAAAATATTTGTTCAGAAATTTAGGCTGGTGATTCCAAGCAAGATTGTGCCAATTATGTGTGACAAACTGACATACTTATCCTGCACTTTGGGCTGGTGCCCAACAGAAGGCAGCTGGCTGTGCTGGTAGAAATAGCAGCAAGCTTTGACCAGTGAAACGTGTGTAGACAAGCCTGGGAAGGTGCACAAGTGCAAAGCTTTGGTGCCATTTTCAATATTGGCTGAGGCCAGATTAGCACAAGCAGCACCTTTATTGGTAGGCTGTTTTTCCAAATACAGGCAGAAGCCCAGACTTTTCTGAAGATGGAAAAATCTGTGTCCTTCAAAGCCCCTCTCTCTGCAGGAATCTCTAAATATTAACCTAAGTTGTTCTCAAAGCTCTGCAGCTCAGTACAGTGCACAGGGAACAGTAAAATGTTATTTGATTAAAAATCTCTCTTTTTCCTGCTGTCTTTCTCTTTTTCCCCTTTCCCCTTACCTCTCCATTATCAATTACAGGTCCTTGATGATCCTGCAGAGGACAACTTGTACATGGGTATGTGAGTCATTATATGCTAACAGAACAGCCTGGGCTTAGACCTAGTGATGCAAGTAAGACATACCAGGGCTCGGGGTCAATATTAGGAGGAAACTCATACCAACTTCAGCAGGCTTATTTTTTCTGAAAAGTTAAACACCTGTAAAGGCTGCTGGGATGGAAGGGCTCCTTGCAGTAGGGTAGGGCAGCCTTGTCTCTTAGTAAAGCTGTGCACATCTCCTTGCCATGGGGACACTAAAAAGATGTGACAGCGGCTCTGCCCTCCCCTGTGTATGTCAGTTCCAGTCCTAGAGCCAGGAGAGAAGGGAAGGGTGCAGGATGGTTTCTCATCTTCCTGGTATGAGGTTGATCTCTCCAGACTCCTCCTGTAGGCTGGGGATAGTGGTAGCAACTCTGGAAAGCAGTCTTGTCTCAGGGTGTCCTCTCTGACCCCTGCAGGCACAGCAACCACCCTGCTGAGCCTCAGGACTTGCTAAGATAGCAGCACTCCTGCCTCTGGCCTCTGACCCCAGACTCTGCCATGGGGTGCTCAGATGGGAGGACATAGCTTGCTCTGTGTTTATGCAGAGGGTGAGGAATTTCCACCCATTTTTGTCTTCCTCTCCCCTAAATCTTGGAAGTGCCAACCACAGCCTAATCCCCATTTGGGCAAAACCTGGAGGCACTGAGGTGCCCTCTGAGATGGGCCAGAGGAGGGGGACATCTGACCCTATTAGATCTCTGCTTCCCTGTAATGTTTCCTGATGAGACAGACTCAAAGGCTGCTTCTCATGAAATAATTATGGGATGCTTTTGAAGCTGCCTGCGAAAGGGGGGTCTGCCTAGCAAATGAAGCTCTTTGCCTTTGAAAGGCTGAAGCCCCAGTGGCACTCTGGCAGCATTGCAGAGTAGCAGCCAAGGCAGATGTGCATGTAGTGGGGAGGGCAGCTGAGGCCACTGGTTAAAAGGCCTGAGCTCCTGGGGATGGAGAGAAGGGGAGAGATGAGCTTTTTTTGTTGAATGAAAATAAATGCATGAGGAAGTCAAGCTGCAGAAAAGGAGGAGAGAAAAAAAAAAAAAACAAACCAAACACCAAAACCAAGCTCTGCCTGTGGAGCAAGATAACAGTCCCACAAATGGCAGCAATAGCAGCAGGAAAAGTGGGAGATCTTAGTCCCACTGCGGGTCCAAGAGCGAGCAGTGGCTGTGCCTGTGTTGTCCATGCCCTATCACCTTTTTGCTCCCCTTTGCTCTGCTGGGGATCCTGTGAGTGTTTCAGGCAGAGTGATGCAGGCAAATCAAGTTCCTGCCTCTGCGGTTCCCTTGGTAGCAAGGGGAAGCTGTGAGTGCTCAGCACTGCTCAGGATTGAGCCTTCTGTAAGTGGGTTTCCTCCCTCCTGCTGCTGACCCAGCCAAGGATAACTGTACCTTTCTCCTTCCTGAAATGCTCCCCATGGCAAAGCAAAACTAGAGAAAGTGGAGTTGGCCCTTTGCTAATTACTGCTGGCATTAAGTACTGCTGTGTGCACGCTCTGCCATGTGCTCATTAGGAAGAAAACAGGGTATGGAGGGTGCTGATAGAAAATGGAGCAATCTGCAATAGCACAAGATGGTTGAATAATTAAATGCTGCCACAAGCTGCAGCTTCTTCAACCTGGAGAGCAAGATGAGCTGATGCAGGCTGGCTTTGTACCTTCAGCTGGTCTAACATAGCAGCTGTAAGCAGGGCTGCCCGGTGCTTTGGGGAGGGTGATCTGCTTGGATTTCTTGGGAAGTGCAAGAAATTCCTTAGTAATTCATGAGGAAAGAGCTCTCCTACTGGACTAAAGGCAGATCTTTGTGTTTGCAGAACAGGTCAAAGGCAGGATCAGAAAAACACATTGCCACTAACTGATGCTGGGGCAAGCACCCATTTAACCTCCTAATCAGACACAAATTCATGTGCTCTACAAACCTCAACTCACACCAACAAATCCTTTCCAATTGCTCCTGCCAGGGAGCATTTACCTCTGACAGCCATGTAGCTGTGCTGCTGATTGACACAGCACAAATAGAGCAACATGTTCTTACAGCATCTCGTTCAGTATCGGCAATTTAGGAGAAATATCACACCAAGCACCCTCCCTGAAGGTACTGAATAAGACGGGGCTCAAATCAGCAAGGGCTGACACCGGGAGCAGCAGCAATGTGGTTGATAAATTATCACCTGCTGTCTCCCTGTGTGGAGCTGGCAGGAGGTGGGGATATTTGTCTTTGCTGAAGAGATGTATATTTTCATTTTGCATCCTCTGGTGTCCTTGTGATGGGTGAGGGAAGAGAAGTGAGTGGAGATAAATTGATTTTGCAGGAGGGAATGGGAGCTATGGGAGTGGATGTGTTTTTGTAGATGCTAAAAATCAAGCCCAGTCCCCTCTTCTGATTCATTCATGGTTTGATTTCCTTTTCTTGCAGTGTTTGACCTCCTGAGGAAAGGGTAAGTAGCCCTTCTGGGATCCCTTGTGTTGAAATTTGTGGTGTTTATCATGAGCTTCCTAGGTGAAATGAAGGTTTGATATGTACAGTGGGTCAAACCGCTATCTGCAGGCAAGCGCAGAGGAGGCAAAATCCAGCTGTAGTTGCCTTTGCACTATTATAGCCTGGAATGATGTGGTGAATAGTAATGGGCTGGGAGGACATGTCCTGGTGTCAGGCTTTGATCTGGAAGACAAATTTGATGCCAATTCCCCATCAGGTGCCTGGAAGAAAAAGTTTTAATAGGAATACTCTGCTGGGGTGACAGCTGCATCGTGGCTTCCTCTGGCATAAGGGGTGTGTGGCTGCATCCATATTTACTTGCCACCCGCTGCCTTATTTTGCCCCTAGCACTAACATATTGCGAGAGGCTGATTTATTGGCACGTTTTTCTGTAGCAGGAGAAGTGGTAAAGTGGTGGGAGTCTCTTCACTGCTTTTTGCTACACCTGTGCTGATTCTGGAGCTCTGCAGAGTCACAGTGAGGTCAGGAGAGCTGTGCCCAGGATGGGGGAGATTCTAAAAGGGCTTATTTTTCTCTCTGACCCCATGAACAAGCCACTTGCAGGCTGCTGGCTCCAGCAGGTTGCTGGTGAGAGGCTCCCCAGTCTCCCTGGTGACCAGGCTGATGACTATCCTGTAGCAGAGGGGGAGGAAAAAAAAGTTCCTGTAATCAGCTGTGGCCAGGGAACGTGGAGCTCTGCTGAGCACAGCCTGTCTGCCTCTAGCAGAAGGCAATTAGACTCCATTAGTGGCTCTGCCAGTCCTGCTGCTCACATTATTTCTCCCTGGTTTCAGCAGCAGAAAAATGTGCAGGAAGAGGGAAGGAAGGCAGTGGCAGAAAAATGCAAATGGGAGATGAAGGTCATCAATCAAATGGCAGCAAGGGAGAAGAGAGAAATGCTGCAAGAAGGATTTGCTGCTGGGGGCTGAGCAGAAGAGCCGCAGAGCCTCGTTTTGGCAACAGGCTATTCTCAGCCAGGGTTTGGCTTGCAAGGGCAGTGTCTCAGGAGCACTCCCTTATATCCAGCTTGAGTCAGTGGGCGTATGTCCAAGTGCAAGGTCAAGCTGTGGAGCACAAGCAGGATTAACCCCCAGTGCAATGAAGTCCTTAGCTCCTGCCATTCATCTGCTGGGGAACAGAAGATGCTGACTAGCTCTTACAGCCTCTTTACCCTCAGCTTTCAGCAGGCACAGGCAAAAGAGGGGCTTTTAGAGGATACTGTGCATCTGTCAGCAGTGGCAGCATACAAAGGAAAGGAGAGGAGAAGCTGACCAGGTAACCTCGGCTGTTTAGGGCTGAATGGCTGAGTTCTGGTGGTGGCTGAACCCTGAACAGCAAAATAGATTTTCAAAGCAGTTTAGCACAATGCACTGGAAATATTCCCACTTAACCTTTGAGCCAGTGGTTCATGTCTAGATTCTGCCTTGGTTTAGACTAGCTGCACACTGATGTTGCTTCAGGACTGAGCCTCAGCAGGCATGACATCCAGTGCTCAGCAATGGGCACTCTGTCCCACTGCTGCCTGGTACACCCTGGTGATGCTGGTGCTCACAGCCATGAGCAGCTGTAGCAAGAAACCAAAGGCCGGATCCAGTTTTGTTCTTTTACTACACTTTTCCCATTAGGACTCTCAGTGAATGAAGTGTTTGCCCTATTTTGTGCAGGCAGCAGCAGTTAATTCCAGTGTTGGTGAGGGCTCTGTGGCTTGTGCTGGCTCAGAGACTGTGCAAAGCCACCTGTCACCGCTAGGTGAGCTCACTAATGTAGGCATCACCACATCCAGAAAGGATGGCAGTGCCTCCATCCTGTGTCACAGCACCTGGAACCTTTTGGGACCCTGGCCCACAATGCTGGGGACATGGTGATGGAGAATGTGAAACTCCTCCAGCAAGGAGTGTTACTGCCATCCTGCAAAGTTCTTAGTTACTCTCCCTCCTCCCAACAGGCCTGTCATGGAGGTACCGAGTGACCAGCCCTTCAGCGAGGAGCAGGCTCGGCTCTACTTCAGAGATATCGTCTTGGGCATCGAGTACTGTGAGTACCACCAGCACTGACAGCAGCTTTATAGAGTGTGTGTGTGTTGGCCTCCTGCTCAGCTGGGGAGAAGCTGGTGGGCTGTGAGTCGAGCAAGTGAAGTCCCCTCTAATGGCATGTAATGGGGTTGGCAGTTGGTGGTGGCCCCCACTCAGCTCAGACTTACCCAGGCAGTATCACAGATGCCAGGAGCAGGAGTTCCTTAGAAAGGACATTAGGAAAATAGTGGTTTTTTTTTTTGTCTTCTGTTTATCTCTTTTTGGAGAGTGTCTTTGAAGTCAGTAGCGGAGCCAGAAAATGGGTGTTTGCAGACTGAGTCAGTTAGCTTCAGCTGGAACAAATTGCTGTCTCCAGCTAAGCAGGGCAAGTGCTGGTCATGGGGAGAGCTGGCAAGTGGCACTGGGAGGGCCCCTGCCCTTGTCGGCTCCCTCTGCAGCACCAGTGTCAGTGACTCCTCGTCACTCAGGGCTGTGGCATGAGAGCCCAGAGCTGCTGTGCCTTCCCAGGGAGGTGGTGGCTCGAGAGTGTTTCCAGGCTCCATCAGGAGACTCCAATGGCACGGTTCCTGTTTGCAGCCTATTTGATTATCATTGCTGTTTTTTAGTAAGTCTGCTCTGTGTGGCTGAGGCCAGATTCTTTGCTGAGCGCCTGCCCTGAAGAGTACAAAGAGGCCACAATAGGTCTGTAAATGACAGCAGGGATTTTTCTGGGCCCATTGTAGCTGACATGTCTCTGCTGGCATGGACCTGGCCAGAGTGGGAGGAGTCCCTGAACTGAGGACACAAGGTAGGGTGGTCTATGCGCTGGCATCTTGTAAGCGTGGGCCTCGCAGAGCAGCCAGGGCTGGCTGGTGTTTCCCCCTGTGGACTCTGAGCAGAGCTGGCATGTCTCTGTAACCTCTCACTCTCCACAGCAGGGGATGTGAGGCTCTTGGGTGGTGCGTTTTGCTCACTGCTAATCAGCAGACCTTGTGCTGCAGGCTTCGTGGCTGGGCTTCTCTTCTGACCTGTGCCTGCAGTGGGAGGATACCTGTAAAATAGCTCGTTGCTTTCTTTTCTGTAAGACAGATCTCTGAAAGTAGCGAGCACAGTAGAGTTGGGCACTTATGAGTGCAGGACACATCCGTACCATGCAGGAGGGTGTGGGTCAGAGGGCCTGGTGCTGTGGTGTGGTGCTGGTAGCTGGCATTACTCCCATGCTGTGTCTAAACGTATTACACTGCATATTCCCACTCTTTATGGGCCTCATACCACCATTGTCACCAAGTCAGAAGGCACAACTCAGATCACCTGTTGCTTACCCACATTAGCCTGAGCCTCTTCTCTCCCTTCTCCAGCAGAAGGTCTCTGCCTTTATTCCCCAGTGCTGCTCCTTGTGCTGGAGCAGTTCATGCACAGGGTGCTACCAGGGACTCGTGTAGCATGGAGGTACCCCTGAGCTGGCTGGTCTGCAGTTACTGCTTGTGCACCAACCGGATGCATTGTCAGACAAACTGCTGGTGAGCTGCATTTCTCTTTGTGTGTGTTTGATTCTGCTGTCCTTCTTGTAGACTGCCTTCCATAAAGTTTAGTGATCTGGTCATAGACGGCTTTCTCTGCGTGTTGATGCAGTAAAGAATCAACCATGGTTGGATGGCTGAATGAGGAGGAAGAGTTGATACAGCTTTTTCAGAGGCAATTCATGCCTCGCAGATCTTCTAGTTTTCCAGAGGAGACAACAAACATGTAGACAAGGTGATCTTGTTACTCCGTTGTGTTTCAATTGCCAAATTAGATCCATTAACAGTAGCTCATAAAGAAGCTTGTAAGTCTCTTTGGTTGGATGGCCTTTTGTGGATTAATAACTAGACAATCAGGAAAGTAGGAATACAACTTTTACAATGGAGAAAAGTCACTAGTGCAGTTAAACAGGAATCCGTAATGTGGCCAGGGTTGTTCAATATATTCGTAAATTACCAGAAAAAGGGTAGAATACAAAAAGAGATTGGTGATGACATCTAATTATTCAAGATAAAAATTCTTAGAACTGACTGCAAAGACTGGCAGGAAGATGCCATGATAGCAAGTGATGGCATGATAAAATGGTAGATAAAAATCCATGTTGCTGACTGCAGGGTAATACATGAGTGGGAGAAACAACACTAAAAATACATACATCGTGACAGGCTCTAAATTAGCTGTTCTCACTCAGACTTTGCTTTGGATAGTTCTCTTGAAAATGCTAGCCCTTTACTTAGTGGCAATCAACAAAGCTAACAAGATTTGGGAAATTACTGAGAATGGAAGAGAAGAAAACAGAAAATGCCATTATACAGTTATTTGTCTGTATCTAAGAACTCTTACAAATCCAAGGAATAGAATATTTTGTACAACTTGGCTCAGCCTGTCTTAGAAACAGCTCTCTAAAACTGAGAAAAGCCTGAGAAGGATGGTCAGGGTGGTCCTGGAACATCTGTGCACAGATAGAACATCTTCTGTGCAGAGATAAGACCAAAGGAGTGATATGATAGAGGCTTATAAAATCCTAAGTGTCAGGTAAGCGGTGAACAGGGAATGAATCGTCTCTGAAAAAGCAAGAACTGAGCGGTAGCAAACAAAATAATTAGGTAGCAAGTTTAAACCAGGAGGAATTACTCTTTCATGTAGCATGTAATTAAACTGATGTTCATAGCTAGAGGAGATAGTAGGTGCCAGAACTAAATGGGCTCAAAGTGATGACACAAGTCTGTAGTAGACAAAAGCATGAAGGACCATGAAATATAAGGATGCAGGGAGAGTTTGCCATTGGGCTGCCTAAAGCAGAGAGTGTGGGTACTGAAGGTGTTACCTCTCTCTGCCTGGTGCTTTTCCCCAAGCTATTGACCCCAGCAGGAGACAGGGTGCTGGCATAGGTGGCCTTTGGTTTGGCTCTTCCATCCAGCAGCTTGTCTACACCATCCTTGAGGTTATTGCTGTGCTGACATGACAGCAGAGGTAACTGCCCTGTGCCAGGTTCCTGGAGGCTGATCTAGGTTAGCTTGGCATCTCTCAGGCATGGCAACTTTTTATAAACCTGGCTTACTTTGGCAGTGCAAACACACAGTTTTGGCGGCAAATCTGAAGGCAGAGCAGCCAGCAGGGAGAGATGAGGATGCTTGAGCAAGCGATCGTCATCCCCAGTCAATGAGCAGTGCAAACTGTGAAAGGTCAGACGTGTGAGACAGAGCCATGTCACCTTCCCTGTTTAGTCCAAGGTGAGACTTTTTCTAACTGTTTCAACCTTAGGCATTAAATACCTGCTTCTTTCACAAACCAGAAAGAGTTTCAAGTGTGCTTGCAAAAAGCCAACGTGTAGCTGTGTCAAACTCAAAAGGAATGTTTTATGCTGCAGTATTGCATTTAGCCATGTCTGCCTTCATTTCGTCAATCTCTGGTGGTCCCTGCGGCCTCAGCAGCTCCTTGGAGCTAAAGCAAACCCCCCACTTCTACAGGGCTTTTGTTGAAGACTCACCTGGTTTCAAACACCTGCAGAGAACAAGTCTCTGAGTGTGATGGACATTGCCAAGGTGGAAGGTGGTTTGCAATGCCCTGGTTCATCTCCATATTGAAATGCAATACCACCTCATTTTGTTTGTCCAAAACCAGTGGGTAGGAATGAAATCAATGTTTGCAAGTCTGATGGTTCAGAAGTTTTCCAGGTACTGCCAAAATCAGTCAGGTCACTCCAGGAAGTCAGTGGAAATGTATATATGTATGTGGAAATGTATATATGAATGGGAAGCACAAGACTTTTTTCAGTAGAGTTTGAAGGGTGATGACTGCAGCTTTTTGTATTCTCATTAGCATTCATATTATAGCAGAACCTATATGCCTCAGCTGGGAGATCCAAGCTCTGCTGTGCTGAATGCTGCTGGTGTAATAGTTACTGCTCGGAGGAAACTTTAAGCTTAGAAGATAATGAAAAAGGAAAAAAAAAAAAAATCAAAGTGTGGGTAGTCCTAGGAAGAGGGAGTGAACCAGGGCAATAAATTATAGGATGCCCAAGCACTCCCAACAACAGGAACAATAGGATGCTTTATTTTGGGCTATTGAGTAACCACTTATTTTATTAGCGAATGAAAGTTAAAAATGGTGTTCTCTCAGAACTGCTGGGCAAATGCATGGCAATTATTATGTAATTACAGAGGAAAAGTGCACCGTTTGTGCACGCTGAAGGAGAAGTGTTGCCAGGCAATCCAGTGATTGCAAGGTAATTTTAATGTAAGCATACATAATTGTTATGTAATTTGGGAGACTCAATAACCATGCAGCTGCTTGAAGCTCGCAGTCATCTCAGCAGCAAATGCATCATTGCTGGTTGGGTTTTATTAAATTAGAAGTTGCAATCTGGATTCCTGTGGGAGCCTACAAGGCATTAATCCAGGCCAGTGTGCTGCCCTCTGAATGGTACGTGGTGAGCAGGAAGGGGATGCAGGAGCCAAGCCGATGGAGGAGACATGGGCTGACCTTTTAAATTACTGGAGGTGGCATGTGGTCCGTGGCTGCTGTGTGTCTGTGGGGACTGGATGCCACTGGCTGTTAATGATGCTTGCCTGGGGTGGAGGCCTCCTGTGAGAGGGCTGGCTCTGGAGAGAAGTGTTTGGTGAGAGGCAGTGGTCAGTGTGATGAGAGCAGAAACTCCCTGCACCAGGTGGAAAGCCTGGCTTGGGCACGGTGGGAGGCAAGGACAGATTCTCTGGAGAGAGCCGAGAGCTTCCCCATCTAGGCAGTGGCACAGTGCTGCCTTGCCTTGTCGACTGCTTTTAGATGGGTCTCTGGGTTTAGTATGTTTATTACTGGGAAGTGTGCTTTGATGCATGCACAGTCCCAGCCTTGTTCATTGAGCAATGAAGGACCAGAGGCAGGTTCAAGGTCTGAGAGCCAGGGAGATCTGCCCATGCTAGAGTATCCCTTCCTCTGGTCCCAGAACTGCTGGGAAAATATTTTAAGCTTAAGTGTGGCAATATTAACAGTTCGCCTGTTCTGTTTTCATATGCCTGTCTTAAACGTGGGCTTAAACCTGAACTTCAGGAGTCATTTAAGCACATGTGAACTTTAATTTCTGTCCTGGTAAAATGGGCCCTATGAAGGAAAGTCCTTTTCCTTCTGCTTGCAAGACTTCCCCAGCACTGACGGCATTGCACATACCCCCTTGTGAACTGGGGAGGCAGGCTGTCGTCTGTGTGTCCTAAGTACCACTGGAGTGGTCATTTCAGAATGTACTTAAGTGCTTTGGATGGAAAAGTTTTTTGCTGGATCATTGGTGTCATTAACTAAGGCATGTGCTTAAGCATCTTTGTGAATTGGGGATGTGTGCAATTACCTCCCTTTCCGCTTCTAACTTCCCTCTAGTCGTGCTTATCTGGGCTTATTTAAGCTTCAGTCTCCGTTCTAGTAAGGCAAACATTGCTTTCACAATGATCCTCAGCAGAAATAGATGTGCTGGATAGCGAATAGTCACCAAAGGAATTAATGGTTGTAGGAGGAGACAATCCTGAAAGCTGGAGGTGAGTACAGTGCTCCCCTGCAGAACCAGGCGGCTGCAGGTCAGCTCAGGGTGTGTCGGAGCTGGGACCCAGCAGCAGCACTGGCCAGGTGGGCATGTGGCCATGCACCCTACAGAATGCCTTCCAGCACCCCGGGATTGGTGGCTCAGGCATTTCCTCGGCCAAAGGTTGTGTTTTTATCTAACAGCCTCTTGTTCCATTCATTTGTCCAGTTCCTCTTTAAACTTGTGTAAATCTTTTTGTCTGCTACCTCCTAGTTACATACTGTGGGGTGCAGTTCCCATTTGGGGTTGCGTCTGATCATGCAGGTTTCAGCTGATGCCAGGAGTGACTTAAGAACAATCGTGCCCTCTCTGTGCCACCCCTGGTTTATAGACCTCAAACACATCTTAATTCGGGGTGGCTTTTCAAGGCTGTGGAGTGTCTGTGCCAAGTGTCCTTCCACTCCTTTCACCATCTGTTAGAAAAAGCAGTCCTGGAGCCCCCCAAGCCTTATTAACTGAGGGCACAACAGTATTTCAGAGTTATCTTCTACAGTAAATGTGGCTGAAAATACTGCAGGAGTTGACTTATTCCTCCATCCCCATCCCCCTCCCCCCCCCCTCAAAGCTTACAGGTTTGCTGGGAAAAGACAGTTATTCTGCTGTCTTATTTCTGATATCCTGGATATGGTGATACCTGAATACAGATTTGACTTGAGGGCAGTAAAATTTCCTTCTGGATTGACTGAATGGTAACTTATATTTGATAACTGCACAGTAAATGGGTTTGCTGAGTGAAGGTGAACTTGGTGTCATGCCAGTTTGCTTTGGCAGACGAACACTGGAAACCAGTACCAGGTGAAGCGTGAGACAGGAGGATTTTCTTCCAGTGTCAGGTTGCTGTCTCCTGGCCAGAAATGTTTTCTTTATTGTGAGCAGATGTTTGATTCAACACAAGAAGTAGATACCTTCAGCTCTTCTCCAGTGGCAGGAGACATACATGGGAGCTGCAGGAGAGCTGGTGAGAGAGAAGCGTACTCCATCAAAAGACATGAGGGATGTGCCATGCAGGTATCCCAGTTTTGTTTTAGAATTGGGACGCAAGTAGATTTGTTTAGTAGGAGCTGAAGTAAGGACTAATAATTAGCAAACAAAAGGTCTGTCTAAGCAGGTAGCCTGGCTGTGACACTAGCCAGGAGCAGACACTTAGCACACAACACGCACACAAGCTTGACCCAGGGGAAAACCCTGCTGACTTGCACAGTCAAGATGAAGCACAGCAGCTGTCCTTTCTGCTGTTTAGCTGCAAGCTCTGTATTTTATCTGGCTCATGAGAAGCTGAAACAATTGCTGTCAGCGTGGCTGAAAGGAAGAAAAAATGTTATTTCCTGCATTCTCTGTAGAAAAGGCACAATTTCCCTACTGCAACTGTGTCTAGGGAAACTAAGGGTGGGAATTCTGGTCCCCTTCTGAGAGGAATGCTTGTCTCGTCTGTATGAGCTATGGGGTTGAAGCTAAAGCTGTTGGGAAGTTACCTTTCCAGGAACAGTTCTCTGCAGGGTGTCTGTATGAGTGCCTGCAATGCTCTGGAGCCTGGTACGCTAAGCCTAGAGTAATAACGAAGTGCCTGATGTGCAGATGAAAACTGGCTTTTCTGAGATAAGACTTAATCTACTTGATCATCGATATGTGAGTATAATTTCCATTATCTTAAAAGGAAATTTAAGCAACAGCTGAGTCAACACAGGCTTGTGTATTCTGAAGAATAGCTACTGCAACATAAGCCCAGATTAGGTGCTCTCAAGCATCAGTGGTGTAGATGGGTTTGATCTGGTTGGCTCTTGGCAAAGGTGAGTTCCTCAGACCTCATATTGACGTGGGCCAGCAGAGTTGGGACACCAGTCTGTGATGGAGCTGCTGCATGCTCTCCTGTGACTCCCAGCTAGATCCATCTATACCTCTGTTCCCAAGTGTGGAATGGAGACCTGCTCCTTCCCTGCTCCTGCCTCTTGCCTGTGCAAGTTCAGAGCTGCTCAAAATGGAGCATGGCAGTGGGGGCTGCAACTACAGCTGCAAGGTGCTGGCTGTTATAAATGACACCACCAGGAGAAGAGGGGCTGGCTTGTGTTTTGTCACTTGCAGAGCTCTAGTTAAATGATAAAAATAATAAATAAAAAACCTTTCATGTAGCTGCAGGTGTTGCTGATACTGATCGATGAGGACTCTGTGTAAGAGTGAGAGTAATTAGCTGTTGGAAAAGATAAGAGATATGCTAGAGCCTCTTAAGGAAGATCAGGCAGGGGTTGGGGGTGGTTCTTGTTGTTCGATGCAGTTATGTGATTGTGCTTGGTGTTCAATGTATCCCAGGGCACAGACTGCACAGTACTTGCTGCACGTACCCTGTTTCCCACTTTCCCACTGGTCCCTTGATCACTGGCATGTGTGTAGCTGTGGCAGGAAGCTCTGCATGTCCTCTGTGACTGGTGATATGGTGTGCTCATGTGGGCTGGAGGACAGGTGTTGGCAAGGCTACGTCTCCATCCTCTTCCTGATTGCTTCCTACCAGCAGTATCCTATACCTTATCCCTTCTGCCAGGAGCATGGTGGGCAGAGGGGTGCTGAAGATGGACCACAAATAGAAGCTGAAGTCTTCCAAAGCACTTGGGCAGTGCTGAGTGTTGGGGTCCCCCTTTGTAAAACCTGGGCTGAAGCAACATATTCAAGTGGCAGAGTTTTGATGGATGCGGCAAGAGAGTGGCAAAGTAGTCACTGGAGCTGGGATCCTCGCCCCAGCTGCTACATGAAACCCCTGCAAAGAGCTGAGCATGGGAGGGGAGGTGCTCCCCTTGCACAATGCCCTTCACCCACATCCTTTGGCTCTTTATCAGTGGAGCATTGCAGACAAGTACAGAGGCTTGCTTCAAAGAGCAGGCTTCTGTTTTAAGCTCTGGTTGGTGGTGCAGTGTTTTCCTTGGGAGGGTGTTAAATCATTTCTTTGCTACAGGGGTGATGTGAGTAATACTAAGCAGACTCTGCAGTAGCACCATATGGATTGCTTTTTCCCATGAATGGGAATGGGATTCTGTTTTTAATCAAGTATAATTCACCATCAGCCTCAGTAAATAGCAGGATGTGTCAGTGCAGTGCAAAGTTTTACATGTATAATTTTTAAATGGGCTTTTAGCAAGTTAATATTAACCTGCTGGTGCTCTAAGGTTTCTGGAAGGGAATGCTGTGAAAGGCACCTTTTTTTAAAAGGACCAAGGAACATTCTTTCTAGCGCTCCTATCTCTGCTCCCTCTTGGTCTTCACTGGGCGTTAATCTAGGCAGACAGTTCCCATGCGTTTGCTTCTGAATGAAAAAGAAAGCCTATTTAGTCTCCGAATAGCCTGCGGTACCTAGAAATGAGGAGCATTTGTGAAACGAGTTGCACATTGTGGAAAAAGCTGGCTTGTCCTACCAAAGGCAGCCAAGAGACTGAACAGAAAGAAATTATGTGCTCAGTGAGGGTTTGCTAATGAGCAGTGACGGAACAGGGAGGCAGAGCGGCAGGAGACCTTCGGAGAGCCCAGGCAGGGCTGTGCTGCACACACAGGCAGGAGCCTGCTGGCCTAGCAGCAGAGATCCTTCCCAAAATCTGCCCCTTTCTCCAGCCCCATCTGCTGTACCACAGCCACTGAGGATTCTCCCCTGCCTGAATGCCGCTTTGCGATACAAGTGCCGCAGGATCTCTAAGCCACAGCATGGTTTACAGCCGTGTTGCTCCAGGACCTCGGCCCTGCCGAGGGGTACAGCTGAGTGGCGCGATACTCTTGGGGCAATGTGTGTGCTAACAGCAGTGATGATACTTAGCGTACTGGCTTTCTGCAAGACTTTCATTTTGTAGTTATTGAAGTCATTTGGCTCTGACTATCGCAAGCTTGGTTCTGCAGGGACGCTGACCCCAGTTCAGAGGTGCATAAGCCTATGCTTTCTTTTAATACCATTCCCACGTCACCTGCTGGCTTTTCGCAGAGATGATGTTCAGCATGTGCCAAAGCAGTGCCCAAAATGGGCATGTTTTGTGACCTGGAAGTACAAGCTAGTTGCCCATTCCCTATGCAGTCAGCACCCAGAGTGTTTGCAGGCTTGAAGGCATCTGGATGGCAGAGTACCACCAGGCAGTTGTGACAGCCTCTTGGCATTTAAAGACACTGTCTTGTTGTCTAGGGCCAAGGATGAGATACCGTGTTAGTGGTGCTGATGAAATTGAGAAGTGGGTACAGGCTGCCTGAAACTGTTGAAAGGATGTGAGTAATCCAGGTGTGCTGCTGGGGAGGCTTTCAGAGAGTCCTTCCTGGGACAAGGTCTGCTGTAAGGACCAGCTGCAAGGTCACAGGTATCTTTTCATGTAGCTGCAGGTGCTTTTTTTTTTTTTTTTTTTTTTTTTTCCTGCCCCTGTTGGGAAGGTGTGAAAGCCAGAGAAGTGGGCAGCCCCCGCATGGCACGCTGCACATCCTCACTGCTCTGAGAAACTCTGGATTACTGTTTTGTACATAAACACAAATTATTGTATCCATGCTGCTAATAGCAACTGAATTAAAATACATTGTAATGAAGAAACAAAACAAAGCCCTGAAAAGCCAAATTTTCAATGAGACCTTTTAATTTGGGTAGTTGTTTCATATGGGCTCAAATTTGAACACCTGAATACGGGTTCATCCCAGCTGCTGTGGGCAGTAGGTGCAGTATACCTGCTAGAGCCTCTGTCTGAAATCGAGGACAGAGGAAGATGGTCCTTTCCCAACTGTTGCTCGCACCCTGAGTGCTCTGAAACCTCCTCTGAGTTATATCTATCCACCACATAGCGTCAATTTTCAGCAGGCTTTTCTTGGGTGTCTGTGCTCCATGCCCAAAGTCAAGAAACAGTCTAGACTTTTAGGCATGATTTCCCTTGTTTCTGAGCACCCTGGGGCTCCAGAGTTTGACTAAGCCCAACTTCAGATGGGCTTGGTCAAGCTTTCTAACACAAGTTGTGATGAAAATGTTGTATGTGGGCCCTCACCTGTCCTGCCTGCTTCATTCATAGAGTGGCTGTGAAGTTTTTAGCAAACACATATTTCTAATGTGCTTTGGGATCTTTGCCTAGATGATGCTTTAGAAATCCATGGGATTGTTACTCAGATGCAAATAGGCTTGAAATACTGTTACCTTTCCACTGAAGTGAAAGATGGGTCTAATAAAACTGAATTTAATGGAGCGCTGCAGAATCAGATTCCTCCTAACAGTTCTGTAATATCTTACATGGTTTCATTTTCATTATGAAGAGGTATTGATCTATTTTTTGAGCCTGGTCTGTCAGCACAGAAAGTGCATAGCATCTCAGAAGTTGTTCCAGAGAGCTGCTGACCTCTGCTGTAAGAGCAAAATCCTTTCCACGTAAAAGCAACTTGTGGGACCATTTTGTCAGTTTGCCAAAGCAGCTTCAGTAAAGTGCTCTGCTTTGGCCAGCTCAGCATCGATTTTAACCTTGGGAGGGAAGCGGACAGGTACATTTGCATGGGAATGACTGTTTTTTGGCTGTTGATGTCCACCTTGTGTGTGGCATACAGGTCATGGGAGGGGAGAACCGATGGGATGATCCTTCCCAAGGCTGTGTTCATCCAGTACTTACATCCCTGTGGCTGGACAGTGTGGATCTCAGGGCAGTCTTGCTGGAGCCGACATCTGCCTGCTTTGTGACTTTTTTTGTAATGTTGGAAGCAAAATAGGCAACGCCTCGTTGTGGCCAGTCTCTTTGAGTAGGACACGGAGTAGCTCAAAGTTCCCTCTGGAAAGCATGGACTCAGCTTAGGGGTTCCCAGTTCCCCATGGTGAGAATTAAGAGAAGGTCACGTGTTCATTTGAAAGAAAATCCCCAAACACTCATGGAGCAAATGTAGATGTGGTGATACAGATATTTAGTTTATGGTCCTTGAATGCGCATTTGGGGTTTTATTTGTGTTGAAAGCGCTTTTCCTTCTCTACTGTGCCTGATGCAGCCCTGCTGCTGTTCCCTAGTGGCTGTGTCACAACGTGTCCTTAGTCCCAAGGATGGGACAAGAGTTTTGTTTCTGGGACCTCTGGTCCTGGCTTCCAGTGACACTGAAGAGCAATCCTAACAAAGTTGCCTTTCCTACCTGCTGCTCTTATGTCTACAGAGGGAAGGAACTTGCTCCCAGATGCTTAGGGCTGGTAAAATTAGAGGCCTAATTTGTGATTGTGTTTGACTGTGGCTATCACCTGCTCCCCTTGGGTGACTCCATGGGTTGTGTGGCTGTCCCTTCAGTACAGTCATTAGCAGTCTGGAGGGTATCATTAGTGGTAGGCTTTTATTTCTGAGACACTTAGCTCTCCCTCTGGAGTTCTGCAGGGATAACACCACCTTTTCCTCTGTGTGTTGTGCTGGAAATGCAGATCATGCTGGTTTAACAAGTACCTTCCCTGCAAGACAGCTCTGTCCCTGGGCTCGTTTCACAGTGTGTGTCACTGCAGGTACGTCCTGCTGCTCAGCCAGTCAGCCTTTGGCCAGCCCTGCTGAATTAACTTTCTTGCTGTTCTCCCCGCAATGCGTTACCTGCAAGAGATCTGGACTTGCAACAGAAGTTAGTGGGTTTGAAAGTTTTTCTGCACTTAGTGGTGTTGATGTCCTGCAGATGAGCAGTCCTGCTTACTTTCTACAGCTCTCAAACAAGCCAATATTTTTCCTATTGCTTACAAGTGGACTTGAGAATGATTTTGGGGGAAATCTTTTACTCTTTCTGCAGCTCTGTATTGTGCTGAACTGTACCAGTGGCAAGGCACAGCACAGGAGAGGATAAGACCATGCATTTTGAAGGCTGAAGCCCATTTTGGATAGCTGTGCAGGAGAGGACACCCACAGCAGCTGGCAGACAGGGACTTTAAGAGTTGTATTTCTTTGGAGCAGAAAAGCAATTTCAGATTGCCTTCATCAGGTTAACAGCTCCATACCAAATCATTTCTTGGCAGATGTGAGCTCCTGCTCTTACAATTTTTATAGCTGTGGTGGAGCCTCGTTCATTTACACCAACTGGGACTTGGTGCACAATTCTTGTCTTCCATCCTTCTCCCTTCATGGCTACTGCCTCTGCACAAGGCAGCTGGGTAGGGGAGAGGATTTGCAGATAGCATAAGTCTTTTGAGCCAACTGGCACAAGACTTTTGTTACATTCACCCAAACAGCATGGCAAAGCAGCACAGTGTATGGGTTGAACACTACTCTCGGCATCGCCACTCCTGATCTGGCCAGCCACTTCCCCTCTGTGCCCATCTCCTTCCTATCCCAGTTTGTTATTATTTAAATCGGGGGCCAGGTTTGCAGAAGCGCCTGGCTGACACTGCATTGCAAAGCCCTGGGATGTGTCAGGCTCACTTCTGAAAGCTCAGCCTGTGCTTCTTTGCCCCACAGGCACTTGTGCTAATTTTCTCCTGCGAGCAGTCGAGGTCAGAGACTGTCACTGTCCCATACGCTCATGTCAAGCATGTGGATGTTCTGGTCTGGAAGGCCCAAATGTTTGTTGGCCCAAGTGTTTGGCTTAAATTTTTGCAGAGGATGTGTTTTCTTATTTTGTTGTTCAACATTCATATTTTTCCTGTGTCTAACAGTCAGCAGTGCCCAGACCTGCTGGGTACCAGGCTGAGATGGGCACTGAACAAACACAGAGCATCTGGCAAATGGCCCGTGTTTTTCCTATACTTCTATTAGATTGCGCAAAGGCAGGGAATGTGTTTTACAAGACTAATAGTTATTTGATACGCGAATTGGTTTGTGGCTTTGTCTGGTGGGTTTTTTTTTTCCTTCCCTGTATGGAAGAAATGATAAAAAGAGTAGAGTACCTGCTTGCCTAGTGTAACTCACTCAATTTTCACAGACTTAGCTCCAGAGATGTACTTGTATGGCCCACGTATATTGGTGGCCTGTATTTTTTTTTTTTTTTTTGAGGCATTGGGAATTTTAGCCCTGTGGTATCAGACATGATACCAGCCACCTGCCTGAAAGGAAGCTCATCTCCTGAGGGGAAACTTCACTCCCTGCCTTGCTTTTTTTTTGCTCTCCCTATATTACCATAATGAAATGTCAGCTTGCCACCAGCTTTGCTGTGGAGCAGATGTCTTCGCGTAATTACTGTTGTTGCAGGGTTTTCAGTGTTTATCCTGACTGTCTAGCTGGGCTGTTACAGCATTAACTGGCTCACATCACAGCGTGGCCATGCAGTTGCTGCATATCTGGAAGAGGATGTAAGCGCCAGTGTTCCCCGGTGAGTTTGTGTCTGCTGGGTCTCCGGATCAGTTCTTCAATGCGCCAAGGACAGCATCCCCCAGCAGTGCTTTAAACTAAGGAGAGGTCCTTGCAGAAAACGTGTCTGCAAGTGTGGCTTCTTCTCGGACACAGCCTGCTGGAAAGCTGGCTTGAAAAGAGCAGAAGTGTTACATGGAGTTTGTTCTTTCTTGGTCCTAAAACACAAGCTGGGATGCTCCATAGGGCAGGCTGCTCTTGTGGCAATGTGTTGACCAGGTTTGTACAGCAGGAAAGGGTTAGACCAGTGTTCTCCCCCACCCAAATGCATATTTCATAAGTGATATGAATAGTGCTCATGGGGAGGTATAAAAACAAATGTGCTCTGTTTGCAAGAAGGAAATGTGAAAATGGTGGTTGGGGCCAGGGGAGGAGGGAGGCTGTGAGGGGTCCTGTTCCCCTGGGAAGGGCACTAAAGACTTAAAGGACTTCCTCTCCTGTTCAGTAAATTCCTCGTGGGTTTTCTACAGTTCTGCTTTTGGGGTCATTTAGTGTTCTGAAAGTTGGGGTGGTTTTGATTTTTAAATTTGTTCTCCAACTTCTCAGAAGTGGGCCACTTTCCTACAGCTCCCTGCTGCTGCTTCACTCAGCGGTGCAGAAAGGGCTTTCTTGCAGCTGCAATATTGTTTCCCAGATAGCTTGTAACAAGAAGGACTTTTTTGTCATTGTTTTCAGTGCATCTCGGCCTCCAAGCTCTTTGCAAGTGTTTCTTTCATTTTGGACATAAAAGCAATTCAGCTGGTGGCCATGGTTGGCCTCGTGGAGCTCGGGCAGAGCTGGAGTCTTCGGAGCCTCGCAGAGCGAAGGGCCTTGTGTAGTAGCAGCCTTCTCTCTGAAGGGCTGCATGGCGGAGGTTTGGCCACGGCTCTGGGTGCAAGAGTGGTTGGAGTGGCTGGCAGCTTTGTGTGGTGGTGTGGATTTGGAGTGATACAAAACAAGTTGAGGTTGTTTCTCTATTTGTTGGCTTCATTGTGAAACATGGCTAAAGAGAGCACCTTTTTGGGGGTGCTGGCACCAACCAGCTGTTGATTGCTCCATGGTCAGAGGCATCTTCAGAGCTGGTTTCTGAGCTGTTGGCTGGCCTTGGCACTCGGCTGCTAGCTGCCTAAATATCTCCTCCGGGCCTGTTTCATTCTGCCTTTGGTTCTGCCCCCTTTGATTAGCTTTATGGCACTACAGTTTCAAAATAAATGAATTAAAAGCTAATTTCTTTATTTGGATCCCATAAACTTTTAATACAGCAAGTGGCCCCATCCATCAACTGGTCCGATGAGGCCAAACAAATCTGAAGGATCTGAGCGATTTCCTTCTCTAGCAGCTCTGCTCGGCCCCACTGGTTGAGCTGTTTCTGGGTTCATGTCCGTTCTTTGCATAATTACTGGTGATGGAAGTATGAGTGTTGTATTCTGGTGTACATCCCAGTGAGGCACCAAAAAGGAATGGCTACAGGAAATGCCATTTCTACTACATTATATTGCATATCCAGCAGCAGCTTTGAGTGGGGTGCCTGAGGTTGTGCCTTTATTTTCATCTTCCTGGAAAGGTTTCCCCTGGACGTGTTGGCTGCTGTGGCAGATCATGCTCCTGTTTTTGTTTGGTTTTTTTAGTGCACTACCAGAAGATCATTCACCGGGACATCAAGCCTTCCAACTTGCTCTTAGGAGATGATGGACATGTCAAAATCGCTGATTTTGGAGTCAGCAATCAATTTGAAGGGAACGATGCCCAGCTATCCAGCACGGCAGGGACACCAGCGTTCATGGCACCGGAGGCCATTTCAGACACTGGCAAAAGTTTCAGTGGAAAGGTAGGTTTTTGCTCAGAGTCTTCTGGGACCTCCAAGTGTGGCGGCACAAAGGGCAGCACCACACTTGCATTCTTTAAGTGTTGCCCACCCAGGAATTGTGGTGGAGATTGGCGTGGTTAAGTAAAACCAAAGCTCTGATTCTGTGTTCAGTCCAGTACAAACTCAGATTGGTCGTTCTCTGGAGTGGGCAGACTTTGCTGTGGATCCCTGCCCAGACAGGAGCCATGTTAGAGCCCTTTTCCTGCCCAAAGGGAAAGGAGGAAACTCTTGATTCCCTTCCAAAATAATCAAGAGGCACTGGGAGCTGCTGGGCACCAAGGTCATATCTTGATCCTCTGAAAGTGAGGGGCACTGCTGAGTGCTGTAATGCAGACATGGGGATAGAGTCTAATGGGGGTTTTGTGCCTGGGAGAAGACTTGTGAGGTTCAGCCTTGAGTGATGTAATCTCCTGTAAAGAAGGGACTGCTTGCCGGTCACCGCGCTCCACAACAAGGACAAAGGAGGCAAGGTCTGGCCCAGCACAGTCCTCATTCCCCAGGCAAGCTACAGATGCATTTAGGAGCCCAACTGCAGAGAGACTCTGCACAGTAAAATACAAAATGTTAAATGCATACAAATAATGTTCTGTGAATTAGTGGGAAAATCCAGCTCATTCAGATCATCTGTGTTGCATCTCATTTACTGCC
This sequence comes from Vanellus vanellus, assembly GCF_965231255.1. Taxonomy (NCBI): domain Eukaryota; kingdom Metazoa; phylum Chordata; class Aves; order Charadriiformes; family Charadriidae; genus Vanellus; species Vanellus vanellus. Next base: position 4,475,841 of record NC_138924.1, read on the forward strand.
TGCACATGCTTTCTTTCAGGCACTTGATGTATGGGCCATGGGAATTACGCTGTACTGCTTTGTTTACGGGAAGGTAAGCTGCCTTTCAGATGCTGGAGCCCTGCATGGGAGCGTCTGCCTGCCTAGCTTTTGACTCATTCCTTTCCAAATAAAGGCAAATATTAGGAACAAAGACCTACCTTCTGCAAGCTCCCATTTTCCCCAATCAACCTGTGGGTGAGAAGGGGCTGACATTGTGATCTGTAGAAAGGATGGGGTTTAGAGTTGGCCTCTGTACTCAGAGCAGGTGTTTGTGCTACAAACCCAGAGCAGCATCAGTAGCACCAACAATGGTTTGTCGGGGACTTGTCCATATTGCCTGTATTTAGTAACAAGTCAGATAGAACATGGAGAGGGGCATAAGTTTGATCCCAAGTCACTGCAGCACTTTAGCAAACCAGATTACAGAAAGCTCTTGTCTGCCAGAGCTGAGCTGGGCCAGATGGAGACTGCTTTGGCAGAGCCAGCTCTTCAGAGCTGCCTTCTGCAAATTCCATGTCCTGTCATGGCTTTTCTTCTCTCCTGTGGCTCACCCATGCTCTCCCAGGGTGAGCAGTACAGCAGATACATGTGGTCTGTGTATGCAGTATGTTACCCTGAACCTCCTGTCCAAGCACAGACCAGTGCAGACCCCACCCCACAAGCATAAGGCATCCAACTCAGGGGTGAGAAGTGGCTGGGGGAAATAGCAGAGGCAGAGCCATCTTCGTTTCTGGCATGATACTCCTGACTTAAGTCAGGATGGAAAAATATTCTCTGACCCATGTCTATAATGATGTCCTATTTGGGCCAAATCCTCAGCTGAAAGGGTATAACCTTGGTTTTATATTCTGGTGTAACCTCATGGTAATATTACTTCTCTCTGTGGCAAGCGCTGGAGGAAAGAAGGAGGAAATATAAAACCAAGCCCAAGGACATGTTTGGCTGTTCCATGTGTTCCTGTACAGTAAATATTGTGCATTTTATACCTATTTGATATTTTAATCTGGCCCAACAGGCTGGGACAGGGCCCACCAGCAGCCTACAGCCCACTAAAACAAGTGTAGCTGCTCCTTCAGTTCTGACGCAGATGTTGATAGGGCCTGTGAATATGTTGCTCCTGCATCCTCCTCGGTATTCACCACAGCTCAGTTAACTGCCTCTCAGTCCTGCCTGCCCTGCCACGTAGGAAGAGCCAGAATCTAGATCTAAATGAATCCAGTGTAAAAAGTCGTGCTGAAGAGAAATATGCTTTGAATCCATATATCTGAATTTACAATAGAAAAACGGGTATTTCAATAGTAATACCTAGCTCCAAATGGTGGTTGTCACACAGAGACCTCAAAGCAGTGATACAAGCCAGCCAGTACCAGGATCTCCATTTTTCAGAGAGAGTAAACTTCTGTTATGTGAATGACAAATGCCTAAGCGGTGCCAAGATCTCCGACAACTGGAAAATCTTTTGTTTGTTTTACAGTGCCCTTTTATAGATGAATATATTCTGGGTCTTCATAACAGGATCAAGAACAAGCCTGTAGAGTTCCCAGAAGAGTAAGTAAACTTTACTCAACTACTGTAAAATAAAGTTCAGTTTTCAGCATTACTCGCTGTGCAGCATAAATGCTGGTAGGTCACCACAGAGGGACAGACAAGGGCAGGTGAGGCCCTTCACATGGGATTTGTACAGATGTTGTCTAAGCATTACAGCTGCTTCTGCTGCTCCTGTGTCCATGTTGTGCAAACAGGGGCTAAAGGAAATGGCTCCTGAAATCTTTGAAAGTGGAGGGGTTTCAGTATGGGTCTAGGGAGTTCTGCCCCAGCTCTTGACCCTGGAGATGCTGGAAGTGTGGTTTGCTTGGGGTTTTGTTTCTCCCATGTGGTAGCCACTGGAATGACTCAATGTATTAGTTTTCAAAAACAGTGTGGTTTATAGACCTTGGTCTCAGTCTAAGAACACATGCTGCTTCCATGGATTTACCTTGGAGCTGGAGGAAGTGTCTGATGGAAGGAGGCTTATCCTGAGATGCACAACCATGGCTTGGTGTGTCCCCACTCCACTGCCTCCTCCAATGCACTCCAGGAAAATATGGGTTTGTTTTGTGTGCTGGCAGAATGGGGCTACTTATGAAAAAAACAGAAATTAATTTCCCTGTTTGATATTGAGAGGCTGCCCCCTACCTCGCTTTGGTCAGTGAAGGAAACCCCTGTTGGCCACAGCCAGAGCTGTGTGGTGGAGACTACTGGGCTGTGTTAGGTGGGATGGCCGGTTGCACAGTCACAGTGCGTCCTCTAACCCGCACCAGTGCACTCGGCGGTGTGGGGGGACAAGCCAAGGCCACTCTCATGCCACTTGGGCAGTGGGAAGCTCAGCGTTGAGGCGCTGAGTGATGAGTGTTTATGGTCTTGTCAGATGAGGCTGGCAGGAGATGATTACACTCGATACGTGCTCAGTCTCTGCCACTGTGCCTTTCCCTTCATGTACTGGCCACTCCTCAGCACTTATCTTCAGGCCTCTGGTGACTTTATGTTGGTGATTAATTTGTTTCTCATTGCTATCAGATGAAGTAGCCAAAGTTGGACTCTTTATTTTCCTTCCAAAATCAGCACAGTAGTCAGGCAAAGAATTTTTAACCTTCCTGATCCAATTGCTCCTCCTAATAAAAACATAGAGATAAAATGACTTGATTTAAAACATGCATGAAGAAATTAACTCTAATGAAAGGCACATCTAGTATTAGAGAGGAAGGGAGGGATGTTGTCAGGTAGTCCGTGATACATGCACATATCCACCATTTATTACATGAATTTTTTGTGAGATGCACACTGAATTTTTAGACACCTACAGCCAAGGGCTGGGCCTCTGCTTTGGCAGTCCTAGGCTTCCTTCTGAGTCTGCTGAAAGCAGTGGGTGCTCAGGCTGTCCGATTTTAGGCATTTGCTTTAGATGGGATGACTCATGCTCTGGGCTCCATGGGCTGTATTAATTACCTCTCCATTGACTATGAAGCACAGCCACTGCAGATAGTTCAGATGGAGCCATCTCTGCTCAGGCTGGTGGAGCCCACACTGAGGACTGCGTGGAGCACACCTCCCAAGGATCTGTGGCCACAAGGTCGGGTCGCTTGTTAGATGGCAAACGCAGGCCCCCGTCATGGGCATGGAGCAATTTTGGCAAGCCAGCCCTGTGGCGTTGGTGAGGTTTTACAGCTAACCAGGCTTCAGGCATCAAGAGCAGGAAGGCTGCTCATGCCACATTGCCGTGTTCCCACTAGTGGTTCTGCAGTTGGGGCAGGACTCTTTGTCTTGACATCACTGCAGAAAAAGAAGTTGTTTGTTTCCCTGGCAGTCTTCTCTGTGCTTGCTTGCGTCCTGGCAAAATGCCCGTCCTCTCTCAGCCATCAGATATTTGGGTTAGCAGTCAGTTTACAAGTGACTGTTCCCATCTGTCTCTGCAGTAAGTTATTAACATTTAATGGGCTAACTGGGTTGTGCTAAGAACCTTTTCTTCATTCAGACACTTCCTTCAGTGATAATTGGGATGCATGATTTATTTGGATTTCTCAGTGACCTGCTCTCCCAGTCTAAAAAAAGCTGCACCCCTCGTTAGGTTATTGGAGGAGCAGAGAGTTACTGGGTGTTGATGGCTGTCTAAGCTACATCCATTTGTTAAAGGCAGTTACAGAGAGGCAAATAAAGCTGGAATTCACTGGACTGGATCCACCCTGACCTCCCACAGAATTAGCACCTCGCTACAGTTAGGAATATTTTGGTTTCAATTTATTTCACCATGGCTACAAAAGACACATTCCTCTTTGCAGACAATCCATGGAAACTCATTGCCTGTTTCCTGACAACCTTTAGGACAGAGATGGAGCTGACTGTGTTGGCGTCATTGTCCCTTCCCTTCCCTTAGAGACGCTGGGATAAATATTTATCGCTCTGGAGTTCTTACTCATGTCAATGAGTCCTTGGCTTGACGCAAGGTAAATGCGGTTAGCTCACTCCCTGATGATCCTGGCATGACTATAAAGTAACCTGGAGAAGTTTCTGTCCAAACATGTATTAAAAGAGACAGAAGCTCTGTGTAGTCCCTCCTGGCAAAGAGCTGAAGTCCAGGACAATGTTCTCTGACCTGCGGGCACCCTGTAAAAGGATCTATGGTGCTGGCAGCCCTCCCAAATGGGTGCTGAGCTCTGTGATACCTGGCCTTTTCCTGAGAGCTGTTACAGGACTCTGACTGTGAGAAATTCCAGATAGCGCAGGCTTTTCAGATGAAAAATGCCATTGGGTACAACATGCACCATGGCAGAGCAGAGAGAAGGAAAAATGGAGAGAGTGATATGGTCTGTTACCTGGCAATAACCCGCCTGAAATTTTGTGATCCTGTTTACAGGGTTTTTCCTTATGATGTTAATCCTACGTTGTGTAGAAAACAATCTGGTGTGCAGAAGTTTTAGGTGATTATATGTTCTATTTCTTCTATTTTAAATAAAGCTGTTGCAGTTTGGCACAGATCTGATATCAAGTATTTTAAAAACATCATCTCACCTGCATCTCAGTGTGTTCCTCCTGTAGGAGTCTGTTTATTCTGACCTGCTAAATGCACTGTCACTCCCCATAGCTGTTCCTCTGTGCCTGGAGCCCATTTCCAGAGCAGCACAGTTCTTCACATACCTACCTAAATCATCACATGCAGTGCAGCCTAGGAAACGGGAAGTCTCTGAAGACTCATCCTGCCATTCCCCTTGTCTGGGCTGTATTGCCTGTGTACTGCAGGCCCTTGACGCAACTCTGAAAGTGTTCAGACTTTAAACCAAACCCACTTTCTGCCCCTTCCCACTGAGCGAGCAGTGTTTCCTTGTGGTTGTTTAAGATCACGTAACCAAAGTCCCTGTAAAGTATTCATAAATTATTAAACAGCAGCTCTGTTTTCATCTGACTAATATCCCTTACTGTGATGTGGTCTTCAATTAGGTTTATGATGGTTTATTCCCCCCTCTGCTTGCGAGGGGTGCAGAGGAGGTGAGCACAGCACCTGGTCCTCATCAGTGTTTTCAATCTGAAGTCCAACCCTGCTGGAGAGTTACATTTTATGCTGCCAGATCCCATCTCCATGCAGAAATGCAGCTCCTCAAAAGTCATTTGTGATACCAACTTTCAACTGCCTAATATGATTCTGTCATACACTGGCATTTTATTTCAGTAGCACTTTGATCATGCAGATCATGTGTGTTTTAAAGACATTGCCTGCATCATTAGCAACAGAATTCATTGAAGCCTTTGGACTGTAGGGACAGACTGCAGGACCAAGGGCTCTGTGTGAATAGGGTGGCTTCTGGGTTGAGGCAGATGCATTTCTCTTTTAGTCGTATCTGTTCATTCCTTCCTTTTGTTACCCCAGGGCTGAGCTGTACAGGTAGGAAATACCAAGTTACCAAACTGGCTGCCATCAGTCTTCATGGAAGCAATTTAATTAACACAATCTGTAAGCTTAGCTGGAACTCTAATGTCAAATGGGGATGTTTCTTCCAGCGTGTGGTTGCTTGTGATGCAGGTTCTGCATATCAAGTTGTGCCCTTCTTGTATCACAGAGCCCAGCTCCAGTTCTGCCCTCAATAACATGTTGTCCCAAAATCTTTTCTCTGTAACCCTCCTGTAATGTGTTGTCTTCAAAAATGTCCGAAGACCCATTTGCCTGATCCCTTGTGCTGCCTTTTGAGTGTGTGTAGCTGTGTTAGTTGGCAGAACAGGATAACCAAACCCCATAGCAGTGACCGTGTTGCCTGAGAAGGAGCCAATCCAACTAGACCTTCCTTTCACAAGCTGGGTTTGCAGAGAAATACCTTCTCAGCCGACCAGATTCTCTACAGAGTAACCTCAGTAAGGTCTATGCATGCCTTGAGCACTTACAATTCCCCTGTTAACTGTATACTTGCTATTTTCTTTACTCAGGGCACAGATAAGTGAAGAGCTCAAGGAACTGATCCTACGCATGCTCGATAAAAATCCAGAAACAAGGATAACAGTCCCTGAAATTAAGGTAAATTGGACATTGATGTTATACTTTTTTTTTGTCTCAGATGATTTTGTTGTTCCTTTGGTACTTTCTAATGAGGCGGAGCTGTTCCCGGTGTTTGTTTTGGGACCTTTCTCTGGCATACCGCCGTGGAAAGGGAGAGTGTTCATTTTGCAGCATGTAACAGCTCTGTCACTGCTGTTTGCTTGGGGAATATTGACAAAAGCTTTCTTGTTTACTTATTTAAATTAAAATTACTCAAAAGCTGACTGATCCTCGGCAAATCCCCAGGAGAATCAACACTGTCCTGGTGACTGCTAGCTGTAGAGCCTGTGCTGTCACTGTGTTACAGGGGCTGGAAGCATGTTCTTTGTCTGGTGCCTGTGTGGTCAACGGCCCCAAGGCAGCACATTCGTTTCTATCAGCTTTTCTTGGGGGATGCTTATTAATACAGGGAACAACTAGGACTGGTAGAGCACAGTGCTTCAAAGGGTTTGGCTTCATTCTGGTTTTGCATGGGCTTTCTGTCCTCCTGTCACCCCTCACTGAGACCTCAGACCTGCTGGAGGCTCTTAAGTTTTCCACAGAGATCCATCAGCATCCTCTGTGGGGCATACAACTCTTCTCCAGTTTGTCTCAGGCCAACACCAGCACATTTGCTGCCAAAGCTGGCAGTAGGAAGGTTGAACTTTGAGAAGAAATGTGTTGCCACTTCCCTCCATGCCCAGGAGGCCACAGCCAGTGATGGTGGGAAGCGCTCTGAGCTGTGTTAAGTGATATCACTTGGCAGCTCTTGCAGGTACTTCGTGTGGAAATCTGAGCCCTGTAAGAACCCTGGGGAGAAGAGCAAAGCAGGGTGCTGGTTCTAATCCCTGGCCCTGCACTGAAAATGCTTGGTGTGCTTGAGGACTTGCATTTGAAACTGAAAAAACACGTGTGTCTTGAGCCAGGCTGGGCTCTGGGCTCAGCCCAGGGCCTTGAGTACTGCTTTTCTCACGTTCTCAACCAGGGAAACCATCCTATGAGAAGCAATAGAAAACGGGAGCTTTCTTCTGTTGTTCCCCCAAGTAAGATGATGGCCAAGCAGCTTCTTGGGAGAGGTGGCTGTGAGTTACTGCCACCATCACTGAAGGCCCTGGCCAGAGGAATCCAACCCAGAGAGTACAGGAGAGCCTGATATGTGGAGCTGATGCAATCCAGACAAGGAGATGGCATGCTCCCTCCATATTTGTATTCACAGACTAATCCCATGGAGCTTCTTTGCTCTGAAGATAGTATACAGCTGGCTGCATGGCATCAGAGCTCTAGCCTTGGCTTCTTGCATAGTCAGATATTTCTAGGCTGTTCCAGGCCACTGCCACCTCCTGGATTCCTTCCCTTTTTGTTTTCCCCTGTTTCATGATTCCTTTCTCTTCCTCTTTCACTTTCCTTACTTGTAAGATGAAATACTGACATGGCTGCAAATGATCTTCTGCTGGTGAGCATTAGCTCCATGCTGCTTCTTGTATGTGAATTTATAGTTGATAAATCTTCTTGTATTTATAGTTGATAAATCTTTGATGTCATCATTGAAGATAAGCATGGCAAAAGCTGGAAAGAGGCAGTAAAATTGTATAAGGGAGCTAGGCTGGGCAAATATCTTAACTGCTCTGACCAGCTGGGTTTGGAATTGTTGTTCACCATCAAAATAAATCAAGCAAATCGTTCTGTATGAGGAACATTGGACATATGTCTAGGTAGTCCTCTCTGTAGCGGAAACATTTGCAAGCTCCAGGTAGACTGTAGAGTTTGGTGCACTGCTTTCACTTAAGGCTGGACATGGTGATGTGCCTTTGAAAAGAGTTGTTATAAGCACAAGTAATGTTCTTTGGAAAATGCAACTTAAGTGCTGTAAAGCAGCTCATCGCTAAGCCCTTGGAGAATGCTCTAGATGCCTGCATCCAGCTCATTGGAATGGCAGTAGGCAGTAAGCATCCATCCCAATTAAACTCCTTGTCCTGGAGGGTGAGGCAGGCCTTTCTAGCACCAATACTGGAGGATGCTCTCTCTCACAGGCAGAACACCCAGCTTTGGATGTGGGTAGCAGAGACCCTTGCCCTGTCCTGCTGTCAGCTCTCTTCCACAGCAGCAGGGCAGCAACAGAGAGGTATGGTGGAAAACCACCTTCTTGCTCCTTTGTGTGGATGTGTAGAGGTTTCTGTGGTGTGCAGGTTGCCAGGTGTGTTATTTCACTATTTATGTAGGCAGAAAGCCATTCAAGTAGCATGAGGCTGCAATATTCAGATCCAAGTATTAAGCATCTAAGCCCTTGTTTGTGCAGATGCATAAATGATCTTGATTCTCCCAGGCAGAGAGCACGTGTAGCCCTAGATTGCAATGTGAGTATTGGAGGAAAAAGATGAAAAGGCTCTGGATAACTTAGATTTTCGAAGTGTTTCAAACTTGATTCAGAGGGTGCTGGGTTCCTCTAAGATGCTGGTTGGTGGGAGTTGGTGTGACAGCACTGGGTATTGGGGGATACCATCTGGCCAGGCACCAGATTGCAGCAATTTCCAAGGGAGCTGGTTGAGATGCATTGCTGGAAGTGGAAAATGGAGCAGTACCAACAGCTTACCCTCGTAATCAATCCTGTGCCCCCATTTCTCTCTCATTGTTGATATCATAGTGCTCTGCTGTAGAAGGGAGAACTACAGCTGTCTCTGTGTTCCTCCCAACACAGGTGCATCCATGGCTAACAAAGGGTGGTGAGGAGCCCCTGCCACTGGAGGAAGAGCATTGTACTGTGGTGGAGGTGACAGAGGAGGAGGTGAAGAACTCTGTGAAGACAATCCCAAGTTTGCCAGCTGTGGTATGTATAAACCACAACTGCATCCTCTGCATGGGTCAAGAGCATGGTACTTTGCTGAAGCTTTCAACTGGTGAAGGAGGCTTGGAGAAGGGTACATGTATGCTCCTGGCATGAGAAACTTGACCTTTCAACTCAGTGTGAACTCTCTGTGCCTCTGAGTACTGCGGCAGCCTGACTCTGCAGGGCCTGACCGTGTGAGCAGCCCTGTTTATATCTGTCTGGCTGCTCTTATGAGAGCTGTAGAGTCACACCCTCAAAGTATCTGGCATCGGGCATCCCAGAACACCAGAAGCATCCCAAGTGTGGTTTGTTTCATTAATCTAGGGCTTGCAAGATGCCTCATTTGGATCCTCAGAATGAAGGCTCCAAACCTGGAGGTGACCTCGCCAGAGAAGCAGGGAGAGGACAGCTGCCAGTGGAGTATATAGCTGGCACTTGCCTGCCAACCTTGGGGGACCACAAGTGTGTGTTCAGAGCTCTCTCGGCAGTCTGTGTGCAGCCTGTGTGGAGGTCTGATCTAGCCAATTACTATGATGCAGGTGCCTTTAGGGGTTCCTCATACTGGGGAGAGGGGTGCTGAGTACAACGAGGACCCATTTTCAAAGTTCTTGTGGTATGATGTTAATACAGACCCTTGCCTCAACAGCCAGCTGTGGGAGTGAAAACTATCCTTTCCCCTTGACAGCAGGATCTGTGCCTTTGCACCCGCAGGAGCTGTCAGCACCCTCTGCGCAGTGTCTGCCTGGGAGGACAGCCCAGGAGAGCTCTGGTGCCTCTTTCTTACTGCCTTGGACCACCATGAGTGGTAGGCAGTGGTCAGCAGCATCTGCTTCGCCTCTGGCTAGCAGTGGTGTGTGTCCAGGGGTCTGAGCTCACTGCCTGAGGGAGTGGCATTGTCACTGCCTGGAAGTGAGATAACTGTTCTGTGGGTTCCTTTGGTTTGTGCTCTAGCTGTAATGCTGTTAAACGTCTGTTGAATTAATAAAGAAGCTGTTGTTAGAATCCTTTGAACTAGCTTCAAGGAGTCACTCCTGCTGTTCTCACTGGTCCGTTTTTCTTCCTCAAAGATTCTAGTGAAGGCCATGCTAAGAAAACGCTCCTTTGGAAATCCGTTCGAAGCTCAGACGAGGCGGGAGGAGAGGTCCATGTCTGCTCCAGGGAACTTACTGATGTACGTATATACAGCCTTGCCTGGCACGTGCAGAGTAGAGGTATGTGGGGAGGATGAAGGAAGCGGTTTGTGAATCTTTTCTGTAGCCTTTAAAGACAAAACTCCCCTCCAAATCAAACGCTGAAGATAAAATCTGCCTCAAGTCCTCTAGGATTAAAATACAATGCATTAAAGCGGCCTAAAAACTCTTTTTATAGATGCAGTTCTCTCTCTAAGATGGGTTTGGCCTAAACGTATGTAAGGTGCTAAACGTGGGTCTGGTTTTTAACCTGCTAGTTTATAATATACTGTGATCGAAGATCCATTAGAGGTTGGTGAACTAAACTAAGTTAAATTAGAATCTAGCCTAGATACATATTGGAGGGTTTCATTCTTCTTTCTTTTTTATGGACAACAGAAAAGATACCAGATGAACAGTTTGCATGTTTTATAAAGTCAAAATCGGATGATGTGGTTTGTCTTTGGTCTGGGGCCCAAATCTGGGCAGAGACACCATGGAGACACATGGGCAGACAGTGGAGAACACTTTGACATTGCTTTTCTTTGGAGAAAACAAAGTATTTTTTCACACTGCCAGTTGTGAAATAGTGGAGCGCGTTGCAACAGGATATTTTGGAGGCTGGATATAAATGGCTATATTGGGATTAAAAAGGGAATAGACAAACTAATGACTACTAGATTCATCAACAGTTTTTAAACACAATAGTCTGGATGTACAGGGGTTGGGTGAGGATTCCTCTGTCCTGTACTTGGTTCTTACTCTTTCTCCCTCGTTTTTGTTACTGATCCGTTTCAGAGCCAGGATTCTGGACCATCAGTCCAGTTGATAACAGCTGGACAACTAGCCTGACCTGGGACAATTATTTTCATGTTCTTACCCCACAGAATCTGTATGACTGTGGTTCACAACAAAGCTGTGCTGTCCCAAAATGTCCTTTTCCACCCATAATCCCAGTACCATGCCTAGCAGGCTCCCATGAGGCTGTGCTAAGAGTCTCCCTGCAGCTTTGACAATGCATATAGAGGAGTCTGTCTCTCTCTCATGAGTGTGTGGGGATTTCAGGGCTCAGCTCAATTAAGGATGATGATGCTTTAGGGCCCAACTGTATCAGACACTTCAGTAAAAACTTTGCCTTTGAGACCAAGACCAGTTAATATTAGACAGCAGTTTAACAGTTAAACAGCCCATAGGCTGAGCATTGCTTTTGGGACATATCTGAAGAGCATGGCAGTCACGGCTCCTTTGCCAGCTTAGCACAAGGGATTTGTCCTCATTTGTTTCCCTTGGCTCACTGCCTTCCAAATCAGTTATTGCTAATTTGACACATGTCCACACCCATATCTTCACTATCATTCCTGGCCATGGCATTGCGTTGCTCTGAGATGGGAGAACTTTTGCTGAATTTGAAGAAAAATATTTTGTATGCTTCCCCCTGTCCAGGACAGCTAATTCGGTGCAAGGCAGGACTTCTTTTCAAGCTCTGCCTGAATTGATGTTTCAAGGTGGTCTGCTGTTCTAGTACCTTGAGCCTGTTTACAAGAGGGACCTGTTCTCTTCCACCTTCATTTGAGATGCTTGAAAGCCTATGCCACTAACCAACCCGTGGGAAAACTTCTTGACCCTGATGCTGTGGCTGGTTCCTGCCTGGAGCTGGGTGCTTTATTGTCTGTTCAGAATAAGTCGAGTTCATTTGATCTGATGTAGCTGTGAAGTTTCTGATTAGCCACATCATCGACGTCTAATCCCTTTTTAAATCTTTTTAGGCCTTCAAGATGAGCTGTAAGACTTCACTTTTACTTGCCTCCTTTCTAAAGTTGCTAGTCAAATTCTTTTCAGCTTATACAAAACCAGCATCTTTCCCTGTCTCTACTCATTTCAGTCCTATGTTTGCATTCAAGTTCCTTGTACAGGACTAAGGTTTCTGAAAACCATGTACAACTTCCACTGTTGTGCTGCTGTGTCCAGTGCCCTTGGTTTACAAAAACATATCAGGTCCAGGATGGCTGTGCTGGGCTGACCTCTGCCCAGCAGTGTAAGCACTTAAAAATGTCCAAAAAGAATGTGAATGGTCTTTGAATGCGCCAGTTCTCCACTGCATTAACCCCTGCACTTAATTTCTCAGTCTTTTGCCATCAGTGCCAATTTTTGGCAGTAACAATTGACTTTATCCTAAATTAATTCATGCACAACTGGAGCTTTGAGAACCCATCTCAAAACACTTCTGTTTAAAAGAAAGACATTTGTTAGGTCTCTTCAGCGATAGTGTCATATATTAAACACTGCAGCAAGGATGTTTGGGGTTTTTTTAAGGAATGTGGATTATTATTTCAGACTTTGAAAAATGCTATACTAGTTGAATCTAATAAAAATTGCTTTAAATTTAAATAGACTTGTTGAATCTAATGCATTGATTTTAAGTGAACAGAGTCTAAATGGGAATGTTCATTGTTCAGTGAGTTATCTCTTGATTACAGTGTTATTTCCACAGGGGCAAACAGAGCTAGACACTAAGCCCATCCAGTTCTTAATTCATAGTGGGTTGTTCTGCAGTAAAACCACTCTTAATACACATTTAAAATATAACATCAGTGCAAATATTATGAATAGCGCTGTTAGTTAAAATAAATTTTAAGTGGGTCTGGATGACTATAAATTTCTAAGACCTAGCAGGAACAGATAATATTGTTGTAGCATAAAGGCTCTGCAGAATTCCTGCATGTCAGGCATCGTTTCCACCCCTGTAGCTGGACAGGGCACCCCAGAAGTAGGACTTGCCAGAAGGGCAGCACCCACAGCTATTGCTGCTTTCTGGCCACACTGCTGTGTGGTCTCCTACAGGGAGACAAGAGAAAAATGAGCCACTTGCCAAGTTCCCAAGCTCTCCACCATGCAGCTTCTCCTCCCCAGTGGTAGTGTCTTCAGAGAGAGGTAATATTGCTCTTGTAATATTGCATCTCCTTCCAGTTACAGGTAGAAAATAACTTCTTGTGTTTCTATATAAGAAAAAAAAAAGGCAATTAGAAAACTCCAGTTTCACATTCAATTTATTTAATTAGGCTGCATGTGAAATTGCCAGAGCTCCACTCACTGCTGCTTCAAGCATCTTACATCTGTGCCCATAGAAGTCCTCTGACAGCTAAGTCTGCTTTCTGGAATTTGATCTGTCCTTTAAGAAAATAGGAAGAGAAAGGAGCCGGTTTAACAGCTCACTCTTTGGGATTTGGAGAGGGGGAAAGTGTAAAATGCAGTTGACTCTTTTTTTTTTTTTTTTTTTTTTTTTTTTTTTGTGGTGGTTGTGTTTTTTTAATTTCTCCCTGCATTACCTGTACAGAGTGTGCTGGGCTCTGTTCTTGGAAATGCTTTGTGCAGCAGTCTTTGTGATAGCAGGAGGCCTTTCATGTTTGCAACAGCTTTTGTCCCTTTGGAGGACACCATTAAGACACCAGTGATTTGAAATAGTTCTTAAATTAGTACTGGGAGGGGAGAGGGCTCTTTTAGCACTCCTTAGACCTGCAAGAAGAAAATCCTCTCCTGGGTGTTATTTATTGCTTTGTTTAGTAGAGTTGAAAAGTTAAAAAGGCAGCTGTTAAAATGGCAGGCACAGTCACCAGACAGAAGGGAACTAAAATGAAGATGCCCCCAATTAGCAATTCTTGTTTTGTACTGGCTGCCTCTCCCACAGGAGCACCTCTGCACACCTAGAAGCCGTGTGAGTGCTGCTGGCTGTGACTTTACCCTGTGAGCTGTGCAGTGGCCAAGGGCTGGGTGTCCAGGCGGCACTGGATCCTGCCTTTCATGGAGGATCTCCCAGAGGATGAAGGGATTCACTGAGCCGTGCAGATCCTGCAGACCATGGCCAGGTTCAAGCCTGTAATTAACAGTGGCTGCAGAAGCAACTGCTCATTTCTAATTTTTCCAGTCGCAGAGTATTTTTTTTAAACCTAGCTGTTTAGCATTTGCAGCTAAGTTCTGGGTTTCTGTTAGCAGTGTTTTCTACATTTATTCTGCCTGTTCCAGATTTCTCCTAATTGAGTCAGCACTGGCTTCACCACATTTTATTACTCTCATTTATTGCAACTACTACCTATCAAATTAATTGCTGTGTTTTGACAGACCCAATTTACTTTCCCATTATGGCTGCTATTACTATTGATGAAATGTAGTTGTCAGCTCCTGTACAGGGGATCAGTCTGTATGTAGAAAGCCTACCCTGCTTCCAGCCTTCCCAAAAAGAGAGCAAAAGAGCTGCCACTGCCCTTAGGGCCATACTGTCCATGTAGGCTATACATGAGGAAGCTAGCAGGGAGAGGGAGGCAAGAAAGTGGCTGCCCCAGGTCTCCAGGCAGAAATAGCTTCTCCCATCATCAGAGAGGTACCTGCCTCTGGGGGCTTTGTGCTGAGAAAGTCCCAGGGCTTGGTACCATTGGGCTGCCCAAAAATAGGCTGCAGAGATCCCCATAGGGCAGCTGGATTTACAGCATCATCTTTGACAAGGGCTGCAGGTTGGGTTTAAATTTGCCAGATGTTTCCACTAAAGATGCTCCCTTGGTCTTTGCTAGTGCTTGGTGTCTGTCTCTCCAGTCCTGGGAAGATTTCAGATAAGTATCATGTAGATGCTGTCAGAACAGAGTCAAACCTGACCAAAAGGCATATCAATTTTCACTGCAAAGAGAACTGTGTCTTGTGGGAAGAGCCATAACCCACGGTGCTGGCAGGTATCCTCGCAGTCCGCCCAAGGACCGAGGCACTGATGGTGGCACAGGATTTTCCTGTGGCAGAGACCCACCCTCAGCCAGACCCTCCAGCGAGTGGTCCCGTGCTCGTGTGGCTCTGCCTGTGCTGAGCGCAGCTGCTGAATGCCACATGGCACATGGTGGTGATGCCATGACCGTGATAGGACGCACAATGCCCAGGGGTGCCAAATTACATGTCCAGTTGTGCTTTCCTGGGCCATCAGCAGCGTGCTGGAAGCCATCTGGATCTTTCAGCAGTGGGTAGGGGCTGGAGTGGGTTCCTACCAGTGCTACCAGTACCCGTCCTCATCTGTCCTTTGAGCTGCAAGTAAATGTGACTGCTGTTCCATCCTCATTTCACTCTGCTTGCTAGGCTTGTTAGGTACGGAAATACAAGCTCCTTTGCCTGCTGCAATCATCTTCATAATCACTTTCTTCCTTTGTCTCATTGTTTTGCTCTCAGGGACAGACTCCTCTTAAACACATCTGTATATTTGCATCCGTCTTTAAGGTAATTCAGTGTTTGTGTTTCCCCTGGGTGCTGTAGAAACGTGTGTCCTCTCCTCAGCCTGTGTGATTTGTGTGGTAGCGAGAGCATTTGGCTCCATCCCTCCTTCCTGTAGGACCAATTTTATTGCAGTAATTCTGTGTGTGTCACACTAACGTTTATGTATACTTTTATCATTACTATTATTATTTGTGGTTCTTTGGTGTTTCAGCCTTCTTTGGGGAGGGAGGGGTGAAAAAAGTCAGTTGGGTTTTAGCAGGAACTGTTCCTCAGCCCCATGTTTGTGGAGGAAGAACCATAGAATTTGGGAAAGGCTGAGGCTGAACTTTGTAATTGGGGCTCAAGTTTAATATTTAGTGGTTATACAAAAGAAATAAGAGCCAGAGCCATCTCTGCTCTGGATGCTTCACTGCTCCCCTACGCTTCTGCCTCTGATGCCGTGCTGGGAGGGCTCTGGGCTGACCAAAGTTGTCTGCTCCATGAGACTGACCACCCCACCTCAGACGGGACTTCATAAAAACAGTCATTTGTCTTACCAGTTGCATAGACCCTTCTAGGAAAGGGTCCAATTAATTCTGTTAAATAACAAACTAACATTCAATGCAAACCATGACAAACTGCTTACAAACATATCAGTATGGAGTCCCAGGATCTAGTTTTTAGGCAGGACACAGCCTCCACCCAGGCCTGGGGTGATCTGGTCTGGGGAAATAATCCCAGACCACTTCCAGGGGCTGTGAAATAACCACACACCTCTGAATACCTTTGGGAACAGCTCCACCGCTCTGGAGACTCTGGCTGGCCTGGTTTACTACTCAGAGATGAACAGATGAGCCGAGTCAGGGTGCCGCCTGCCCCCAGTGAGGAAGGACTTGCAAAGATTCTCCAAAAATAGTTGGGAGGAGGCAGGCAGAGGAGGATGGGGACTGACGTGGTGCTGTCGGTGACAGTTGGTGCCGCTGCCTGCTGCTACATTTTTCATAGAGAACTTCTTCATGAGGAATGGTCCTTTTTCTTTTGAGTTGTATTTCAGGAGTGACTGTGCAGCCCTGCCACGGTTGCTTTGCCCCCCAAAGTTTGCCTGTGTCCTCAGCAGAGAGGAAGGGGGACATCACCAGCCTAGACGAGGGCAGATTATTGGTATTAAATGAGGAGTCAGTGGAGGAATTAAGCACCTACCAGAAGTGTGTGTATATGCTGTGATTTCAGGTCTTTGTAGGTTGTCCCACTCCATCCCTCTCCTGTGCTGCCTGTGTTTCGGAGGGAAGTGCTGTGAGCTCGTTTCTTGCTGGGCACTAAATGGTGTAAACACCCAATGGCTGTGATCTTCCTGCAGCCACTTGTGCTTATCAGCGGCGTGGTCTCTTAGATAATCATACAGGTCAGGCTTCGCTCACCTGGGGTTTAAAAAAAATGTCGCAGAAACACAGTCTTATTCCTGAAAAAGAGTTATTTAATGGAGATTCACGTTCAGCCTCAGGCCTCACAGCATGAGCCCCGGCTGCCGTGCAGCCTACAGAGCACTTATGCCTTGATCTCAGCTGCTGTACATGCAACCCGAGTTTAGCCGATATTCACCACAGTGCATGGCTGGCAGGTCAACCCATTTTGTGTTGCACCCTTCCTGTGCTGGCGCAAGGTGTTTGGAGAGGCAGAGGCTGCTTGGCGAGCATTGAACGCACCCCAGGCACAGAGCAAGCTTGGCAGGACACGCCAGGCAGCTGTGGGCAGGGAGCTGTGCTGCGCCGGAGGAAGGAGCATCGGCTCCTGTGTGGGGTGATAAATCATTTAAAGAGGGTGATGACAGGCACCAAAGATGGGACTGTTCCTCAACCTCTGCCCCCCCCAGGGAAATAGTCTATGCTCCGAGTTCAAGGTCAGGTTTATCGTGGGGCTTTGAAGAAACCAGAAATGATCAAAATCGTGTTCCCTTCTCCCTCTGCTCCAGCAAAGATTGGCACAGCCCCATGTGTACTTTCAGTGTCATTCCCAGCCAGACAATAACCCCGGAGCCCCAAACCCACACTTCCTGACCGCTGCTCCAGGCAGAGCTGCGCTGACTCTCCACTGCCAAGTTGGCTTGTCCACGCAGACTGAGTCTCCTGCAGCTGGGCTGGCGTGAGCAAGGCCAGACACCCTGGAGGACACAGATGCTTGGGAGTAGCATCACCTCCTTTACACTGTGGATATCTTCACATCTTCATGATGGAGAAACAGGCGTTTGAGGTACAAGTCATCTGCCTGCCATAGGTCTCTGCTGTGGGGTGATGTGGATGACACCTGGAGGTGTCACGTTTTCTCCAGTTTAGAGCAGTGACGGCTTTCTCTGGCTGGATCTTAGTCACGGGTCATCATGCGGATGGCTGGGCTGGGTGGAGGTGTTCCTCCTCAAGGGTGCTCCAGGGTGCCAGAGCTGGCTTTACCTCGGCAGAGCCAGTGGCAGAGGCCCACTGACTCTGCTGGAGTGAATTTGGCTGGCAGCAGGGCTTGGGCTGCTCACGGGCTCGTGCAGAAGAGACAGCAGCCACTGTGTGCTGTGGCTGTAGCGTCCCAGGGAAGTGGTGGCAGTGTGTACCTCACTGCATGGCATCCAGCAGTGCAACTGGGCCTGTGGTTGGTGCGGCTGCCACTGTGGCTGAGGCTTTGCCGGGCTGGCTGACTGAACTTAGAGCCTGTAAAAGCCCCCCAGCCTGAGCCAGCAAAATGCTCCATCAGCCTAAAAGCCTCCGCTCGTGCTTCAGAGCAATGCCCTAAGCAGCTCTGAGCCTGCCTCCACGCTGGCAGAGCTAAGGTGTCCCATCCCACCACAGCAAAGGTCAAGCCTTCTACATAGGAAGACAGTGAAAATTAAGAGCGAAGTAACAAGCTTGAAGCTCTCATGGTGTATGTACAATGCAAGTTACCTTGGCTGTGTTTTAGGGACTGCTGCTGTCATGTGCTGAGCAATTTTGGGGACCAAACTCACAGAAACTGAAATCAAACAGCTGCTGCATAGGGAAGCGTTCAGTTTTTATTGCCTTTTACAGCAGAGCTTTGGAGAAGCAGTTAGAGTATCAAGCCATGACTCTGATTTGAAAACAAAACAAAACAAACAAACAAAACAAAACAAAAAACAACCCCACCAGACTAAAGAAAAGCAAACCAGAACTCCCCAAATATAAACTAGATAATTTGGGAACATTGCTATTGCTGATGGTCTACAAGATTTTCTCCAAGAACCATATACCTCCTTGTGATGCTGCAGGCAGGAGAAGCCACTTCCCTTAGGGAAGTGCAAAGCTCGTCCTTGGAGTGCGGAGACCAAGCAAGTGCATAGGCACAAGTTGCATAGCACTGCAGCGCATCGAGCTGGGATACTGCTGAGCTGTTTATGGGGTACCAGCACAACAGGCTGGTTCTTTGCTATTCCCCCTTAGTGTGGAAGTTGTTGACCTGGGTTGCCTGTTGGGGAAAAAAAAAAAAAAATAAAAAAACAAACCCTACTTTATTTCTTGCATTGCTATGTGCCTATAATCTCTTTATTTCCTTGCCATTTGTGTAGAAAACAAGGAAGCAGAGAAGGAGGCAGGGATCCGGAGCTGCCCGATGTGTGTGAAGATGAAGCTACATCCTGAAGCTGCCTGGCTGTCACAGGCTGGTCCCTCACGTGCTGCTGCTGTTGTACCCATTGTGGTGTTGTCTAGCGCACATCTGCTCTCATCGCCGAGTCCAGGGCCTGCAAAGGAGAGAGAAAAAAAAAAAAAAAGGAAACAAAAAACAACAAACACAAAAGCCCCAAAACAGACCAACCCAGAAGATAGCAAAGGAGGAAGAGAGCAGCAATAAGGAGAAGAGTGAGTCCTCTGGCAGAGGGCTGGCTCAGCCTCGTGGGCAGCTGCATTCCTCGTGCGAGGTTT
Organism: Vanellus vanellus; assembly: GCF_965231255.1. NCBI lineage: Eukaryota > Metazoa > Chordata > Aves > Charadriiformes > Charadriidae > Vanellus > Vanellus vanellus. The sequence continues at coordinate 4,495,032 of NC_138924.1, forward strand.
CCGTGCGCTCCTCCGTGTGTGCCTTGCTCTCCACTTGTGCTTCACGTGTGGGCTTTGTCGTTGGGTGTCTTGGCCGATGAATGTGGTTTTATTTGTAACGCAGCAAACCAAATGTTGTCTCACGGGTCATTTGCCCCAGAGACTTTTTTTCCTTGCTTTTTTTTGCATTCTCTATTTGAAGCATTGGGGGGGAAAGGGGGGAAGTGACATCGGAGCCAGGTCTTATGTCAGAGGCCAACTGTTTTATTTAATGCATGGGTAAAGCACTTCTGGATACCAGAACACAGCCTGCTCCTGTTGGAGTTGGCAGCAAAATTTCTATGGATATCAGTTAAATGAGGATGGGATCTTCCTTTTGGAGTGAGCGCTGTCACTCTCTATGCCTTTCTTTCTTTTTCCCTTCTTTTCTTATCCTTCAGTTTTGCACAGCATAAATCCTGCCAGCATCAATGGCTTTAGTCAGGGCAGTGTTGTAAAATAGAAGAACTACATGATATCCTCTGTAATGTGCAATGAGCCTTTGAACGTCGTAGGGATACGCTGTTACACGGCAAGGCTTAGCGCACCAAGGGCACCCGCTAACCAAGTGTGCTCTTCCCAAAGAGCGCTCTTCCCTGTCCTGTGCGCACACACTTTGTTCTCAAAGGTGAAAAGAAGGGGCAGCTTTTGGATTTATTTTCTTTAAGGATAATTTCCTTTCCCTCACTCATTTCTTAGCTCCTTTAAAATTATGTACCTGATGCTTTTAAACTTTAATTTCCTGATAAACGACCCAAACTGGGAGAGCTCCTCAGGATGGAAGATGTTGGTGGAGCGTTTCTAAACTAAGAAAAGCTACAGAACACAGATGAGGGAAAAACTTGATCTTTTGAGTTTAAGGCTTTAATTTTTAATTTTATTTTAAGACTGTAATTTTTGTGCACGTGCTGATGCTGCTATTTTATCCGTAGATTGCTTCTAAACTTGGGGTTAGAAGCTTAATCTCTAAAATTTGACAACAGGTGAGAGATTGCACTTAAAAGGGCGAATGCAGCTCTTTCCATAGCTGTTGACTATACGGACTGTGTGTTTAATCAGGAATTTCACTCTTGTGCTCAGAGAGTAAAAACCAGTGACATTAATCCATCAGAATACATGTCAATATTTTCCCCTTAGCTTTATAGGGTCTGAACTTGCCCCTGGGAAGCCAATGAGATTGGATTCTTATTTTATAGTACTTAAATAAAGGACACGATTAAATTTGGTTCCTACATAGTCACCTTACTGTCTTTTTTTTAGGTTAATCCTGAGGGCTTGGGACTTTGTCCCCTAATTTTTTGTGTACGAGGATTGTTGGTAGTGACTGGTATACTGGTGTTCCCATTCTGTTTATTGCAGTCTAGTGTGGTGGTTCCAAATGGTTTCCTAACTGGGCTTTGTTGCCGGTGCCTTCTGCTCCCTGTTCCCAGCCTGCCGCTTCCCCTCGCTGGTCATCAGCCACCTCAGTGGGATGCTCAGAAGCAGTCGCCAGCTTGGGCTCTGCCCCGCATCTCACCTGTAGATATTGGCAAACTGGGAAATAGTGTCGCAGCTAATGTATTTTATTAAGGTGACCTTTAATTTTTTTAAGTGGGCAAAGGGATTATACCCTGTAAAGGTTACTGCTCTGGGCCTGTGCTCTGCACCGCTTGCATGCAGATGGTAAATGCTGCCTACGTTTGTGCATCTGCCTGCACCGACTGTGCGCTCGGCATCCTCCGAGGGCCTGTGGTTCTGCTTCAGCCACCCACCACGATACATCCCATGGGTTGGTGTGCTGGAGCGTGTGCTTGGACCCTGCTGCCTTGTGGTGAAGACTTAAGCAGCCGGTGAAAGGGAGTGAAAATGGAGATGGGGACTTGGCAAGGCTGAGAAGCACAGTGGAGGCTCCACAGATGCAGGAGGAGGGACTGGCCAGGAGGAACTGCTCCCTGCGGAGGGGATGGTCTCTGGATGCAAACAGGACAAGGCGCTGGGGTGCCACTGTGTCCTGCTGCACAGCAGGGGCTGAGCTGAGCAACCCCGGGGAAATGGTAGGAGTAAACTGTCTGTCCTCCAGTTTGCAGAAAGATGGGCTCTCTCCAACTGACGTCCCTGGGGCTGGCCGTGGTGGAGCTCTGCTGCGGCAGGGCCGGGCTGCCGGCAGCGGAGGGAATGGCTGCGATGCCAGGTGAGCTCCTGGTCTGCACAGAGGGATGATCTCGGGACAAGGACGCATCTTGGGAAGCTGTCTTACCCCTGGGGAAAAAGGGACCAGTAATCTTTACCCCATGGCTCTTCTGAGGTCTAAGCAATACTTGGGTGGTGCTCAGAGAGCTCTAAGACTGCGAACATGAGGTTATTTGTTGAATTTTTAATATATGGTAAGAATAATTTGAGGATGGAGAGACACTTTGTTAACCCAGCCAGTTGTTGGGGTTATTCTAGTAATGCCCAAGGCAGGGCAGCTAGCAGGGCAAGGCTGCAGGAAAGCTGTGCTCAGCCTCAATTAATGCAACCAAACAAATGATCATTTACATATCAGCTCTATGTCATGTTTCTTTGAAGTGATGCTCCAGCTACTATTAGTTTTGGAGGGGAATAGGGGAAATGGGGGTGTTTTTATAATTATCCCAAAATCTACTTTGAAAATATTGCTCTTTCTGCTGAAAGAAATCCCTCTGGAGTTGTTTCCACAGGTCCAGTGAGCAACCAGCGTTGTACAGCTGAGCTCTTGTCATACCATGTTTCTCCAGCAAACCTGCCGGCCTTGTGGGTCTTTCCTTTATACCTCCAGAGACCACGTGTATCGTGTCAGATCCCAGCCTGAAAACATATATTAAATGAAATTAAAAAGGTGCACTAGCAGCAAGAGAAACACTCAGATTTATTCAAAGGCTTGGTAGGACTCCTGCAAAAATATGCTCTGCTGCTCACTTAGCTGAAATGAAATCCTTCCTTGTTTGTGTGTGTGTGTTAGGGCAGCTCGGAGCGATGCTGTTTCTGCTCTGAAGAAAGGGAGAGACTAAAGAGGTAGTATTCATTTGAAAATAAACATCTTTGGCAAGCCAGCCCCTTTATCCCTTCAAGAAAGTCTTTCTCTTTAGCTGGATGGCTGAATACTTGTCTCGCTTCTCTCTGTGAATGAGGGGATGGGGTTTGGTGTGGCAGAGCCCCTCCGAGCAGCGAGAAGAGCTGGCGTAGGCCCGCTGTGATGCTTTTGTATATGCTCTCTCTTTTTCCCCTCCAAATCCTCACTTGCCTATGCTATTTCTGGAGCACCGGCATCCTGTGAAAAGAGATACCGGGATGCTCTGAGCTGCGTTAGCTGGGCTCCGCGTCCCAGGAGGGCTCCGCTTTCCCCACCGCACGATGTCACCGTCGGCTTTGGTTGGTTTTTCCAGCTTGGGAGAGGGCCCGGACTGAGAAACCTTGAAGGAAATTTCTCTTTTGGGGAAATTGCACATCTCTCTGATCTCCAGGACGTAGATTTCTCTGTCTTGTTCAGTTAATACCTCGAGGCCTTCTGAGTGGGAGGTAGTGCTAAGCACAAATCCTGGTTTAGTCTCTCTGACTGGCACAAAGGAATACTGCAGTGAATGTCTCTAACCCTTTGGGCAGGAATGTGTCGCTATGGATGTCACATTTGCAAATAAATGAGGTTTTGGGCTCTTTAGTGACATATTGCAGCGGTGCGAATGGATGCATGGAGAACCACTCCTGGCATTCATGAAGCTGCCTCCCTCGGCCGTGCCTGTGCAGGGGCTCTGCTTTGGGTGGTGGGTCCTAGTGAGGTATCAGTGAGAAGTCGCAGCGTGGGCAGCCGTGGTGTGCCCAACGCCAGGAGCCCGCGCTCGCAAGAGAAGCTCGATCACCTGCAGCAGTAAGTGCGACTGGGTTGTGATTATTCTTTTATTTTTTTCAGTGCCTTGAGACACAAGCAGCAAGCTGCACAGCAAAGGACTGGGCTTTCTGAAAGTTCTCGTGCCACAAATGTCTTTGTCGTGTTTTCTGTATCATCATTTTGAGGGTGGATAAGTCAAGTCTGTCCTGTGCTGGTGGTGATGGCATCGGTTACGTGTCGTCTTGGCCCCAGATAGGACACGAACATCTCCTGTTCGGATGGTGCTTTGCTTTTTGCATCTTGCAGGCTGGAGACATCTTTGCGTTTTTGAGCTGTAAGTGCCCCTGGAGATCCGTTCCGAGGCAGCGGTGCGGTTGGGTTGCGGGTTTGCAGGTGCCAGGGGCTGCGGTTTGCCTCGGGCACCAGCACGGGCTGCTGCCCTTCCCCGCTGCGGAGAGGCGGTGGGGCTGGAGGTGGAAAATGGGGCAGCTTTAGGTGGCATTTCCTTGCATATCCCCTACGATACCTCATGGGGGGACACCTGATAAGTACAGGGGGCTCTACTGAGCCCAGCAAGCCGCCATGCCCTGTTCAGCATCTGTCCCCCCCGGCAGGTCCTCATCTCTCCTGCTGTGTGCCAGAATTGGGCCCCCACAGCAAGCGGAGTTGGGCAAAACCCACTGAGGCTGAACACACCCCCAGCTCCTCGCAGCGTGGCGTTGCTAACCCGAGCTGTGGTGTTTGAGGGTCCTATTCCTGGGGAATAAACCGGGGAATGGGGGGGGGGGAGGTGTCAGCCGGCAGTTGGGCAGCATCAGGCTTGGCCGTGGGGAACCTGATTTTGTGTATGGCCACATCCGAAGGGAGCCCGGCCAGGGGGGTGGTGTAGCTGTTCCTCACAAAACAAATTGCAGCTCAGTGAAATGACTCCCAGGATGGGGTTTAATTCTTTATTTGTTGCCAGACTTGCAGGGGGCAGCTGCTGGGAGGAATTTTATGTTCCTTCAGCACAGCTCCATATCCTGAAGCTGTCAGCAGCACTGCGCCAGGGGCTGTAGGAGGTTTTTTCCTCCATTTCTGTGTCTGGGGGAGCTTGTTTGCTCCCTCCAGCTTGGTGCTGTCCCTCTCGCATCTTGCCCAAGAAAACAGAGACCTTTATCCCACCAGCCACAGGCACCAGCTCATCCCCCCAGCTGCGGCAAGCAACGTCTCATAGCTGATGCTTTGGGCTTTCTTACACCGAACGGCACCATCGGATGTGTGAGGAGCTGTTGCATGATTGCAAGTTATCCTTTGATGGTGCAGCTAATGGGAGAGGTTCGGAGCAAGCGCAGTAAGGATTGTTGGCTCCGGGCAGCCTGGCTCTGCGAGTTAAAAGGCTCATTTATGGTCTTGGACACCTTCATCAGTGATTTCCAGGTGTAGAGCCCGTATCTTCCGAGTTCTGCTAGCCGCTCGGTGGTGGCGTTCTGCTATAATAAAAGATGGTCCTTCTTCGGGGTGGGCAGTCTCGCCTTTGTGTCGGATGGCGATGGCAGGACCGGCAGGCTCCTTTCTGCCCGGAGGTGATGGGGAACTCGGTAAATGTAAAAACATTTCCAGAGGAAGGACTGTGCTGCAGTGCTGGGGATCCTGCTGCGAGCACGAGCGCGTCGTGTCCAGCAGGAATACTGCAGACTGGAAAGCAGACAGTGAGGGTTTTGTGTATCTGTAACTTCGTTTGGGTACCCAACTTCTTCACTTTACCAGAGCACGTGTACAGTGGTGTTTGCTGAGCAAAGCGGTGAAAAAAGGGATTTATTTTCTGGCCCAGAGCCTCCTGCAAAAGACCGTGCTCTGATCAGGTCCCTCCCAACCTGAATTAACCTAGGTTATCCCGTCACGCTGAATGCAGCCCCCCGTGGGACCAGGGAAGGAAAGGAGCTCCAGAGCCCGTCACTGCCCCTTCCCTTCCCTGGAGGAGAGCCGTGTCTGCTCAGAGTCACTGCTCGCGGACACCCGGGCCCTCAGTCAGTAACCACGAGCCATCAGTCAAAACGTTCCAAAAAAAAAAAAAAAAAAGTGTAAATTCAAGAAAAAATAAATTGCAACTTTTGAGGATATAATTTGAATCCTCTGTGCCGTAATTTTGCTGCTGTTTCTGATTTATAGGCCTGTTCTGTTATTATTTAAGTCTCTTGTTATACTTGATGTTAAATATATGTATTCTGCTATAATTCAAGCATGATGTATATGCACTCAGTACTGTAATGGCACATGGCCGTTACACTGTAAATATGTACCATGAATAGAGATGCTATTTTTTGCATGCTTTTGTACTCTAGAACTGAAGAGAAAAATGACAATAAAGTCCACAGAAATGACACTTTGTGGAAGTGCAGTTCCCGGTGTGACGCGTGCTGCTGGCTCTCGCCTGCTCTCTGCTGTTCCAGCCCTCTCTCCGCTTCCAGCTGCGGCAAAGAAGGGCCTTTACAGGGCTTCCACCGCTCCTCTCATCCCTCTCCTTTCCCCATTGGGCTTTTCCCCGGACGAAGAGGGACCCATCGTGCTTTGGTATCACATTGCCAGCTGTTACAGCATCTGGCTGTAATGCGACCTGTGACATTGTCTTGCCTTAATTGCATTTGCTTCCAAAGAAATGTGCAGTTTTCTTTGAGAAAGAGGGGCTGGAGCTAATTCTGCGGGGTTGTGGAAACCACAGCAAAACCCGGGCTCTCCTGGTGCCACTGGGCAGGACTGGCCGCCTGATCCCGCGGTGCTCCCAGGACCTTCCTCTGAGTGAGGCACTCGGAGGCACTGCTCTCTTCTTATTCTTGCAACACCAAAAAAAAAAAAAAAATTATAATAAAAAAAATGAAGGTGATATCTCATCTGTCATTAATACTCTGCCCAAACAGACGCGTGATGCGCCAAATGACTGTTAATGCTGAACACACCCGTTAATTCAGGGGTACATAAGTTGCTCGCACCCCCTGAGTCCGAATGCAAAAGGAGATGAGGTACAAAGTAGGTGCAGTGAATGGGCTCTGGGGTCCCGTCCCTTCACTAAGGTGCCCCGGGCTTTATTTGTCCTCCTGACACCTTTGCAGCCTCTTCCTTTTCTTTCTTTTTTTTTTTTTTTTTATGGCTTCACCGTCAGGGGACAAAAATGGGGACACCAAAACCTTTCCAGCCGGGGACGGTCTCCCACATGGGTTCAGGTCCTCTGCTGTGCCCGGACAGCAGAAGGAAATGGGAAAAGAAGAAAACTTGGATGAATCATATCCTGAAGCGTGTTTTTCCAGCGGAGGTGGGCTGTTGGCTGTTGTGTTGTTGGGAGAAGATGCGCTGAGGGGTGAAGGCTCAGTTTTGCCGGATGACCCACGTCGTTTGTAGGTGGGCTTTGCTGTTGTATCTGCTGCGGCGAAGTCTCCAAGTGTGGGTGTAGCTTAGGAAATCCCTGACCTCCCTTTCCTCCCTCCCTGAAGAAAGCAGGAGCTCCCTTTGTGCCCTCAGCCAGTTGCTGTCTGCTGGGAAACTCATCCCGGCACAGAAGCGTCCCTGTCTGAGCCCATCCTCGATGGCTGTGCCTCGTTACCCTCTGCCAGCAGTGCTCCACATGAGGATGTTACAGCTTCATTTTCCCGTTCTGCTCCCAGCAGCAGACTGCGCGCCGAGATGATGACGGGTGTTCCCCAGCAAACCACGCTAAGGCGAAAACCTGCTGTTTATTTTGCAAACACTGAGCAAAAAGCACTTTGTGGCCCCCTTACTTGTAAGGAGGGGTATAGTGATTACCCTCTTCCAGGTGCAGCCCCGTTTAAAACAGAGAGGGGTTTTGCTTGAGTTTTAGAAGTCATGCAGTTTTATTTCTCGCCGGGGGATGTTTATCCCTAACAAGCCCGCTCTTTGCATTTTTGGTTAAGGGAATGACCCTCTCCGGGGTGGTGATGAGGGTGGACGGCTGCAGAAATGCCCAGGGCTTGCCAGCTGCAAGGGGCAGGGGCTGACTCGGCACAGGAAAGGAGGGGACGAGCTCCATCACCAGCTCCTGCGGGCTCAAGGCAGCCGCTGAAGATCGCATTAAACTTTTTTTCATCTTTTATTTTTCCCCCCAGTTGGGTTTCCTAGCTTGTTTCTGGCGCACCGACACCACATTAGTGACCGAAGAACCAAACCCCCCTCCGGGGCCAGGTGGTTCGGTGCTGCAGCGATCCCCACCGGCTGAGCCTTCGCGGGTGCGGAGGGTACCGCGTCGCTTTGTGCTGTGGGAGAAGCAATTTGTGCGATGAGCTCAGAAAAACATGCCCAGATGTGCCCCAGCGCCATAGCAACGGGGCTGAACCCGCTGCAACCAGCGCCACGAAAGGAAGGAAAACCGCTCCGTAAGAGGGAGCAGCGATGTGCCAACGGCGACATCGAGGACTCGTTAATGCACAAACACTTCTGCTGGATTAATGCTATCACTCACTCCCGCGCTGGGTGGATTACGACCCCAGTGTTTTGTCAGGGAGTAAATAAAATATTGGAGTGGCATAATTGCTTGTTCCCTGGGAATGCGGTGTCCTGGTCCCACCTCGGTGGGTCACCTTGCTGCTGCCACCACCGCCAGCCAGTCCCAGGACGTGGTCGGTGACGTGTCCCAGGCCAGTAAATGCCTGCAGGGTTGATGGTCGTTTCAGGATCTCACTGGGGACTCGATTTGGGTTTCGATCCAGCCGGGTAAATGGCTTGGAAGGCACTCCCCCTCATTTTCTCGTAAATGGGCTGTGTTTCAAAATGGATTTCTTGAGCAGTAAATTGTAATTTAGTGCTTATTATAATATTCATTAAGAGCTGACTTCTGCTGTAGCGCTACACCAAATACTAATTATTAGAAATTAAGGTGACAGGAGGGAATAATATTCTGAACTGTGTAAGTAGGAGTAATAACAGCCCGGGAGAGGCAAAGCGGCGGGAGGATTTCCTGTCTGCAGGGAAACGAGAGGTGACAGCATCCCCAGAAGCGGCCGTGCGGGCGGCAGGGCTGCCCGGGCAGAGGGTAGGTGGTGAGGCGCCGGGCTGGGGAGCCCCCGGGGGAAAGGGGACAGAAATAATCAGAGCGGCTGGGGGGGTGTGCGAAGAGCAAGGGGACGGGGCGCAGGCGTGGGAGCATCGATCGGGTCCAAAGCGTCTGGTTTTGGGGCATCGCCACCTGGCAGGTACGGGGAAATGAGCTCCAAAGGGGCAGTCTCGTCTCAATGTTATTTCTGTAGTTCATTTGCTTAGTTTATTACTATTTTTTTTCCTCTTCAGGCTGGGATTAACTTTCCTACGATGATTTCCAACAGAAGATGGGAAGACGTTTCTGCTGGGGCTGACGTTAGATGCCGGAGGGTGTCCTTACGAGCTGCAGGTTTGGGTGCTGGTGAGCAGTTGCTGCCCGGACTGTGGGCACGGTCCGGCTACAAATGGGTGGGGGCTTTAGAGCAAAAGCCTGAGTCCTTAGTTACAGCCAAGGGGAAGCCAAACCATCCTCTGGATCACATTTGGTCGTTCCAAGTTTGGCCCCGGGAGCCACGACTGCCACTTAAAACTAACGGCATCGCTGGCGGGATGGATGCCGGGGAGGACAAACGGTCGGGGAAGCAGCCAAAGCCGGGCCGGACTGTGCGAGGAACGCGGTTTTTCCTTCCCCAGCGAAGGGGGAGTGCTCAGACCTCACATGACACAGCCCCAACTGGGAGTAATTTCATCCTTTATGGTTATCCACGCTGCTCCGCACCAAGCTGTGCTGCTGCCTCCGAGGCTTCCCTCCAGCAAAGGCTGTTTAATCCCTCTCCCTTTCCTATGGCTTAATCAGGGAGCAAAAAGTAATCTTACATGTGAAAGTGACCCCTTTGTTGCAAAACATTTCAAGGATTTTTTCTTTTCTTCTCCTTGAGTAGGAAAAAGCTGTTTGCCGCGTTCTTTTTTAAAGCGATTGCCAGGGAGCTCCGGCAAACGCGGCCAGGAGCTGCCAGCATCAAGCCCTGACCGAGTTTCTTCGCTTGAGTAAATCAATGTTTTGCCACTGATGTGATCTGAATGCCCTTTTTCTGCGCCCCATTTATTTTAATGCGGGGGCTGGGGGGCGGCGGGGGGCAGCGCCAGGGCAGCTCTCCGTCAGTCCCACCGAGGCGCTCGGTGCTTTCACCCCCGTCCCATTTTACGGTGTGTGATGTGCAAACCCGTCAGGGGAGAGCGGCCGCGCACACACCGCCCGGGACAACTGGCATCACCCGTGGGGCCTCGCAGCGCCCATCCGCCTCCCCCCTTCCCTGCCCCTCGGGCTCTGGGTTTTTTGGCAGCGGATGTTTCTCAGGGCTGTTTCGGGAAGGGGGATGCTCTTGCTTAGTCTGAGCCAGCCAAAATCCCTGCGAAAGAATATTTTTTGGCATAACGAGGGGTTTTTCTCATCATTATAATGGGATGCTGTCACATGAGCATCTCCTCCCTGCCCTGCTGCTCCCTTCAGCCCTGCTGCGGGACAGGGACGGGGACAACGGCCCCCAGCCACCATGGGATTGCCGGCGAGGGAGGGAGCTCACCCGCCGCCAGCTTGAGGTGAAGCAATTAAAGCGTGTGGCTGCCACCAGCGTTTCCTGCCTGTAATTAAAGCTTTTAATGAGGAGGCATATGGTAACCCCCCCCCCCCCCCCTCCCCCAGCCCAAGGCTGGCGTTTTTCCAGGCAGGGGGTTTATTAACGGCTGCTAATTACACTGTCATTCAGCATATCCATCGAGGAGAGCTGCGTCGCCTGGCCCGGAGTCCTCAAATTGGCTGTGAATGCTGAAAAAAAAAAAAAAAATAAAAAATAAAAATCTCTTAATGTTTATTTATCTTTTTTCCCCCTTGAGTTGGGAACAAACCCCCACTTTGGGGACACCACCACCCCTGGGGATGTGGTGCCATCTCCTTCCCCCCCTGTACCTGACCCCCTCCTCCACGCGTGGGGGCTGCAAATCCAGTGGATCGTCCTCCGAGTGCTTTTTAGTCCCTGGAGTGAGTTTTGCTGAAAACCCTGGTAGCCCCAGCGAGGCTGGATGTATTTCCCCAGCCCGACAGCTCCTCCGGCTGCTGGGATGGTCCTCACCCTGACGAGCCTTGGGGCTCCCACGTGTCTCCGCACCGGGACTGTGTGTTATCCCAGTAAGAAAACTGGTGGCTTTGCTCCCCTTTGACCTCAGCTCTGCTGCTGGGGTGTTTATTGGACAAAACGTATGGCATCAGCCCCCGCCAGGGACGGGAGCGGGACAAGGATGGACAGAGAGGCCGCCGAGGATGGGGTCGGGGTACGCCGAGCTGCTCACTGGCACCCGGACCCCGAGGGGCCGCACAGACACGTGAGCACGATTTGGGGTTGGGAATGCGCCTGCGGCACCGTTGGAACCAGCAGCAGGTGAAGTTAAAGAACACTAGATAGCTTTTAAGTCACTAAGTTGTTTTCTAAGCACACAAGTTAATTTTTACCCGATTCCCCATTGCCAAGGCAACGTATGGTTAAAGATGCTGCTCTCACTGAGCTGATTCTGTATGAAGCCTTCAGAAGTCATGGAAGAAAGAATTGCAAAGTGTATTTTCTGCTTTTAATACATTTTTATTATTATTATTATTATTGCAGTAACTTCTAAATTATTCACAAGTTTAATGTCTTTCAAACATCTATGCTGGTAAAGTAGAAATTAGTATTGATATTTCAGGGTGTGTCTGCACAGGAGATGCAAAACCTGCTGAGGCCAACAGAAAAATGCACACAGACTGTAATATACTGTGAATGCAGTACAGATAGAATAAGCTTAATTAAGTGATTTCAAAGAACTCAAGCACACCAGTCAGTCTTCTCAACATTTTTACGGGAAAACCTGATTAAACATGAATAAAGTGAACTTTGCTATTTAGTAGAAAAAGGACACTGGACAACAAAAATAAAAACAAACAAATAAAATATATACGTATATATAAAGCAACATGAGCTGAAGTAGGACAAAGTGATCGAGTTGCTCATTTCCTCCAGTGGCTTCTGGATCTTCTGTCTATGGAGCAGCATTCTGTCCTGGCCTAAAGGAAACACAAGCTGCCTCTTTGCAAACATCTGCAGAGAGGTAAGTAACCCTGAAACTTCAGAAATTGGGTTGAAATTCAGCATTGCTGCACACAGATCTATTTCTCATCAGAACCTTGACAACAGCATCACTGTCTATGGAATTCCTGGTGTCGGCTTTTAAATCCCAGTGAAGGGCACCTCAGCCAGACACTGCCAGTGCAAATCTGCTCCTTTGGGAAACAAGTACGAAGTCCCCACGTCCTCACTGACAAAAATATTGACTCTGAACTAGTATCAGTCTGGAAACTGATTTTTTTTTTAAATAACCAAAATAAACAAATGCTATGCCACATTCAAAGTCAATGTTTGTTAGGCCAGGAAGGTACGTTCACATCCAATCCAAAATTTATTCCCAATCACAACTTTCAGAGTTACATTTCAGAGAAAAACAAGGCTGTTTCGTCTCCATACTTCCCTAAGGAGCTGCTAAATAGATGCAAACTGACACAGTCCAACAGCTTTTAGTCGAGATCCTGGCAGAACTGGAGGAGTAAGGGATTTGGGGAGGTGTTTCTGGAAAGATAAGCCCCCGTCATTTCAAGCAAGCTGTCTAAATGATTTTTGTTGCCTTTCCATTACATTACATTTTGTTACATTTCCATTACAACAACTGATCGTGCTTTTTTATTTTTTTGCTTTTCTCTTCAACATCTTTCAGCACATCTTGCAGTTTCTTAGAGTTTTGCGTCAGGAACGCAAAGCTTTCTTTGAAGTTGCTGGTCCCATGCTCCCTACAAATATTGTCAAGCCCATCAAACCATTGCAAAATCTTCTCAAGCTCAGCCCGAACAGCCTTCTGTTCCTCCAGTTCTGCTTGCAGCGCCTGCCCAGCGGATGCCTCAGCCCTGTACTGCTGCTGCAGCTGACGGATCTCATCCTGAAGCTCCTGGAACTGCTCTTTGGTGTAGGGGTACTGCTCATGGACCTTGTCCTCGGGAAGGACCACGTTCTTAGGGATGTTTAACACCAGCTGCAGAAGCACTTCTTCCATCTTACTGAAGAGTTTATCGAAGTGCTCCTTCATGAAGAGAAGAAATTTCTCCGTGCTTTTCCGGATTTGGAAGGGGCTGATCTTACAGCCGGGAAACCCGTCCAGCTTCTTCAGGATTACGCTCTCGACCACCAGCATCACTTCGAAGAGATAGTCCTGGAAGGCGATGTAGACGCGCAGCATGCACGTCTGGGGGGTGAAGCCAAAGAACTGCGCTTCGTAGGCCATGGGATTGACCGACATGGTGGCGGACGAGAGCCGGTAAGGGCAGGAGAGAGAACCGCAGGCCCCGGGGCGACGGGCCTCGCTGCAGGCGGGAAGGCCGAGCCCGGAGCTGAGGGGAAGCCGGCTCCCACAGGAGGCCCAGCGCAGCCGCGGCCTCCCGCGCCGTTACCCGAGGCAGCAGGGCCGCTCCTCCCGCGCCAGTGCCGCAGACCCAGACCGAGGCCGGTGACGGTGCCGAGGAGTCGCCGCCGCTCGCCCTCCGGCCGCTCCGCTGCCTCCACCGCTTCCCGCCTCGTTCGAACACCCTCAGGAGGGCAGCCCCGCCGGCAGCCAATCAACGGCCGCGAGGATAAACGCGCTACCCAATCATCAAGCGCTCCAGCTCTCGGGGGGCGGGGAAAGGGACAGGAGCAGGCGGCCGCGCTCGCTGCTCGGCCAATGAGAGCGCAGCACCGGCGCCCATTGGCTCCGCCGGGGATTGGCGGCGGAGGGGCGGTGCGCGCAGGCGCAGACGCGTGGCGGAACCGGAAGCGGCGCGGGGGGGGCCCGCTAAGATGGCGTACCAGACCTTCCGGCAGGAGTACCTGCAGGTGCCGCCTGTGACACGGGCTTACACCACGGCCTGCGTCCTCACCACCGCCGCCGTGGTGAGTGGGGCCACCTCGGCCCTGTGGCCGCGCTCCCGCCGGCCCCACTGAAGGCCTGGCCCGTTGGCGGTGGGGCTGGCTATGTGGGGCCCCCGGTGGCCGCCCACCGCCTGACAGAGCTGAGGGAGGGTGCCCGGGAGAGGGGGACGGGGGTCGTTGGAGCTGTGCGGGCGGGCTGGGGAGAGGAGGGCGCTTGGGAGCTGCGGAAGGGGTTACCTGGGACGCCCCGCTGGCCCCAGGGCCGGGTCTCTTCACCTCGGGGCCTTCGGAGCAGAAGGGATCCCCGGAAAGCAGCGTTTCCAGGGCCCCCGTTGCTGTGAGACCGGGAAAGAAGCAAAGCACAAATAAATAATAACGGGGAGGGCTGAAGAGGTTATCGAGGCTGGTGTTTGCTAGAAAGCTCGATGTGCTGTCTGAGAGCTCGTTTGGCCCTTTTAGGGACAGAGACAAGGGGTTACTTGGGTGCGTGTAGCTTTCTCTTGCTGTATTGATTCCATCAAATGTTCTCTTCTTTTTCAGCAATTAGAACTAATCACACCCTTTCAACTGTATTTCAACCCTGAATTAATATTTAAACACTTTCAAGTAAGTGTTTTCTAAAGTGTGGGAGATTTTTAAGTAAACTGTTGACTTTAGAAGTGCTTGTCTTCTCAAAATTGGGTGTTACAAATGACTATGACTTCAAATTGGAATTATATCTTAAGAAAAATAATGAAGCTAGAGTACAGATCAGTATACTTTAGCTTAGGTCTTGGATTCATTGACTGTAAAGGATGTTTCAGTTACCTTGTTGCTTGCTTTTCTATTTAGACAATAAAAATAAGCTCTCCTGTTTAAAATCCTTGTATTTGTCTTATTTCCAGGTATGGAGGTTAATCACAAACTACTTATTCTTTGGACCAGTTGGCTTTAATTTTTTATTTAACATGATCTTTTTGTATCCTTCTTCAAGTTTGTTTTCTTTCCTTGGAAAGCAGAGCTCCAGAGTAGAGGAATGTTGCTATACATGCATATAGGCAAAAGTTCAGTTTTGCTCCACCATGAAGTTTCTGGGAGTTTAGCGATGCCGGCTTCACTGATGTCATGAACGGACATCAACAGGATCTGCTTCATAAGTTGTCAAGAATTTTTCCATTTATTTTTGTGGTGTTAAGACTTTGTTGTACAAGCCTGATCCATCAGGTTGCTTCTGACATACAGGAGAAAATTCCAAATAACTTTTTTCTCCTGGTCTGCCCTCTCTGCTAGGGCATCCAGAAAGAGCCAATTGGTGAAGTAAATTGATGCAAAACTTACATCTCAGCTCATGTATAATTGAATCGTTTTCCACTTGGATCTCTCTTTAAACTTATTTGCAATCAAATTTTCCTGACCTGCAACTTCAGATATCGTTACTGCCGAATGCTTGAAGAAGGCTCTTTTCGAGGTCGGACGGCAGATTTTGTATTTATGTTCCTTTTTGGAGGACTTTTAATGACTGTATCCTTCTATTTTATTCCAGACTGCTTTAGTAAAGCTAAAGATAAGTGAATGAGAACTGCAGCCATGATGATATTTTTATCTTAATTCTTAGATGATAATATATTTTGTTTGTAGTACAAGAGGTAACAGTATTTGTTAAAGTAGTTTTGAATGCTTTGTGACAGTTGCTGTCAAATACTATACTGATCTTTCAGGCTTTTTACTGCTTGACAGGATTATGGAAATGAGATTATCAGATAAGAGGGGACTGCTCAGGTGTGTCATCGTGCTCAGGTTGTCTAAGAGAAATGCTGGTGCTTCAGTGATTTCATGCTAAATTATATTTTAAAGAGATTATTCATGCTGCAGGTACCCAGAATCCTGCTATAGGTGTTGAATTTGATTGACTGTAGTTTGATTCACTTGAACCTGGGAAAGTACAGTTAACAGTTATATGGAAAACATAGGATTATAGGTTAAGCTGTGAAATTCTTCTCATGCTTGACCTCGCAACAATTACTTCGTGAACTGTTTTCTTTAACTACCCATCGCAGGTTTTTGGCCTGTTTGTGAACTTGGTTTTCTTGGGTCAGGCATTCACAATAATGCTTGTGTATGTATGGAGCCGCAGGAATCCCTATGTCCGTATGAACTTTTTTGGTCTTCTTATCTTTCAAGCCCCGTTTCTACCCTGGGTATTGATGGGCTTTTCGCTACTTTTGGGGAACTCCATCATTGTGGATCTGCTGGGTAAGGAATTGCAAGAATCACAAGGTTTTGTTCCTGCTAGTGTTTTACATGAAACAAAAAAATGTGGAAAAAAGAAAGGGCTAAAAGCCTCTTATTTATTATTAGTTAGTCTGGTATAATTAATGGTGCTATATTTATACCAGGCTTTGCTTGCTTTCTAAGCACTTTAGTGTATTTTGTGTTGTAACAAGGATGGAAAGATGATGCTTTGGCTTTTTATTGCTTGGAATCAGCCCAGGTACATAATCTGATCATGGGTGTCAGACTATTGAAGTAAAATAGCTTATATTATTATTTTTACCAATGCTAATAAAGCCATAACATCAGTACGTTCAAGAATGACAAGCGGCTTTCCTCGTATTAATGTCTTGTGGTGTAAGTTAGGCTTTTCATCTAATGTCAAGCTGCTTCATTGTTTTTTTTATTTCTGTATTTCTTATAGTATTTTCTGTGAAAGAAACAATGTGTGGTTTTATGTTTGTTTTTTATTTTTCCCCTGAAAACTAGTGATACATTTGAAAGCTGTAAAGGAGAAGTATTGAAAATCACCATTTGACTTTTCTTTGTATACTAGGCATTGCTGTTGGGCATATATATTTTTTCTTAGAGGATGTCTTTCCCAATCAGCCCGGTGGTAGACGGCTTCTGAGAACACCATCTGTCCTGTAAGTATTGGTGTCTGATTTGGAACGGATGTAGAAAAAGTGCTTGCATAGAAAACTGTAATTCAGTCACATCAATTTATGGTAAATTAGACAGTTTGAGATAGAATTGTGGTGTGTCTGTACTTTCTCTTTTAATTAACTTATATGCGGCGAACAAGGGAGGGGGGTCTTAAAGATGTGTAAGGGGGAACTAACTCATTGCAGAGAAGGGCTAAAGGCATCTTGTAACCCTTGATTTCTTCGGTAACACTTGTTAGTCTTTGCTGAGTTTTGCCTGTTGGTGGCACCAAAGCTGCATGTCTCTTATTGAGGTGTGAGGAATGAGCCCTGCTGTGTGTGAACAGAGTGACCGAGGTATTAAATATATCTAATATTTTTTTCATCTGTAAATAATTCTCTATTTCACAACTTTGGGAAAAGAATTCAGTGCTTGTACTACTGAATGGTGCTATTCCTACTCGGTTCCCTCTTGTGTGGAGGGCTGTAATCTGTAGTGCTGCACAGCAGCCTGGCTGAGAGCAGCTCTCCTAAACGATGGGGCAGTTGAGACATTGCAAGTTGAGCTCTGTGAGACTCTTACAGTTGTCTAGAGCTGAACTGAATTATCGTTTGTTTGTTTGAACTGGACTCCAGAAGCCTGGTTAATTAAAATGTCGTATTCAGACCCATGCTTAGTTTAACTGATGGGTCATTCCTGTTTGGTCAGACAAGTGAACTTACAGCGATGGTTTATTTTTGTTCAGTATAGGCTTTGTCTTCAGCAAGTAATTGTACCAGGTGATGGTTGCAGGAATGGCTGTCCCAGAGCAGCTGTGCTGGGCACTTTTGTAGGCCTGTACTGATCTAACTTGGCCTTAAGAGCTGAAGGCCATTTCTGGTGAGGGTTGCCTTCACATAAATGCACCTCTAGACAAATCAAGCGTCCAATTACACACGTGCACGTATGTTTGAGATTTCCCATTTTCATAGAGGGTATGTGCACCCAGCTGTGTGCAGGAGGAATCCGGAGGCTGTGGGAGCAGTGTGTGCTGTCTCAGTAATTCTCTTCCTCTGTGGAAGAAGTGTCAGCCTGTCTTCAGGCTGCCATTTAAATCCTTCTATATGTCTGGGTACAAAAGGCTGCTTATGATTCTTGTCTGGGTCTAGAATTTTTCCCAGATGCTTTAATTTTCTTTGATGTATTAGCTGTAATCCTGTAATACCCCTGGTATTTTCTTTTTTCCTGTTCTGAAAACTTCTCTGAAAGTCAGGCCTGTCACTCTGAGTGAAGAGAAATAATCCCTTTAACTATTCTAAGAACTGTCTTGTTAAACACACTTTACTTTTAAGACATTTTGGATATAATGATTGCTTGTGTGCAGCCTGTGATTTTTTTTTTGTTTGTTTGTTTGTTTATGTCAAAGAATCTACTACACTTTTGTTTCTGGATAAACAAATCTATGGAGAGGGAACATCTAAAACTGGTTTTGGGAGTGCCAAAATAACCTTCTAGATTAAGCATGATTTTTGTAATAAATAGGAAACCCAAGCCTCTAGCATCCCAAATGCAGACTCTTCTGTGGATTTCAAGTCTGCCTGTCAGTGCCTGCATCCTGCCTGTGAAATTGAGATAATGCTGCCTGTATTTGACACTTACTTTGTCCCCTCCTCAAGATGTGAAGAGCTCTTCAATATCCCATTCCTGTTTTGCTCTCTTATCCTGTCCTGGGAGAACATGCTAGCTGTATGAAATTCTGCCTTACACTGGAGGTGGAATTTTAACTTTCAACTGAATCTTGTCAGTCTCGGTTGATTTAGGCACGTAATTCTAGACCTTCTTCCAGATGGTTCCTAATTGGAGAGCACGTGTGACTTGGGTGTAAATCACCAATGCTTTGGCAGGCTGTTTCTGAGGGAGAATGCTGTACATGTGCAGAATTTGAGCAGTCTTGGTCTTATTGTGAAACATGTATTCTGAAGGAAAAAAACCAACCAAATTTCTGTTTTCCAGGAAAGCAATATTTGATACACCAGAAGATGATCCTAATTACAATCCCTTGCCAGAAGAACGACCAGGAGGATTTGCATGGGGAGAAGGTCAGCGCCTTGGAGGCTAATAAGTGTCTGTGCCAAAACCCAGTGACAAATGGGAAAGACTGACCTGAATAAAGTTCCGTACTGGGGACTCTCTCATTCCCCATCACAGAAAAGACACTTTTTGACGGCTCTATGGTTTTGAATACAAGCACTTTATGAAATGGCAGTCTAATCCAAGACACTTCCAGCCTACCAGTGTCTTTCCCAGTCAGGGAATTTATTGTGCTGGTAATGAAAATACTAATCCAGTGGAGCCAAAAAACTGAAACTGGAAACGATTTCCTGTCAACTTCAGTTAACAAGACCATGAGTACTTGTTTAAAGTGATTTCTAAAGCATTTTTTCAAGTTATTTGATACAGGAAACTTTACAGGGGACAAAACCAACTTTTGGGGGTTTAACTCATTTTTTTATTCTTGGATAAAACAGCTACAAGATGGCTGAAAGCGTAAGTCCCTATTTCGATGGCACAGGTTTTTTTTAATCTGAGATGCTATCGTCTCCAGCCTTGTTTGAATTGTAAGAAATACAACGTGCGGCATAATGCAGGCTTTTCGTTTTGCCAGTTGGGTTTCTGGGATGTGCCTCTGTGTGAATGTACTTGCAGGCTGAGGCTGCATTTTGATGGCTTTTCCCCCAAAGAGTCTGTGTTCAGATGACCAGGTTTGAGTCTTGCCGTTTTGTTTAAATAGGTAGTTCTACAAAATCCACACACGTACGCATACTTCTAACAGTTAATAAATGACTTGCAGCATTAGGGAAGAAAACTTGTCTGGAGTCGGAACTGCTCAAATATCTCAGATGATGAGTTGAATAAAATGTCTTGTGGATCCTTTTTTGTTAATCTTTTATATAGTCCTACAGTCTTGAGGCAGCTGGTGAAAAGCCAGAGGCTGGAAAAAGCAAGTCCCTGAAGAGATGGCATTAATGCAAGCTTTTCCCACAAGCGTGTCTCAGAACTGCTGGGAAACAGGATTGTCTGCTCAAGATGTTAAATTTGTGGTCTGTGTGACGTTTGTTGTGGGATGACATTTGTTGTTAGTGACACCAAGTAGGGTTTAGCTTTAAGTTCTGTTGATTAGAGATACCTATATGAGGAGGCACAAAAGGAATTCAGAGCACAGTTCAGGTCATGGCATTCAGTCACTCCTAAGATGTTATGGACTGTACTGAGTAGCCCTTTATTGATTATATCATGACGGATAAAACCGGATATTGTTGAAACTGCATCTCTCTCCCAAATTTGGGAGGATAGGCTCACTCTTGACACATGATCATCTTGTTTAGTCTCAGATTTTGCTGATCTTAAGAACCGGCTACCATTTTTTCACTTGTTTGTAGTCCAGGGATCTTACAGGGAAATGCTTTGTCCACAAGCAGCTTATTAGATTCTGATAAATGAAATTGATGAGTCCATTTATATATGCATTTTATCTCTAGGTTATAAAGACTTAAGGGAGATACATCATCCCTGCCCCCCCAAACAGACTTTAAATCTTACTCTCTAGGAGTACTAAAATTGTTCTGGACAGTGTTGCTTCAGGGTAGCTTTTGAGACAGGAATTAGATCAAGACCATTTTTTAGTTCCGTGATTGGGAGTCTCTTAGCAGTTTGCTGGTGGGGCGCTGGGGAGCGGGGATGAAGCTGGAAGACGGGCACTGTGGCTGGGGTCAAACCTTCTGTAAATCCAGGGCCCCACTGTGGGGTTGGTGAGGTGATGTCCCCTTCCTGAGGGTGACCTCCTCATCAGACTCATGTAAGGCGTCTCATCCATCCTTGCTCTTCCAAAGCTGCTTTCCTCACACGCCTCCTTCCACTCCAGTGGAGCATGGAAGACTGTTCTCTGTAAAGAGTAGTGCTGTAGTATTCCTATCTGGGAAGAACCTGGAAGTGTTGCTTACCTGTACCCCAGGACAAAAGTGACCTGTCAGACTACCACCCACCTTGGCCTTTAACTGCCCTTGGACCCATTCTGGGGCAGCCTGTCCCACACAGAGTGTGTTTAAATACCAGAGGCCTCTTTGGAGAGTGCATCATCAGCCATGTGTGATGTCAGGGCTTGTTTGTGCTGACAAATCATGGATTGGGATGTAAACCTGCCTCTCTAGGGTGTTACCTGCCAGTCGACTCTCGCCCGTCTGGGCTGAAGTTCAGCTCCTGGGGGTGTCCCTGTTGGGGGGGTTTGTCGCTGAGGCCCCACGACGCTCACTGCAAATGGCGCCTGCAAAGCCGCCGAACTACATCTCCCATCATCCCCCGCTCCGATGGGGGAGAATCACGTGCGCGGCACGGCGGCGTGATGACGCCACGGCGGGGCGGCAGCCGTTTCCCGGGCGACACGCTGCCTGAGGCGCGGCGGCAGCGGCGGCGGGGCGATGCCGCAGGGCGACGGGGCGCCCCCGGCCAAGCGGCTGAAGGCCGCGCTCCCCGCCCGCCCCGCCATGCTGCCTGCCTCCCCCGCCCCGCGCCGCCACCCGCCGCCCGCCGACTCCCAGCGCCGCGGCCTACCCATCTTCCAGGTGCGGGGGCCGCTGCTGAGCCAGCTCCGCGGCCTGGACAGCGCCGTCCTCATCGGTGAGTGCGGGAGCGGCGGCGGCGGCCCCGGCGGGGGATTCCTCAGCGCCACAGCCCCGCCGGCCGCCGCCGGGGCCTGGGTGAGCGGGGCTCCCCTCAGCGCGGCCTCAGGCCTCTCGGCGGGTGGCACCGGCGCCGCCCGGGGAGCATTGCTGCCGCTGCAGCGGGGCTCGGCGGCGGCGAGTGGCCTTCGGCGTCCCGAGAAGGGCAGCGGGTGTCCCCGGCGCGAGGTTTGGGCAGGTCCAGCCGGGCGTCGGGGAATGCGCAGCCTGCGAGATGTGGCAGAGAAATGGTTTGAGCAAAAATCTGAAACGGGGTAAATCAATCATGTTTTTGTTCTTGAGGGTCTGTTGTTTAAGGCAGCTGGTGAGTTAATTATTATGGAGAAGGCAAAAATATTTCACCCGCCTTTCTGTTTCACCATCCACGTGGAGTTCTGTCAACTTAAAGCCAAGTCGCAAAACCCGCTCTTCAGAAGAACGAGTCCTTTCAGATACATTTTCAGGAGCATTCACTAATTTTGTTATGCTTTCTTTGAGTCCAAGCTAATAAGCTTTTTGTCTGACTTTCGGGAGCTGAAGACACAGCTGGAAGTCTAAAGACTCAGCATTTCTTAAAACTAAGTGAAAAATGCTTTGTATTTCATTCCTATAAATGAACTCTTAAAAAAAATAGTAATGGTAACTGATAGATGTGACTGCATTTATCTCCTTTCTTCTGTATAATCTTGAGATTGTCAGTGTTACTTGCTAAATATACACTGTAATATGCCAGCAGCTGTGGAGTGGGCTAAAAAGCTCACTCATGCTATTTCCAGTCTGCAGCTGAAGCGCTTACGATTTGACTTTCTGATTCTTCTCTGCTTGGTGGTTGTCCTTCTGAATTTCTCACGCTGCTTCTTCTCTTGTCAGTTCTCCCCTCACTGCCCCAGCGTGCGCTGTACCATTGCTGTCTTGCAAGGATTGAGAGTACAGGGCTCTGATTTCCAGAGCCTCACACTCTTTCATGTAGAGCAATCCTTGTAACATGCTACTAGGAAGCTGTAAGGGATCTTACAGCTTACTCAAATCTGTGTGACAGTGATGTTAAAAACATTCTCTGCTCTTCCCTGCACGTTGCACTTCAAGACAGTTTCACTTGCAGTGCCTCAAAGCACTGATTTGTGCCATGTTACACTGTGCCTAGTAAGTTATGCCTTTTGTTGCCCATGCTGCGGTAAGTACATCTGCCTATATGCTTTTGCTCATTGCGGTCTTTGGTAGAGGCCATCTGTGTAGACCACAAAGAGTTTGTGTTGGAAATACACATGGGCACAAACGGAGTAGTGGTTGTTGTGTTGTGTGCTAGTGCTGTATGGATGGAGAAGACTTTCACTTGAGCCTGAAGGGGCCATCTCTGATTTCAGGAAGGCACAAAGGAAGACTTGCTGGCTTGTTGGTGCCTGCCCTTAGTGCTCATACAAAAGAGTCTCAAACTGTAACTTGTTACTTGCTGTTTGTGACAAAAGCTTTGCTTTAATTTGCTTACAGCTTTACTTTGAAACTTCCTAGTGTGTAGTGTAAATATTTGCATAAAACCAAATCAGTGTCTGTTCCTTGCTCTGTATGATTGTCTTCTTATGTTGGCTGTGTTACACAACAGACACTTCCTATCCAGACAGACTGGAATATGTTTCTAAACCAGAGTGTGGTTGGAGAGAACCCAGGTGAAAGGAGTTTTGTTGAGGAGTGGTCTAGCGACTAGAGCAAGGCATTGGGTTCTGTCCCTGGCCTGCTGCTACTTTATGGTGTGACTTTGGGCAAGTTGTCCAACCTCTTCCTGTCTTCAGGATCCTCATACTGAAATATGATTAAAAGTTAACATTAAAAAAATGAGTTGGGACCCTTCATTAGAAGATGCTATAAAGGGGAAAATCTCTATTCTTTTGATGTTCTTTAGGAGAAACGGGCTCAGGGAAGACCACTCAGATCCCTCAGTACCTCTACGAAGCAGGAATTGGCCGCCAAGGCATCATTGCTGTGACGCAGCCTCGCAGAGTAGCAGCTATATCCTTAGCTACCAGAGTCTCAGATGAGAAGAAGACAGAGCTGGGGAAACTGGTAGGTTGCTTTACAAAGTCTTTAGAGAGTTGGTTTGGTACTGCAGTGCTGGTGGGACTGTATCGATCGGGGCTTAATGGGTAAGATAAGCAGCCATGGGAATAATAGATAGACTTTATTTAATAATATGCCTGAATGAAAAAAAATGGCTTTTTACTTTCTTCTGCGGCTTGGGGGTGAGGAAGGCATGTTTGACTCTGTCTCTGTGCTATTTTACTTCTTGATTATTGTGTTCCTCCATTCGAAAAAATACTGGTTAATGAATAAAACAAAAAATATTGCATGCTCTTCCATTGCTTCGTGTATCAAAAGGCACTGTCAAGGAGAGCAGAGCACTGAATCTGTGCAGATCTATGAATCTGTGGGAGAAAAGTGGAAGAGAAAGACTTTCCCTACTTAAGGTCTTTGAAGAGCATGGAGTGGTTTCTAGCAGGGGAGGAAGGAAAGGAAACCTGGAGCATTTGGCAGCGTTGGGGTTGGAACTAGATGATCTCTAAGGTCCCTTCCAACCTAAACCATTCTACGATTCTATGATTTGAGATGAACTTCTAGTTGGGAAAAAAGCCAATTGGGATACAATGTTGAGAGCATCCTTTGGGTGGATTATTAGATTTGCAAGACAAACTTGCTCACGTCTGCAAATACACTGTTATGCTTTCCAGTCTCCTTGGAGTCCTGATTGGCTCTGTCTGATGCATTGGCCAGAGGGCTTTGTAGTTCTTCTTTGTGGTATGATGGCCACGAGAAATGCAAGTAACTTTGTGCTTGTACTTTCTATAATGATCGCTTCCATAGGTTGGCTATACTGTACGCTTCGATGATCTTACATCTGATGAAACTAGAATCAAGTTTTTAACAGATGGAATGCTGCTTCGCGAAGCTATTGGGGACCCTATGTTGCGGAAGTACAGTGTTGTCATCCTGGATGAAGCCCACGAGAGGACAATTCATACTGATGTACTCTTTGGAGTGGTCAAAGCTGCACAAAAGAAACGAAAGGAATTGGGCAAACTGCCACTAAAAGTATGCGCATCTAGGATGGTAGCGAGGGGCAGGGATGGGGCTTGAACCTTGAGCGCTATGAGTATCTCCGCGCGTTTTCCAAAGTGTTTGAAATTTCAGCCTTGACTGTTTTCCTGTTCCTAAAAAGCCCCTTTAAATCTGAATAGAACTTAAAATGTGTGGGCCTGTTAGGACACATCTGAACAAGGTTTCTGGTTACATCCATATTGCCTTTTTTCATGAGAGCCCCTTGAGTATGAGCTATAGACTAGACACATTGTTTGGGGAGATTTTGATACTGTTGCTGAGAGCACCCTGGATACAGGAGCTCTCTGTCTGATATGACAGCCGTATGACATGCTCACGCTGGGGAAGGAGGTTGCCCATGTGTGTCATGTGCATGAGAATTTATGTGAGTACGTGATGAAGTGTGTGAGAGCATGTTGGGTTTGATGGGGAGGGCATGTAGGGGACTGGTAGGTCCTAGCACTGTGTCGTTCAACAGACCTTTGTGCAACCTAGCTTTGTGGGTACTCAGGTCTGTTTATTAAATGTCAGAAGAGAATTTTAACACATCTTCTCTCATGTTATTATACCAACACATTATGCTTGTGTGTTACCAAAGCTGATGGCTTTAACAAGGAGAGATCACTCTTTTCTGTCCCAAACTCTGTGCGCTTTTTGCTGTTCCCAGCATATATCTCAGTCTCAGGAAGCTGGCTTTTGCCTAGTCCTGACTGGTAAGCGTCCTGCTGGGTCTAAACTGCAGCGCTAACTCATCTTATGCTCACATTGAAGGTGGTTGTCATGTCAGCTACGATGGATGTTGACCAGTTCTCCCAGTACTTCAATGGAGCTCCTGTTCTCTATTTAGAAGGCCGGCAACATCCCATTCAGATCTTTTACACCAAACAGCCTCAGAGTGATTACCTCCAAGCAGCACTGGTGTCAGTCTTCCAAATACACCAGGTATGGCGGTCTCCTCAGGTTTCCTCTTTCCCAGGGCTGTGAATTGTTAGCTGGGGGGACTCACAGAAGTGAGCTTGATGCTGCCAAATCGGAGCTGTCCCTGAGGTGCTCTGGGATGGCTGGGGAGCATGCTGGGTTAGTGAGTTGGATTGGCTCAAGTGAGGGCTTGACAAATGCCCGCGTTATTGCAAAAGTGGGAAGAAAGATTGGAAGTGGTCAGCTGTAAAGAGCCTTGGCTTGTAGGGGAAATCCAGGTGTAAGATGACAGTGATGTGGAGATTATTCTAATTTACTGTGAAAGTGTAACCACAGAGCAGGTAGAGGTCTATTAAAATAGCAGCTTATAGACATTTTGTGACTAAACGTTTGAATGTGAAACTGCCAGACAGTTAAGCTAAATCATTTAATAAAACTTTATTACCTACGTATAATGCTTTGAAAATGCTGCAGTTAATAGCATTGTGGGATTTGTACATCAAGACTGAAGTTGAAAGGAGGCTGCTAAGCAGAGCTCTCTGATGTCAATTCATACCTAATACCTAAATGTTCTTCTCACCTGTGTTTGCTGGCTCATACCTGGGTGCTTGCTGGCTCTCTCGCATGTCCTGGACAGTTATTTAATGAAATATACATGTGACTTTAAATGGTTCCTCCATCCTGTTAAGACTCAATCCTGCAAAATGTGTTTTACTCTTCACCTTTGGTGAATCAGTTGGGAACTTCAGGCTGCTGCATACCTTGCACCACATGTGTGCCTTTTCTTTCTTCCTTACCTTGCTGTCTTGCTGTCAGGAGAACATGTCATTACAGTCTCAGTACTCCCTCCCTATCCGAACTCACTCATCATTCGGAACACACATCTGAATTAACTTCTCAGTTGCTTTTTCCTCTGGCTCCAGGAAGCACCCTCTTCTCAGGACATCCTGGTGTTTCTGACCGGTCAGGAAGAAATTGAAGCAATGACCAAAACTTGTCGAGACATTGCCAAGCATCTCCCTGATGGCTGCCCACAGATGATGGTGATGCCTCTTTATGCTTCTCTGCCCTACTCTCAACAACTCCGCGTCTTTCAGGCTGCCCCCAAGGTGAGGCAATATGATGGGTAAACAAGATGAGTTTGTCTGTTTGCTTGCATGAGTGTTTGGAAGAAACATGGAATTTAAGGGGTTAAAGTGGCCTGTACTCATAGTAAGTAATAGTCTCCACTGTCTATAGACTTTGGGCTGAATGGTTCCAGGGTGATATAAGACGATGCAAATAGGATGGTATTAACAGGTACATACCATAAGTCATCTGGGATTATAAAAAAGGAAGGATTAGGTGGACTGAAAAGGGCAGAGGAATTGAAATTTGCCCAATTCATAGGAATTTTAAGTCCATATCACAAGAAAAGCTACAGCAGTTAATGGGCCAGCTAAATACTAAGAGAGCTGAAAGCCTGGGCATATTTGGCAGGGCCATAAGGAAAGGAAATTGTGCTGCCTCAGGCCTTTTTGTACCTGTTCAGCAGATAAATAAGAATTCAGATCTTGTCCTTGTGCCAGAAATGAAACCAAAATGGTTTAAAGACATATTGATAACAGCTGTCCTGGGTGGTGTATTTTGTCGCAAGAAGCATAAGCAGATGTTTTAGAAACTGATTAGGAACTAGAGGTTATCTTAACTTATGAGAGCTGGCATAGCAAGCATAGTATGTGGTCATAGCATGCTGCAGTGATATGTAGGCTTGGCCCATGCTGGCCAAAAGTAGTAGTGTTTCTTCATTGCATCTAATCTAAAATGGCTTTTGACTAACTTTAGTTTCCTCTTCCTTCCAGGGCTGTCGCAAAGTAATCCTCTCCACCAACATTGCAGAAACTTCCATCACCATTGCGGGAATAAAATACGTTGTGGACACAGGCATGGTCAAAGCAAAGAAGTACAGCCCTGGTGAGGAATTCTAAGGAATGATGCAGAGATTGTTTTCAGTTTTGTAGAATTTATTCGAGGCAATGAACCCCACTGAGAGCTGATTTAAAACACCCTCTGTGCTGTCTAAATTAATGTCCTAGATTTTAGGTGTGGGGGTTTTTTTTTGAGTACCAGCATTGTGGGGGTAAAAATCTGTCAAATTAATCTTCTCTTCATGGACACAGCACATGATAATTACCTTGCTTGAGGGTGCTAAACCAAGTGAAGTCTGACCTGTATTTGGATGGCAGACCCTGGGATTTTTTTGTTGTTAATCTTACAAAGTTACATTTTTCAAAGCTGCGTGTTACGCAAACGTTGACTGAAGTGATGCTTTTCCATACATAGAAATTGGTCTGGAAGTGTTGGCAGTCCAGCGGGTGTCGAAGGCCCAGGCTTGGCAACGAACAGGGAGAGCAGGGCGAGAGGACAGTGGGATTTGTTACCGGCTCTACACAGAGGACGAGTTTGAGAAGTTTGACAAAATGACAATACCCGAGATACAGAGGTGAGAAAAGAACCCTGATACCATCATGCTTCTTGCCACATCTCTTTTATGTGCTGTTACAGGCGGAGCGGTGTAAAGAACTGAACAGCAAAACTGGATCTAGGGTCTGACCAGTTGACTTTTAAGAAAAGTGAACTCTGGAGACTAAACAGAAAAACTAGGAAGCATTTGCTCAGGGTGGACATTTGGGCTCTAAGTCTCTAAACACACATGGGCAATAGTTCTCTTGACTTTCCTCTGGATCTTGGAGTCGCCTCCTACCCTTTGTGGGTTTAGGCAGTAAGGCTTCACCAGCCAGCATTGGACTAGTCTCTGCTGAGTTGCAGCACAGATATGAGGACTCCATCTCAGCTTACAGGAAAATAAAAGAAAAGAAAAAAAGAAGAAAAAAAAAAGAAAACAATCTCAGTTGTTTTTTCTGCCTATGCAGGTGTAACCTGGCCAGTGTGATGCTTCAGCTCCTGGCCCTGAGAGTTCCCAACGTGCTCACCTTTGACTTCATGTCCAAACCATCTCCTGGTAAGCAGTTACAAAGGCAGCCCTGGGAAAAAAAGGACCAATGAGTCACTGAAGAATTGCTTAAAAATAATGTCTTCAGGCTAGCCAGGGAAGATGGAGTGTGGGAGGTCAGGGCTGCGAAAGAGAAGCTGTCTCTGCTGCAGCTTCTGCTGGTGGTCCAGAAATCTCAGATTTATTTACTGCTCATCGCTTTTCCTCAGCCTCATCAGAGCAGCCATGGTTAGGGCAGAGACCTGGGGAGTCCAGCTTCCAAACGGAGCAGGGAGCAGTCTTGAGTCATAAAGAACATGAAGGTGGGCCTTAACTGCCAAGGAAAGACATAGAGAATCTCATGTGGCTTCTGCTGAAAGCTAGAGATGGCAGCTTTAGTTTCGCCTCTGGTTTTGCTACTTAAATCGGAAAAGGTGATTTTTCTACTGGATAGAGGGGTATAAACCACAGTTTGGGGCACTGATTAAACAGAAAGTACTTGTCCCTCTGGCCAGGGAAAGGAGGTCGTGATGGTACCAGCTGATCGTTCACATCCCTGCCAGTGTCACCCAGGAGGCCTCACAATTTGAACCTTCTTGTTTTGACAGATGCTATTCAAGCAGCGATCGAGCAGCTGGAGCTGCTGGGAGCTGTGGAACGAAAGGAAGATCAGCTTGTCCTAACCCCCCTGGGAAGGAAAATGGCAGCCTTTCCACTGGAACCAAAGTTCTCTAAAGTAAAAACTACAGAAAAATTAGCTAATTTTTATCTCGTGCTCTTCCCAGTACCGTTGGCATTTCTCTTTCAAACTCCTTAAACAAGGTCTGCAATTTGAGGAGACTGCAGCTGTACTAGTATATTTGCAATACGTTAATGAAGCACAGCTTTATTTCCAGCAACTATGCTGGTTTGCTTAGCACTTGTTTAATTCACGGGGTTTTTTTAAAAGATAATTTATTTCCTCTAGCACCCCTGAAGCTGAAACAAGGCTAATTCCCTTGCGATTTCTGAGATTGCTGGTAGCACTGTTTAGCAGTTTCATGAAGTGTCTGATGCTGTAGTTGATGTTAGTCGCCGTGTTTGTACTGTATATGAAGTGGCCAGTCTCAGGAAAGAGCATGACGGTGGCTGTCAAAGGTGCTTGGTAGGCCCATAAGATGATTTACAGTCTCTAGGCCCAAATGTTTATGAAATTATCCTAAACAATGCTTGGTAAAGTTTCTGGGCTGATGGTGAGCAGAAAAGTCTGCTCATCTGAAGTGGATTTGGTCAACTAAAAATCAGTTTTGTTCTGTGATTTGCAGACCATCCTCCTGTCCCCCAAGTTCCACTGTACAGAAGAGATCCTGACCATCGTGTCGCTGTTATCAGTGGACAGTGTCCTCTATAATCCCCCCGCCCGGCGGGATGAAGTGCAGTCCGTCAGGAAGAAATTTATCTCCAGTGAAGGGGATCATCTTACCCTGCTCAATGTGTACAGAGCCTTCAGAAATGTCAGTGGCAACAAGGTAGGATGCTCTGAGGATGCCAGTGCTCTCTGGGCTTGTGGTGGAGAGGAGCTTTTTTGGAATACAGCAGAGTGACATCTGCATCCTTTGCGGTTGATGCAATATGCATCCTTCCAAAGGAATGAGAAGAGAGGGCTTACTCATCCTTTACAATTTGGTAATTGGAGAAAGCTGTTCAAGTGCTGAAGGATCCCCCAGAAAGCTGTAGCAAAACTGGTTATCAAAAGCTTCATGAGGCCAGTTCTGTAATCAGAGCCAGGTCTCTTCCTTTCCTGGTTCCAGCTGGAAACAGGAGGGAGTGGGAGGGTGTTGAGACTTGCTGATAAATACCCTAGACGTGCTGTTTGGCAGGATTCATTGCAAAAACACTGAGCATATTTACAAGCAGATTTTGATTTATCCTACCCTATAAACTCCTCAATTTGATTTGTAGATGTGGAGTCTCGTGTACCCCATTCCTCGCAGCATCTGTCATTCTTGCGTCATTTGTTTTCACCACCTGTGGGATAGCAAGTGCTGTTTTGCAGCACTCGGTGACCTTGCAGGGCAATTCTGAGTAGGAAGAGAACAACATGCCGTTTCCTGGCACTGTGGGAGGGAATGTAGACAGAGGGGAGTAATCGGGTAGAAGTATGACAAGGAAATGGGTTAGCACCTTTTCTCTGAGAAAGATTGTGTGTTTGGAGGATTCTGCTTTTCATGGTATCCAAAGACTGTTGTGCTGCTTGGGTGGAGAAATGCCTTCTTCTAACTCCTGATGTCTCTCTGCTGCAGGAATGGTGCAAAGAGAACTTTGTCAATGGCAGGAACATGATGCTTGTGTCAGATGTCAGAGCTCAGCTCAGGGACATTTGTGTAAAGGTAATTGGTTGCCATACTGTATGCCATACTGCTTCACCTGTTTGTATTTTTCTGTTCATCCCCAAACTGATTTTGCTGTGCACCAAGTCCCAGGAGTGAGAAAATGTGGTTTTGTTTTCAGTCTCCTGTGAATAGTCAGGTAAAATTCCCAACTCTGCAGCTGCATCCCCAAATCTCAGGGCTGCAGGGCTCAGCGGGACAAGGAGAGGTGAGGGGAGAAGGGAGCTCTGGGAAGGCTTCTCGGGTAGAGGAAAGTTTTTCCTAAGGGATTTCGCTGCTCTAGTGTAAATGTGACTGTGCTATGTGTGCCACTGAGTGATGTCAGCCTCAGCAGCCCATGCTGGCTGGCTTCTTCATGGAGTCAGGCATTCAATTTCACAGCAGCTTGCACACCAGCGCTGTTCCTACCAGTCACAGAGCATAAGGCACAGCGTGGGAGCTGCTGCTGAATTCCTTGCAGTCTGTAAGTGACACAGGAGCCACCGTTCGGCAACTCTGTCCCGCTGCGAATGCTAGGTAGCCTAAAACTCACTCCCAGAAGGAGAGTCTCGATCCATTTTGCAGCTCATCTTTGGTTTGCTATTAGTCTGGATTAGCCTAACATCTACCTGAGCTGAATTCCTAGTTGTCCTTTTATATTTCCCACACTAGCAGGATTTCTGACACAAGATCACCTGATCTTGGAAGTCCCCTAAAATGGGGCTGTGTTTCCCCACAAGGGTGCGCGTACACGCTTGCGCTTACTCTTGTGTCTCTTGCTGCTGAACAGCTATCGATGCCAATCGAGTCCTCCCGCTCAGACACTGGAAACATCCGTCGCTGCCTGGCTCACAGCCTCTTCATGAACGCCGCCGAGCTGCAGCCGGATGGCACCTACAGCACTGTGGACACTCACCAGTTGGTGGCCATCCACCCCTCCTCCGTGCTCTTCCACTGCAAGCCAGCCTGTGTGGTTTACAATGGGCTGCTTCACACCAACAAGTGCTACATGCGGGACCTGTGCGTGGTGGATGCGGACTGGCTCTATGATGCAGCACCTGACTATTTCCGCAGGAAGCTCCGAACAGCCAAGAACTGAACTGTGGGTCTGGGAGTGACAGGTCCAGGGTTTTTAGGCTCACCCTAAAAGACTGGGGTTTTTTTGTTTTGTAATGAATGTATGGGAGCAGTAGAGCTATGCCTTGCAAATCAGGTAAAAACCTTAGAGAAAAATGGCTTCTCCATGAGAGCCAGACCTCACAAGTCTCCGTGTCTTAGAACCATCATCCCGTTTTTAACGGTTAATCTGTAAAAGGGGAACATAGCATGTACCCTGTGCGCGTGTGTATGTGTGTGTGATAATTCTGTACTAGGGGGGAAAAGGAGGCTGGTATCGGATTCCAGTTTTTAACTCTTACAGAAGTTTAACAGGCTTGTATATGAGGAAATGAAATCCTAAGAGCTTTTTTGAGCAAATTTGGTATTTTTGATGATTGTGCTTGTATCCTTAGTAGGTTTTATTGAGGAAAAAAGGAGAAAAAAGTTTAAAATGTCCACATACAGGTGAAAAAATGTCTTTTTTTACTATTTCTAGAAGGGAGGTGCTACTGTCTTTTACCTCATCAAACATCTTTCTGCCTCCATGTCATCTTCACTGTCTTATTTGTGACCACACGTAGGCCAGTAATGGTAATGTCTGCTTAGACAAGATCTTCACTGCTTGGGTCTGAGCCTCAGGGCTGCCAGTGGTTTCTTGGAGAGGTTGTCCAGCTGCCTGCATGTTTGGCATCATCTTTGGTCACCCTTTTGCTGTTAGAGCGTGTTGCTCCTCAGCAAATACTTCTGACTTTTCTGACTCTTGTCTGTGCACTTCTAGCTTTGGAGCTGCAACACCATCCACAATGGCTCATCACGCCAACTTGAGGAAGGCTTAGCAAAATGAGAATGAAGATGTGGTTTAGAGATTGGACTTCCTTTAAAGGTCCTTGATTCATCAAATGTTTGCATCTTCTGCTCTGACTCCAGTGCTTCCTCTCCCTTCTGCCTCCCCCAACCCTGTCCCAGTTATACTTTGGTTTTCCATTAGAAGTTTGGAGCTTGACATTGTCAAGAACTACAGATCTACCATTAGTATCTATTATTTGTTTTCGTCTTCAGTATTTCCTTGGCATCTACCTATCTCTTTTTTTTTCCTGTTGGAGAAAGTGGCAATACCAAACTTAATCATCTTTATAAATACTGGAATTAAGAAACTAGTGCCACTCCAAAGGGAAAACTTGCTCTTTAATGAAAGGAAAGTGGATTTATTCCATTATCACTGTGTGTTAGCAGGGGGAAAAAAATGTGAGTTGTTTTTATATGATATCCTAAGTACTCCTAAAATAACCTCTCTGGGAGAGGTAGCTTCCAGTTTCAACAGAGTCTGTTGACATAATGTAATAACTTACACGTATTTTGGGGTGAGTTGGACTGAAGCAGGTTAGGTGTCTGAAAGGGCGGAGGAGGAAGCTGTTCTGCACGTGACCTGTCCTTGCGTAACATAGCGGGGTTCGTTTACGTGGGCTGTGAAGGGAGTGTGGTGTTTAGTCTTTGTATCCTTCAAATAGCAACTTAAAAAAAGAAAAAGCTCATGGCGTATTGACAGGGCTGCTCAGGGATGCAGTCGTATTGGCTATTGGCAAGCTCTTATTTGCTCCGTTTGCTCGGGGAAAGCTGCTGGCTTTGCTTGTCATCAGTGCGCACAAGCTGCATTTGCCATGTCATAATTTGTCCTTTCTGGTTATACGCATCATGGTTCCACAACACACTGTCATATGCCTTTTCTTTGGGCTCCAGTATTGGCTTGCCTTGGTTTTCTCTTTGGAAACTGTGGCAAATACGTCTTTTGTTCTTTTTTCATATTTTTAAGTGGAGTGTCACTTGTGCTGATCTGCAAATTGCTGTCTCCCAAAGAGCGTAAGTAGGCACACAGCGTACCTGGAAGGGTCTCGTCTCTCAGCCAGTTTCTAGGAAGGCCAATTCTGAATGTCTGCAGGGGTGTGGTGGGAACGGACACACATCCCTTTGCTGTGCCTCTTTGCAATATTGTTCTTTGGTGGTTTGAAAAAATGAAGGAGAAAAAAAAAAAACAAACCAAAAAAGGTGAATGGGGCACAGGCAAAACTTGCCACTTTTGTATGTATGACCAGCTGCAGTTTTGGACTGGTATTTCAGGAATATGCAGCTATTTCAACTGTTCTCACTCGCACAAATTGCAGGGAATTATCAAAGCACTGTATATATTTCTTGGTTTTATAGATGCTGCATCTGTAGGGGAAAATGGAGTATAAGCACATTTTGTTTGGGCAGTCAAATTTAACAGTCTGTTTAAAGGAGGGGATGGGTGTTTATTTAGAACTAATTTGTATATTTTTCGCAAAATAAAGAAGCGATGGCAAAAATCCAAGTCCGGTGCGTTGCTTTGTGAGACGCGAAAGCTGTGTGGACGGAGGAGACCGTCATAGGATGTTCGGGTATGAGTCCCAGCGTTTTCAGTTCTTGCGGCAGCGTCTTCGTTTTAAGCTGTCTGGGCTGTCCGTGTGCCGGTGTTAAAGATGAGATGTCGAGGTGGGGCGGTGGGTCTGTGCCTGGTGTGCAGAACACACCCCGTCAGTGCTCCAACGCCGGGGTGGAGCTGGGAGTGAAAATCACAGACCTTCGACGCGAGGGGGGCGGTAGCGCTGCCGTGGGGGGATGTCATTCTGCTGCTATGGCCTCGTGAGCAGCAATGGGCCTTTTGTGCTTCTGCTCAATAGAGAGCAATAGTGCCAGCTTTTAGACAAAGAGAACGCTTTCTGCTAGGAAACAGTTTGCCTTGGTCGATCTTCCCTCTAAAATATTTATTGCTAAGGGAGTTAAAAAAAAAAAAAAATATCACTTTTTGTTTTTCTGAGTCATCAGCCGATGTCTTGCCCGGCAGCCGGCCGTCCCAACTGCGACCGGGGCGACGCAGCAGCGAAGCTTTCGCCCTGCGCCCTGCTGTTCCTTGGTGCAGCTGAGGGAAGCACCAGCATTTCCTCCACACCCCTAAAGCTTCCTCTGCGCCTTCACCGGTGCGGGAAGGGCGCCCAGTAGCAGTGCTCTGCTTTTTAATTTTAAGTTAAAACAAGAGTGAGCGACCCCGGGTCTCCTTTCTGCCGGGGCCGGGACTCGAACCCGTCTCCCTCCTCTCCCCGCCGCGGGGGCCGCCGGGACCGGAAGCGGGGCGGGCGCTTCCGGGGCAGGCGGTGTCCTCTGCCCGCCCCGCCCCGCCGCCCTCTCCCGCTGCACCATGCTGCTCGCCCGGGCCCTGCGCGGCGCCGCTGCCGCCGCCCTGCGCCCGCCGCCCCGCCGCCTCCTCTTCTCCTCCTCCTCCTCCTTCTCCTCTCCCCGCGCCCTTCTGCCGCCGCCCGCCGCCGCCGCGCCGTCCTTTGCGCGCTCGCTCTGGCAGCTGGGGGGCGGCGGGGGGCGGACGGCGCTGCTCCGCCCGCGGCGGGGCTCGGCCGGCGGCGTCTCCTGCGGCTGCGGCGGCCTCCACACCGAGGGTGAGCGCGGGCCGGGGAGGGCCCTGCGGTGAGGGGAGCGCGGAGCTCGGGGCGGGTTGTGAGGGGACCCCCGGGGGGCGTTGTGAGGGGACGGAGCGCTCCCGCCCTTGGGGCACGTGCCTTTCCCCTCCACCCCCCCGGGCAGCACGTGGCGGCGGGGGAGGGGCTCGTCCTGCCCCCGGGCCTTTCCTTAATCCCCCCCTTCCTTAAAGCCCTCTCTTTCCTTAACCGTCCCCCTCCTTTCCTTAACCCCCCTTTCCTTTACCCTTAACCCCTCCATCCTTTCCTTCTTTCCTTAAGCCCCTCGTCCTTTCCCTACCCCCCCTTTCCTTAACTTTCCCCCATCTTTTCCTTAACCTCCCCTCTTTCGTCAACCCCCTCCATCCTTTCCTAAACCCCCCCTTCATTCTTTAACCCCCTCTCCTTTCCATAACTCCTCCCCCATCCTTTAACACCCCCACCCCCTCCTTTCCCGCCAGGCGACAAGGCTTTTGCGCAGTTCCTGACGGATGAGATCAAAGAGGAGAAGAAGATCCAGAAACACAAATCCTTGCCCAAGGTGTCGGGGGGGTGGGAGCTGGAGGTCCACGGCACGGAGGCCAAGCTGGTGCGGAAGATCGCTGGGGAGAAGTAAGTGTGGCCTTCAGAAGGATTCACCCGGGCGAGCCCGAGGGGCTGCAATAATCACCCCATTTCTCCTTGTGCTCGCGTTATTTTTATTGCTCTCTGTCCCATCTATGCAAACTGCACCCCGCAGAGCCTCTTCATTTTACCACCTTGACCCCAAGACCCTTATTTTTTTTTTCTACACAAGTTTGCTCCTATATTGTGCGTTGCGAAGTTTCACGCATTTAAAATAACAGTTTATAGTCTTAACAAAACTTGAAAGACGCTCTTTTGTTAGAGCAGTTGGAGGAAGCCAGCTGCACTCGGGCGTGGGTTTTAAACTGCAACACGTGTCTTGTTCAATACCAGTAATACTGTCCCCACAACAAAAGCTTCAAATAGAAGAAATTTTGCTGGGTATTTGAGTGCATTCAAAGTAACAGCTTCCGTTTCTTTTGAAGGATAACGGTCACGTTCAACATCAATAACAGCATTCCACCCTCAGCTGATGAAGAAACACAAGATGATCAGAAATCTGATGAGCAGGAGGTAACTTAGTCTTGATGTGCACTTCAGTGATGGGTACACAGAGGGAAGTTAGACCCTTGGCCTTCAGCGTTAAGGGCTTTTTTACTCTCTCGCTTGATATTTGGACGCATTAAGTCACCGAATGCAGATTTTTCTGGGTTGGCTGTGACTTTCCTCTCTACAGCAGAAAGGCAGAGCTGGGTGAGAGGGC
This sequence comes from Vanellus vanellus, assembly GCF_965231255.1. Taxonomy (NCBI): domain Eukaryota; kingdom Metazoa; phylum Chordata; class Aves; order Charadriiformes; family Charadriidae; genus Vanellus; species Vanellus vanellus. The sequence goes on from NC_138924.1 coordinate 4,531,640, forward strand.
TCAATGAGGAGAAATGAGAGGAACTTGGGTATCTCTTTTGCCTGTGCAGCCTCCTGCAATAAATACTGCCTTTTGTACTTGGCTGGTGTAACTTGCGGTGCTGGGAGGCAGCGTCAGTGAAACGCAGAGCTATTCCACTTGTGTGGTTTTGTTGGTGAGAAGCATCTCGCTCCTGTTTAATAAGACGGAATACCTGTACAAACTATAAATGAGCAATATAATTTGAGGCAGATGGCTTCATCTGCAGTGACACTGATTTCAAACAAATCAGGAATGCAGCTGCTCTGTGTGTAGCAGTTAAATTGCGCTTTCTGAAGGGTGGTATTTATTCCAGTGCGTTGCACTCAGCTGGGTGGGATGATACTGGGGACACTTACACATTGCTTCCCCTCCCGGGCGTGCCTGTATCCGCTGAGGAGGTGCGGTGCACTTGATCTGCACACCTGTGTGTGTGTCTGGCAGTCACTCTGCCGTGACGGAGGGCAGGCACGACTGGCTCCTGTGCTCAGAACAATCTGAGTCTGTTGCCAGTTCCTGTCACTTTGGAGGGACCCAGGGTCCAGGTGAGCCACAGGCTCTCTGCGCTATCAGGGGATGGTGGATGCTCCCAGAAAGAGGGTGACAGGGAACGACGTGCGCTGGCTGGGCTGTGTTGCTGGGCTGTACTGTCATCACTCTGGCTCCTGTTCAGACTCCAATGCTGATGCAACTCTTCTCTTATTTAGCCTGATCTTACATCAACTCCAAACTTCGTTGTGGAAGTAATAAAAGATGACACAAAACAGACCCTTGTTCTCGACTGCCATTATCCCGAAGACGAGGTGAGTATCAAACTGGTCGTGTGTCAGCCGTAGCCGGCTCTGGGCTGTGACTCAGCATGTGTTTCCTGCTTGAGTGTAGTGTAGTTGTGCCGCTGTGGAATCTAACTGCTTTTTACAGTCTCTTGCTTTTTGGAATTGGCGGAAAACCCTGTCTGCTCTTATCTCTCTTTTTTTTAAACACAAAGAAAAAGGCTTGGTGTTTGCAAGAATGCACTTTGGGGAGGAGATGTTCCATTGCATTCCTCACATCCTGACCTGGTGTTTCTGGTCGGCTGCTTATTGCCCAGTTCATTGAATTACGTTAGAGGAGGGAGGCATGGCTTAACTTGAACAGCGTGGCAACTTAAGAGGGCTAAACAAGAATGGGCAAAACGAAATAGATTTAATACAGTGTGTCAGTAACTTGCAAATCTCACTGTAGTGAGGTGTCACAAAGAGAAGTAGGGCTTAACGAAAAAAGGGGTGGGGGGGACACGACATAGAATTGAGAGCTTTGGCTCAGACTGATCTTTGTGGTTTATTTTGTAAACCTTAACAGATCGTTTATGCAGCCAGTCCTGGCTGACAAAGGTTAGACAGACGTGTGAAGATTTAGAACCACGCTGAAGAGGTTTTTACATCTTTGTAAAAATCAGGCTGCTGACTGATGTCAGGTCGCTGCTGGTAGTTTGACCTCTTTGGGGATCTCCTGCAGTCTCATGCGTGGCTGTGCTTGTCTTCACAGGCACACATTGAGAGGGAAGAGGCACAGCGCAGGCACGCGTTAAAAGGGGAGAGGCACAGCTTTTGCACCGGTCTTGGGGGTTTGCCTGCAGTGTAATAGTCCTAACTTCAGGATGAGATGGCTGAAGGCACCCAGTAGTTAGAGCTAACATGTGTCTCGCATCTCATCTCATCTCCTTTTCCAGGTTGGACATGAGGGAGAGGAAGAAAGTGATATTTTTACAATTCGGGAGGTCAGTTTTCAGCCCACTGGAGAATCAGATTGGAAGGACACCAACTACACCCTCAATACGGATTCCCTTGACTGGGTAAGTGCTGCTAACACGGCCATAGGCTGCAGAGGGCACTTGGCGTACCTCGCTTGGCTCCCCATTTGCTCTGGAGTTATGAGTGAGTCCTGTCCCGGCGCCTGAGGCGGGGGATTCCCCTGCTCTGCCCCATGAGAAAGCAGTTCTGCTGCCAATGGAGGGTTATTGTGTGGTCCCAGCCGTTGTGCAGTGCTGGTGGCATTACTGGCAGTTAGAGACCAATACGCTGAAACTTGTTCTGTTCCAGGTTTTGTAAGCTGGTGATTTCCTAGCAGCTATATGGCATTTTAGAGATGCTTTGATGCTTGTTTAGATATCTTTCAATCTGTGTACGCATCTGTGTTTTCTGGGGTTTCCAGGTATGTTTTATTGAGGTGACACTAAAAAATCTTAAAAGCAGCCCATGCCCGAGAACCTGGCAACTGCTTATAAGTTCTCAATGCCAGGCTTTCAAAAGCTTAAATCTTAGTTGGAGGCTGTGTATCATATGATTAAAACTTTATTCCTAGAGCGTATCTATCTCTCTTTGGGAAGCATTTGTGTTAGAATGGGTTAGTATGCTCTAAAACATCCCACACTGCTTTTTTTTTTCCCCCTCTCTGAATTGAGACAGAAAATTAATTAAAAAATGTGTAGGATTTGTGATCTATTCAGATCATGAAAGTCCAAAATTAATCATTTGCTTAGTAATATTGGTCTGTGAAAGAAACCCCAAAACCAAGTAAGAAACACACAACAGGTATTAGCATCACCGCAGTAAGCAGTAATAATGAATCTGCTCTCCTGAGGAGTGAGGGGGGGAACCCACAAGCAGTAACGTATGCTGGTGTTGTAACAGTTACGTAGGATTAAAGAGAAGAAAAAAAAAAAAGGAGTTAATGATTGTAAAAGATACAGTCTCTCAAACAAATATTTGCATCAGACACCACCCTTTCCAGACACTGTTAAAGCAATTCACCCCCAAGGCCATAGTGCTACAGGGGGGACGGGCAGAGCTCAGTAGATGTAATCTTTGTCAGACTTTACCTGCTGACTCTTGCCGTCAGCTGATCATTTCCAGAGCACAGCTCATTTGTAATGTTGGGTTTGGGTTTATATGACAACGTTTGGATGAGCTGTTTCAGGTCCCCCTCCCTCCAAGTGTTACGCCCAAGGCCAGGTCTGCTGAGAAGGGGATGGGGAGCTGCCTGGTCTCCTGCAGGAGGTGGTCTCATCTTTCTGGGAGAAAGAAATGCCAACCACCATGGCACATCTTAAAAGCAGCCCATACCCAGCTGTGCTTTGCTAAGGAAGTTTCCTCTTCATTGCTTTCAGGCTCTGTATGATCACTTAATGGATTTCCTGGCTGATAGAGGAGTGGACAACACATTTGCTGATGAGTTAATAGAGCTCAGCACTGCACTGGAGCACCAGGAGTACATTAAATTCCTTGAAGACCTTAAAAGCTTTGTCAAATGTCAGTAGGTTACACTAGGAAACTTATCTTCAAGTGTGGGTATTCCACAGCACTGCTCCAGGCAGCAATACCCAAATATATCTTCACAACAGATGCAGAGTAAGTAACTTGGAATTTGGAAATGAGCATCATGAGAGATTGAGGATTCTTGCTTGTATTTGGGAATTTGTATTTATGTTGCAATCCAGATCAAGGTCTCTAACATTACGGCCTGGAATTGCCTCACCCTATTTGGTGGTTTTTGTACAATTACGAATGAATGTGAAGAATAAAATTTGTTCAACATATCACTGAAAACTGGTGGTTTCTCTTCTTCCTGCTGTACCATTGCTGACCAGAGAGCTACCACAAAACTGATGCTGGTGTTTCCCTCTGCTGGTGCTAATACAGCTGCCTGCGGAGCTGCTGCTGCAGCAGCAGTGTGTGCTGGCCTGGAGTTTTCTCCAGGGAGAGCTATTCCAGCACCTCCAGCCACACAGTGTGCCTCTGTCAGAGGTGCGTCTGTAGGAGGGAGTTCGCTGGCCAGGCAGCACTAATTACAAATGGGAATCTCATTCCAGAAGTCTTGGCTGTCTGTATGTATGTTAGGGAGTAGAATTCAGGGTCTTAAACATTGTGTTTGAGGAGCTGTTTTAAAGAGGGATGTGCTGCCGCAAGCTGTTTTGTTAGTATTAATGTAGCTCTCAGAAAAATACCGCAGGGAAGCTGGGGCAGTTCAGTGCCAGTGGAATGACTGAAGGGCTGTGGCTCCTGATGTCCAAGGAACTGCTGCAGAGCAGCAGCTGCGGTCTTGTGCTCAAACCTGTGTCTCCAGTTGTTGCCTGAAGGTCATAGTAAGCTTGAACAGAAACCAGAGCTGAAGTCTAGTGTGCGCTGCGAGATCACCAATGCATTGTTAAAGATAACACAAAGGCTGGAATAAACTTAAGTATATTTATTTCAAAACATATACTGTGCCATTAAAAGTGCAGGTCAAGGCAGTACTACTGCCTCTTCAAGTATCTTTTTGACACAGCAGTTACAAATATATACATAAAAATACTAGCAGCTCTGGGTGGATTTTCAGTCTTGAAGTCCTTCCAGTAAAAAGGCAGCAGCCGAATCCACTTACAGCAAAATTGTCCAGGAATCACAGACCTTTACAAAAGGTAAGTAAGTCAAACAGAGAAGCTATAGCAATGTATAAGATGAATTATTAATGTTCAAAACTATTTAAAATGCTGTGCTCCTGACCCTGTCCTCACTGGGCCGGTACACACAGTGATCTTAGGTAAGCAGCAAAGCTAAAAACTTGCCAGCTGTAGCTCGAGTCAAAGGGATGGTATGTGTTTTCTAAGAGGTATGGGTGAGCTTTTTGAGGAGGCTTAAACTGAAGTAGTTTTTAAAACTTCTCTTCGTGAACCACTTACCCAACAGATACAAAACACACAAAACTTGCAAGTTGTTGGCTAAGGCATGAGAAAGGTAAGGCACTAAGTTTGACAGGTCCTTGAGAGATCCCCTAACCCAGCAGTTAAGGTGTGTAATTTGGCTCTTCCTTTTACAGTTACTGGTGGTCAAAAATAAAACCATTTCCAAGGGAGTTTGTGGAAAAACAGCAACACAAACCCCAGGGGGATCAATGGACTTGTGGTTTCTGCCCATGTAATCGAGCAGTGGATCCAAGCAGACATCCTTTCTAGGAACCTGACATTTAGACTCACCGGGCAGCTCATGAGAAGACTGGTTTCCTCCTCCATTCCGCTGGTAACTGTGAACTCAGGGTTGTGAAAGCACCTGTGACTGTGCTCTGTTACAGTGTTTTCTAGAAGTGACCGAAGCTTCCCTTCTGTCATACCCTGAGAAAAATCAGGTTAAAAGAAATCTTACACCAAAGTTGCTGTCTGAGGCTCAAAAATGCCTCTTTGCATCAGCTATAAGATGTCACATTTAACATGCTCCTCCCAGTGCAGCTCACCTGCGTGCTGATGTATAATCCACACTGGCAAAGAACCAAGTGATTCCTCACAGTCAGGTTATTCCTAGAAAGAGCATACAACGAGCATCATCACCACAACCAGAACAAAGGTAGATTTTAGCAAAAAGAAACCCTGTTAGATTTAAGAAATCGTTGGTCAGGTTTTTTTATTTTGTTGAAATTAACAGCAGCCTCTGCCCACTACTTTAGCCTGTTTCTAAGCCCAAACTGCTGTAGGGGAGTACAGAACCTCATTCCAATGCCATGGGCTTTCTTACTTTCTACACACTGGGCAGATGACCTTGTCGCTGGCATCCAAGCCATCAAGCATCGCGTTGAGACAGTCTTCATCAAACTGTAGACTTCGCTCATACTCTTCTATAACGGACTGTTCTGCAATAACACAGCAAAATACCCTCAGGCATCTGTTAGGCACTGAAGACAAAGCAGCACACGAGAAGCTGCTGGGCGCACGGAGGCTGGGGCAGCCACTAGTTTCTGACCTTTTGTTTCTTTGAATCAGATTTCTGTACTTGAGGAAATCATTCTTGTTAATCCAGTTTTTCCTATGGCTCAATCTTTAGCTAGTCTCAAGTGGGTGCCTTTCCATTTTCCAGCCAACAATTTAGAAGCTTTATGAATTGATTTACACAGGTTTCTACAGCTCTCAAACACCTCAGTGCTGTTTCTCTGGTCTCCTCTCTCATTAGCTTGTCACAGACCTTAAAATACTGCTTAAACTCTTGAAACTGTCAAGAAGGGTCTCAATAGAGACCCTAGGTCTCATTAGAGAGGCTACAGAGATTTCTAAGGAAGCTCTTATATATCACGTGGCTTAGAAGAACCAAGGAGTGCAGCCTCAGCGAGTTTGGATTACTAGAAATTCAGGACTATTATAAATCAAATAAGAGTGAGAAAACACGTAGAGAAATTACCTTGCAAGATCAATTCCTGTTGGATCTCTTCCAGTACTGCTAGCTCATCGGGGTCCTCTAGCATCTGAAACGTGCATCAGTCAGTGATTCTCCCATTCTGGCTACTTTCTCACTTAACTTCCAGCACCTGACTGAGCTGCCACTGCAACGTAAATTCATTCTGCTTATTCTTCTGTCTGGTAAATCTCTGTATTTGCAAAACCGTGCACTGTGTAAAGCAATCTATAATGTAATCACCTATGCAAAGCCAGCCACAATGGATCAGAACACAGCCTGCCCAAAAACTTGCTTTTTAAAACACTTAGTTTTATTCCCGTTCTCAGGAGCGGTCCGTGACACACCAGCTCTGAAAACCACAGATGAGGAACCCACCCTGTGCCATGATTCACACGCAGTTTGTGAAGGAAATAAGGAAGTTCCCCACTGGCGGGCCCAAAGGCAAGCACTTCCACAGCACCGCACCCCGTGCTATTGCAGAAGCAGCGGACACAGTGGGCGCTACCAGCTCCAGCTAGCTGAGGCTACAGCTGCAGAGCACCGTGTTCGATACACCTGCATCAGACACACAGCGTGTCGATGCTGGAGACCACCGCACCCGCCCCAGAGCGCGTACTGACCTGGGGCAGCCCCTCCTCGCCCCCGCGGGCCCGCGGGCTCTCCTGCGCGGCCTGCAGCCCCTGCCACTCCAGCTCCATCACCTCCTGCACCAGCAGCGCGCCCGCGGCCGGGCCGCACTCCCTCTCCCCGGCCTGGCGGTACCGGTCCAGCAGCTTCGCCCGGCTGCTCCTCAGCCTCTCCATGCAGCGCTGCGGGGGGAGCGGACCGCGCGGGGCCCGTTAGTGCCGCGCTGGGGTGGGAGACCGGGCCCGAGGGCCGCTCGCACCCCGCAGGGGTTTCACGGGAGCGGGGAGGCAGCTCCTACCGCGGGCAGGCCTCGACCAGCCCGCCACGGCGGCGCCGGGCCCGCACACAGCGGGACTGGGAAGGGGCCAGGCCCAGGGTGGGGGGAACGGGATGGGGCCGAAGGAGCGGGCAGAGTCCCCGGCGCCACTCACCCGGCGGTAGGTCTCCTTCCATGGCGGCGCGGCCAGGCCCTTGTACCGAGCTCGGTGCCGCAGCACCGGCGCCTCCATCACCCGCCTCGGGCCGCGGGGCACGCCGGGAAATGTAGTCCCGGCGCGGAAGGGTGGGGGGGTGTGGCGCGCGGCTCTGCTGATTGGCGGCGCGGAGGATGAGGCCAGCGTCGCGCGGCGGTTGTGTGGAGGCGGCGCCGGTGGAGGTGATGGCGGCCGAGTGGGGCCCGGCGGAGCTGTGGCGTGCGGCCCTTCCGCAGCACGCGGTGCTGAGCCGCCTCCGCGAGCGCGCCGCCGTCCCCCCTTCCCCCGCCGGGCGGCCACCCCTCATCCGCAACCTCCTCTTCGGCCTCGACGGCGATCTCTTCCTCTGGGACGGCGAGCGCAGCGCCCTCCACACCATCGGCCTCCGCCGCCTCGGCGGGCCCGACCCCGCCGGGCTCAGCCGCTACCAGGTAGGGGCCCGGCGGGCGGTTGTGAGGGGATGAGGGGACCGCTGGGGGGGGACCGTGACGGGAGCGCGGCTGAGGAGGGGGCGCTGTCTGAAGGCCCCGGGCCCGGTGGTCACCCTCCGGCCCGCTCTGGGTCCGCCTTTCCTCAGCGAACCCCCCGCTTTGTGTTCGGCCGTGGCCGCAGGCGAGTTTTTGCCTCATTCTGCGCCGTTGTATAAGTCACTGCCCGAAGCAAAGGCGCGCTGTGCTTCCGTGAGTGCTTTTGATAGCTTGTGCTTAACTGTGGTATTTGTGTTTCCAGACCCTTATCTGCATAAACCCGCCCCTGTTTGAGGTTTATCAGACGCTGTTAAGCCCCACGCAGCATCATGTGGCGCTCATCGGTACGAAGGGGCTTATGGTGCTGGAGCTGCCTAAACGCTGGGGGAAGAACTCAGAGTTTGAAGGTGGGAAATCCACGGTGAACTGTAGGTGGGTGAGACCTCAGGCGGTTAACGACATCCCTGTCCTGCCGTCGTTCCTCCACAGCATCTTCTTCTCTCTTGGGCCCTCACAGATACGGAAGACATTGGTTGTATCAGGATTGTAGGGACGTTATTTTGGCTCAGGGACTTGCTGATTGTCAAGTGACTTAAATAAATGACCTTTTAAACTTCTTGCAATTGTTGAGGAGCAAGGTGCTCCTCTGTAGTATTTTCTAGCCTTCCTGGGGGCTTTTAGCTGTGGTAGCTAAAAGCACGCGTCCAGATGGAAACAACAGAGGGCTTCAGGTTAAAGCTGTTCTTCCTACTTTAAGAATGCTGATGGCCTTGAAACCTTCTAATGGGGTTTCTGGCTCCTCTTGCTCCTTTTCCCCTTTAGAAGTAACTTGTTCTGTGTTTCTTGTAATAGTGTGTAATTCTGCTCTGTATTTCAGCACCATTCCTATTGCGGAAAGGTTCTTCACAAGTTCAACGTCTCTGACTTTAAAGCACGCTGCCTGGTATCCCTGTGAGACATTAGAGCCCCATATTGTGCTCTTGACTTCCGATAACACTATAAGGTACAACCTGTTTGTAGTTGATTATCTTAAGGTTTTTTTTTATTTTGTCATAGCCAGTCTGATTTTTTGCTAGATATTTGTGTCCTGCCGTTCTTACCAGGATTACTGATAAAAAAATAGGATGGGAGAAATTTTAGAATGATACCAGCAGGGTCGTGTTCAACACTGCCGGCTGAATGAACACTGCTGCTGTTTCTTTCCTCTAGGTTTTACAGCCTGAAGGTACCTCAGACACCCATCAAAGTGATTGCTCTTTCAGACACTGAGGAGGAGACTCTTACAATCAAAAAAGGGTTTGTGTGGCTTCTTGTATATTGAAATGCTCGTGACAGAATAAGCTCTGTATTCTCAGCCATGTTTTTAATGAATGAGGGATAAATCTACCTGAAAATCTGAATTGATTTTTTCCATGGACTTCAGTGCTAGCACTTCTTCCTAGCACAGTAACTGCACTTTTTTTTTCTTGGTTTTCTCATCCTCATAAAAGAAAGTGGTAACAAATGGTACAGTCAAATGTTTGTCAGAGTAGTCATTTGAAAAACACACATTGTCTTTAAGATTGGGTTAAGAAGGGCTTTAGTGAGGAATGCAGAAAATAGATGATCTTCTTATTTTCTGCTTGGTTGGAAAGGAGAAACTTGAGGGTCTTTTCTAGTCAAGTCACAGACTGATGCACTACACAGGAAATACCAGTACGCCCTCCTCTTTTATCCTGTGAAACTGGGTTGGCTGGTGGGTGTATTGCAGAAATGAGGTACCATAGGAAGGATGTTACTTGCATGCTTTTGCTGCTGAAAATAGCCTATGTCAAAGACGGACAGTGTTTAGCAGTAATTTGTCAGCACGTACCAACAGTCCTTGTTAAACATGTGTGTTCTCATTGTCACTGCTGACTTCAGGCTTTGTTCTGTCTTGTCCCCAGGAGGGCCTATACAGCATCGCTGGGAGAGACTGCGGTGGCGTTTGACTTCGGACCGCTGGTGCCAGTCCCAAAGAACATTCTTGGGCAGCGAGGGAGTGAAGAAGTGTTGGCCTATCCACTTTACATTTTGTATGAAAATGGAGAGACATTCCTCACATATATCAGCCTCCTACAGAGGTAGGGTGGCATTCATCCTTAGGTTTCACGGGGACCTTGTATGTTTGTACAATGTTAGGGTTGGAGAGCCATCTCCCAGTTTGGCTGGGACTCTGTAATGGAGGCTGGGCTGAGTTTTATTGTATTGCAGCCTGGTTTATCTTTTTTTTTGGTGTCAGTGCTAATAGACTGAAATCCAAGAATAGTGTGCCATCCTTTTTCATCCAGATGTTGCAGGGTGCTGTTTCCACTGCTGAGAACTCACTGTCCATTGTTTACAATCAGAAATTTGAAATGAAGACACTGGACTGTTAAAAGATCAGTGGGTGTCAGGTATATTTTGGGTCCTTCTGTTCATAGTGCAGAGATTCTGAGTTTTGGATGAGGCTGAAAGAGCCGGTGGCATCTTAGGAAAAAAAATAAGGTGATAGAGGGTTTGCAGGCACGTTCCATAATGAAAAGTCAAGAATATGTGTCAAGAATATAAACATGATACAAGAAAAAAATACTTCATAAAACTGACAATATAGATAGTTGAAAATTTACAAGTTAGATCTAGTGTAACTGAATATGAAAACACATGGTATTTAGGTTAGAAACAGCACTGTGTGCGCCTGCATGAGAAATGATGCAGCACTGAGCAGATCCTGTCTGTAGTCAATGAAATGGGCTTAGTCCTTCAAAAGTTCTACCTAGCAAAGTGCCATGCCACAAAATGCTACTTGTAAAGTGCTTTATAAGCAAGAAAACAATTAAGTGATAATTATCTTGAGCTTTCTGTGAGTACTTTGTGTTCTTGTATGAAAATGTTCCCTCTTGAATTTTTTGCAATCTAGCTTGCTTTCAAAGCATAAAACGTTATTACTGAGCTCCAGTTTCTTCTCTGAGATCTGCACCAAGTAGGTGTAGTTCAGACTCTTATTCCACACAAGTCTGGGTTGCTGCTATCTAACGGAAATTAGACAGCGCTCCAAACCGTTGGGTTTGGGGTTTTTTTTGTTTGTGTGTTTTTTTTAAATCATCCTTATTTTGAAGTTATTGTGCTGCAAACTCCCACAGGCAATCATGGGCAACTCTCCTTACACACCTTGTGTTGTGCACACATCTGCTTTATTCTAGCACTGGAAATCTTGGCAAGCTGCTTGGCCCTCTGCCCATGCACCCCGCTGCAGAAGATAACTATGGCTACGATGCCTGTGCTGTCCTATGCCTGCCTTGTGTCCCAAACATCCTGGTGATTGCCACCGAGTCGGGGATGCTTTATCACTGCGTGGTGCTGGATGGAGAAGAGGATGATGAGCAGGTACCTTGTCTTGTTTTTTTTTTTTTTTCCTATACGCATTTTTGTTTCTTTAGTCAAAGTTCTTGCCTGCAAGATGGCAAAGTGCCTGGAAGTGAATGCCAAGTGCCAAAGCTGCATTATTTTATAATGAGGTAATGAGTCTTCCTCCTATTCCAGCCAGTCCCCGTGATTCTCTAGTGATCTTACTGTGTATCCTGCTGGTAGATCAGTTTTTAATCAAAATTACTACGAACTATTTGCAAGAGTCTCTTCTTAGAAGAAACACTGTTTCTGAGATTTTTCAATAAAAAAATAAAGGGACTTGAACTACTTTCCCTAATAATTAATACTCTTGCCTGTATTATATAACTCCTTAATGCTGTTTAAGTTGGCATTTCTATTTACATGTTGTCTCACAGAAGAATTCAATACTCTTTATAGTCAGAAAAGTCATGGGACCCAAGAGCTGATCTCATTCCTTCCCTGTACGTGTTTGAATGTGTTGAGCTGGAACTTGCACTGAAACTGGCATCAGGAGATGAAGAAGAGCCTTTGGAGTCTGATTTCTCTTGCCCAATCAAACTGCATCGAGGTAGGGCTGTTGTTCAGGTCGTTGGCATTTACTTGCTTTATTTCATGAATTTAGGATCAAGCTACTTACAAGTTATCATTGGTGTCCAACAAACAATGGCATTAGATTTGCCTGATGTCTTCGGTAAAGCGGTGGGAAGAGCAAGCTTGGAAGGTGCTTCATGTTCGCTCAAGGGCAGGTTACATATGGTCACATAATACTAAATCTTTTCAGCTGTGGATTATAAAGTGAAGTTATTGCATCTATGTGTATGTACGTGAGTGCAGTGGGGATGGTGATCCCGAAGGAAGACTTGGTATCTGCTGATTAGACTATGGGATGTAATTGTGGGGCAGGAGGTTGGGTAGGACAAAGTGTTTGGGTCTTTCTGAACAAGCAGCTTGTCAGAATGCTGGTCTGCTGGCTTCAACTGATCGTCCCTACAAAATCTAGTGGATTGGTACAGATGTGGCATGAGAGGAATCGTTCAAAACAATTCATCAGGTATTTCAAGTGTAATTTAATTTTATGCAGAACTCTAATAATGCGGCCAATGCATCTAACTCATTTTTTCGATACAGAGGAGTTAGTACTTGCAACAAGATGTTAATGCTGACTGGACAGTAAGTCGATACACATGTTCAACAGTGCAGGTTTGATGGATGACTTTTTCCTCAGTTCAGTGTCTTCTGTATTTGCTGTTTCAATTTCAGATCCAAAATGTCCCTCTCGATACCACTGCACACACGAAGCTGGTGTCCATAGCGTGGGGTTGACGTGGATCAATAAACTGCACAAATTCCTTGGTTCAGGTGAGTGGCGAGACTCTATTGCAGGTAGAGGGAAGAGATCGCGATCCAAACACTTACATTTTCCTAGTAACAAGTTGGTGGATGTGGGTAATACTGAGAATCCCTTACGCTGCAAAGTGGATCTGATGCATTCTGACAAATCTCATTGTAGATGAAGAAGACAAAGACAGTTTACAAGAGTTGGGAGCAGAACAGAAGTGCTTTGTTGAACATATTCTCTGTACAAAACCATTGCCATGCAGGTAAAAACCAAACCCTTTCTGTTGCTTCCAAATCAGTGAGTTGCTATAGAAAATACTTATGGTTTGCTCTCTTTTACTGCATTCTTGGCATCAAAAAAAATAATGAAGTCAGCTGAACCGAATTCAAGTTACACAAATAAGCAATTTGTGCATCAGGATTCTTAATGCACAGTTAGGGAAGTAAGCTAAATTCCTGTCTGAAAATGATCTGTCAAACCAGCAGAAATTTTCACTTCCATTTACCTGACCCAGGACAGCTGTGAGGCTTTATTTGGTGAAGAGTCTTGAATGCTGCTCTGTTCCTTTTGTCCACTTGTTAATGATGAAACAAGGCCTCAAAAGAACATCTGATTTTTTGGGGGCTCCTGAGTCAGGCTTAAGAGGCATCATTTTCGGAGCTAAGTAATATTTATCCGTCTGCTTTATTTTCTCACTTTTACAAGGCCTAATAATTTCTATAGGATGCTATGTATTAAATGTAATGAAAATACAAAAAAACACCTGTTTATTAATAGGTGTTAGTCATCTAAGCTAGCACAGATGGCGAGTCTGCAATGGCCTTCGTAGTTACCTGGGGAGAGAGCATTTGGAGCAAAAACGTGGTATGCAGAGCACCTGTGTCCTCTGTCTGTGCTTTCTGCTAGCAGGGGGTAACGTGTCCCGGGTCACAGCAGGTTTTTGCTTCTGTTTCACAGTGTAGTTGTACAAGTGCTCCCTCTCCCCAATGAGTTTGTTGTGATATATCCGACTGGCAGTCAGATTGTGGGGTACGAGAATAATTATTTTGCAGGGCTCATTCGGGGGAGCGGTTCTTAGCATTGTGAAACACATCTGGCTTAGGCCAATTGCCTCTTTTCCAAAAGAGTGACCTTGCAAAACAACTTCAGGAATAAAGAACTTTTTTGACCAGGTCATTCTTGTGTTTTCTTCCCTTCAGGCAACCTGCTCCAATTAGAGGATTTTGGATCGTTTCTGACATCCTGGGGCCCACAATGATCTGCATCACAAACACCTATGAGTGTATTACGAGGCCTCTCTTGTACGTTACTCTTAATTGGTTTGAAATCCAGGACTCTTGCACAAAAAGGATCTCAGGATATAATTTTTTTATTATTATTCTTTTCAGCCTTTCACCCCAGACTTCTGCATCTCTTATAACACACAATGAAGTTGCCTGCTGAATGCTCCTTGGCTGAGCACTTAAGCATTATTATAGTAGTAATTAAATATTGGTAAGGTGATTGTAGGGGATATAATTAATCTGTATCACTTTTAATGAGTATTAGGACAAGAGTTTGTATCAGAAGGGTCTAGACTGTATTGCTGGGGTGTTTTTTTTCCTTCATTTTTACAATGAGGGAATCTGCAAATCAGAAATCTATTTACAGACAGTAGAATAGGGATTCTTAATGTGTACCAACGTTACGTTTGCATGAAAGGGAAAAAGCTAATATGGGGTCTTAAATTGCTTTAGGCTGCTTTGAAAAGCAGGCCATTCTGCCATTGGAGTGCTTGCTTGCCTTGTTACGGAACCACCTTTTTCCTTAAGTAAAAGGATATTTATGTTTTGTGCTAGTTTCAGCTGCAGCCAAACAGAAAGATGTGAGGCTGTCAGCTCCGCCAGCCTTGTCTAGAGCTGGATTTACCACATAATTGACCATTTCTGACTTACTGCTATAATACATTCATTCCACCCTCTGTTTTAACTACCTTTTAAAGTCTGATGTAGTTTCAATTTTTCTGGTTTAAACTGTGTTCTCCAATTTGATGTTCTTTGATAGAAGTACAGTCCATCCTGCATCCCCTCCCCTGCTGTGTACCAGAGAAGACAAAGATATTGCTGTCTCCCCCCTCCGTATCCTGGCTGAGTCACAGCACTCATTTGAGAAGCACATCCAAAGCATCCTGCAGCGCAGTTCTACCAATCCCTTGTTTCTGAAGTAAGTAAATATGTTTTCCTAGGGAACCTGAACAGGGAAGACACTCAGGAATACTGAGTGTGTTCATCAGCTCCTGATTGAACAGTGCATTAGCTTGGACATAGCAGTAATGGCGCACAGCTCCTGCAGCCCTCTTGCGCCTCTCTTTCCATACAGGGATGGCATCACATCAAGTAATGATGCACGTTGGGAGGGGCATCATCATGCTCCAGTCCCTGCTCAAAGCAGGGCTGACCTCAGCTAATTGGGTTGCTCAGCACTCCTCCCATTGGGTTTTGAGTATCTCAAGATATCCTGGGATTTCCACATATAAGAAAAATTATTTATAGCAAGGTGGTTTAAGTATAGTCCCTCACTTTCACAACTGAGCCCCCCGAGCCCTTGCCGTAAATACCGTGAGCTTTTTAGCCTTTCAAGGGAACACGTTAGAGTAGGATTGCAAAAACCTGTCTCATGTTCTTAAGGTCTGCTGATAAAGATGCTGCTCCTCCCCCTGAGGAATGCCTTCAGCTTCTTAGCAGAGCCACACAAGTGTTCAGGGAGGAATACATATTGAAACAAGATCTGGCAAAAGAGGAAATCCAGCAAAGGTAAGAAGAAAAACCCTCATAAATAACTACTGTATAATGTCTCTGTGAAACAATGATGTCACTAAGTACCAAGCGCTAAACCTCCTCTGCTGGACTAACCCTCGTAAATGAGTAAAATGTGTTCTGTGACTCCTCCTTAATGTGAGGCTAATGGAACACCAGAGGTGGAAATGGAGGGACCAGGGAAGGCAGAGGTGAGTGTAATACTTGATCTCTCTAGTGGCTCATAGGGGAAAGGCAAGGCAAAAAAGTAAACACATGCATAAAATACTTCTGCTGTTGTCAGTCTGGCGGCAGGAAATCCTTTGACCTCAGCAATAAACCTCACAAAGCTACTCAAAGGAAAATTGCATTAAATAACTCTTTGCTGCTTTGAATTATAGTTGTTTGTTCTCACCACTGCCTGTTTTCCAGTGTCTTTAGTTCTTTGTGCTCCCAGAAGCATTAATCACTTCTGTCATATTTTCCTGATCCAACTGGATTGCTGTTGCGGGTGGTTTGATTTTATGTATGTATTTATTTTAAGAGTGAAGCTGCTGTGGGGACAGAAAAAGAAACAACTAGAAGATCTTAATTACTGTCGAGAGGAAAGGTGAGTATAATCTGTCTGCTTTTATCAAGTCAAACATCAGGAATGACGCAGCTTTGTGCAAAAAGTACTTGATGCAGGGTCCTGTGTGAAACAAGCGAGAAGTGAATGCGTTTCTAGCTATAATTAAGCATGTAGGTTCACCCTCTGCTCCAGCTTGCTTTTCCAGGCTCCTTGGCCTGTTTCCCCCTGCAGACCACCTTGCATGTAAATCTAAAGTAAATAAACATTTCTCACTTGCATAAAGGAAAAGTTTGCGGGAGATGGCTGAGCGCTTGGCTGACAAGTATGAGGAAGCCAAAGAGAAGCAAGAAGATATTATGAACAGGTGAGTGCAAACTACACTGTTCCATCACAGACTACTTGTTGTTGTACAGCAGTTTGCAAGTGTGGTAGAAGAGATGGGCAGGCGCTGCCACTCCCGTTTGTTAGAAGACTGGGCTTCTGAAATTCCCTTCGCTGGAGCTCAGTGTTGATTTTGAGTACTATTCCAGGTCCAGGCTGAGTCAGGTTGCTGTTTAGAAATGCCACGTGAGACTGGGAAAAGTCTTGAGCCACTGAGGTTTAGGAAGAGTGACAGAAGTGCAAGACTCTTGGTTTCTTAGCATGACTGCTCTAATAGGTAAGTTAATTCAGCAACATTTCTTTCTTTGTACATGAAGGATGAAGAAAGTACTTCGGAGTTTCCACTCTCAGCTTCCTGTTCTATCAGACAGTGAAAAAGATATGAAGAAAGAACTGCAGACGATACATGACCAGCTGCAGCACCTGAGCAATGCTATCAGACAGGTGAGATCATGAATTATCTGGCTGGTAGGTTATTGACAACATCTCACCCACACCTAATGACAGTGCCGATAGAATACAGTCCTTCCAACATATTAAATAATTTCTGATCCTTGTTAGTAATACAGACATAACCTCTGCAACCCAGTATAAACCTTAAGTCTACACGCCCTCCTCAGCTGTAGCACTAACCTTCTGTCTCCTTGTGGGAAGAAAAGTGCAAAAGCAAGCAGGTTTTAACCCAAAAGGAATCGGAATTTATTGCAGTGTGACACATCAGTTTGTAACTGTAACAACCTTTCACTTTGGCAGGCAGTAAGTACCAGTGCTGACTGCACTCTTCTTTTTGTACATGACTTGTAGGTTAAAATGAAAAAGGAATACCAGCAGAAAAAGATGGAAAAGGGGACCAGCCCCCGCAAACCCAGCATCACCCTCAGTGCCTACCAGAGCAAGTGCATCCAAACCGTCCTGAAAGAGGAGTAAGTTAAAGCTTGGATCCTCCTGTAGAATTCAAGCCCGGGCACTTACATAAGCAATGTTATTCAAGTTTCATGGGTGTCATTTAACCTCTGTGCTGCGTGCGGGGCTGACTGATGCACCAGCTGGAGCTTGTCGAGATGGCCTGAAGCAGTGTGCCAGCTTGGGAGAGCAGCACTGGACATCTCATGCTACTGTTAAACTAAGTGTGCTTTAAGTCTGCTTTTTCCCCCGCAAGGATTTTTTGTCAGTCTGTATCCAGCCTATAATTAATGATTTGCAACAGTGCTCCCAGTCTCTGCTTCTACCATATGAAGTATTTTCCTTCCTGATTAGTTTTGAACAAAAATGACTTGCAGCCTTCTGACTTGAATTTATTTTTCTTGAAGGGGAGAACACATAAGGGAAATGGTAAAACAGATCAATGACATCAGAAGCCATGTGAACTTCTAACACACGTCCACGACGAGGAACCTACACCGAAAGGCTGGATGAGCTTTAATTTTCCCTGGTATTTTCCCTTGTATATTTAACATTTGTATGTTGAACAATATGCCTTTTACTTATTATTTTGTAAAGATGGACTGTGAAATAAAATACTTTTGATAAGACTCCTTACATGCTGTGGGTATTTTTGCTTTCCTGCCAGGATGGAGACTGTAGAGCAGGTATTTTAAACTTTTAAGTATGTTATGGTGTAATACTTACAGCTACCTCAGTAGGGTGGGATTTGCTACTTCCTTCAGAAAGCTGCCTGGGGTTACTTGGGGAGCCTTCTCCTACCCTTGGTCCATGGCACGGTTACTGCAGGGGAGGGCCTGCAGCGGAAGGCAGAGTAGACAAGACCAGAGAAGCGCACACACTTCAGCAGCTTTTTTTTTTTTTAATTTGGAACACTTTCTTCATAAAGGACACACCTTCAATACAGTTAACAAATGGTTACACTTGACTCCTGTAGACAGCAGAATTCTACACCCACAATTGCACAGGACACCAATGGCTTGGTTCACTGGAATGCAGTATTAACTTCCAAACACTCAGTTTGCCTTTATCAAAAGATGGCTCTGGAGCCCGCCTTGACATTAAAAGGCCAATTATGTATCTGCTGTAGACAAACTTCAGTGGACAATAAATAATTGTTGTCCCCTCCCCCCACCCCTTAGAAAAGGTGCCACGGTCAAGCTCAGTTTTGAAAAGTAGTACTGCACTGCTACAAAAGTGGCCCAGTAAGAGGTGCCAAAGTAAAGCTGGAAGGAAAGGAGGGCTGTTAGTACCTGTTAGGTAACAAGGTTACCAGGCATGCTGCAAGAACACTTTTTTTTTTGTACAGATTAAGACTATACAAGTATAGGAATGCATACAAAACTTGATCTCGTCCCTTTTACAGTCCTACGTGAACAGAATCCAGTTTTCTAATCCCCTCACCCTGCATAGCGTGGCTGACCTGTCAGGTTAGAAGTAGTGCCCGTTAAGAATCTCTCGCTAAGCCAGGAGAATCTACCACCCTACTCAAATCAAGCTTCAGAACACCAAGAACTGGAGGGAAGAGCAGTCTTTTTATGAGTGATGATACCACCATAATCTATCCTGTGTCTCCACTAAGAGCTTTTACTACACTTAACTGACAGGCTTTTAAATTTGCTCTGCAAATTTGGCGCACACACTTTTTAAATTTTTTTAAAAGGCCTCTAAGTTTCTGAAGTTCAGCAGAAGCTTGAGGTACTGCTTCTGAAGCTGTGCTTCCCTTCCCCAGGCGGGACAGCCCCTCTGGGTTAGCAGGACAGCTGTTTGTAGTGAGAACATCTCCCACTGCTTCTGTGAAAAGTCGGGTTTCTAATTTAAAACTAAGAGATTTGCACTGGTTGGTGAAAAGGTCATGCACATTTCAACTCTATAATGGTCACAGCTAGTACTTAAACAGGAGTAAAGGTGTTCGGAGGCATGATGGAATAAGGTGGTAAAAAGGAAACCAACCATACAGCAATTGTCCACCCTTCCTCTCCAAACCAAAAGGAAGTTCCTTCACCGACTCCTGCGGTGCCTGGTTTAAAAGCAAGGAGACCGGTCTTCAGCACCAGCCCTTGCAGCCAAGTTCTCATCTCAGCCCCCTCCGTGCCCTGCTGCATAAGTCTCCAGCCACCTCTAACTAGATCAACATGTCATCGCCATCCACCAAGAAAATACACAAGCATGCATACGAACACACACACGCACATGCAAAACTCCATTTGGCAACTCTTGTATTTGTTACTGTGCCCGTGGAAGGTCACAGGCTGAGCGCCCACTCACCTGTACTCCCCTATGGGCTGCGGAAAGACACCCTGCAGCCACCTGCAACCTGACAACACCACACCGGGAGAAAGCCATGTCAACAATTTGTAAGAAATACACTAAGGGAAAAAGCCACACCAACCCTGCGCTACTTGAAACAATCTAAAATGGGCAGCTACGGCTGCGGCTGTTCAGAGCAGACAGGCAGGCGGGGCTGCCGAGAACAGGCACTGCCACATGGACCAGAAAGGGATGCTGAAAGGCCACCAGCAGCCACTCGCCTTGCTCTCCTGCACGAGGAGGACAGTCCAGAAACTCAACCAAAAATTCTTTTTTTTGCATTAGTCTTCAGGTGCATTTCCTCAAGTGTTCAGCTTGCTAAAGAGATGTACAGGACTTGTAGTTTTGCCACACAACAACAGGCTTCCTTAAACACTGCTGCACAGGTTAAGTATCAGTAACCAGTTAAGAGTTAGGTTTTGGGAAGGAAGGGAACATTGGAAAAAGCTTTTCATTCTGCAGCTCCTAATAAAGGCCTTTTTTTTTTTTTTTCATCCAAAGTTTATTCAACAGAGCAGGGCCCTAACCATTGGAAAACTGAATGCAAACCATCTAGTATTGGATTTACGCATCAGGAGGCAGCTGCTGTCACCTCACAGTTCAGCAAATAGTGAGAAAGGTTAAAAACCCCAAAATCTGGTAATAGCCAATTCATAAAGAACCTAAGTCACATTTCAATTTCACTTTTAAGTGAAATTAAGTGTCATCTTAAAAAGATGACAACTCTGCCATCTATCAGTCTAGTTACTACTAAGATAGGAGAAATGGCTTTTGGGTGTCAGGATTATGGAAGGAGTCAATTGCTAGGGTGACTAAAATGCTTTAATTCTTGCAATGAGTGACAAGGAATTGAGCTTGTATGCTTCTTTTTGGCTGTTTAAGGCATTCCTCTTCAAAACCACCGGTTCTAACTTTATGTTAGTAGCAGGATACACACCTCTAAAAAAAAGGATTTAAGCACTTCAAATATAGTCATGTGCATTACAGTTTGGAGCATTTTCTGCCACTTCTGGTTTTCTTGATCACCTTCAGATCTATGGCTAAGTATACAAATTAAAACCAGTATGGAATGGAGGACAGTCTAAGTTATAAATTTTGGACAGTAATGATCTGCTCCTTCAGCCTCCTTTCTTCTAATTGAGTTGTAAGTAGAGGCCAGTTCAAGAACTCAACATGCACCACCAGTATTATCAACACCTGCAACCTTACGTGAAACCACTGCTATGCAACTGTGTGCATGAAACTAACAAAAGGAGAAAAAGGAGGAGGAATGGTCATGTTACTGCCATACAGTTATAGAACAAGAAACCCAAACCTAGCACCTGATTGATCACAAGAATTTCTTGCCTCTGCTGTGATGTTACATAGCATAATTTAAATGTATGGTCATAGAAATATGTATAGGTAGGAATCAACTCTGAGCAATACCATGATACCATACTTTACAGTAAGAGATGCACTGTACCTTTCAAACTTAAACCAGTGGAATAATGCAGCTCCAGCGCGTTTGTGCTCTGTGATTGAGAGTGCAATCACTGTTTTACATACTATTATGCTGACCCAGAAGAGGTGGGTCAAGCCGACTGCTTCATTCAGCACCTTACCTTGACACTCTCCAGTGAGAGTGAGCAACTTTACGCCTGGTGTCATCCACCGGAGCAAAGCAGACCTGCACAAACCCCATGCCAATGCTCAGACAATGCATAGGATTTATACCAGCTTCCATTTTTTTTTTCCAAGACAGAGAAGGGATTACAGGTTCTGCTGAGCTTTAGAGATGAGACAGAACCAGTTGTAGTTCCATATTCTAAATTTCATTTGTGGAAAGAAATTACAAAACAGTGCATTTCTTGTGCTTTTCTTTAAGTATCAGAATTCAACGGAAAAAATTCAAGGAGCTAAATTCTCAGTACATTTTTCATTTTCTTGGATTAGCATTTATCTGTTCAGGAGACACACAGCTCACTCATGTCCACCACATTTCAGCAGCATTCAGATTCTTCAACACAAAGTCAATGGTAAAAAAAAAAATACTGAGTTATGAAATAAGATCAATATCCAGTGTCCTGCTAATAAAGTCATATTTTAATATAAAATATTCATACAGCATACTCTACACCTCATTCTCTCTGCTAGCTGAATACTGTTACTGACTATTCAAACAGAAAAACTTCAACCACTTTGCTCTTCAATGTTTTGGAGGGACAATATGGTTTCCAGCAGCTACTTTGATCACAGTAGTGGGGGGGAAAGGAAAGAGGGAAAGACAGGGGGTAAATGTTCCAAAACTCTATATTAGGTTATGAAGTCGGCTGAAAGAGGGGAAGTTTTTCAGAATGTAAGGACTGATCCCACTCAGTGGAACACGAAACACCGCACTCATTAGTGTTTCCATTAGAAAGTTCTCCTTCCTACACTGCAAGTCACCCTTGTGCTCTCTTCCTGCCCAGTACGAAACCTTTTTCCCCCTCTAGAAACAAAACTTAGTCATTGCTCCCCTCTGTTGTCTTCTTCTCTTTCGGTTAGAGTTAAATAATAATTAATGTTGCTATAAAGATGAGTTAAAAACCCCAAATGCAGCCTTGGAGCCCTCTCATCAGGGTGTCATGTTTCAGGAAGCTGATTAATGTCCGTCAGTTTTGTGTCATTCAGGATTGCACGGATTCTCTCCAGGGAATCTGCCTGCCGGATCCGCTCCAGCTGCACCTACAGAAAACCAACAGACGCATTTGAGCTAGTAAAACGTGCTGATGCAAGACCATAGACCCATCACCAGAACTGAGCCAACAGGCCATGTTAGCATGGACTAGACATCACATTATCATTGGCTGAAAAATACAAGGCGTGAAGGAGCACGAGCTGAATTTAGAACCAAGAATGGGGGGAAGGAAGACATAAGGAAGTTCTGGTTTTACAATAAAAAGCTACTTTCTGCAGGGCTCAAGTCAGCCTTCATCATCATCACTATATGTTTTGCCTCATAACCTGTCACTGATACCTCCAGGCAAACTGGAAGAGATGTGCAGAGCAATGTAAACTTTCACAGAAAGAACATAAAGGAAGTACAGACCTGCCTAAACTAAGTCTTCAAGCCTCTCAAGATCAAAGCTAAAATGCTCTTGGAGGAAACATCCCATTTCCAATCTCACTCCTGTTACATGCTCTTCTTTAGCTATTTCTTATATGCTGAAAAAGTACCCAGCAGAACTGTGTTCAAACTTTCACGTTCAAACTTTCATATTCTTTGTATTAGGATTTGGGCTTTCAGTTGTAAATTCCCAACTAGTGGTTAATTGATTTTTAGCCCTTCCTCTCTGTTGCTGATACCTAATTTGGCCAGTGGACACCTCACACAACTGATAATTGCCCAGAGACTCCATTGACAAGGTCAGGGAAGGAAATAACCCTGTCTGACTATCAAGACACAAAAATCCTCATTCAATGGTAATCTCTTGTGTTATGCAGCAGATCTTGTGCTATGCACAGTGAAGATGACACAGACCACTGTTTAAACTGAAAGCACTAACTGCTGAGAAACCAATGTCTAAGAACTGCTCAGGGGTAGAAAGACAACACAAAATACAGAGCTACAACACTGTTACTGAGCTCAGGACTGAAGGCTACCTGTAAGTTTTGGAAGAGTGTGCCACACACCAAGTGGTGATATGTTTTTGCTGCAAGAACTGCATAAACTAATGCACACGGTACTTTTTTATTTTTAAAAAAAAAAAAAAGGGGGGGAAAAAGAGAGGATGATGACAAGCAAGAAGTAACTTCACTAGCCAAGACAATTCAATAGTCTCCTTTGTCCTACCTACTCCTTCAGAAACAGCCAGAACAAAAGAGGACAGTTGCCTGTTATTTACTAGACAGAGTTTAGCAGGACGGACAATCTCCTATGTTACTGTTATAGTTTTCCAAATAAACCTGAACACTTGACTCAAAAAATTTGTATTTTTAGTTCTGCTGAATTTCACCGAGCAGACTGGCCAAGAACTCAAAGGAGACAGTGCTGAAACTCAGTACCACCTTCGCGAGCAAGATTTCTAGTAAGCTGGAATGTGAGCAGGGGTGCAAATTCTAAACCCACAGACACTGAAGGTGAGACCTGATCCCCTGAGGAGACAGCTGGTCACCCTGCAAACACAAAACTGCAGGTCCCTTTGCGCTCTCTACAATTAACAGAAAGAGATCAGCCTGACAAACTGGAATTAGATTCAGTGAACACCCCAGTCAAAACCCCTTCCTTCAGCCGTCTCTTGGTATCCCATCGCCAACCACAGGTTCCACTTTTTGGAGGAAATACAAGGACAGCAACAGTAACAACAGGAAGGATAAGACTTTTAGGTAGTATAAACAGAAAGCAGCAAATATAACATGATATGAATATATGAAATGGTTCTTTGAACAGTACAAGTTCCTTACTTTGTCCTCAAATGTTTGCACCCTAATGATTTGCTATGAAAACTAACATACTAGAAAAACATCAGGAGATGGACAATGAAATGCTAGTGTCTAAAGATGCCATCATTTATGACTCTCTACAGAGAGAGTAGTATTATTGTATATTAGTGCAACAGTTGTGTACCTTTGCTGCTGACAATTGGTTGGAATCAAGTAATCAGAATAAAATCCCCAATAGGCTTTAATACTAATATTACAGTAGGAATACCCGATCAGTTTATTATACTAGTAACTTTTAAAATAGTTTATAAATACCAACATAAGAAAATTTACAACTGCTACTTCTTACTTTACACAGCTCTGGAGAAGTGAAGTAACAAAAGTAGCACCTTAGAAATTGATTGCACTTTCCTTACCTGAAGCGTCTGAGAAAGCTTTACAAAATCTCTCTGTACTTGCTCACTGACATCTAATTCAGTCTGCAACCGCTGAGCTTTATTCTTCTCTTCAAATACCAGCTGTTCAAGGTTTGCCTGAAGAGAAAGAGATTCTTTATGCTATGCTTAAACTGAATAAAAAAGGAGAAGCTTGTATAAACTGATTAAAGCACCATACTAGAGCAAAGCAGCATGGTTATTCTCAGAGTCCTGGCAAGAAATTAAACCAATGACTCTTTCTACATCTCATTTTTCCTAATTGCAAAATCGGGGGCTAATACCAACCAGACAGATATCCTCATTAGTATCCTCATTAGATTGGTTAAAGCATGAACCCCCCCCCCCCCCATGTCTTTTAACAACACTACGTCCAAGGGTCTCAAAATAAAAAAGCAGGTTTCTGAGTTTTAATGGAACACGAGCATAGATGAAGGGCAGTAATCTGCTGGTGAAAATATAACTATCTTGCTGTCCTGAGTTTTAGTCAAAAACGTCTTTGGGGAAGGGGGGGAGTGGGGGGGTGGAAGAGAAATCAGATCACAATTAATTCATCTGACTGCCAAAGTAGGGCTCCTTCCTACAGCAACAACAAAATGACACTTATTCAACAATATCAAAGCACTTAAAACAAGGTTTGGTTAGTCAGGAATCTTTCTATATGCAGAAATGTTACTGAAGCCTAATTTTGGAAGACAACCCAAGAGAGATACCCAAGTCAGCAGCAATTCAAATCCACTGCTTTACAAATCTAAGTGCAGAGTGATTGGGATGAGGATTTAAAACGCATCCAATGGACACTATTTCACTGCTAGAATCTTATCAGTGCGCAAAAGCTTCCCTTTTTCATTCTCATCTTCTGCCCACAGTTTGATCATCACATAAGATGCATATATACTTCATACCCAGACACCATAACTACCTTTGCTGCTGTCTCCTTCTTCAACTGTTCTTCTAGAGTGTTTTTTGTTTCCTGCAGACTCTCCAGCTGCTGCAGGTTTTCCTGCGAAGAACTTTCCAACTATATTATAATAATAAAAAAAAGTATTAACTAAAATTCCTAACATTTCAATTTCTCACAGTCCCTTCGTACAGGAAGTGTAGCCTAAGTATCTTTCCCAGGACTCAAAAATACACCTAAATAATCTCTCCTAGGGACATAGAAAACTTCTAAATAACATCTCTTTTTCTCTATTTCTTTTTGGAGCTGGAGAGAAATGGCCAAACCTGACATTTAGGTTATTATTAGGTAGCCTAATATTAGTTAGGAATTAGTTAGAATTTAGGTTACAGATTAATAAACAGACAAAACACCTTTTAAGGAACAGAACTATGAACGTGTCCCAGTCCTACGCTGGCACCAATACAGCTATTCTGTCCTTCAAAGATCCAGGCACAACCTTATGTGTTCCCTTTGAAATGGTCACAGAAGCTACACAGATGCAGCTACAAGACAGGTGCATCTACATTCTTGGTTGGTCCCAAGAGTTGCGACAGAGTGTCCAGTACAGTGTCAGTGCCTTCACTAAGAAAATTTGTGCAAATGCATAGCCTGGTGTTCCTTCTTACACAAATGAGCGGTTATCTATGCAAACAAGCCAGACGTCCAGCATCCCACAAGCGTGTTGAGATGAAGGAACAACAATAACCTTACGCATTTCAGAACTCTCTCCTTAGTTCGGCTCTCTTTCCCTCCCTATACCGGGCATACTAATCATCATACAAAATGTACCTGAAGAGTTACTGACACCTGAAAGGCAGATGGGAAAAGAAGTTCATCTTCTCTGATATGAAGAGGTTGATGTCAAAGACAGCAACACAATGTCACTGACAGAACTAGCAGGAAAAAAACAAAACTATTCTCTTTGTTTAAAAAAAAACCCAACAACTGAAACAAAAATCCCATAGCGAAAGGGCTCCTCACCTGTTCCTTTTCCACCTTTATTCTTTCCAGTTCAGCTTTTAAACTGGAAATGGAAGCTGAAAAACAAGATTATTAAAGCTTAAATGCAAGAAGAACACAGGAAAACGGACATACCCCATTTACTTCTGTTAATATTTAAAGGAGAATTAAGCACGTGCTACATCAAAGGTACCTCAAAGGTAAACGAGTAATTGTACTTTTGTTTTCAGCTGCACAGCTTTGGTGTATCTGCTATCAAAAATGGACAGTATTTAAAGTTCAGATAATCTACTTATCATAAAATCAAGTCTTCACTTATCTAATTTCTAATATTCCTGTTTTGAGACTGTTTTACCCCTGCTCACCTATTTCCTCTTTACAGTTCTCTATTTCCAGCTGTAGAGTTTCTTCTATATTTTCTTTCAAATATTGTTCTGCTTGAATCTGTTCTTTTAAGAATAAAATCTCCGCCTTAAGTTTCTCCTCAAGGTGATCTGCTGCTGTCCGCACACTAATTATGTCTTCACGATATTTTAAAATCAGCTCACGGAGCTCCTGAATCAATGATTAGCAAAGATATGTATCATGATCTTCAGATACGCACAGCACCATATTTATCAGCATACAAGCCAGAGACAGAATTACGCTACCCCGAGGTTTGTCCCACCATACCAGATCTTGCATCCAGCAAGGTATTAGAACAACATCACGAACGGTTTGCTTGGCCATAGTAAATGAAGAGCATTTAAGAGTTCATGTCTCTACAGGCTTATGACCCTCTCCCCCTGCCCTTCACCCCACACAATCTTTTAAGCTTGATGTGCTTGAGCGTAAGGGAGCGGCCATGAAGAGGGTGACAAGGCTTATCACTATTCAAGGCTCAGGATTATTACTGGTCTTAACGCCTGCACAGAAATTAAAGTGACTGACTAAGCTTAATTTATTGAATCAATACCTACATTGGAGCCAAGGTGATTGAACACTTGTGTGCCCAGTTGCAAAATACAGCTTAAACTAGCTGAACTGGGATAAACCCACACTCTACTGACAACAGAGCAGTTTTCAGGCCACAGTTAACTCGTTTTATTACTACCTATCCATACCCTGAAGCATGGATCAGACTGCTGATTTTGTACATCACAGACTTAAAGGGTTAAAATACAGATTATTGTGCATTGTGCTATTTGAGTCAGCTTTTTGATGAAGAAGATTCTTCCAGTAAGATCTAGTCACATGCGTTATTTGTGTTAATGATTTAAAAATGTTTTACCTCTGCTGCTTCTGGTAGAATGAAATCTTCGGCTTGCTGTAAAGACATGTGCAAGCTATGTTTTCCTTGAAGACTTTCATTATCTTTTTGCAGTCTCACCAACTCTTCTGAAACCTGCTCCCTTGACTGTGTCAGGACAGCCTCCAATGTAAAGAAAAGCATAAATTCTCACTCAGGGTCACGCTCAGATCTTTTCACGCCCCGTTAACTACTGTTGCTTTCAAAGCTCTGGTGAACTGATATTCTTTGTAAAGAAGAGAAACAAACTGTTTGTGTGGATCAACACGAACAGTTCTCTCTTGCGTGGCCTATGCGCCAGAAATAAAGGCGAGAGCAATCTTAACTGTACAGGCAGGTGGGAGGAAGCACGTGATAAATACAGCATAGTTAAGTCTCCCAGTTTTCTTCTGTATTTACCCATTAGCTAGCTGTGCTCATGGGGGGGGGGGGGGGGGGGGGGCACGGGTGGAAATCACATGTGGTTTCAGGAACTGGCAGTAGTGTTTACTAAAATCGCCTAACAACTCAGCTGTAACATCAGGTTATTCAAAAACCTTAAACATTCATCCCGAAACTTTGAGTGGTAGGCATCTGCCTCCCACTGTCTTTTGAGGAAAACATCAAAACAGCTGAACCCTTGTGAAGAAAAAGGATTAAGAAAACACAGTTTTGCTTGCATTGCAAAAGAAAAAAAAAAAATCCAGCGAATTTGTGCGAGTGGAATGATTGCTTCTGTATAGAGAAACAGGGACTTGAACTCTGCCAGAGACTGCCCTTCGTATTGTAGGCGGACAGCAGGAAAAGCATATTCAGATCGATACATTTTCTGAATCTTTCACATCTGCATTACGTCTGCTCTCCTGAAGAACATCAAACTGAATATTTCTGCAAGCAACGTCCAGATGTCCTACAGACAATCCCAGACCCTAGAAATGCAATACTGGGATTCAAGAGAATGAGTGCTCTTAGTCCCTGCAACGCTGTGCAAGGGAGGAAAAAAAGAAGAAACTTGATTCCAATACAGAAGGGAATGAATTGCTCTAAGGAAGTTAGACTTTGTTCTGCCCTAGAAAATGAGGTTCTATTCCTGTTCTCTGGCTTAATTCCTGAAAGATGCTCAAAATAGTTTCTTTAAAAAAGAAAACAACAAAAAAAAAAGTGAGTTCCCACACGTATCTCTTCCTGGGTTTTAAGGCTGATATTTTAAGTCTGACCTGTAAAAACACTGAGCATTCATTTCTAAAACTCAAGAAAATACTCACTAGTGATGGTATTTGTGATGAATACTAAAAAATTGTCTCGAGAAAAATCTATTCTGTCTTTAGATCTGAGATGAAATAAGATACTAAATGGGCACGGAACGTACATAATGAATAAGAGGGGGAAAAAAAATTGACTAGTACTCTCCATATTAATCAATATGCATAAACACAGAAAGTCTGACAGACTCACGCTACAAACCATTACAGGTCCAGCACTCGCTATCAGAGCTCGTTTGGTCAGTACCTTTACATGTTAAGATGCACAGCTCTCTAGCCAAGCTTGGCTGGGCAGCAAGACAAAGCCTTTGGCACACACATTGAGCTCCAAAGGTTAGACAAACAGTTGCTGTTCAAGTGATCTCTGGGCTTAAGCTGTCTTACCATTTGCTCCTGGACACTTCTTTTTGCTTGCGAAAAGGCCTGCTGCAGTTCACTGAGGAAATTCTCCGACTTTTGACATTTAGCCATAAGCAAAGAGATCTTAAAAAAAGAAAAAAACCCCAAAGACATAAAGCATGAAACAGATTTTGAAGAAGAAATAACCACCGAAGATCTCTTGCCTGTTATTATTACTAACATAACTCAGTAAAGCAGTAATGCAGCTCAAGTCAGCAAGAAGAGATGCTGTGCTTCTATGCCAATAATATACTTATATTCTATTTACCAAACTCTAAACAACAAATTAACACTTAATTCTAATCAAACTTGAATGTAAGCCAGTTCAGAGACACTGAAAGGAATCTGCAGAGCTACTACCTAAGTTTTCAGCATTTTCTTTAAGGTAATTTTTTTGTACCTTTATCTGAAAGCACAGATCTTCAAAATACTTACAATTAAGCTATTCTACAACACCACATGCTTAGCAGTTAGATTAAGCATTGCTTAATTAAAAGCACTCTGGTACAGCCAAAAGAACGAACATATAAACACATTCCTGTCATCTAAGACAGACTGTCTAATGACTACTGTTTCCTTAGTAAGAGAGAAATACCGGGTGGGATGGGATGGAATAGAGAAAGTCTTCTAGGTCAAGTTTGTTTTTTTTTTTTTTTTTTTTTTTTAAAGCTATGACTACCACACATCCTATTCAGCTCTGTTGTTTCAGGAGAGTTACGTACACATCTCAGACTGAAAAAGTCTTTTCAGCAGGCTATTGTTTTAAAGAAGTCTCACTTCAAAACTCAAACACTATCAAATTCCAGTTATCACCCTGTAACAGATTTTAAGATTAGAGACGAAACTTTAGGGCCAAAATTTGATAACATAGTCTTAACACATCAGACTTATCTAGAAACTGTGGCACTCAGGTGCAGCATAACTAACCCTAGAAATTTTCATTTTTGTTGCAGCTACAGCAGGTAGTCCATCCATATCTATCAGAAGACAAGAGTTCTTACTACGTACTTCCAAATAACATCTGATAACATGATGATTCTGTGATTCTGTGATCTCATGATTCCTACCATCTGGATTACAAAATGCTTGTACCTGATTAGAGGAGTCCTCAGCACTTTGTTTCATGTAATCTTCCAATTCCTGTTTATCTTTCATTGTCTTTTCCAGCTGGTCATTAGCCTGCCTCAGCATCACCTGCAGCTTTTTCACCTGTGTTGTTACAACAAAACAATACAATTATCCATTCTTTTGAGGAGTCTTTACTTCCTGAACACAAATATAACCCACCCCATTGCACCCCAAACCACGAAACAAATCCCTCAAAACCCTATGCAACCCAGAAGTTCCTTTGCTGTTCTTCTGAAACACTCTGCATCACAGATAATACGTATAAGGAAACATGGGACACCAAACTGCACTGGACCACCACCACACTATGACTTCAATCACTTATTTCAAAGCAGAACGTGACTCATGCCTTCTGCACCCATCCGAAAACCGTTATTCAGTATATGGCAGGAAACAAACATCCTCCAATACTTTACAGTCATTTTATGCTGCTAGGAGGAGGTCCTCTAATTTTCCCTTTGCTGTTACCAATTCTTGCAGTATCAAAGATAATAGAATTCAATGCATGAAAAGCATTTTAGAATATAAATTATGAAAGATACTGACTTCAGCATGAGCACAACACTTTTTATAGAACAGTGTATAAGACTGCATGGTTTTATAGCACCAGATAAAGGGGTTCTCCAAGGTGAATCCATAAGAAATAGGTACATGTGGTACTCATGACCACGTAACAGTAACAAATCAGGTTATGTCAATAAAATGTCAGAAGTTATCCAGATTTTAAGTATGCTGACATTGTTCAATTAAAACCAACGAATAAAACAGCAGATGGTTCACTGTTTCAACCTTAGTAGTATGAACAACTGCAGAAGTCTTGCTAAAGCTTGAAGAGAAATCCCACCTGGTCTCTTGTCTCAGCCTCCTGAATCTGGATACCTTGCAACTGCTTCTCATAATTCGAGCACATATCACAGCGTCTTCCCAGCTTGTTCCCTGCATTCTGCACCTGGAGAACACAGAGTTATCACCTGCCATAAAGGCCATAAAATTCTTCAAGGAATGCAGGAGTGCTACACACTCTCAGGTGTGTTGTGTGATCACACAGTATTACAGATAGAAGACAGTAGCAGAATCATGTAATGGCAAGATTAAGTTGCTGTAAAAGTAAAGGATAATGTACATGAACTGCAGAATATCAGCTTTTCCTGGCACGAGTCCTACTATTAGCACAAAACCAATAAGCCATGACATGCAAGAGTTCATCAAGTCATTCAGTGTGTCCATTTGAAATATATCACTTAATTACCTGTATAGAAACAGCCATCTCAGAGAAAAACTTTCAATAGATCATAGCATTTTTTTATGCAATTATTTTGTATTGCAAATCAAATTATAGACACAATACTATGGTGTTGGGGGGGTGGGTGTTGGTGTGTTTTGGGGTTTTGTTTGTTTTTGTTAATCAACATAAGCCAATTAAAAAGCAAGTCCATTCATCACGTCAGGACTTCCTTAAATCTTTTTTCTCCTGTAACTGAGCTTTGAATATTTTTCAATGGCACATACTAACTTTGTTCTACAACAGCTACCAAGCTTTATTTACTTTTTAATACCCTCGTCCAGTATTGTTCAAAATCAGAGACTGAATAATCAGCTAAAAGAAGTACTGGGAAAGAACAAAGCAGAAGATAGACAGATTTAAAAAAAAAAAAAAAGAAGAAAAAAACCCAAAGAAACCAGGTGTGGGGGGAAAGCGTTGAGATATGCAGCAGGGAAACAAAGAGTAAACCAGCTGCCATTTTGAAATTGTGATGGTTTTGGCGGAGGTGACAAATGGAAATGTTATCAAAGTTACCAGTCAGGTTTGAACTGAAAATTTGTATTCACTGCTCCATGTCCCACCCACACAGAGTGGCATTCACATACCCCGCCTTTACTCCTGCCTCCAGAAACACGTGGGAAGCAGTGCAGTTCTTTTCTGAATTCTAAGAAAGGGTTGGAGTAAAATGTCATCCAAATGTCAACAGAGCAAGGAAATACTCAAGAGTAGAGGATTTAACTCAGCTCTGAGATCACGACACGGTAATTTCTCCAGATATTACAAATTAGTAGCAACATGAAAAATAGCAACTTCACAATAGGCTTGGAGAGATCTCCTAATTAATGATTTGCAGATAAATTGCATTCCAACAAGTTCAGGAAAGAAAGTATCACTAGCTCATTTCATCTGTCCTTTGCCTGGCCTCTCCTCTTTCATTTCATTCTTACATTCCTTTTTTTTTTTCACCCCCATCTTGTCTTCCTTTTCACCCATTATGGATTGTTATCCTCCCACCTTTCTTCCCCTTAAAGTGTTGCTCCTTGGCCTCTTTTCTTCTGAAAGAGTAACCACAGGAGCCCCACAATACTCCTCTTTTCAGCAATAAACCAAATGCAAGCTTTGAACTGGCATCATATAAAGCTGCTGAAAGACTGACAGGCAGAACACCCAGAAGCAACAATTTCCTTGGTCACCCATACTGAAACTGGCAAGTGTTAAGTCTAATCTGCTGCTTGTCGCTCTCAGAAATTGGTTTCTGATGATGCAAGTCCCCAACAATTTTCTGAAGCTTCCTTTGTGGTAGCTTTGTATGTTATGCATATCTTGGCTGCTCATTTCTAAATTGCACTCCATGCACAATCCTCAGTAAAACTCCTTGGCATACAAAACAGCACTGTTAGCTCTGCTCCTAATCTTTGCACTTTCCTAGTCATCCCCAGTTGCACTATAACGTCCTTTCCTGAGCTTCCCATTTTCTCCTTTTCTTTGAGTTCTCCCATCTTTTTTCACCCCCTCACATATTTACAAGATCAACAGCTACCTCTGCCAGACGCTCCCTTAAAAGCAAAAATATCCCGTATTTAGTAAAGCTGACTCTCCCACAAACAGCCAGCCAATACAGTTTACATTAGATGTGCTTTACCTACAGAAGTATTCCAAGAGAGAAAAGTGAATAGCTGCAGATGATGCTACCTATTTCCTTCTGCATCTCACTCCGTGTAAAGCAAATTAGGAAGGGCTTTCACCTAACGAAGGGCTTTCACCTAACGAAGGGCTTTCACCTAGCAGGCAGCCCACAATGTGGTGCCAGCCTGTCACGCAGGCAGCGGTCACAGCAGACACATGCAGTGGGTACTCACCTCCTTCTGCAGTAGGTTCCACTCCGTCTCGCTAACCAAGCGGTAACCACTAGGAGACACATAAGCACTTTCTACCCCTTGTGTAACACTGGAAAGAAGCGAAGCAGTCTCTTCTTGCTCTGGTGTCATTGCTTTGATCGCTTTTTCCTGATCTTTGGTTAACATGAACCCACTAGGCATTTGCAGAGACCCAAGGGAAGCTGTATCAAAGTTCTCAGACACTGAATCTGCTCCAACAAGTGGTCCAAAATCTGACTCATCCAGGTTCCCAGCAGATTTTGCTTTGTTGTTGTACCCTAAAGCTTTGGACTGCAAAGATCCAGACGTTCCCAGACTGTCTGTTGACTGTGCTCTCCGTAGTCCATCTTTAAACATATCGTTATCCGATTTATTGAAAGATTCACCAGAAGAAAGAAGCAAGTCTGCATCCAACGAATGGACTGAGCCATGGGTGCTATTTACATGCACCTGGAATTGAAAAACAAGGAAGAAAAAATTATATACTCCATTCTATAAGCACAGTACAAAAGGAATGCTGGACACTAATTATCAAATATGGTAAAGGCAAGTTTAAATTGGCTTTAGCAAGAACATCTGATCACTAAGCTTAAGATGGCAGAGAAAAGGATAGAGAACTGAAATGTAGCAGCTAGAATTAAAAAACAAAACAAACAAACAAGCAAAAAGGGAGCCTTCTGTTAACAGAGCGCTTTTGTAAGAATCTGTCTTCCTGCCAGACAAGCAAGACCACAGTCACCTTACACCTTCCAATATTTGAAATAAGGTGCTTCTTCCATTAGAGACAGAGTTGCAATATCGTTTCTAGAACTATAATCTACACACCAGAAAGTGAATACTCCACTTCCACAAGTAAATTCAGAAGTCTTTCATAAAACAAAAAACTTTATATTAACATAGAAATAAATGGAGAATAATATACTTGAAATCTAACTCTATACTGAGAAGTGAATATTCTTCTTGTTTCTTTCTTCTGCTTTGAGTGTCTGACAAAATGTTGTAAGAGAAACAAATATTTTCTTTAAAATATTATTTGTACATAAAGTAAAATGAAACGGGAAAAGGCTGGGCTTAAACAGAAAGATATCCCAGGGAATGCCAATACCGAAAGCCACACTAACTGTCCTGTGACGTATATAAGGCACATTAAGTCTCTTGATCTATTTTTATTTATTTGTAGCACTGAAAAGAGAGCAGTAATGCTTTATTTAAAAAGCATATGACTGCTTTGAAAATACCTTCCAATATATTACGCACTTCTGCTTTGCCATTAGACATGTAAGGAAAGTATCATTGAAAATAAGCCTCTGGAGAAAAATAATCATTTCTGAAATAGGTCTAGCAGAGACTAGCAGGCAGCTGGTACTTCCATATAGGTGTTTATAACTTATAACAATATATTACGTATTACTAATTTTATGACTGTTGTAAATGCCTTGTTTTAAGCATTTTTAGGCATATTTATTTTAATATGTACATATATGAGTTTAAGTTCATAACAAAAAGTCAAGAGAATACGGCCTTACATAAAACTGCATCTTCAGACAACAATTGTTTGGTGATACAGCTAATAAATAATTTGTTTGTATTGCAAACTGCTCAACAGAAAAGAGCTCAGAAATCAAATTATGACAAGGTATGAGACGTGACTGATAATATGATACATTACCACTTCTAAAACACATTCTGTAGAGCTTAAAAAGGTCATAAAAAGCAACAAAAAACAAATCTATAAGCAAAACCAAAACCACTCTGGAAGCTATACCCTTAGTGAAAATGTAAAATTTTCCATTATGTATTATTCCTAGAATTAAATAAATGTTGTGACTAAGGGACTAAAGAGTATCCCGGGAACTGAGATTAAAGAAAATATCAAAGACAAAAAACTTTTGTACAGCATAAATAGGTCTCATTTGCATACAAGTGTTAATATACAACACCGTACTTGAAATACATCCAGTTCTACCCTTTATCCTACAGTAAGGATAACACTTTTTCTAAGCTACATTTAGATGTTACGATTCTGAACATCTTTCTGCATTCTGAAGTGTTACCCATCATTGATAAGAATAAAGGGCAGACTCTAGAAGTATATAATTTTTTTCCCCTCAAAAAGGATAAAACAGGCAAAATATAGGTTGGCGCTACAAATTCCCAAGTCTCTTGAAGCTTACATAGCACAAAACTTGGTCTGTTTTTATTAATTTGTCCCTGTTTTGACTTACAAAACCCAAATGGAACCTGTCAGATGATCAGATAAACAAGCAAAATGCAGCAGGAAAGGATAAGTAATTCCCCATTTTGACATTGTTTCCAAGTTCCAATCTGTGTGCTCATTAGACTCGCTTCTTTACAAGTGAAAAGCGTAGGCAAATTTCAAATACAATTTCAGTTTGTCTCAGTGTATGACTATCTACAACACCCAAAGAGCTTGCTAACTAATGACATCCAGCAACATCATTTTTTCTGGCAGTTACCATGAGTCTACT
The DNA here is from genome assembly GCF_965231255.1 of Vanellus vanellus. Taxonomy (NCBI): domain Eukaryota; kingdom Metazoa; phylum Chordata; class Aves; order Charadriiformes; family Charadriidae; genus Vanellus; species Vanellus vanellus. Next base: position 4,567,535 of record NC_138924.1, read on the forward strand.
AATATAGCTCAAGCAGCTTCCGCAGAAACTTGGTGCTGAGCCCCAGCTACTGACTTGGCTAACTTATTTTTGGTTGCTGATGTGGCCAAAAACCTCTACTTGCACAGTTGGATGTCACTTAATACACAGAGACGCACACACCACACCATTTTGCACATGCTAAGCAACTGGCTAACTTCACAATTACTGATCTCAGACTTGTCGAACCAGTGTAAGTTTAGTACAGAATTCAACAAGTCCATTAGCAAAGTAGCTACAACACACTTGCTGAATGTTCAGATATAACTGGTCTAATTCTCAGCACTTAGGTGTGTTAGAATGTGGTTATAGATCCCAGGAGTATTTAGCAGCAGTTAACATCCAGAATGCAAAAGGTAAATTACAGTTTTTAACAGCACCTCTCAGAGGATTATGAAGTATTGTCTTCCAATCTTTATTAGAATTTATATATTCGAGTGCAACTCCACAGATTTTTCATTGCTTAGTAAGAATTATAAGCTACAGACAATAAAAGGCACTAAGTTTGCATTTGTATTTATAATCAACACCCTGAGGAATGCATGAGTGCTCAAAGTTGCTTTGAGCTATCCAATTGTTTTACCTCTTCATTAGAGAGCTGGGTAAGGGTTTCCTCATGGGCTAGAGAACACGAAGCTTTCGTTTCATCATCTGAATCTTTTTGCTTCTGCTCCTTTCTCTTGCTAAGCCTTTGCTGATCATCTTCTTCCTAGAAATCAGCGCAGAGAACGCATATAAGCAGGATTCAATTTTGCTATAGTGGTCATGACATTAGCTTTCATGATAAACAAAGAATGCACTGGAAAAGATTACTTTGCTTAAATACCCAGTATTTATCACGTAGGGATTCTTCTGGTTAAAAATCACCGGCTATTGTATAGAACCCGACAGCGTACTTGCATCACTAATGGCCCCATTAACAGCCATTATACAAGCAGGAACATTAAAATAAAAACGTGAAAATAAGAAGTGCCTTGATCACTCTAAACAATGGAATCTAATTTATGGGAAAAGAATCAAAAGAAAGACATCATAGAACACCAAGTCATAAAGTATGTACACAATCACTCGTATAAGCAAATTTAAAGTGAAACATTTATGCCTGAGCTAGGTACTGCATTGGAAAAACTTAGGAAGAAGTGAAACATGCTATCCTAACATCCTTAACCCAGATGTTTTGCATCATAGATGACTGTTTCTTCCTCCAAGATTACCTTCCGGATATTATTACCTCTTCACTTAACAATATTGGCAACATTACTTTTAACGTTATTATATACATTAATATTAAAATATTCACACAAACGGGGAGTTTGTTATAAATGTTGGCTGTCATTCAAACGAAGAATTTCTATTAAAACTGTCAGCTATCATTTTTTGAAATACTAACATTTAAATAACTTGTCTCCAACATGTGATTTCCATACCTGTTATACCACATTAAATTTACAGTATTTAAAAAAAAATAAAAAAATTAAAAAAAAAAAAAGAGAGAGAGAAAGAGGAAAGCAGAAAATAACCTGATCCTTTTTTTTCAGTTCTTCAACTTGTCGGAGCTGCTCAGAGGTCAGAACAATTTCCATACGTTGCATGTCCCTCATCAGCAGACGCTGAGACTCCAAGAACTGGTCATTGGCTTTTTGCCATGTGTGTTTCAACTGGTTGTGCTGTTGTCGCTCTTGCTCTAAGAGATGGCAGACTATTCGAAAATAGAAAAAGAAATTCTGAACCAGAATTTCTTTAACTTCTTTTCCAAACAGAAGCATTTTCATGAATAAAAGTAATTACTATTCTAATCAAGAACAGTCAGGCTTTGTTCAACAATTATTTAGGATGAAATAAGACATTTTCTAAATTCCCACACTTGGCTTGTGATTAGGGATGTATTACTGACAGTTTAAGATTTCCCAATTAGAAGACTAACACCTTAACTTCATTCATGAATTCTAATAGTTTTTTTTTTGTTTGTTTTGTTTTTTTTTTTTGTTTTTTTTTTTTTTATTACTGGTTTCAAGAGACTCTTCTACCTCCCTGTTTATTTCAACAGAAGGTTCCATTTTTCATTCCCCAAAAGTGATTTTGTGCTGTACTGGCACACTTGTACATTTACACATCCATTCTACTACCAGGCGTTCAAAATTGACATACCTCAGGGAGACATATCAATACATTACAAAAATAATGCTCATAATTTTACACAAATAAAAGACACCAGTAAAATCACTTTAATGAGAAGGAAGCTTGCAATACTATAAGAACTTATCACAATTTCAGTAACATCCATCGAGTGAATGAATGGCTCTGTTCTTTTTCTCCGTCATAAAAGAACTCCACATTCGACTCCTCTGTAAGCATTTCATGGGCTTTCACATTTAAAAGTACTGCCCCCCCCCCCCCCCCCCAATTTCTTTAAATCCGATTCAAATAAGAAATCAGAAAAGGAGTAACAACTGTGTTGGTTCTTGCATCCTTGGTGTAAGAGAGTCAATAGGATTATTATTAGATAGGTACCTTCATGCAGTTCTTTCCGCAACTTCTCTGCATCTTCTTGCAGGACTGATTTTTGTGTGTTGAGAACAGCCACGTACATCTCTAGGTCTGTCCTACATGACTTCTCAGCTTCCAAATAATGGTTCAGTTCTTTAACCTGAATATAAAGAGGGAAATCCATTGTCTCAGAGAGGGACACTCATTTCCTCTTTCTTAGAAGTTATTGTGTCCCCCGTTTGGGTAACACACAGGTGCTGAAGACAAATTTATTTCTAGAAAACACAAATACTCAAATACAAGTGTGCAAGTAGTATTTGTATTTATTTCTGAATAAATCACTCACTAAAATTCTGCTAAGTCAAACATACCAATATATTTATAGAGTTCTCACACTTTGATCACAACAGCAGTACCACTGAGCACAGAGATGGTAAAGGGGCTAAGAGCAGCAAACAATGAAGCAATCCTTTAATTAGCATTGACAAGCCAACAACTAAGTTCTGTATTTGGATTTGGGTTTCCTACTCCAAAGAGGATGAGGAGACTGTTCAAAATAGAGTCATAATAGTAGTCAGAAAACATGACGATGGTCATGCCCACTTCCCTGGGCAGCCTGTTCAATTGTTTGATAACCCTTTCAGTAATTTTTCCTAATATCCAATCTAAACCTCCCCTGATGCAACTTGAGGATGTTTCTTCTTGTCCTATCACTTGTTCCTTGGGAGAAGAGAGCAGCACCCATCTTGCTACCCCCTCCTTTCAGGGAGCTGTAGAGAGCGATAAGGTCTCCCCTCAGCCTCCTTTTCTCCAGGCAGAACACCCCCAGTTCCCTCAGCCACTCCTTGTAAGACTTGTGCTCCAGACCCCTCACCAGCTCCACTGCCCTTCTCTGGACACGCTCCAACACCTCAATGTCCTTCTTATAGTGAGAGGCCCAAAACTAAACACAGCACTCAAGGTGGGGCCTCACCAGTGCCAAGTACAGAGCTAACCACTTCCCTAGTCCTGCTCACCACACTATTCCTGATACAGGCAAGGATGCTGTTGGCCTTCTTGGCCACCTGGGCACACTGCTGGCTCATATTCAGGCGGCTGTCCACCAACACCCCCAGGTCCTTCTCTGCTGGGCAGCTTTCCAGTCACTCCTCCCCAAGCCTGTAGGTTGGTGTGACCCAAGTGCAGGACCCGGCACTTGGACGTGTTGAACCTCACGCCATTGGCCTCGGCCCATCGATCCAGCCTGTCCATATCCCTCTGCAGAGCCATCCTACCCTATCTCATCTCGGAGCAGGGAATAGGCTGAAAAGTTTCTTTATGGCCCTATTCAGTTTTATGATTTACTGAGTTCAGAATCACAAGAGTTTTTATTTTAAAGGAAACAAAAGCTTTCAGGCAATTCCTGACTGGCTCCATAGAGCTGTTCTTCATCTTCCTCAGGACAGTACATGAGCCACAGACGCCAACTCAGAGTTCAAGATAGCCCTTCAGCTTTAACTTCCCATTGATGGTGGGTCAGCTTCTCCCGCCCTAGGGTACCAAGTCTTCTGTCTGCATGACTTTTATCCATTGAAATGGAGACATCTGACTCCCAGAGAATAACCCGTGGGAAGGACAGAACAGGGGGAAAAAAAACAAAAAACCCCCACCAAAACAAAAGGCATGCATTGTTTCACTAATTCAGCTCAATACTTGACACTGAAAAACAAAGTTACATGACTCAAGCAGATCCGAGGGATTTCAATATGACCAACAGAAAAGCCAAATGTATCTCTCATTCTGTACATGTCAGTCCTCATACCAGTCTAGTAATAGAAATCATGTAAATAATACCTTGCATATTTACAGTGCTGTAGATTGAAGTACTTTAAATCTTCCTAAGTTTGTGCTTAAATATCTCCTTGCTAGATACAAATTAGCAGTTCTTTCCCATTAGGCTAAAAAGGTAACTTGAAATAGGACTATCAGCAACTTCAGACAGAAGGAAGAATGAATTGGAATTGACCACAGGTAAGAATTAAGGGCCTACGTTATTTTCTTTGGTAAGAACCACCATCTAAAGCTAGAATTCTTTAAAAACGACTCCTCAATAAATTAGAAACATGGATCAAGTGATTGTTCTTCCCCCCCCCCCCCCCCCAAGAGATGGGTGCTTGTGTTTTACTCATCCTGTAGAATCAACATGCTCAGATTTTAGAGGACTGACAGAGAAACCAACATAATTCCCAGTCCTGAAACACTAACAATTTTACTCAGGCCTTGCCTGTAAGGAAAGAGGGAGACAAGAACGACCTATGATTTTTATAACCAAATTCAACAGAAAAGTTCTGAGAAAAGTTATAGACTACCCTTAAGAAAAGAAGAAGAAAAAAAGAAAAAAAAAAAGCGTTTTGAGAGCAAGCAAGCAAGAGAAAAGCAAGACAAGGTTCACACTTCCTCATCTTTCCCAAATTCAGCCTGGCAATGAAAAGGAAGTATTACTTGTAGCAAGAGAAAATGCAGAACGACACAGACAACTACTATTCCTAGGATCATTTCAGTCTCAAAAATTTGACCCATAAAGCAATTCACAAAGAAACTATGAAGAAGGAAAACACTCAAGCATGGACTCTCTATCAAGTAAAATTGTTAAGATTGAATTACACTGTTCTCCCAAATCTCAGACAGACCTCCAAGTTGGACTAAAAGGAAAAAATAAAAAAGAGAAAGCATAGCAGCAAGTGATGAGTATCTATTTAAATGAAAATGCAAGTCATCCAGAGGACAAGGTATTTATTTTATGTCTTAAAAACATCCAAATGGTAAGTTACTTTTCCATTTCAGCCTATTTGACTTGCAAGATACAGTATTTCTTACAGAAGACATCTTCATTTATGTATAAAACAGTACATTAAATGCAACTATCATACAGCAACGTAGATATTATTTACCCTTCTCAGCTGGTGAGAAAGTTCAACAGGGGTTCTGAAAACTCTGCAGAATACAGGAACGCTGGGTAAATCGCTTACATTGATTTCTTGGCAGCAATGGCTAGTATCCCTTTCTATGAATCTGAGGTTTACTTAGAGTTTATGATACAAAAATTCTGGTGATATTGCCTCAGTTTCATGCCTAGGATTAGAAAATGAAATATAGCAGATACTGGGTGGAAGTAGATTAAAAGATCTCTGCCAAATGCAAATCTTTCTGTAGCTGCAAGCATGACATTAATCTGAAGGCCAGTCTGTCGGAGTAGTGCAAAGCAGCTATTTTTCTACAGGTTTTTCATTCTCATTTCTAATAGAGCTGCAGCCATGCAATGTAAGCTAAGCACAGATGACACACACACGTAACCCAACCCTCAAAAGAAAAAGACAGGAAGACGTATATAGGCTAAATAAGTTATTTGAGCTATATGAGAAAAGATATATCGTGCTTGAAGAGTTTCACAATATGCCTTTTTCTCTCGTACAAAATGAGACTTATCTGCACCAAACTAGCATGATGCAAGATATAAATTAGGATACAGTTACAACTCCACTTCACCTTTGATGCTTCTAACTCTTTTATTTTTTCTTCAGCTCCTGCCAATTTCTCCTTTAGCGCTGCAATCTCCTTCTCCATAGGCATCACGACCGAACGCAGCTTCTCAGCATCTTCCTGAGCCTGTAGTTAATGCAACAAATTATGAATAACACATTATCATAGTTTTCACCACAACAGTTTCCATTATTGGCGACATTTGGAGAAAAGCTCTATGCCAACAGAAATAGCTGACTAAACTTCCACTTTCAATATTCGTCTTTTTGCTATTTATTTAGTTCAGCACTCATCTCTATGACAACAGGCTGATATTATTCCATTCACAGAAGGCAGCGAAATTTTAAACCCATGTGTGGATTAGGCCATGAGTACCTGCTTTTCAAGAGAATGTTAGTAAATCTAACAATCTCAATACAAAATTTATGGGTCAGGTATTTCAAAATACATACACTTTTCTGTTATGAAAGGTCTAACTGTCTTGCAACTTGCTGCCACATAGCTCATATAAAAAAGTGTAACACAAGAACTGCATGGTGAATTATTGACCTTTCATTTGCTTAATCATAAAGCTAAAAGAAAAAGGACCTGTACAGCAATGCATAGCATAGCTTTGTTCTTTTTTGGAAGACCATTTTTCAAGTTTAAACTACTACTGATGTAGCATCAGATTTTGGTATTACTCTACTAGATGTTTCAAAACGATATACAGCCAATTTATCCAAAACCCTGGGATTTTTTTCAAAAAGTAGTTCTGAAAAGATCAAAGCAGGACAACAGAATGAGAAGACTGATAAAAGGGGAAAAGAGGAAAAGAGCCAGGTAAAAATTTAAAGTTTTAAAGAATTAAAAGTGAGAAATAGTGTTCAGTGTTCAAATTCAGAATTGCACATGTCAAAGGGTTGCCCTGATATCCCCATTTCTTAAATGCTCTGTCTTTCATTCATGGATGCACTAAAAACTTTCCAAGTGAAAGTACATCTCCCATAGACTCTACAACAGCAAGCAGAACACTCAAACATTCACCACAGTAAAATTCTTCCAGCCATGAAGAATTTAAGCAGCCTAATTTGGGTTGAGTTTACGTATAAAAGCTCAGAAAGCTCAGTTGCTCTCTGTTTTCTACTGGAGAATTCAGCAGGGGAGGGAAGGCAGAGAACCGTGTCCCAAAGCTGAAGTTTTGAAACATGACGCTTTTCCTAACCTGATCAGCACAGACAGCCGCTAAAAAATAACATTCATGTATTGTTTTAAATCAAGACTAGAACACAGGTCTTAGAGGGTACTCATTTGACTTTCAGTTTCTGGTATGCTTATTGACAACTGTATTCTGAGCAAGACTTTCAGGAAGAAAAAGAGACAATGTTTTCAACCACTGAAGTTTTAGAAACTTAAAATTAATAGACAAAATAAAATAATCTTGCAATACCCGTCAATTATCCAAATGCTACCAGGCCTTTGGGCTCTAAAAAGGTTTAAAAAAAACTTCAACAGACAAAACAAATTTCTTCATGTTTCATTCCCTTCTGCTACATTTTGTCACTACTAGTCTGCTTGTCCAAAGAGTACAAATGAAATCTGTGAGGAAAGCGAGGGACATCACATGAGGCAGCGAATTCAATACCAGAAACATGTGACAGTGTCACACGTACATACATATCCCGTCGCTTGCAGCCAGCAACTCATCAGTCCCGTTTTTCAAAGACATGTGAGCAGGAGTTCAACTTCAAAGATTGCTTTATATTTCATTTATTGTATCAGTTCTATTCATTTAATGCTACCTATAGCCAGCTTATATGGACTAACAATAGCCCAACACTTTTAAGACTGTTGAATAAGCTTTTTCCTAATTATTTATGTAACGGCAGGAACATGTCATCGCCAATCTGATTTCACATGGTTCAACACTGAATATAGAGCAATAAATGCAGCCACGTTGGAGCCTGCCTGTTCAGAGAAACAGTCAGAAAGTTCCCCGAAAGCAAAAGCAGCCTGTTTAACAGCAACCAACTGGGAAGAGAAAACTATCAAATTCCACAGGACAGAAAAATGACTCTAGCTTTTATTGCTTGGTAAACAGAGCTGAAGTTTGGCACTACAGTTGCAACATATCGCAAATGTTTCATTAAAAAATAAAAAAGGGGGTGGGGAAGAGGGGGAAGGATCCATTAAAGGTCAGTGTGATACTGAGCTAAATACTCAGCATAGCTTACATATGCTAACAGGATGACTGATGGTCACTGGGTCTTCTTTTGAAGGTAAAGACAACAGATTGCAGTTAAAGTTCCCAAACTTTTAATAAAATAAGAATATCTATCCGGTTGAAAAATGCAACATTAAGATAGGGTCACAAGCGGCAAGAGGTACCACAGCATCACGTTTCCTGTGTTAAAAGACGTTACTCAGACTCTTCCAGAGGTGTGATCATGAAAACATTTACTTCCTCCTAATATTTTGTCAAACTAACTTGACTGTCAAATACCACTGTTTTACACATTATCAGCTTGTTTATTCATCACCTAAATCAAAACCAAAGCACCCCGGCCGCTCTGGCCGCAGCAAAGCCTGCTCCCCCAGCATCGCATGTGAAGCACACGCTGCAAGGGACCCACAGACCACGGTGTGAAGAAGACTCCAGAGAGAACATGCTGAAAATGCACCCCAGTCAACACACACAACATCGCTAGCCTGACAGCCAGCTACAGCAGTCCGGAACATGCCTTTACTCTTCCTCCAACCAACATTTTCAGAAGAACAAACCTGGCTTGAGAAACCTCAGGCACTACTGTACCTGAATTCGTTCCTTAAAAACAAGACAAGCGGAAAACACACAGACACAATTTGAGAATCTCTCTTTAAAGTAGGAGTAAACCATTTAAAGTTCATCTAAATCTATTCCACTGTTCTTTATCATTACCAATGAAAGCAGCTTACTGTTTATCAGATTTTATGGCCAACTCCGTCACAGAAATCAGATTACTCTCCTCTTCCAATTTCCCCTCTTCTGACCAAGAAGCACACTTCTAACGGGGAATTTGTCCTTTCTTGCTCTCTCTATAAGCAGAGTACCTGTTCTGCAGACTTCAGCTACTCAGTTTGAGACAACTGTGCTAAGAAGAGTCTTTATATTCATCACAGCTCCAACAGAAAACCAGATCATTTCTTGAATGGAAAATGAGGTTTGAATAAAAAGGATTAGTCAAATTTTGCCAGAGTGCAAGACTAACCCTCACCAAGCCATTGTCCACCAGGAGCTCAGTCACTACTGAGCAGAGAACTTGCAGGGAAGCACACACTGCTATGGCAAGACTGTTTTTAGCATCCCCAAACCTATCTAGTATTACAAAGCACAGGAAAATAGATAGATGTTTATGAATCACCAATATGTTTTCTGAAAGCCGAATCACTAGTTGAGCACACTTAGCATCAGAACAAGGTACGTTATCTTTTTTGAGCTGAGAAGGGAGATTTACAGAATACACACAAAGTTTTCAGCACAGATTTCTTTGAAATCATCACTTTATGATAAACATTGCAGAACACATTAGTTTTCTGCAGAGATTTGGTAATTTGCAACTCAAAATATATTCACATGAATAAGCAAAACAGCTGCTTCCAGACAAACGCACGTGTTCCACCAGACACACTCTTCCCGACAAGAGGATGCTCAAGAATGCCAAGCGCCAGGTTCGCAGGCTAGACTTGGAGATTCCCCCGCAATGTAGTCACATCTAGTAAATACAGCTCAAAACAGCATCCTTATCAAGACATTACCTACCCTCTCTAAGCGTTCCCAAACCAGGATAAGTAACATGCAACTGGAAGTCTGAGAGCACGCATACCAAAACTGTACGCACAACCAAATAAACTTTGAATTTAAAGAGATGTTTACAGAATCTGGAGCAACATTTGTTATCTACCCTTCATCTTGTCAGAGGAAAAACTATACAGACAACAAGTATAATCGTTAGCAATTATGTGAATGCAGTATTAAATTCAATGGATTTTCTTTGTTGTTTAAAATGGATTTCATAGCCAAATTGAACATAACTGAACCAAGATACTATCCAGCCAAGACGGTTAGTGTCCCGGACTGAAACATACGGCTTGTAATCTTATCTCTGCTCTGCCCATTCTTCTCACCTCACCTCTCATTGAGAATACCAGACAACGGTATGGTTTTCTGCTAGTTTTAAGAAACGTGATAGATTATATGCTGGTGCAGCACCTACTTAAGCACAAAGTACTTTTTTTCTTCCCCCCCCCCCCTTTTTTTTTTTTTTTAACTCCCTTGAGGTTTTTGGAGATTCCTTAGAACTGGCTAAAAGATGAAGATATTTTTAAAAAACTCTTTCCAAATTTATGCCTAAAAATAAAACAAATCCTACCTTATAATGCAGCATATAAACACGGAGGATGAATACAACATTGTTGGCTGGAAATACTATTTTGCAGGAGGCATTGATCACAAGTCTTCAAAGAACACATCCCAAGCAATCAAGAAAATTCCTCCTTTTGTACTAACAGCTGATGTATGAATATTCATTATTTTGCTAGCCAAACACAGCTTTTGGGGGGCTTGGGATTTGTTTGTTTGGTTTTAGGTAAAATAAATGTCCTCCTCCTAATTTTGATCTAATTCTTAGTCTCCTTGAGAAAAAACCTCACAGGTTCAATGACAAAGATTAAAAAGCCCATGCAAAGCAGTTTAAACAATTATTTCAAGCTGCACTCTGAAGACCAGATTTACCCTTCCCCCTCATATTACACAGAGCACATGTTCCTCTGCTTTACAGGCCCATAAAGCTTTCCAAGCTCATATTAATCACAGATTAATAAATTGATCACCTTTTCCTTTAGTATTACAAGGGATATTTATTTCCTTTTAAAAGGAGTATAGTTGAAAATGTTATTTATCTGCTATACTAAACTTAAATGCTACTGGCACATAGTAAAGCCATGAAGTTTAGGTTAGCTGCTCTGTCTTGTGAGCAACTTGCAACTCCAACTGCTACATGACCAGTACATTCAGATTTAAAAAGAAGAACAAAAAGTGCTGAGAGTTTCATTATTGGAAAGACTCTCTGGGTCAAGAGAGATTGTTTTCTGAAAATTCTTACTGGCAGTTTGTTGCTAATGCACTGCCAGGACTTTTACACTATGAATTCTGCATCTTCTGGGTTGTTTCTACAAGACACACCACACTGATCCCATTTTGAACCTTCCTTCTAGCTTCAAAGGAAGTCTTCTTTCTCTTAATAGGGCTAAAACCTTCTCTTAAAAACAACTGATGTCTTAAAAATTCCAGTGGCAGCAATTCTGTAGCCAGAACACTGGCAAATAGGCTTGATTTTGACTTCCACTTTTATAAATCAGGACTACACGAAGAGCAGTCTCACTGAATATCAAACACCAATTATGCAATTACAACTAGCAATATTCAAGAATCTCTTTCACAGAATCCCAGACTGGCAGGGGTTGGAAGGGACCTTCGGAGACCACCCAGTCCAACCCCCTGCCAGAGCAGGGTCACCCACAGCAGGTTGCACAGGATCATGCCCAGGCAGGTTTTGAGTGTCTCCAGAGGAGATTCCAGTCTCCCTGGGCAGCCTGTGCCAGTGCTCTGCCACCCTCTTTATAAGTCTCAGAAAAAGTATCCCATTTGCAACGCTAATACTGATTGCTTGTTACAACACAGTAAAAATAGATAAAATACTTATTATGTGGAATGTTTGTGACATTCAATGTGCATTTCTTCTGCTGACAGCATGCAGAAACAAGGAAATTCCGTGATGTGGCAGATTATCAGATGTTAGTCTACTCCTTTATTAAATATAGCATCACTTATTCCATTTAAATTGTCTTAGAATACCTTGAAGACTACTGTGAGCCTGCCGAGAAAATTCATTTAAATCCAAGTTTTTATATTACAATAAACAAAGATTCCAAAACACTGATCTATTATGACAGCTTCAATTTCCTTCCTGCCTCAAAAATACACCAAAAGTTCAAACTCAAAACCAACAAAAAAATCCAAACTCAACACAAGGCACCTCAATCTACTTCTATGAAACTCCAAGTCACAGACCTTTGAACAACAACAACAAAATCTTTCCAAATTCCACAGCAACTATCTTTCATCATCTAGAGCCTGTTGTTTTGTGACAGCAAGATTCTGCATCTCCTAGGAAGCCAGTAGTACTGCGTTGCACAAACATGGTTTACCTTAAAGAAAGACAAAAGTCTTTTGAGGTTTTCGATGGGCACTATATCTAAAAAGAAGTGTATAAAATCTGAGAAAAGCAACAGAGGTGCAAGAGTGTAAAGGAAATTTTATAAATCTGCAATCAATCCAGAAAAATCTAAAGGGGGCTTTACTTGAGTTCATTTGACATTATGACAAGAGACTTTACAAGGCCTCCTGCTTTTACAAGCTGAAGGCCAAACTTTACCATCTTCTCAGGTGCAATCCTCTTACTGAATCCACATAATCAGATACACCACCTTTACAGGTTCAAACACAGGATTAGGTCATGATGACTTTCATGAACAAAGAGCTGAAAGCTGGCGGAACAAGGCTATGTGTATTTCTGAGGAATTATAGCAGGGCATAGAAATGAACTCATGCATAACACCACAAGTGTATCTTGAAAGAGAAATTGAAAAGCTAGATTTCAACATACCTTTTTCATTTCATTTTCTAGGTTTTCTTCCTCTTGACCTTCAGACAGTCGCCGTCTTAACTCTGCTATTTCCCGTTCCACATTTTCTCGATATTGATTCCACTGAGCTCGCTCTTGCTCTAACCTGTGATGATACTGGAGCTCATAGTCACGAACAGTCTCTATAAAACAGTATTTTCAAAACTTATTTTCAATGTAAGTTAAAAAACATAGCTTTAGGAACTCCATCTCCAACCAGTCAATAATTTATCATAATTGATCAAAATTAGGACAACAGTGAACTTTCCCTTCCTCTCTCTTCCCTTTGAGTCTTGCCCCATAAACAAACTATACAAGCAAAAGATTCAAAGGAACTGCATCTCAATTTGTACCATCACTAGAAAACAAACAAACAAGCCTCCAAAACTGTGTAACTCCTAATTTCAAAACAATGTAGATGTCTCACGTCTTATTTAGCAGCACATTTCGTACCTCCAGCAACGTCATCCAAGCAAACTACCAAAACCCTACATATTCACTCCAAAATGTGAAAGAACTAGAACTTCTCACATAGCTTTCATTTCCCTATAATTAATATTATCCCTTCAGGTAAGGAGCTGTCTTTGTTTACATATGTACAGCAGCTGGCACAACTGAGTCTTGATCTAGGATCCTGTATCTATGTAGATCATAAACAAACAGAAATTTGTGTACTCAATATACATGAAGATTTGTGTTCTCTAGGAGAAAAGCATAATCAGGTGATGGAAAAACTGCCTACAGCCAACAGGCTGTAGGCTCAGGATATGGTGATCTTGTTTGTGAACCTTTAAGAAAACAGCCAGTTATGGCAACAGCCTGTCCCCAGTTTACATCCTGCATTTTGTTCTTTGCACGTAGTTTGTCTCAGAAACATCAACAGCTGTGCAATGTGCAAACATAAATAATAACTCAGAACTATCAAGAAAAAACAATGGCCCATGACTGATACAGAGCAGCATGTTCAGTCACTAGCCTGGGGAAAACTCCATGTCATATTACTGGAGGGACACTTAACTGTCTGACAGCAGAACTATGTGCACACAGAAGGAGAAGAGAGAGTCATGTTGTCAGCCTAAAGCTGTTCTCAGACTTGTCAAATTACATACATTATACTCATCTTCGTGGACGGATGAAGTATCACATTCCTAATCCCTCAAAAATGCTTTGCATATATGTGGGAGTTCCCATTGCCATGATTCCTTCCAAATTCTATCCCGATGTTAACAGAAAAGAACCACCAAGCTCCTTTTCACAAACTTAGGAACTGTGCTTCATCTGTCACTTCTATAGCCCAGTTTTGCCAAGCCATGAAAAGCAGCTATCCATATTCTGTGCAAGAGCAGGCACAAATCACCGAATGCATACTAAAGAGGTGTCTGATCTTAGCAGCAGCAGCTAGCCTGGTTGTTACCTTTCATAATAGCTTGTAGGGAAGCTACTTCTTCTTGCCACTGTCTCTTCACCTCATCAATAGCTTCCTGCTTTGTATTCTCAGATACTGTAGCTATAGCTTTGATGTTCTCCATTTCAGCATGAGCTTCCATCAGCTGGGTCCGCAATTGTCCCAGATCATCTTGGGCTGCTTGCAGCACTGCATTTTGTCTCTTTAGGTCCTCTGAAAAGAAGTATTATTTACATTTAGCTTGATTAATAAATTCTATTTGAAGAGTATCCATAGTTGCTATGGCAAAGAACAGTGCTCTAACAAGGGAGTGAAGGAAGCACTGATATTAAAGCATCTATCCATAACAACTGAACAAACATTAGCAGGTGTCTTTAGTCTTATTGACTTTGCTTCCCCTTGTCTTTTATTAAAAAGTACCTTCTCATGGATGCAACCACAAAGCAGACACTCTAGATATAACCTATGAATCAATATACCAGGTGAAACTGAACTACGCTTTTAATTAGTCCATTATTATTTAACTCATTCTGGTAACAAATTTGGAAAAGATAAGAACAACAGACAGGAAGACAGTTCTTCCCTCATTTTTGGCACTGACTTAGCCCTGAATTTGGATAGAATACTTATTTCTTGAACAGAAACACACTGTGACCACTACCTGAAGCCCATATGAGAAAACTATGCAGCCTAATTCGTTCTTTACCACAGCTTTGCTAAAACTAAGCTAAGGGATACATGTAATGGAACATTCTCTAATTGTTGCAACTATAAACAGAAATTAAACTAATTTCACATTATCCTCCTGAGTTTTCAGTTAATCTGAAGCAAAAAGCTCTGGAAGATATGTATTATACAATTAATTCTAGAAGCACTATCACAAAATACAATTTTATGCCCACATAGTCTATTTCAATGGCAATTGCTTTTAGCAGAAACATCTGGCCAGCGTACAACAAACAGCAAGCTATCTGCATCCATTTCCCTCAGTACCAAAATGCTTAATCAATCCTGGTGCCCAGCACCTTACCCCTTGATAGAGAATACGAAACCTAGAGCTACTCAGGTACTCAAAAGGGCATTAGTCCTTGTGTAAAAAGAAAAACCACAAGATCTTGTAGCATTTATATTACTTAGCTCTCAAATGACAGTATCGAGGATGGGCTGCCACAGTCCCACTGTACATTTAGGAGAGTGTCTTGGAGAACAGGGAGGGAAAAAAAGGGGTTTTTTGGGGAAAAAAAAAAAAGTAATTGCTTGTATATTCTCCTCTGGTATCCTTCCACTTCAGTACATTTTGAAGTTGGATTATTTTTTTTCCCCTGCCCGTCACAATTTATTTTTATTTTCTATTTTTTGACTGTTCTGTTCTGAAAAAGAGATGAGAATTATTGCTGATCTCACCAGCAGTGTCTTGTATCTTAAATTTCCTTTCACCCAGCTGCTAGAAACACAAAGAAATAGGCCGTCTGTATGATCTGATCTTTGTTATGCCTGTTGTATTTCTGCTCTCATAAGCTTATACAACCAGCTGCAGTCTTAATGCATTATTTTTTGGCTTTGCTTTCATATGTTAAGGACAGGAAAATCATCAGGATTAGAAATAAATCAATTTGGCTCTCAGAACAGCAGCTATCTGTACTCTCCAATTCTTCATCGGATATTTGAGCTCATATGGTTCAAATTTTCCAATAAAAACTGTTATTGAAATAGATGCCCTTGGCTGGTATTGAAACTTTTATAATGTTTGTCTGCTTACATTCTACCTCAGATGGAAATTTAAGACAAATTAATGCTACATAAAAAAGCCAGCCACAAAGTACAAACAGCACACCATCTAGACTATGTCTTTCCACTTGCCCGGTCAGCTGCTGTTCAGAGCAAACGAGCACTATGACTTCAGAAAGTTAATATTAAAACTCAGCAGTGGTGTTTCTGTGTGTACATCAAGTTGCTCTGCTGACTGCTATCCATGCAGGCAAATCTTTAAATTTAATTCTAAAAATTCATTCCAGGAAGCTAAATAGCCACCTACTGAATTTTACTCTCTGCTTGTCTCTCATGTTCTTATTATATCTGTTTAAAAGACTACTGTCACTTTTCCATTTTTGGCAAATCAGACAACAACAATGCCTTATCCCACCAACCACACTGGATATGCAGTCGACTATCCCAGTAGAAACCCCCCCTTAAATCCTAACTATCCCTACTCCCCCCCCGAAAAAAAAGGCAAGCATGCATGTGGTGTGCATGGGCAAACGGGGAATAGCGGGCAGCATTACAAAGGTTATTCTTCATACAGGGATTATTTGAAGATTAATTTTTATGAACATTAAAATAATTCAGAGAATTGAGAACTTACCTTCCTTAGCCAAGTATAACTCCTTAAATTTTGCTCTCTTTTGATTAAATTCTTGCTCAAGCTGCTGCTTTGTGCGCAGAAATTCTGCATTGACCTTTTCCAATTCTGCCACCCGTTGTAGAAGAGAAACTAAAAGTAAAACAAAAGATAAGGTATATCACTAACAGTTAAGGTAGCCCATTCCGCAAGTTTGATGTTTGGGGCTTATTTTTTTTTAAATATCTTTACTCATTAGCTCAGTTGTTGCCCCATGATACATCAGGACAACAAGTCAGAGTCCTTCAAGCAACAAAGGAAGATAAATTTTCTTAGACTGTAGCACCAAACTGTAATTAGACATCTTCACAGCACTAGAGGTGCACGTGGCAGGGGATTCTGTAGAAAATAATCAATGTCCCAAAGAAAACCACAGTTTTCTACACACAATGAAGGAAGAAATGGAAAAAAAAACAGTGCCAGAATTATTTCTATTGGTACTTCTTTCCAAAACACTGTGACTTTAGTCACTAGGCACAGGAACAGTGCATGAAGGCTGAACAACAAAGCACCAAGTTCTCAAAGGCTGAGGTCAAAGAAAAGAAAGTGACAGCTGCTCAGCTAACAACTACGGAAGAACAAAGCTCAGAAAAACCTGTAAGCTAAAAATTAGATGCCATTATCTTTCCTGTCTTCAGTTCTGCACGTTCACCAAAAGGTAAGCCAGACTATACTTGGAGAAGTTTGCCAGAAGATGACCACAATCTATGGAGGAATAACTGATCATAAGATCAGACTCTCTTCATTTCCAGCATGTAAAAGTCATCAAGAGCACACGTACATCTTACTGTTTTCTGGTATTTACCACATTAGCAGTTGATCTGGTGGTAGAACAACAGAGGGAACAGTAACTCCACAAAGCACCTAGAGATTGTTATGATGCTGTTATTATTGAAATGAACATACAATATCACTGTATGATGCTATAAAGATCCCACACAAACACCAACCTTCTAATATTGATCTTCATGTGCAATATTAACTTCTTTGTACCTTAAGAAGTATAGGTTTGGTTTAGGTGCCAGACAGTTTCATATTGCACACCTCAGACTTCAAACACAAAAGAGAAACAAAAGACACGAGCTAGAACAAAATCCATCTCCATGCTCCAATGCACTGGGCAAATAATGTTCCTCTACACAATTCTCTATCTGTTCTGCAAAAGCATTTTATGGACATGTTCCAACTCTGAATCATTTCTTTTCAGTTATAGCCTCTATATACCACAGACTAGATACATAAAATATTGATCCAACAGACACGTTTACGTATCACGCCCAACACGCTTCCCACCAAAAGCAAGTAAGGAAAACACAGTACAAAGGCTACACAACTTCAGCAGCATCAAACATTTACACTTGCAAACAGGTGGAATCAGTTTTAGAGCTTACAGTGGTAAAACACTGGATGGTCAATGCCACTGAGATGAAGTGAGTTAAATTTATTTTTAGTACCAGATGACCTAGAGTAAGCAGACAGGAACAAAAGGACCTTTAAAAAGCACAGATATGTTTTACTGATTGCGGGTTATGAGAGCTTATGATGTTATGAAATACAGCACTTAATCTGCTCAACTGTATCATATAAAAGGTACCTGTAGATACAGAACTGAAGAAATTTTAATGTTGCTTTTTTATTGAAATCCTCATTTTGTTTTTTTATCATCATCTCAAATATCAACACATCAACTTTTCTAGCCAGCAACCCCTACCTGGATTGTGCAAAGCCAAGTGCACAAGGGAACTCTCCAGAAAATGACAGAAACCTGTAGCAAAGACAACACACTGAGAACAAACCTTCAAATGAGTCTGGAAAGCAGCTGGATCAAACCCAGGAAAGAACTAGCACACATGGAGCTAGGCCCAGGTAGCAAAAACACTTCCCAAGGGTAAAGACCTGCCTTTGATCTCTTGCTGAAGTCTTCAAAAGAGAGAGGGTTTGCCTATGTTTCCACTCCCTGCTGACTTCCGAGAGGGTGATGCTGCCAGCAGAGCTGGATCCTGCAGCCCGGGCAGCACGGCTCATCTGCGGCACCGGCCAGAGCCCCCCGCAATGCCAGCTCCACACCTCCCAGGAGCAAAAAGCCACGCTTGGCTCTGAGGAGGTGGGGTTGATCCCCCAGTTTCAGCTCTTGAAAGGAAACTATTAGAGGCACTCAAGCCTAAGTGGTATGGGGCAGGTCGCTAAGCCCCACGGCTCAGTTCCCACCCAGGATGCCTGACACCATACGCACACACTCAACACAAACCCAGGAGGAGCCTGGACATCGCTCACCTTACAAACGCTGTTTGGAAGACTATACAAGAAACTGTTTAATTCTACAATTACTAATTTTGAAAGTTAACAAATCAACTGCGGACATCAGCAAGCCTCCGCGTGCCCCCAGAAGACGACTTGAGCACTCCTTTTGCTTGTATCCCTTTCCAGAGATTGTTTTTGCAGAGAGACAGCAGCAGCTGTGCTACTGCTCCCATCAGAAAGCTGCTGGGCAAAGCTACTGACTTGTATTTCTTCTGAAGGTGAGAGAGAGTTGCTCCTGCTGAGGATGGAAGGAAGAGGGGACAGCACAAGAGCAAAAACTTCAAGTGCTTCAAGCTGGGGGAACAATGGACTCATCCTTTTTAAATGCTCCCGCCCAAACGGGGAGACGGATAGCAGAGTCACCAAGCAGGAAATGCAATTTAAACTTTAAATATTTATGTTTACAGTATTTCCCTTCTCTACAGCCTGGCATTTATATATATAAAAAAGTAATAAATAAATAATCTACCCACACCACAGCAGAGCTCTGGCCGCTGTCAGGCCCAGTTGTAGGCGTTCAAAAAAACTAAACAGTTTAAGATCTCAACTACAGGTCATGCATCACTGCAACTGTGTATTAGTATCTGAATGAAAAGAATGATGTTAAGTTTAAATTGTTTTTACCACCTGTCCCATGGATCAGGACAGACCTTGCTGTGCCTCAGCAGGAGAGGAGTTTGCCCACGCTCCCACTACCCACATCACAGTGGCACGAGACACATGAACATGAGGACAATAAGCTATGTAATACATCAACCCCTGAAACACACGTGCATAAAAAGTAAAAGCAAAGAAAGGTTTGTTTTCTAAGGCAGCATGACAACTACCTTCTTTCTACTAAGCATGAATGATTAAGGTTTTCATCAAAATTACTTTCTTCTCTGGGGTGTGATTTGTACAATGGCCATACAAAACCCTCCACTTTCCAAAACCAAAGCGTGAACCCAAATCTGAATCGCCAAACACAGGTAACTGTGGGCTAAAGTCCACCTGGCAGCGCACTGAAGTCAATGGCAGGATACGGACCCATTCATAGACTTTCAATTAGGCCTTTGTCATTTATAGCTGACTCTCGCTCTGGATTTAGGTCCAACTCACCCCAGGTCTGTAACAGAGCTGAAAAAGAAAACTGTATTTACCATCATGGGCTATCAACTTCAAACTGACAAAAAAAAAAAAATAATCCCCAAACCAAAACACACATTTTGCAAAGACAGTATTCATTAACTTGCCAGAGCCCCTGTCCCTATGCTCCCATTTCCACACACAGAAATGCTGCTATCGATGTTCATCGACACCGATGGAGTATGCTGTCAAAGCCAGATGGATGGTCAGCTCTCGCAGAGCTACGCCTGACTGAAACCAGATCTTGTGTTATACACGCGATCAGAGCAGGCACAGGACATGCTGTATTTCACAAGAGCAGGAGTGTGGAAGATCTAATTCCCTAATTAGGGCCCGAACTCATCAAGAAACAAACAAAAGCCCTAAAGACCCAATTTCTTAACTCCCGAAAGAGCACTGAGAAGAATTTAAATTAAAATTGATATGTCAAACTGAAAAAGAAACAAACAAACAAGAAGGCCTTTCGGCCAACAATTTATTAGCTGTAAATAGCACTCCCCCCCCAGTATTGGGGAAAATAGACTACTGATGACACAGTCAGACATGCCAATTAAATTACTAGCTTTGTTTCCAACCAACAACACAGATTTTTCAGAGAGACGTCAGGTCAGATGCAGGGATCACCATCTCCCTTCAGCACTGCCACTATAGCAAAGCGTGTGCTGTTATGGGGCTTACCCGGGTAGAACTCCAAGGAAAGGCAGCAAAATTAATTTCACAGTGGAGTCATCAATTTGCAGGAGAACCACAAAACTATCAGAGTACACAAAGAGAAACTCTAGCCAAAAAGATACAACTTTCTCTTAACCCACTACGCAGAAAAATTTCAATTCAAGGAAAATCCGGGAACAGACACACGTTTCTTATTGACTGGTTACTCAAACGCTGTTCCACTGATCAGCTCCCAAAAGGATTAAATTTTACATATGACAGAGTTTCCAGTTACACAAACATGTAGTGACCGTTCCAGAATGAAGACAGACAAAGCTGATTATCAATAAGACTATTTTTGAGTCCTAGGGCTATTTATAAAATTAATGCCACAAAGCTTTCTACTTGATATTTAGTGTCAAACATGACATCCAAGAGTTCAGTCCTACATAGCTGAAATCTGAAAAACAGCTCAGAAAAAAACCTACACATTCAATAAACATTTTGAAAACAAAACAAACCAAAAAAATAACTTCTGTCATTTTCCACCTCTCTCTTTTCCCCCTCAAGACTGCTCGAGACAGAAGCATGGAAAAAATAAATAAATAAATAAATAAATAAATAAATATATGGCCACCCATTTTTCTTCATGCTTATTTCCCAAGACTGCTAATTTTCATATATCATGACATCATATTGGAGCCACAATTATGTTACTATGTAAGTTTTTAGAGTCTGCCACCAGGATGTGTATTTAGACTGCAAAAAGCTTTTCTTTATTTTCTTCAAGCAGGATATAAAAAAAAACAAACAACCCCTAAAGCCCCCACACTCATAAAATATACTCCAATATGATTGTTCGGTAACAGGCACCCAGAAGTAAAGGAATAGATGATGATTCTTTTAATAAGTACATTGAACAGAAATAATTCCTGGCTTATGAAGTGGAGGTTGCTTTATTTTCAAGGAATAAAATTCCCCCTTAACACACAGATACTTAGCAGTGGCAGACCCAACTGAAGGAAAAATAAAGGAAGAAAAGTATTATTTGCTTTTCCCAAAGTTGCATTTGGAAGCATCAAGCATTTTATTTCCCTGGACAAATGGATAAAGCTTACTTGTCAGCACATACTTTTCTAGTTTTATTTGAGGACAGAGTATTACACCAGACTTCTCACTTGCCACCTTTGCCTTCCAAGTGGCAACAAATCCCTCTGCATTGTCACTCCTCTCCTTTCCAGAGTACTTCGCTGCATGCAATGATGACAACTAAGCTACAAAAAGGGAAAAAAAAAAAAAAAAAAAGATTCTAACCTGCAGCTGTGCCATGGAAGCCATGCTGTTACTCGCCACTATTACCACCAGTAAGTAGTTCTGCAGAAGGACCTTTCAGGCCAGTCCCTATTTTGGGCAAGGTGGCTTTCAGAGACACAGTTGTATTCATCCAACAATTTCTAGTTTGTTGTCCAGTTGAAAGTTATTTGACACCCAAATTTTGTTCTCTATTGACTAAACACTCACAAGCAAACAATCCAGTACCAATTTAGTGCTATATACATAGAAACTTAGTGTTGCTGGCAAATGCAGATATAACTTATGATGCAGAAATGAGCCTTGCTGCATCATATCTGTTACAGTATCTTTTTATTTATTGCAGTAAAACAATAATTGCAGGATCAAAAAATATTCAAATGAGCCCTGCATGTTACAAACATCTAACTACATTATAAATATATTATCATCAAGTGGGAGTTTGCAATATACTATTAAAGTTTGAAAGTAACATTACTTTTCATTGAAGTTGAATGAACGAAGCACACCTTTGCACTATAACTTCCAGTCTCAGTAGTGTCCATTCCTACTCTTTATTTTCCTTTTATGCTAGGCACTGTATGACATGCTACCTTAAGGATCTCAGAAAAAAAGAACCACCACCACCAAATTAAAACAGTTAAAATCCAAAGAAATGTAGGTGTTTGAATAAATGGGAAGATTCTCTTCTACAATACAACCAAGAGGAGAGCAAAAACAAAGGGAAGAGAAAACAAGGGTCCTTGAAATGGCTTAATTAATCCTGCCCAGTTGAATGCCATACACAATAACAACTAGGTAATGTCTGACATGATATTGTAAAAACTCACATAGCTGTGTAAAATGCTATCAAGATAGTCATGTAAACGAGTTGCTTGTGTTTCACAGCTGGATCATCTTTAAAGATGTTCCTGCTTCCACCAGCTGGGGTAGCTGCTATTCACCATGAAGCGTAGTTCAAGATCAGCACCAAAGCTACATCTGGTGCTGCTGGTTTAAATCGATGCAGAAGTGGACAGCAGGCGCAGGAACATGAGGGCATTTCCAGGTTCAGGTCAAACACAGATTACCAGAAATGTCACTTACTACTTGTTAGTAAGACAACATATTGTCCTGCATCTTTGATGTTTAACCATTTTTACTGGTCTTCCACAAAGTATGTTTATACAGCAAACATCTTCATGCAGAATTACAAGGAAAAAAAGCCAACATCTCTTTCCCCGTTTTTTCCACTTCCGCTTCCCAGTTTTTCTCCCTTTTCATGGCAGTCACAACATGTTAACTACTTCCTTGCTTTGTTATTGCCTCCCTGGTCTTCTTTCTCGGACACAAAACCCAGTTTTGATTCTGCGATTTTAATAAGCCCACTACATGTGATGAGTAATGCTCCTCACCTCTTCTACCCATTTAGCCATTCTGGCCCCCAGTAACTTAACTCTAGTTTTAAATTTATGCTTAGTTAAACAATATTTAAACTGGACTGCAATCAAACACTGTTCATTCACATCAAGTATCACAGGAATGCAGTTAACCACATATGTCCACATTGACAGAAGTGGGCTTGAATTTTTTTCCAGCAATTTATCTTTCATTTGCTAAAAGCACTGTTTCTTCCCAAGGACAGTCCCCTACCTCCATTATTGTAGCCTGGCTTTTCCTACATCTCTTCTCATAGTAGCTGGTTCTTTCCTTCACCATCTAACTAGCATTGCCATCAGACCTCTCTCAGTTTTGTGCACACGTTTAATTTTCTCCACAGAAGTTTCAGCTCGATGCATGAGAGGTTTTGCCACCAGTAGTTAGTTGTTACTCCATTTCTGCCATTGATGTTTTGGCAGGTGAGGAGAACAATCCTTCAAAAAAAAAAAAAAAAAAAAAATCAGGAAAACACTATTAGCAATTTTTCAAGAGAATCAACTATGCTCTCTGCATCATCAGTTCAGGGATAACTTAAATAGAGCAGCAGTGGATGAATCAGTGTTGGAAAAGTAAACTGGACACCACAATAGATGGCAACCTATAGAAAGCATTTTGCCTGCATCCTGCTGCTACCATCAGTCAACCTTCTCATGAACACAATGTTGGTAAGCTTGAATGCCTACCAGAGTATTTCAAAAGCCAACGGCAAGCTACAGTCTGGTGAACACAGACGCTTTGAATTCATCTACAGCGACACAAAACAGAGAGAACCAAGTTACCAATCTCACTGCAGTCATCAGCATTTTCCCTGCTCTCCCAGCACTTGTATCTTATTCCCCTCGCTTTAATGATTTTTCATTTTTATAACTGCTCTTTACAAGAGGATCAATTTTAAAAAGATTGCAGGAAAAAGCTCAATGACTTCTTGGGTTTATGAAGGGTCTATTTACTCTACAGGCTGTGTACATTTACTCAAACTAGTCAGTGCTTGAGCAAACAAGAGCATGGTGATGGCAGCACAAACTCAGCGAAGGTTAAATACCCAAATATCAGTCCCATTTCTCTGTAAGGGTTGACAGCTTGCACTGCATGTCATTGCCGCTACGATTACACCACTATCAGCTCAAAGCTAGCCTAGGTGGATCTACATACCCTGCAGTTACAGCCTGACTTGATCCCCTTGGCAAAGCTTTTTTAGTATTTAATACACCTAAACTTAAACAATGGATCTGTCAAACATGTCAGCATTCATGCACACTTTCACCACTCCTTTTATTTCATCAGTCTGTCCTACCGCATTAACTGGTAAGTTAAACATTCAACATAAGGTAGTTTAAGCAGACACTGAGGCAGCTCCTTCAGCCTGTAACAAGACCTCCAGCAGAGCCACCTATTCCCCTTCCACAGTATTTTACAGCAAGTCCCCAAAAACTGCCAAGTCACTTAATTCTTCTTGACCAAAGCAACACTGAAAATATGAATGAGTCTTCCTATTTACACAGGAATGCTTCTGCGAAGCTTTTCCACACTACCACATCTCAGCATTTGTATGATATAATCCCAAATCCAGAACAGGATTAAACTACTTCACGTGGCAATTACACTTGACAGTGAGGTTTGCAGAGTATCTTGTCTTGCAAGAAAAAGAAAATTTAAATAGAGGATATTGTCTGTTTTAGTAAACCATCACGAATCTGCTGTTCTGATCAAATAAGAATATTTCAGATTGACAGACATTTACGGAGAGATTCTGACACAGACTTCACTATACAGGAGACCACTTACACAATTTATCACTCTGAAGACCAATAGTATAAATGTTTTCTTAAAATGTAAACATTTGCTAAACCCAGACAAACTCAGTACTCATTTTCTTTCAAGATAATTTAATTGCTGACTCATTTTCAGTGGGAGGGGGGAAAAATCCTTTTGACTCCTTATAACATGTTTATCACTTTGCCTACAGATTTATTAAAGGCTGTCCTCTTTTGGGAAGAAGTGAATAAAGTATGACTCAGCTCTTGGGGAGGGGGGGGAACCAACCCTATTGCATTGTTCTCTTTGATGAAGTAATTTAATATATAAAACAAAACCATTCCATTAATTCAAAAATTCCCCCAGATACCACTAGTCTAAGATCTCATGTCATCTTGCCATTTGTCATAGGGACAATAATTGAGGTGTAGCTTTGAGAGCATTCAGGTTACAGACCACCCCTAACACTCTGCTTCCCAATTTCTGAACAGAAAGAACAAATTAATGATGACATAACACACTTAAAAATTCAAAGAAAGGTAAGAAAAGTGAAATAATCAAATGGAGAAATAAGCACATAGCTATACCAAGAAAACGCAGAGAAAAACAAAAGGAAGTCACTGTCTGCGAAATCTATATAGACGATGGCTTCTCCAGTTTACCATTGCTACAGGTATGAGGAGACTGCCATTTGTAGCAAATCAGTGTCTTTATGGACTTTTTAAAAAGCTTACATAATCAATAATAACCTGCAAAGTCACTTCCACGTGTGCAGCTACCAGACAGCACTGCTGTATTTCTACAGGTACCAGAAAAGCTTCAGAAATAGCAGTAACTCATACATAACTCAAGAGGTATGAATGTGATCAAGCACCACAAAAGGGAGTTAACACCAGATTTCCTTCCCTCTGTGGTTCCCTATCCCTTCTTTGGGATTATTATTATCCCGATAATTTGGCCACCCAAATTGGTAGACAGAGAATAAACCGAGAAGGGGAACAGGTGAAGATTTACTTGCAAGAAAGGAATTTGAAAGTGATAGTTGCCAGAAAAGCAGGCTGCAGGCACAAAAACACAGTGCCTTAGAGTAACCACTTAAAGGATATAAATCTTAATAAATAGCCTGGAAAATATGGTTGCCAGATGTATTTATGGAGACACTGTGGTGATAAATACAGTAGGACAAATAATAAAAGATGATTAACTTCTTTATTTGATAAGGAACAGGATACAGTTCCTATAATACGGAGTAAGGTTTCTACAGCAATTTAATAGTTTCCCTGAGAACAACAGCCTACTGCTCCCCCAAGCCTCTATAATCTATTTCTTGCCAGAAAGCACGGCCATCATTCTATATATTCATATTTTTTGCTACTACTTGTGAACTGAATGAATTCCTGAACAGTTAAAAAGGAAGAAAATCCTCCTCCAGCATGAAATTTTCATAAATTTTTAAATATGCCTGGGGTATAAGCAATATAGAACATGAAGACTTTATGAAGTCTGCAGTTATGATAATTTTAAATCAACTTAAGTACTGGTGGTCATCTGAAAGGGTAACTCTGCACTCCCACCTCACTCTGACCACACGTGCCTTTTATCCGCACCATGCTACAAGAGCCTTGGAGGCTGTACAGTGAAGGGACCAGAGAAGTGATACAGCAAAAGTTGGCGGGTGAGGGGGAGAGAGTGAAACCAGGTCCCTGCTCATCACTTGGCTGAGCATATACCAGAACTGACACAAACATGACAGTGGGGATGAAGACTGGTTTAAACTGTGAAAAAGTGTGACACAGTCTCGGACACTCATATTACTACTGTGTGGTCTCCATCCCATCCTTTATGCCATCTCTAACACTCATCAGGGCTTTCACTAAATCAACTAAATCAATTAAACTCATTAATCCAGGAGTGAGTAGCTCTCTCTGCTGGGTGACTGAGCTGAACTGGCTCAGCGACAGGTCCAATGTGCAGGGCTAGCACAAAGGAAACGATGGGAACACGATTGCGGGAGCATGAAGAAGGGACCAGGATCACTCCTCTCAGCAGCAGCAATCTTCTAGACCGGCTTAGCTGTAACACGAAACCACAGCCTATGGGTACACTCTGACAGTCAGTTTAAACCTAAGTGTACTCTGCTTGCCAAAAGAAATAGCCTGGCCTTCCTTCCGTCCTGCACTCTCCCTTGTGGCAACTGAGATCAGTTTAGTTATGCAGCAGAACTTACTTTTTAAGACTTGATGACTGTCATTTGTAAGTGATAAATGACCTCCCTCAAATCCCGATTTCCATTCAGACTCCCCAGGGGAAGCTTACAAACATAATCTGTATCAGAAAGCAAATTCCAAAGCTCAGCTTTCCCATCAGTGTTTGTCTACACACAGGTTTTGAACAAATACAACTGAAGGAGTGTCTCCAGTATACATGCATTTAGACTGGTACAAAACCTAGAGCTGTAAATTAGAATATATTAGAAAACACTTGTATTCCGGAATAAGATTAGGCTCACATTCACTCTTACCTGAAAGCCAATATGCTAGTACAAAAATGCAGTCAGATTAGACCCTATAATGTGCCATTACAACCCTTCCTGATGTATCATCAGATAAATGTGAGCCTCAGTGCCATAAATGAATGCAACCTTTGTAACATCAGGAGTTTCTACACCATTTAGAGATTTCGCATCTTTATCTCCATCTTCATCTAAAACTCAAACAGAAGCTGTGAACACCAGACAGACAGCTATAATATGTTCACAGCTAAAAGCGTCAGTCACTCACAGAATCCAGAGTTTGGCTAATTGCTTTCCCATTAATTTAGCACACAAATCTAGATACAGCACAAGGAAGAAGATATAAACAAACACTGTGAGCTGACAATTAAGAAAACCTAACCTGAAACCAATCTTTAAAAGAAAATGTAAAAGATGTAGCATATGACAAAGATGCCAGCTTGTCAGATGATTTGAACTAACAGAGCCAAATTTTTGCTTCATATTTCACCAAAATAAACCAAGTAACACCACAGCTAAACTATATCACAGTGACTTTGGCACAGACTACTGTCGATGCAAGACGAATGTTCCAATTCCTGTGTCTGAAGTCAAGGGGAGTCTAATATGAACTTCAGTAGGCCTTGAGAAAAACATGAAAATTTACAGTGGATGGTTAACATAATTATTGCTTGAGCGATAACTTCTAGCACTCATCTGGGTTTCTTCCTCTGTAGATTAAGCCAATGACACTGAAAATACAGATGTAAGGATTGTTTTATACTCTCTGGATGTTAGTGTTTGCAAGTTACTGTATCTTTTTTGTTTTTAAAGCAACCAACCTTGGTGCTAGTCTAATCATTTTGCATAGCACTCATGTAGCATAGATTAAAATATAACATAAAAATTACTTATGTTGGGGAGTATTTGAATGGTAACCACCCATGCAAATACAGAAAGTTACCCTCACAAGGCATGGGTGTGGTGGGTAAACAGTTACACATGGAAACAGACAAAAAAGGTGAAAGAGCTCTTTCTTCTTTCGTTTTGCATATTTCTCTCTTTTGTTGCCATTTAAATAGCATTTCAAGTGTTGTAATTTTCTGTAAGTTAAAAACACATATCGACAAAAGATGGAATAAAAACCATACAGTCTATTCAGGTCACTTTCTCAAAGGCATGGGCAACACTGCTATAATCAACAAAGCTGGTCTGGTTTGATCCTAAGCTAATCCATTTCTCTTACCCACAGGCCATTCCCTCTGGAGCACCACACAAATGCTTCTGTTGTCTTTCAATTATTGGTTCTGATTTCCTTTGCCATGTATAACTTCTATCTGTTATTGCCTTTTTGCTCCATAGTTTTACTAAAAAACATTTTCAGAAACCACAAAATATAACAAGAAGATAGGTGTTAATAAAAAAATACCACCTGAATTTCTATTTCTTCTCTTGGTGTGACTCACCACAGTAAGGCAAGGCTCTTCTGCTTATTAAGTAATCAGGCTGCCTTTTTTTTTTTTTTTTTTTTAAAGATCTTAGTGATTTTTCAGTTCTTCACACTGCCAGACACAAGACAAGACGGGGCTCTTAACTGCACACAGAACAAAAAGAGCAAATCGCAGCAGCGCGTGTTTCCTGCCCTGCTCTCTACTGATACCAATTTTCAGAAATAGCCAAAAGATGGAACTCTTATAATTTTTTCTGCCTTTCTGAGAGGCATAAATTAACTTCCAGCAACTAATTTTCACAATCTGTGAGGCACATAACTGCTTTGGTTTACAACTAAAGATAACAAAGTATTAAAGAATTAGATGTCAGCCAACCTCATGATAAATAGGTGAATAACTGAAGTCCATTGCCTGCAGAATATTATAACCTGTTCTGAGAAAACTCAGAACCTGAAGATGTATAAGGCAAGGGTTGAAGGGCAGATAAGTACTTGCACTATATCGAGAGTAAAGCAGGACACCTTCCTTTTTTCATAAGAGAAACTGGACAGATCTTAAACAAAGAAGGAGATATTAAAAAAACAGCAAACAAGCTAAGATTCAACATAGCTAGGGAACAATGCTATTCGGACAAAGAAAAGACATTTTTCACAGAGGAAGTGTATATGGTCATGGGATTTTCTCAAAGAAGAAGAGGAGCGGAGGCATGGAGGAAACGGAGAGCGAGGGTGTGATAACTGCAGAGCAGAGCAAGCGAAGACCAGAGCAGCCAAAACAAGGACAAGGTACATGGGACACTGACAGACTGGAGGTTGCAAAAGGCCTGCAAGAGGAAGAACAATATCTGAAGAAGATGAGGCGATGGCTGGGAAGGAGGACTGAGGAAACTGGAGGACTGGCTGAAGAGTAGTAGTTGCCTAAGACAAGGTCAAATGACTTGCTGTTTGACCTGAGAGGAAAAATCTGTGACCAAAGGTCAACTAAGGCCATGTTTCTGCCACTCAATTGTGTGGAAGCAGAAATTGCCAGGAAAGATGGAAACAGATGTCAAGGGCGATTCAAAAGCTTTTATTTTTCCTCTTTGCTGTATCTGCAGGAGTCAGGCCAGGGAAGATAAGCACAGGATGGGGACAGGAAGGAGAGAAGAAGCACCATGAGGCAGCTGAATGCCAACAGGAGTTGAGGCTGACAGAAGCAGACATGAATGGAAAACAAAAATAAAATAAAATAAAATAAACACAGCAATTCCTCATTATATTAACTGTCATGCTGCAGCTCTGCATTCTTAAGGAACTATAGGAACTGCTAATAAAGCAGCAGGACAACCCAGAAGTTTTCTCAAGGTGTAGCTCAGTGAAGAGCTGGAAAGCAATTTTCTTCTTTCAGAAAGACACAGAAATGTTAACTAAGGGTACGCTACTCATGTGTTCCTCCTATGCCAATTTATATAAAGATATCAAATGATTTAATTTTTTCCAGAGATAATTCATCATCATGCTTAACCAACTATACCATGACTAAAATTACACAATGCTAACACTATTTATAGAATAACTTGAAGAGGCTGGTACCACTAATTCAGACACCACGAGCAATTCCGCAAGTAAGAACTACAAACCACTCAGAACCACTAGACCTTTGGAGTGAAAGATGTTCCTCTTACATACAACCCAATGGCATTCATAGCTAGTTGCTGTTTTCTTGTTTCCAACCTCGCTGTCAGAGACTGCTTAGAAGTCTGCTTAGTAAGTGCTGCTTATCAACGTTATCAGTTCTTATCTTGGAAGACTTCAGTCAGAGTAAAGTCATAACCTCGTGCTTTTTCTTTTTTTCCTAAACTTCATACTTTTATTTTTAAAAATATCGTATATAATAAAAAAACTAAATATAATATAGAAAACTTCACATCTTAGAAGTATTTTTCAATAAAGTGCCTGGAGTGAAATCCCTGGAAGTCTGCTGTTCAACCATCACATTATCAAGCCTATGGGATTTGCTCCACTCCCACGCTGAGAGACACTGTTTGCTTTAGCTTCTTAAAAGTTTTAAAACAAAATTCCTTCTTCAGTCACTTCCAAAGGAGCGCACATAAACTAGTTCCACAGTGGGAATCCACTCCACCCACAAAGGGCTATAGGAAAGCAACTAAGCATCTTGAGGCATCAGGCCAGGAAGGGAAGAAAACATTCACTAAGGCCATCTTCTCTGTGATGATGGTGAAGTGGCCGAGAAGCAATACAAATGGGCAAAGAACTTCTATTTTCCAGTGTTCGAAATGCAAGAGAGTCAGTCCACATGTTAGAGTACATTCATTGTGCCTTCAGGCGAGTCAACAGCTAATTATAAAGAAGAGGGTCATGGTACTTTTCAAAATTAAGAGAGAGATTTGGGACTTGGCTTCAACAGGAAAAGAGACACCCTGAGTGTGCATATTCCACTACAGAGCAAACTGACCTGCTGAGCAGATCAAAACTTCCTTAGAAATTCTAAAAGGTGGAAACGTGCACATTCAAGGTGTCTGCTTTGCTTCTGAAGCCAAATCTCAGATTTATCCATTGAACTGACATGGAAAAACATACGAGTGTTTGTGGTTTTTTAATTAAAAAAAAATTACTTGTTTAATAATATTAAAAACTACTAAATAACATAATAAAACTAAGACAGAGCAAAATGAAAGTGAGGGAAGAGATTTTTTGGCTCTTGGAAAGTACCAACAATTTTGAAGTTACTCCCCAAGAGAAGAGTTTAACATTTGACAGTTACATCAACAACACAGAAATGAACTTCAACCACACCTAGTTTTTGAGATCAGTAATAGCATTTTTAGATACTTAAATTTCATTTAAAAGTGATACCTATAAAGAAAATAACTAGAAACGTAAAAGCATCTAAGGCTTAAGTTTTGACAATTTTCTACGTGACATCCCAGACCCCTTCACTAGCCATGCTCAGCCTCTGGGATACGTGAAAAATATGGTGACAGGAAGTCTCAGCTCTTGTCAGGATCCCGTATTATTGCCATAGGGAAACAATGCAGCTCATGGTGCTGCTAGTGGTACTAAAATCAATATGGCAACGTCCTCTAATCTTCCATATACAGCTGAGCAGTTCTCTCCACTGAGAGCTGGCATAATCTCTGACCACAAAAAAGAGACACCATTTTTACTGGCCTAAGCACAGGGCTAAGAAGTTATTCCAATACCGCACGAATTCTTTCTGCTGGCAAATTCTTATTAAAGTATTTGACAGACTGTGCCATTAAGAGTTTCCTTTATCACAGAATAGTATCAACGGGTATGCTATTTATCAGTCCGACTGTACTAATGGTTTAAGTTTACTAGTGCAGTAAGAAGAGTTTAATAATTTGCATGTCGTTGTAATTAATTTTTTAGTTTTGAAGAAACATTCATGAATGAATGTTTTATGAAACTGCAGTCTCTTCATTGAAGCATTTTCCAGACACAAGAAAGGGAATAAGACTAAAGCCTGAACATTCTGATAGTGAAAACCTATGCCCCAATATTTTGTTTGATAACCTTATTTTCAGAGATGGCAAGCATCCAGATCGGAATTAAACCCAGGGAGGCTGAGAATACACCACCTTCAAAGATAAAAATATTTTTTAAAATTAGGCATTACTGTTCCAGTCCCACAATCTGGACAACATACATATTAACTAAAATCTCAAAAAAAAAAGCACCTTGACCAGATCAATAAGAAGCACACACCTACTTGCACCACAGGTTGACATCATTAGCTAACAGCACCATGTACAAAGCTATACCAGCAGCCAAAGGACTCTGCACTTAGCTTTTCTGCGATTCTTATCATATGGAAATTCTATTACCACACACAAAAGAATTAGAGGGTTATTAAGTTCTATACTAAGCCAAAGTACAAAAACAGGGCAGGACCTGGTGTCCGTTCATTTCCTATTCCTTCGTGTTTTTCCTTCCCCTCTTCTTAGGCCCATTTTCATTTCAGTATGGGCAATGGAATAGAATATACATTCTGTATTAAATTCCTCTCATGTTGTTTCATATATGTTATTTCTGCTACAGCAGAAATAGTAGCTCTTTTATACTTGCTTTCAACAAAAAATCATAGCAGACGTGTCTTGCACAAGGAAAGAATCCATAAGGTATTTATAATCAATATAAGTAATTATAAAAAGCCATCATTTTTCCTTAGGGGAACATACTAATCCAGTTCTATTTTGTCACATGTAATCTTAAATCAGAGGTTATGCTACTCCTTTAAGCAATAAATTCAGTGCAGACAACTGAAAATATTAAGTAATTCCTTTCTTCAATATTTTCTCCACATTAAAATAGAATGGAGAAGTTTCAAGGCATGCTTTTGGCAAGTTACTTAAAAATAAAACCAACACACATGAGAACAATAGTATAGTAATCGAAGTGGATTAAAAACCCCAAACTGGTCCTATTCCTGCCAAAGAAGGATGGGGGAGAGGAGCCATTTTAGAAGCTCTAATTCTTTAGTGCAAGAACACAGCAACCACTTTCAGAATCCATACAACTTGCAGCCAGTTCCCCACCACCACGTGTCTTTTTTACAGCATCCTCATCTTCCCACAGCTAGAAAGCACGAGAAAGCAATCCATACCTCCTACAAGAAAGACTTCATCAACCTATCAAATTACTAAATTTTACTTGTCCCTTTTTGCCTTCTTTTTAAACAACAGAAAAATAAAATCTATCCAACTTTTAACTTCTAATATACTACTAACATACAACTACCTTTCCTGGTCAAGAGGCAGCAAACATTTGTACAATGTACAGTTCCACTGCACACCTGCGGTCAGATAGTCTGCAAGAGCCAAGAAGAAAATTTGTTGGAAGTTGTTCTGTAGCTCTCAGAAGAAAAGGCTAAAGAACAATAAACAAAGGTTATTCACCAGAAAGTACACAAGAACAAACCATACCAACATCGATTTTACAAGCATGACAGCAAGCAAATTCACCTTCCCCTTAGTGCTCTAGAAGGATGAGCATGCAATCATTGACCTTAACGTAGGAAAAAAACCTCACAATCTAAGCACCTTCATCATTAAAACTTTGAAAAGGTAGACTGAAATACTGAAACCCCTGAGGATGAGCACTTTCTCGTGTAACTTCACAAAAAAAAAAAAGCCCACACAATTCCCTAGATATGCATAATTAAGAACACATCATTGCCCTTCTCTAACAGAGTGCTTTCCCAGGGAAACTCATCTGTTCTCTAAAAAAAGACAGCTCTGGCATAGTCCCATGGCTGGGTAAGCACCTATCCTTCAAGATTCTGTACATCTCTCTTAGTGCTCCTATTTCTGCATGACAACCAGCCTCAACTTAAATTTCTTACTCTCTCACCCTTTCCCATACATCCCATACACAACATTGTCCCTTCAATCCCACCCTCCAAGCTATGCATTACCTACAATTTTTTTTCTGATATGCAAACAGTACTGCAACGTATTCCAAGGGGAAAAAAAAAAATAAATCTTCCTTGTCCATCATTCCTCCCCAACCAGAAACAAATAACCTTTCTATAACAAAAACCTTCAGGGAAAGCTTCTCTTCCTCCCGCACAGGTAAATACCACCCTGAGAGAACAGCTGTCATTTTCTTTGTCTTTTCCAGCCCGGGAATGACATGTCCACGCCGAGCATCCCGACCTCAACCTCTCGAAGTGCCTTTTCCCCGCACGCACAGGGGGAACACAGCCCTACATCACCTGCCCTGGCCAAACCCATGACGAAGCCCTGCCCAGCCGAGAAATGCCTACCTGGATACAAGCATCACCACCCTTTTCCTCTCCTTCCCGGGGCGGGGAGGCCTTCCTCGTCCCACCGCAGCCCCGGCCGAGAGCCCCTTTCCCGGCAGCGTGTCCTCTGAAGCATTATCCTCCTCCCTGTGCACGCTGGGGAGCCGCCCTTGCTCCACATTAAGCACATTTACAGACTAATAACCACCTGCGATGCCCCCTTCATCCTCGCAAGGCCTTCCCGACCCACCTCTCCCAGCCAAGCTTCCCCCCCGCCGCGCCCCGGGGCGCTCACCGTCCGCCTTCCCCTCACACCGCCCCGCCACGGCTCCCTCCTGGGCCCCGCAGGCCTCTCCGCGGGTCTCCCCTTCCTGCATACCCCCGCCGCTGTCCCACGCACACCCTGTCCCCGGCCGATCCCACCTCCCCGCCGCCGTCACCACCCACCGCCGCGGCCCGGCCAGGCCGCCTCGCCCAGGCCGCTGCCCCCCCGCCCTCCTCCCCGGCCGGCGCGGCTCCGCAGGCGAGCCCGGGGCTGGGCAGGCCGCGGCCGCCCGTCTGCGCGGAGCGAGGCCGCCTCCCCCTTTACCGTCCGTCGGGGGGCTCGGGCCGGGCTGGGCCATGGCTTCGGCGGGCGGGCGGGCGGCGCCGCCGCGGCCTCCTCCGCCTCCAGCCGCGGCGTCGGAGCGGGAACCGCTACGCCAGGGGGCCCCGGCGAGAGACGGGAGCTGCCGGCCTGGGCCTCCGCCTCCTCCGCCTCATCCTGACAGCGGCCGCCGCCGGCGGGAGGAGGAGGAGGAGGAGGAGCGCCGCGCAGGCGCCCACGGTGAGACCACGGGACCGGCTGCCGCCACCGGGGCTGGGAGGGCCGGCGGGGGCCGGGTGGCTTCTCCCGCGCCGGCTGCCACCGCCCGGCCCCACGCTGAGGTGTTTTGTCACCCGACGGCCGAGAGGGGAGGCAGAGCCGGTCCCGGCGGGAGCTGGGCCGAAGCCTCCGCCCGTGACGGGCAGGGCCGGGGCGGCGGCGGGCTGACGGAGGAGCTGGTGGGGCTGAGGGCGCCCGGCGGGGTTCCCGCGGCCTGGTTGTGGGCCCAGCCGCCGCCTGGCCCCTCCGGCCGGCCTGTCCCCACGGCCGCGGCCTGGCTTACGGCCCCGGCGGATCTCCCGGGCCGGGGGGACATCCCTGGGTCTGCTCTCAGTTAGGCTAGCCTGAAACTACAGTCAGTGCTTATTATTCAGGGAATTGGTTAAAGGGACACCAACAAAATACTCTTCTGCTGTATAATAGAAGGAGTTGTCACCAGGATGGGTGGTGGAAGGAGCCTGTCCAGCCATGGGATCTCCTCCCCACTGAAAGCCAGGACTTCATGGTGTGTGAGTCTGTTTTGATGGAAGGTTATTAATCCTTCCACTTAATGGGGAGATTGTGCCAAAACTCCAGGTTTTTACCAATAAAAAAGTAGATTTACATCCTCTGGGTGCATGTAAAATCACAGAAAGCCACATTGGAGTGGATAGTAAGATACCAAGTCCTGTCAAGGGCAGAATCTGTTACAGCTTACCTTCCTTACGGTTTGCATACCCTGAAAATCAGTCATTGTTAAACTGTGTCTCACAGAACTTCACCCTTTCCCTGAGTTGTTGCCACAGTTCATTGGGCTTTGCTATGAAAACAGGTGGTATGGCAAGACATGGGATTCTGCATTTCATATTAGATTCTTGCTTAGTTAAACCAAGCACAAATTCGAAGTAGGGAGTCTTTGAAAATTAATCCTTTGAATTTTGCCTGTTTTGATCAATTGAAGTAAATCTTACCAGTCTTGGTTGTTGTAAAAAGTGGGTTTAAACTAAAGACTGAACTTTAAAGTGTTACCAGCTTGAGGCATATAGACCTTTCTTTTCATAGGTATTTGGAGAACCCAAAGATGCAGATTGCTCACAGAATTGCTGGCTTAGTGACAAAATGATCAAAGGACTAAGCATCTATCACTTGAGGTACATTTCCAAATTTCTTAGCTCCTGCTTAGGCTCTTTTAGAAGTAGCTAGATATTATAAGCATTCAACACATAAATCCTTTTGAAAATCTGGTCCTAACTGTGGGGACTGAGCTCTTGAAACGCTGTCCTTGTGTGTGTTCCTATGGGTGCCCCAAATCCCCAGTATTAGCAGTTACTTTCACCTTGTTCATGTCAAGGTAAAACTCCCACATGTTTTGATCGGTACAGGATCAAACCCTTCTGCATCACTCCTGCTGCAAACAGAAAGTAAGATAATATCAAACTTGATATCTGTTGTACCTAAAAATGCTTCTTAAGGGATGAATATCATATCACTTCCATCACTTCCATCGCCAAAATATTGACTATTGGAATTGCAACATTTCAAAATCTGCACCAGAACTCCTGAGCTTACATATTAAATGGGATTTATACAGTAGTTTGAAGAATGGGAAAACTCTCAGGGGGCTTGTACTTTTTTCTTTTCCTTCTTGTTCTCCAATCTGAAGCTGTACTAGCTTTACAGGTATGGTTCTTACTTAATCTTTCCTTCTTTTTCTGGGCAGTAATTGAATTTGACAGAGGCAAAGGTTTACGTAGTATCTAGTCACAGTGTCTTGGAACCTGGAACAATTGGGTAACTTCCCCTGTGCCTCCCAAAATGCCCCATTTAATTCTAATCACTTGTAGTTCTTATAGCCTTGATCTCAAAGGATTTTCCAGCATTACTCAGCTAAACCTTAAAAGAGGTAAGCAAAGTTTAACAGTGGTTTGCAGTCATAGAAACAGGTCTATTGCAGTGGCAGAACCAGCAGAGACCAAAAGTCCCGAATTCCAATCCCCATGCTGTAAATGCTGGACAAGCACAGTATTATTGAATCAGTGAGACATGGGTCAGATGTAGGGAGTTGCATGTGGGCAGAGACTATTCTCCAGAAATAATAACGCTCCTAGAGTCCCATGCATTTTTATCAAATATATTTGGCCTAAAAGTCTAACATGGGCGTTTTTAGCATCGGTACCACAAGCAGCAGACACAAGTTAATGGAAGATGCATCTTCCTGAAGAATGTGTGCTGTGTTAGTACAAGCTGGAGGAGTAGCTGTCACCTTGCACTCTGCCTGAAATTTAATCTTGCAGGCTTATTGAAAAAGATAAGTTTGCAGCTTTTGTTTAAACAGTAACATCCAATGACAAGCAGTGAGCGTGTACACTCGGTGGTTGTCTGGAGACCAGGAGTAAACTGAGGGGGACTGTGGTTGTTTGGTTGCAAAGAGTATAGTAATTTACATAACACATAACAGGAGAGAAGTATTTTCTTTTTGCCTGAGGAAAATAAAACAAGTAGCAAAAGAGCTAATTAAATCTGTTTTTATAATAGATCTGTCTTGTGGTTGACTGACTTCAGTGCTTATGCATACTCAAGTTCCAAATGAAACTTCTCCTTCTTTTTTTTTGAGCATGTAGAAAGATTTTTCTCTTTGTGTGGCTTTGCTTTTTCTTTTTTTTTTTTTTTTTCCCCTTTAATTGGGGCACTTTAACCTCAACAGCATCTATTTTCATTAGGCTTTGAAGAATGTAATGATCACAGTCTTTATCTGTGAAACTAGTCTTAGATCCTAAGTCTCGTTGAGTTACCCTGGCCACGTCCCAACTCCATGTCAGGACAAGACCGAATTACCTACATTGTAGTACCACTTGCAGCAAAGCGCACAGCTTTGGGGGAAGACACTGCACACTCCAGCAAGTCCCTTCCTGTAGGGGATCAGAGGGCCAGGACTGTGATCAGACGGATGAGGAGCGTGATCATAAAAGCTTTGGATTCATAGGAACTGAGGCTAATAAAATACAGTGCTAATTCCTTTAGTTTTGAATGGTACAAGATACTATTGTTTTATATGATAGCTAAGCCATTTCTACAAAATCCAGAGTCTTTAAAGAGATAAACTAAAGTTCTGGACTTGCAAAGCCAAGTCCACATCTGGTGTGAATTCAGTGGAAACAGGCTGATGTGTGGGAAATGAGAAGCTGGCCTGTAGCACAGAATCAAAATGGAGATCAAAAAGACCCTCTGAAGTGTGCTGTTTCCCATTTATGTTCCATTACTGGCCTACTGGCCCCAAAGAAGTTTGATTCCATTGTGCCCCGTATGGTAGGAGTATGTGGTGAATTACAGGCCCTGCTCCCCAGTGTAGTTCCTCTCATAAACCACCCACTGTTTAATTCAATTCATCCCAGAAAGCTGAATAACAAGGTAGATTTGGGAAACGGCTTTGTGGGTTGCCAAGACTAGACTCCACTGCACTTGTAGAGGATGAAAATTGCAGAACTGAGGACCCTCTGCCTGAGCAAATAGGAGAACTAATTTCAAGAGCAACAGCTCACCTATCCCAGATGACTCTACCTGTAGGTGTTACACAGTGAAGATTTTGGTAACAGTCTCCTTCATTGGGCAAACCATGCAACGACACTGTCTTTAGGTGAATGCAGTAAGAATGGTTTGAATGTGGAGAGTAAACATATGACCAGTAAAAATTGTGTGTTCTTAACCTCAGGTGAAGC
This sequence comes from Vanellus vanellus, assembly GCF_965231255.1. Classification (NCBI taxonomy): domain Eukaryota; kingdom Metazoa; phylum Chordata; class Aves; order Charadriiformes; family Charadriidae; genus Vanellus; species Vanellus vanellus. The sequence continues at coordinate 4,606,893 of NC_138924.1, forward strand.
CCAGGGAAACAGAAGTTGCACACGTCTTTAAGGAGGGACTCAGCTGCTCACGACAGCAGGCCTCGGGTTCATTCAAAAGGCAAGTAATGGATTTGTCCTTCTAGCAAAAGAGAAGAGGCAAACCAGAATTTATTGCTTGCACTTTATATAATTCTAGGTTTGCCAGAGTTTGTCTACTGTTTTTCTCAGTTTTTTATTTGTTTTAAATAAAAAAGGGGGCAGAATTTCTTAATGTTTAAAGGTTTATTTTCCTTTTGTTGAGATTGATGGGTCATTAGCATTGAGTATTAGTTCTGCAGATCTGAGTGTTTGTAGGCTTTGGTCCTTTCTTTTTAATGCAAAGCTTTTGGAGAAAATTTACATTCATCTAAGTATTACCATAAAGAGGTTGGTTAAAAATCCCAAACCAGTCATGCTCTTTGCTTCAAAAGTTATTCTGGAATGCAAGGAATTCAGTCTGGAACAATTACATTATTTGCAATGGTAACTTCTTAGCGAACCCTGGAATACTTTATGTGGTTAAAAACCTTTTCAAGAGCAATTGAAAAATTATGTTATCCCATCTATTGTTTAAAGGATTCCATGTGGTACAGTTCTTTGAATATATGGGAAGCAAATGAAGCCAAAAATGAAAATTTGGCAGGCAAAAATCGAAGTGCTTGCATTGGCCCTAAATCTAGAATATGCACATTAATGATCTCATTTGAAAGACGGCTATATTAAGATTTGAAAGCTCTCTGGGTTCCCAAGGGGCAAGCTCATTGAATATTGTGATGTACCGTGAAACAAAACAGTTTTTCTTACTGCAAAATAACCAAGGAATCAGAAACTCAATCTGTATGCATAACAAAGGACACATTAAGAGCATAGCCTTTTGGGTAACCTTGCTCAGCAATACTCATTAGAATTGTCATTGCAGGGAGGCACAAAACCAACACCGCTATTTACTTACACACTCCTTCATTGGAAGACCTGAAAATATGCCATAACCCATTCAGACTCACTATACCTGTATTAACAAAGTTATCTGCATCTGTCTACAGACACAAAGAGAAGGATAGAAAGGGGCTCAGCAAATACTCTGGCAAACCTTCCCATAGTGATTTAAAGCGCCCTATAGCCTGCTCTGCCTTTGTGTTAAGAGATAACTTGTCGTGAAGCAGAGAGAGTGTAGGATCGTGCTTTGCCATGCAGTGTTTAGCTTTAACCCAAATCTACCTCCATCAGTGATTCAAGTAGAGATGCTGGACTTTGTATTGCAGTAGTTGAAGTGTGGATGCACACAGTCATCCTGCCAGCTCTGTTACTGCAGCAGGATTTTATAATAGAGGAAAGCGGACACCAGCAAGGCCCACGTCAGTCACCACACATTTATCAGACCTCACCCAGCAAAGCCCAACATGATCCAGCAGCGAGGACAACAAGGGTAAGGGGACCCCAGAGAGCACTCTCTTGTTTTTCACTCTGTTCATGAGATTATAATTTTCTTTAAAAAACTTAAAATAACAATAGGGGGTTCTGCTTTTTGAGGCTGTTTTGCATGTAAGTATTGCATGTAATAGTATTTTCCAAAACAACAGACCACTTTAGCAGTAGCATCTTAAACATTCAGCTTCCTAATCTTGAGAAGACCAGTTCATTAACATCAATAAGGTAAGTCACATCATATCTGCAGGACTGGGCCATTTATCCCGTTTTCTTCCTCTGAGGCATAAGCAGATCAGATATCCCATAAATTCTACTGATTGCAATGCCCACTTGCCAAGAGAAGGAGGGAGTATTGCAAGTACCGTAAAATTCATTGTCCCATGTGTATTGTATTAAATGGTGTAGCCAAAAGATTTCCGTGTTAAGACTTCAACAGCAGTGCTCATTTTGGAGTGTTTTATTAATCCAAGTGTTAACTCTCAGCATGTCCCTTTCAGAACCGTCTCTGGAGATACTTAGAAGAACATGATACTCAAGACGACTGAGCAGTCTTTGTGTAAACAATGGACCAGGCAGCTGAAGAGATGCCACAGGATTTCAGAGGATCACCAAATCTTTGCAAATCCTTCAGCTGAACAAGCTCACCCTTCAGAACAGTTTAATCCAGGTAGGATTGCTGGAAGCTCCAAAAGTGTAACTCGAGGCCTTCCTCCAGGTGGGATTTTTCAGTGATTCCTGAGCCTTTTCTGGGGCTCTGCCTATGCCTGCATGTCCAGAGGTGGACCAACCCAAATACTTGTTAATGCAAGTTTAAATCCGACATCTTAGGTCAATGAGTAGAACCAGCTACCCAACTGTTTCTTATCAATGCCATCCCATCCTTATGAATCCTTTTATTCCCTATTTTCCCTGATTTCTCCTAGGTGTTACAGTGGTCTCTCTATTTGCCTCTTTATTTTACTAGAGTGCCTTTTCCAGAGCTATGTCCCTTAGATGCAGACACACAAAATATTTTGTACTTCTATGGCACCTTTCCATAGAGAAAGAGCCTTTTAGAAGAGCCAAAAGAGAAGAAATTATCTCAGATTTACAGGCTGGGAAGACCCAGAGAGATACCCTGATTTGCCTGGGGATACACAAAAGACAGCAATAAGGGGGGGGGGGGGGGAGGAATGAACATGTATCTCCTATCTCCCTATAGCTTTTTTTGACATAAAGTATATTTCCTTTGCTTATTCATCACACCTTTAAAAATATCAAAAAGCTTCTGACCTTTGAAAATTAGCTGAAGACAAACATCTATTGTACAATGAATATTTCTTAGCAGCTAAAAAGATCAAATAAACTAATTTTCTATAGAATATCAGTATGATTCTCTCAAAAATGTTTGCTGCTGAGATATGCTTTCCTGCCTTACCCTTTCACCATTCATGCAGCATTAAGAAACTCCCTTTTCCGCTGAGACCACAGGAGATTTCACATTACGTTCTTAACCTCCTTCAAATCATCTCATCCATGCACAATCTTGAGTTACGTTTACACGCACACATAATATCATTCAGCCCACTTTATGCCACTTTTGTTGCTATGAGGAGCCAATTAGCAAATGAAGTATTTGAGGAGGTATATGAAAGCCACTACTTAGTAGATTTGTGTTTAATAGGCATTTGTCCTTAACCTAGCTGAGCTTCTTCCACTACAGCTTCAGCTACTTTCTGTGTAGTGAAAACATGCTCTTCCCACAGGATTTAGAAGCTCAGACAAGTACTGCATCTGACCCTGGGGAATTTTTACAATTCTCATGAGAAGAGGGAGTTTTCTTGCTTTGAAAGTGCTTTTGCTGGCATGAGAATGCAAAGAGCACCATCCAGTGTCTAATCAGAGTAAATACAGAAAAACGCAATGGCATTGATACAAAGGCATCACTGCACGTCTCATGGTCAAGCTACACATGGTGGGGCTCATGATGATCTAAATTAAAAGAGGGTACAGTCAGTTATAGCAGGAACTTCTAAGGGAAGACTGGCAAAGTTGTCAGCCTTTCAGGAAGACATGAGACAACCTGGAAGATCACATCTTTTAAAGAATAGCTGTATTCTGAGTTGGAATTATTGATGAATGAAGGAGCAGGAGGAAGTGGAGGGGGCAATAGATGGGGCTGATCAAGAAAAGTATGCAAATTAAATCCATGAAGGGAAGGAGCTACAGCAGACAGAAAATTAGGCTAGATCCTTATCCTGTAATCCTTCCCCTTTGCAGAGTGGAGTTGGCAAAAAGAGGCTAGGAAGTTGCACTGGCATCTGAGAAAATAAGGGAGAAGTGACTTCAGCTGCCACTGCCCAGTCTCGATGGCATTGTATTGCTTGACGAATATAGGTGGTCCTGGATTTCAAGAAGGAAAATTATTTGGAAAAAGATTTTGCACAGAAGCATGCAATAAGTAGTAATTCTTCTTATTACCTATGGCTACAGGCTTTTGTGGGCTAGTGAGAAGGAACTAATAGGAGAACAAGGAGTCCATGAGGCTAAAAATGGGCACGGGCAAAAATTAATTTTACCTGCAAAGAAGTGATACCCAAATAGATATCCAAGAAGAAGCATGCAGCTTTTCCATGGACTAGTAGTCATGCAACAATCTCTAGGTAAACAAGGAAACAGGAATGTTTGGCATATTAGGAACATGATATTTATTAATCAAAGATGCAGAGTGCTCCAGTTTAGCACAATGTTTGTAGTAACATATCACTAATATATCCTCCCTAAAAATCAGACTTTGGGCTGGCATAAGTTAGGAATGCCGTAATCGAAGACAGCTCCTCTGTTGTGTTCAGCGTTCCCAACAACAACCTAGCATGTGTTTGCTCTTACTCTTTATATTGGACTCGCAGAGCAGAATTCGCTTCTTTGATTAATATTAAGCTGTTTTCCTTGTGCCCTGTGGCAGAAGTGCCCAGATGGAGTAGTTTGAATACTGAAAACAGGAGAAGCATTTAATGTTCTATGAACCTCTGTTAAAGTTGTCTGAATAGAACATCTGGTATCAAATCTTTGGATAAATCAGTTTCTGCAAGTATTTGGACCTGCTCTGGGTCTGTGCTTTGTTCCAGCTTTACATTCCCTCTCTTGCTTCCCTGTTTCTAGAGCCAGTAGAGGATGGTTTATTGCCTGGTGCAACCCATTAAAGTCCCTTTGTTGGGACTTGGCAATTAGTTGAGCAGAAAAAGTAAAAAATCATTTTGGCGTCTGTGGGGTTGAAATGGCAATGCTGACTTAAGATCTCCCTGAAATGCTTTTTATCTGTCCGTGAGGTAATGAAGAAGAAAGAGTGATTATCCAGAGAGTTAGGGAAGATATTGCCTGATGTGTCTGCAGAGTGTAGCCCTGTTGGAGAGTTTTTGTCTGTATAAAACGTCTCTGCCCCCCATAGGGACCTAGCATGGATACATCCATGCAAGACCTCCCTGCCAGGGGAAGTGAATGGTATCCCACTGCTCAGCACTGACAGATCCCACTGCCAGTCCTGCTTTATGTGCAAGAAAAAGTCCTGCAGAGTTGAAGAGTTAGAAGAGGAAATGGGAGCTGTTGTCATGTTCTATGACTGATACCATACAACAGATGGAAGTGCCCGTACTTAAGAGGGCCGCAGCCGCAGCCTTCCAAATCCCACGTCACTGCTGGGCACAGTGAGGATGGGCAGACTCACAGGCTTTTCACTTTAATAGCTGAGACAGCAGAGGCGAATCAAGGGCTGATGCATACGGACCACCTAACTTACAGGTGTTTGGGATTAACTGCTTTTGCTTTAGGAATTGTTTCAGCTAAGAAAGGCTGAGCACATAGACCTGCCATTACCCTTTCTGGGACTTAGGGCACTTGGCTCCACTCCTGGGCGGATTTTCAGATTAGTGGTGTTGCAAATCACCCCAGTTTACCTGTGCAGAGGCTCTGACTTGTGGAGCTATGACCAAAGTCGTGAAAGAGCACCAAATAGGAATTCCTAAGTTGCATTCAGAATATTGTGAAGCACCTGTGAGTTGTATTCCTTTAAGATGTCTTGTGATAATTAAAGGGCTGATTTTCTTCTCTTTTGTCTTTTTGTTTCAGGCTTGATACATCAAGGAAACTTCAGTGGAGTTATTCGTGCCTCACACCAATGGTAAGAGGAAAGAGGAGCAAGTTATTCATGTTTAATGTTGTTGTGTGCCAGATGTTTCGCTGGTAGAAATCCATAGCTCCACAGGCACCAATTTCTTCAGGATCTGGAATGTCTGGCTCAATTTCTTTCTCCATTCTGGATGGTCTATGAAGAAAACTGCTTTATTTTGCAATATTGAATATTCATGCTGGGAAGTTATAAGCAAAAACAAAATAATGAGAGACAGGGTCTCTAATAAGCTTCCTGTCACATGAGGCTCTGGTTCTGTTGAAGCAGATGTGGTTGCTGACTTGTTTCCAAAATGTTTGTTGAGTGGTGATTAGATTCTGTCATACTGATGTTATCTCTCTGGGATCTCACTGAATACAAGTAGTTCTGCAAACAGTGAAATCTTTCTTCCTATGGATTTGTGTCTTGGATTGTGTTTCGGCATGGATTCTCTGATGTTTAATGGGGATTGAGTTCCTTTTAGCCTGTTTCTTCAATGAGGGATGAATAATCTGACTTCTTTACTTGGCCATCTACTTTCATAAAGCTTGCAGGAATTAAATATCTCAAGTATGTCAAATTTGAGTGGGAATTATGAACCAGTTACAAAGTTATTTGGGGCTAACTCATGTAAACAGAGATGAACACGAGTTTCATTTTCTTACAAAAGCAAAAGGTAAGAATCAATTTTTTACTATTTTATCCTTGTATATTACCTGCTTGATTCTATTCTGTTTATTTGTGCTCAGTCATATAAGATATGATTTATTTGTAAAGCTGTATGAAATATGGGAATTTTTTTTGCCACATTGAATGCATATTAAAACATCATTAATTTATACTTGTTATGGGCCATACAAGAGATTTCATTCTTTCTTTATTGTCCTTGCTTGAGCATGGGAAAGAGGTGACATGCATTTTACCTGACATGTTTGCCAGGCAAGTGCAGAGAAAGAACATATTGTTTTTCCTTTAGAATTAGACCTCACCAGCTCTGATTTGGAAAGGAAGAAAGAAAACATAGAATTGAAAAGGACCTTTTAGGTTTCTGAGTCCAGTCTTCTGCTTCTGCAGTGAGTCAACTTCCCACTCTTTTTCATAAACAGATTGCGCCATTCAAATATATGCTCTTTCTTCCTTGTCATCTCTCCTATCCTCCCAGTTTCCTACTTTATTTGGGTATCTGCTCCAGAATTTCCTACTTTTGATAGGAAGAAACCTTCTAAATTCCATGGTCATTTCATGCATCTTTGTTCTTGTTCCAGGAACATCCCTTAGGTTGCTTAGTTCTTTTCTACATCATCTAACTAAACTAAGACTGTGTATGTGATCTGCTGTGCTAAGTCCAGTAGAAGAGGCAGGAGTTAGTCTTCATAGCCAGGCCTTCACTTACTTCCCTCATACTTTGGCTGTTTAGAGCAAATTCTTCATGCAATTTTCATATGTCACATTAAGCAAAGAGAAAGTTCCTGTGGATGATAGATAATTTGAGAAACTGATCAAGTGAGAAGGGTGGTAGGAAGGTTGGCAGCAATGATCTGTTGCACAGCCTAAGGGGATCATAAGAGAATTAAGGATAACATGAAAAAAGTGAGGAAATCATAGCCATTTAGCTTGTTTGTACTAAATAAGAGGCCTGAAGTCTTTCCCTGTTCCTTCCACGTTGATGTTTCAGATGTTGATAACATCCAGTCAAGGTTTCATGTGGTTTGACAGGGGTTTCCCTGGGGCCTCACCTGGAAAAATGTAAGCTTCTGCAAGTTTCATGTGAAGAGTCAGCGTTCTGTACCTTCTGCAAAGTTAACTTTTCTTTCACGTCGTTCTTAATGAAAATAAAAGTCCATCTTGATTTTGTTCATTTTACTTGTATAACACATCTGATTAACCTTAGCGTCATCTCTTTGATTAATAACCCTACTAGCTGTTCAAACTCTCTGCTTATTTTTCACATTGGAAATGTAACTTTTGCTTCCTCTAGATTAAGTAATGGTTTTATGGCTATTAAAAAGCACCAGCAAGATTTAAGAAAAAAGCTTTAAAAAAATCACGGTTGCTTCTTTCAACCTCCTTGATACATTTTAAGTTACAAAGACTAAAGAAACATGACACCTATCCAGTTTTCTGCTTACATCTTGAGAACAGTCCTGCAAGTAAGACAATTCTGGAAGTCCCCCTCACCATCTTTTTAATCTTATGCAAGGTTAGTTTAATATGCTTAATGTAAATGGACAATTAATTTAAAAATTAAAAGGATGAAGAAGGAGGGCAATAATTCAAGAGGCAGAAGAAGTAGATCAGACAAGAAGGCAAGAAGTAGATCAGACAAAATTTGATGCGTTCAGCTTCACTGAAGTAAAAGGTGTCATCTGTTTATGGTTAAAGAAGAACTATCATGTGGAAACAGACCAAGAGCAAGAGATCAGAGCTCACTCATCTTCTGTTGCGAAGTAGCCAGATTTCTTCATCATATTTGATAATGGTGGATTAAGCCCTTGAATCTGAGTTGGATCTCTGAAAGGTCCCAAGAAAGATGGCAATTGAAATTTTAAACCTAAATTTTGGGGCTGTGGTTGGTCTTGCTGTGGAGCTTTTCCTTTAGGAGACCTTGTCAGCTGGAACCAGTGTCTGTATTTTGAAGTGACCCACATGTCGGTTCTAAGCAACCACGCTTGGACGCTGGGTGCAGAGGCCTGCTTCAGATTCTTTAGACGTGAGTGATTTCTGAACAATGCTTATGCTGGTCCCCAAGAAAACATATCGGCAGCCAAAGATAACTGGAGTGGAATCTGGCTAAACTCATCATCTTCCACATTGGTCCCCTTCCTCCTCTGAGCCTCACCCTGTCCCAGGGGTGTGCAAGGGTGTGTGTGGAAGGCAGCCATCACCCAGGAATCTCCCCCCTGTCTGGCAGATTAAGATTGGGAGGGATCTTTCCTGTTTTCTGGCCCCTTTTAGGACTGACAAAAGGAAGCCAGACACAGCCTGGAACTTGTGCCAAAGTCGTCCAAGTCTTTGTTAACTGGCAGGATGGTGGATTATTGGCCAGTGGTGACTGGGTGTAAAAGAAAAAGGAAATCAAATGGAGCCTCAAGAGTGTAACAGGAACTGCAAATGGTTGGGGATGAATGTCCCGACTTTCCTTTTTTTTTGAATATTAAACTATAACAAACAATGTTACAAAGAGCAATCCACAGCCACACAGCATATGTGCCTATCACCAGAACAGAAGCACACACACATTCCTGCTCACCGCACAAGTGCTGTTAGTGATCTCTTTGCTATGTTATTCCACCTTCATACTTAATATTGATTGGTAGCCTGGCTATGAGAATATACCATCTACCTGTGTGTCAGCTTGTTTATCTCACCTTTCTCTGCTTAAGCCATCGACCATTTTCAATCACATCTGGTAGAACGAGAGATGTCTCAAAGTTATGAAATTCCTAAAAAAATTCATTACTATAGGTAGCCATGTCTGTATAGAGAATAAGGGAGAAAGACCCTTCTAAGAGGATAGAAAATCTATCCTTGGGTAGATCCTTAAGACACAAGTCTGTTGGAAACTGGACTTCAACAGCACTTAGCATAAAATGTTTATCTAACACTACTAGGTTTTTCTGGGACTGGAAACGAATTATTTAGTAATGGAAACTACGTGTGTATCTGTTTGGCTTCTGTGGGTTCATGTTATAGAAAACTGTAGGAGTGTCTGTAGGGATCACAACTGCCTAACTTTGTGTCATAGACCCCGTGTCTTAAGAGGACACAGAAATTCCCATTTAGCTGCAAAGAGAGCACAGAGTGGCAAGTTTTAGCTTTTATTGCTAATGCTTTGTAAACTAACCTTTATGGTCTGTAGACTCAGACCTGTGCAGGTCTGTGCAACCTAAGATTTATTACACCACTACCATATTTGTACATCTCTTTCCAGTTCCTGGATATGAAAGAAATTAAAGGTCCAAAAGTTCAGCTTTATGTTAATAGATCCAGATATACCCAATATTTAACTTCCCTGAACAAAGGAACTGCATCAGGTGTTGGCTTGTCCTGTTACGTTGTGAAGGTGTCAGCACAGTGTGCTGCAGAGCTTCATGCAACCTTAGGGGAAAAAGGAGAAAAAAAAAAAAAGCCAAGTGCATGCTCAATGGAAAACAGATGGAGTTTTCATTAGATATTACTTTTAATGATCTGCTTTAAAAGTAAAGATACACCATTCCAAGCAGAAGAAGGGCCTCCTAATAGCTTTGTTTAGGTCCCAGGGTCATTATCTTAGCTACAGATAGGATCCCAAGATCTTTGTATCATTAGGAGTTCCAGTCAAACTTGTCTACCGTTATTAAAATTCCAAACACAGCAAAACAATTTTGATGCCTTAAGAATATTTTTCCCTAATATGTATCTTTATTTAATGATTCAGAGTTATTATTATGGGCCTGGCAGTTGGTTCCTCAGTTTCTGGAGAATTACCATTTAACCTAGGTCAGAATAAAAAACCTGGAATATTCATTGCAGGGCAGAGCTTTTGCTTCTTTGAGGGCCTGGTCTTCCCAGTCAACTTTGGTGTGACTCTTACAAGTGGTCTTACTGGATGTGAGAGATGACCCCAGCAGTCTAGAAGGTCTGAAGATCCTTCCTAAAAAGATGAACCCTTCAATCTGTGCCTGTAGGTACTAAATCAACTTTTGACAAGTAACGAACAATGCAGTCCCAGGGTTTTAGGAATAGATGGTTGCTGCCAAACCACAAGAAATGCTTTTGTCTGGAACTCATGGAACAGTAACATAGCAATGGAGGGTGTACCCTTGTCTATTATTCCCTCTGAGCAAATTCTCAGAGACGTGTTACCAGGATTCAGATAGATTTCATGGAACTAGCAGAGAAATAGGGTTTCATTTCCTTACAAAGGGAGGAAGAGACAATGGAACTCCGCAAAACATATGGCATTTTTTTTGTTCCTGTCTGAGAGTTACACAAGCAAAACCCAGTGTTCATCCTCAGACAGTACTCTCTAAAGTGAGGCTCACGTGAGAAAATTTGTGTTACCTTTCTTCTGTTACGAATTGAGAAAATTGCTTTACTTCCTCTGCATATGTATAAATACAACCTATGTCTTCAACTGGTCTCCATCTGGAGAGTATGATTTGGAATCCAAGGTTCTTAAAGTTCAAGGACGTTTGAAGCTGATGTTCTGGTTCAATGTCATCTCTGTAGAAAATACCTACATAAATAAAAAATACCTGCATGAATAAAAAAGAAATAAGTGTCTTGTTTTCATAAGAGAAGGACTGGAAGGATCAAGTCCAGTGACATTCTATCACAAGCTATTAATTAAGCACCATTCTGAAACCAAGTAGTTTTTTCCAACTGTGTTTGTTAGAAACCTTCTTTAATTTCCAGACTGACTAGTTTGTTCAGAGATATTATTGTGCCAAAGTTGTCTTTTAGTTTAGATTATACACAGGTAGAATCTGAGCCTGAATATTAGGTTTCTCCTGGTCTTTGTCTCTTTCAGGGAAAAAAAAACCCCAACCTTAAATATAAGGTCACCTTGTATTCAAGGTCAAATGATTTCCTCCTACAATTCAAGGGAGGGGGAGAATAAGCAAAAGGAGCAGATGATAAGAGAGTGCTTTATATTTAGGCTTGTGTAACTTATTTAGAATGGTCCAGCCTTTTAGCAACAGCATCCCTGCTCTGATGATTGTTCCTATTATCTATGTCCAGGTAAATACAGTCAATTTTCTTTCTTTGCGATACATTTGCAGAAGTCAAGCATATGCCCTCTCTCTCGATGTTGCTAGAGTGAAAATAACAAACTTCTCATACAATTGTTTCTTTCTTCTGCAGCCACTCAAGTGGCCCTTTTCTGATCTGGTGTAGCTTTCAGAGCATGTGTGCCCAAACCCGTACACCATTTGAACAAAGCCAGTTCCATCACGCTGGTGATTGTAACAGGAGTATGAGGTTTCCAGTTACTGTTTGTGAAGAGGACTGATTTTCTGAGGATGACTTCTCAGCAAATTCTAAGGAGGTGCCTTTAATAGGTATTTAGTTATGTAAACCTCAGTCACTCATGGAGGAATCTTGTCCTAAGAAAATAACATAAGATGGATCAGTGCAAAAATGTACACCTGAACTACCAACAGGCCTGCTTCATACGTGAATTAACCCCCTGAGCCACTTGGAGCAGTACCATTTGGTATCTTTTACTCACAAGTGCAATAGAGTCTGTGTGTGCATGAAAAGTGCTGACTGAAGCTACGCGCATTACTGTTAGAGTGTTTCTAGCATCTTGGGAAAGGCAACTTCTCAACAAGGTAAATTGATCTGTTGGGGAATCTTTGGTGCACCACTACAGTGTTCCACCAGTGAAGTATTCCACTGGAGAAGTGGTAAGAGGACATACCCACAACTGACCTCCAGAGCAGGGTATTTCTCTTGAGAGTCAAGTAGTTTGCAGTCTGATTGTTAGATGTCCTGGATACCTTCTAGAAGTTGTTTCCTAAAGTGTCTGTGCATCGGCACCCTACTTCTTTTAAACTGAGCATGCAAAAACGCAGCATGGATGGGCGTTCTTAAATGTGGTGGCCTACGTGACTTCCTTGTAGTCACTTGGCAGTTCAAGAATAGAAATAAGAACACAGGGTTTCTTATGTCTATTGTGTCCATTAGAACAATACTGCTGAGAGCAACTGAGACCAAAGGCTTGGCCTTCAAAATATATGACTTGAAAGGAAAGCTGCATTTTTTTTGTGAGGTCCAAATGTATTTCATTCAGCTTTGCTGTTACTCCCAAAGTTTGGTTGTAAACAAGTATGATTTTTACCCTGGAAGCTACACATCTGGATTACAGTGCCTGTAACTGTTTTCATCATCACAAGTAGTTATTGGCTTCATAATGTTCTGCATGTGCAGAAAACAGCTTGTAAGAGGTAACCTGAGCAAACTCTGTTTTATAATTGAAGAGCTTAAATGTCTTAAATTGCCAGTCTGCAAGACAGCTACAGCCGTTAACTTTCTATATGTGACCCTGAAGTCTTAAAATTCTGCATTTCTAGCCCTGTAGAGTTCTTCCAATTCTAACTGCTCCCTATCAAATTTCCATGCTGACTTTGTCCAGATAGGTCAACTGTCCAAAGCAATGATGTACCAACTACTTTCATGTGAGGTGAGTGTGAACTTGAGTGGAGCTCACCTATAGCCATAAACTTTCTGGTAGCTTTACAGCAGTAAAACTTTGAAAATAATTTCTGTACATCATAAACATAGTGACGTAAGCTGTCAGGATTATCAATACTCAATGTCAAGTGACAAAATAATGTTGCACCTGAATAACTTCTGTTTAAGTACCAGGCTGTTTTCTCACCACACAGTTGGTGTATCCTGGAGTCTTTGGATTCTGCACTGTAGAGGCTATATTTGAATTAATTAATATTTGAAATCTTCTATGTGTTTGATTCCAGCCCTCAGTTCCCCAAACCATGACAGTACAGGTGATCACAGAAAAGCCACTGGAACAAATAGTCACCGAATTCCTGGACAAGGAACTGCAGAAAGGGACAGGGAACTTGGAGACTTCTGATTTGTGCACAGTTCTTACAAAGCGAGGGTCTGGGGGTACCTGACTGCTGACAGAATGAGGAGGAGACATGACCTGTTCATTTTAAGGGACTGAGGACACCTAGAGAAGGCTATGTTTGTTTGGAGGAATCGACAGACTTCACTGATGCTCTGCCTCCCCTTCCACTTCTTGGAAAGGTCATCCAAAAAGCCTTTCCAAACTTCCAGGCATGGTGGTAAAATCCTCGGTGCGGAAGAGTAAAATACAGTGCTTTTGCTGCAAATTTGCTGTTACCTTCTGCTCCTAAATTGTTCCTACTCCTAGTTAAACCTGTGGCTTGCCAACTGATTTCTGTGTAACCTCACGTTCCCAGTTTCCTTTACACTTCTCTGTGCAATTCTTCGCTCTCACAAGCAGAAGTATGGAGAGAGCCATAGAACAGTCACTTATTAACCACATCCCTTCAAGCAAACAATTAGGACTGCGCACCGTCAATCTGGGTAACGCCGTGATGGGGCGTTCTTTGAAGCTCTGCAGACTTACTGACAGCACAGGAAAGGCGGCAGTAAAGGGCAGAGGCAGAGACCTAACGTACATTCATCTGGCACCTGGCACTCTCGTACCCCTCTTCTAACTGGGTGTCCCTGTTGACCTATCTCATAAATCATTAATAAATGATACTTCTGAATAAATACTTTCTCTGTATCTGCTCCAGTACCAAGGATTAATTTTGCATGGGGCTATGCATTTACTCTGTTCTTCAGCAGTCGCAGAAATTAATCTCTTGGCCAGATATTATGAATAATATTCCACATTTATTACATATTATGATCTTTCTGGATGATACAAAGTCAAGTCTAGGGATCTGTCTTTGGTTCTGTCCAACAGTATTTTTCTTCTCTAATGAACAATGTGTTGCAGTATTTAGATACCTGTAATTTACATCCTTTTTTCTGAGTTTAAAGTAAGATCGTGATCAACATTTTATATGAAGTAAGGTGGTGAATAGGAGAATTCATTGACTTTTCAACCCTGGAATCACCCAAATACTGGTTTACATTCCAAATGAAATATTTGGTGGGTTTCACACCAGTCTTTACCAGCGTGTATCACAACGTTGCTGTTGGGAAAAACTGAATTTATTAAGGCAGTATATTTTAAAAATTGGCTCCAGCACCACACAGCTGGCAACAAGGAAAAAATAATCTAAGGCAGCATGTAAAAAACTTGTTCTCTACTTAGACTGTGAATTTTCCAATAACTGCCTCCAATAGACCACCCTATGACACTGATTGCAAACATAAAGCCTGATTGTTTCAAAAGTCATATAAATAAAATGTAGATGTTGAAATGCCAACCTCCCACTATTCGCCTCCAACCTTTTCTTTTCATCTCTTACTGCTTATTTTGCTTTTTTCTTTCCTGGTGTCCTTCCTCTCACTGATGTTTTCTTTCAGTACCCCCCCCCCCCTCCTTCCCGTTTTCCTCTCCGAACCCAGCAGAGCTTTGAGCTGTGATGGCAGAGTAGGAGCCAGCAGACAATGAAAAGAAGCTGGGGCAGCGAATTCGGTGAGCACACCAGGCACCCAAGAACAGAACAGTGCAGATTACTGGTGTGTGCATACCACTTCGCGTGCCACACACCTGGTACCAACCTGAGCAAACCAGCATATCCCTGGAACAACAATTCTCTAAAGTATGAGCCTAACTCAGTATGTTTTGTTGTGTTATTTGTAGCCAATAATTTTACAGCTTGGAACTCTTCTAAGATCTTCTTTTAATTTTTCACCTCTTGTATTTTAAGCAAAAAGGTCTTAATAATCAAAGAGAAAAGTACCTGAGGAATTACATAACACAGCTGGGATGAAGGGGCTTTCAGACTCTAGCAGTGTGTGTGTTGATTTTGAGCATGATGATGTAGAAGTGCTTCAAGCAGTTTATGAAAATAACTGAAACACCTTCTCCTACCTGAAAGCAACAATAAAGCTAACTTATTTTGAGCTGCTACAGCCAATCATTATTACACTGCTACAATGAATCCTGTTGAAGAGGACTGAGAAAAGAAAGGGAGTGCCAGTTTTTTGCCTTGAGACCTGTGGGCATTTCCAGGAGGCCAGGACAAGATCTCAGCTACTGCTAACAGCAGACCTTGGCAGCGCAGCACACCCTGACCGCTCTCCGCTCTCACTGAAGCTTCCCAGAGCGAACCCTGGAGAAAGCCCTGAATGCACACTGCTTGAAGGCCAGCAGACAGATGTGTAAACAACTGGGCAGATTTTTGAGGCATCTCTTACTGTCATCTTAGAAAACAGCATTTGCGCAAGGACAGGCTACTCGTTACTCAGAAAAAACTAAACTCTGAAAGTAAGAAAAATAGTAGATGAATTAACCTAGATCAATGAAAAACCCAAGAAGCTCTCACTTCCGTTGTCTCGAACTAAAATAGATCAAGTACTTCCTGTTTTATAACATGCTTTCTGTAAAGGATGTTTACTTAAAGACAATGTTGGTGAGAGGACAAGGCTGTTTTAACATACACCGCTAAACCACCTGCAGCTCAAATATAGCTGTATGGCATAAATATGCAATGAAACAAAATTTGTAAAATTTAGTGCTGTGGGTCAGACCTAGTGACAAGCCTAAAGGACAAGCCATTGATGTCACACTTCACAAGCTGAGCTGTAGTACAAGGGGAAATGGGATGCTTCTGAAGGATTGCTGCAGTTCCTGCTCCCAATCCCTCTCTCCTTTAAATTATCTTCTGAAGAAAAAAAAAAAAAAGTGCGTGTCAGTATGGATATGTGCTTCTGTTTTTCATTTGTCATTTCTTTGGCTACTTGGGTTGGTGACAAGTTTTTGTGAATGTCTCTTCTTGGAGCTAATTAGTGTGAAAAGTACTACAAATTTATCACTGTTTTCCTTACCAAAAACTAAACAAGGCGATAAGAGTTCCACAAAACCATTATTAACTTTCCCTTTACAAACAAAAAAGGATGCATTTTTAAAATGTTTTTATTGCCTTCATACTACATGTTACAAAAAATGTCTTCCACAGCAGAACACACTAAGAACAGAGGTGAGTGCTAACCAAACAAATCAGAAAGTAAATTATCTATGAAACCACTTATTTCAATGCAACAGGGAACAGTAATACAAGTTTTGAAACAGCTTTTCCTCCTCTGGAGAATGCAGGACTTTTTTTCTCTATTGGACCTCCTGACACAGGTGAAAGTATTGCACTACACTGAGATTTCAATGCTTTTCCACCCAGAGAGACCTAAACATTGTCTCCCAACAACACGTTGATTTTGTTGGAACAGAAGGAAAACCTAGTCCTGAGAAAGACTGCAACCTACTCTGTCTTGCCAAGGCAATAGCTGTGCAATGTGCTCTCTTCAGATGCTGGACAGAAAGATATGGAGAACTTGGAACATTAAAATGCGGATTCCACACCATGACTGTTTCTCAGATCTCTATTCCAATCAGTTTGTACTGACTTCCAAAAGCGTAACTTCTCCAGGAACACAGGTAACATGAGCACTTTACTCAGATGCTTCAACAAAACTCCACAAATCTTATGTTCTGTCAGGCTTTCTTCTCTTAGCGCCTCTACAGAAAGGGATTCTGAAGCGAAGGGATGAGCAATACCTTTAACTTTTGGTCCACACTGACATGTTAAACAATACCTTCCTGTACCTCTGATGCCAAATGAAACCAAAGTGCAGCTAAATTTACCCAGATTCCTGGATGTGCAGCCATCTCTTTGGCACCACAGTTCATCTGATGTCAGCACTTGTTTTCTTCTGGTTAAGTCATAAATCGTGCATTGTTTTCTCTGAAGTGTTTATAGGCTGGCAAATTCTCATTGTGAGGACCTGTTTACAGGCTAGTGTAGCTTACAAAGTGAAAATAATCCTTTTTCTTCCCTGTGCAGTATTGGTTTTAATGTTATGAGATAATTGACATTTCTTCCCTCTCTCTGCTTTCATTTATGAAGGTGATAATGCTTCTGAAGTATTTCATAAATTCCATCCGAACATCTTCCGGATCATCTTCTAAGTTGGAATGTATTAGTTTTAGCTTGTTCAGCGGGTAAGCTTTGAAGGCAAATAAACAATAATTAGGTATATTCCTTTTATAAAAGAAACATTCACAATCAAGGTCATGGACAGCTCATGCTGAAGTCAGTTGGAATTCAGTAGTATGCAATGTTTGATACCCCACATAACATATAACACATGAAGAAGAAATGCCTCATAGCTCACTAGCATTACAAACAAGTACAACTCACTGCTAGATTTAATTATTCAAACACTATTATTAAGGCTTAAAGTATTTGGTTTAGTCTAACATTCAGTTAGGCAGAATCAAACAATTCAGCACTGAATTGAAATTTTACTATTGAAGTGATAAGACATTCTTTGATTACTTCAAAATTATGGTATAATATTGTTATGTTAAATACATTAAAACATTAATGCTTATAATAAATATGTATTTTTTTAACACTGGAACAGGTTGCCCAGAGGGGTGTTGTGTTCTCATTTGGATAAACAGCCACAAATAATTTTGCAGTATGTAAGGTACCTATTACTAATTTGAAGATTGCTAGCCTTTTATTTCAAAGGGCTCCTATTCTTTTGATCAATAAAATGCAGGCTTAAATGGCCTCAAAGGTGTCAGTTAACAAAAGATAAAATTGAACATAAGAAACAAACTACTAGTGATGATGACATATGGCTACAGAAGTCAGGAGTTCTAATTCCTGTCTAAGCTACATACTCACTGTGTGACCTTAAAGAAGTCACTCAAACTTTTCTTGCCTTTACTTTCTCTTTTCTGAAATAGAAATATTGTTCACCTTCTAGATGACCTTTGAAAGTCATTATTTCTGTTTTTGCAAACCATTCTAGTATTCTTTGGCAGATTTAAATGAAAAATGCAAGCCATAAGGTATGAACAATTTTAAAGATAAATAAATCAATAAAAAACTCTTGAGTTAGAGATTGAGTTTTCCATCTTCTTACCTAAGGACAGATTTTCTGTGTCACTCGCACTGCCTGGCTTGTGATGTGCAACTAGGAGACACTGACTATCAAGCAGTGGCTGCTGTTGCACAAAGCAGGAATACCACATTTCAATTTCTTTCAGGTGACTGGGCAGCTCAGGATTGAAGATTATTATTACGCCATGAGAGTCCTTCATGAGAGCTGGCCAGCATGTTTCAAACCTTGAAAAACAGGTGCATAGAAAATGGTAAGATTGATAGCTGGAAAAAAGAAACACACTCAAACTTCCTCAAGTTTTCTTTTTCCCTCCCCAAGAACACATTTCAGTACTTCTTCTTTATTATAACATCAGTAATCTTGACAGTGATCTATCATATTCCAAATATTTTGACTTACCTATTATATTATTTGGTTCCATGATTTGCTGACAGTGTAGTATTTGGTCAAATGCTTATTTAAACTTTTTCCTAAAAATGGATCTCTCCAGTTCTCAATTGTATCTTTTGGAATTAAGGCCTAAATCATATATATACATTGTTTGAAGTCCACTCACATAATAACTTCAAGGAGATAAAGGCAATTACAGACTGGGCCTCTGTCTCCTGTACCTGTAACTTAATTCTAGGAGCTAGGGACTTTACTGTTATACTTAGTCCTTATCCAAAACAAAGTTCACTGTCAGCTGGGATCATGGCAGAGAGTACCTAGTATCAGATGCTTTATAGCAGAAACTATAAAAAAAAAATATAATGGGGTAAAAACGTGGGAATATTCCTTATCTCAAAAAGATCATTGGTTTTAGGTCTGAAGTAAGAATGTTTTGTCAAACAGAACTATTATGACTTAAGTACCCTGGAGGAGGTAACAACGATGCCGGCTTACTTTTGATCACCACTGCAATCCCACAACTCAAATCGACACCCAGCTCCCTTGCTGCTACCATTCAAGTTTGGCTTCTCATACTCCAGGATCCTGTAAAAATGAGCGGGCATATGATGTGCTATCAGTCTACACACCACCACAACCAGAAAGCAGGACTTTCTGAGGGGCAGACGATTGTCAGAGGGTTGGTTCAGTCAGCACGCCAGGAGGCTTTGCTCACCTTACACCTTGCGTCGGGCTGTAGCTGCCAATCCCTTCTATGCTTTCCGAAACAAAGTTTGCCAACACCGATTTTCCAGACTGGCAGAAAGCGGGAGTGAAAGACACCCATAGGGATTTAATGTGTCGAAGCCACAACGAAGAGCACGGCGTTTACCCAAGCACCCTGCTCTCCCTCCAGCTAAAGCCCCTGTGCATGCAGGCCTGCCCCCTCCTCCCTCCCGCCCCCAGAGATCCCCACAGACAGCCGCATCCTCCGCACGGCGATGCGGCAGGCCGCAGGGACGGCGGCCCTCAGGGGGCAGGCGCGGCCCTTGGGGAGGGCGGTCAAGGGACCGGGGCGGAGGTAAATACGGCCCAGGCGACGGCCGGCGGCGGGCGAGCGGGTCCGACCGGGGGCGGCTCACCTCGCGGGGCCCCACCAGCAGCACCTTCACTTTCAACATGGCGTGAGGAGGCCGCTCCTCTCACCCGCCCGTTGCCCAGCAACGCAGCGGCACTGCCCGCGCGGGCAGGATCGGGGGTGGGGCGGGGCGACGAGGGAAAGGTGCGCTGCGATTGGCCTTGCCGCCGTCACGTGCTGCGGGGCGGTACGCGCGCGGGCCGGGCCGTCCTGAGGCGGCGTCCCGCCTCTCCTCACACACCGCGGGGCGATGGTGGCCGGTAGGGTACCCGGGCGGCGGGTTTTGCCCTGACAGTGTGGCAGCGGTGGGCTCGGGCCCTGTGCGCACCCAGGGCTCCCGTAGGCTCCTCGCAGTGGGGTTTGCAGCACCTGTGTGGCTGTAAACCAGTGTGCCCTGAGGAGACCCCCTGGCTGTTGTGGCTGCAGGTCTTCCCGCCCGCGCTGTTTTTGGGGGGAGGTGTCCCCCTTGGCCTTACTGTCCTCTGGAAAACAAGAGTCAGGCTAACAGGTAATAAACACACTTAAAAAATCACACACTGCTCATGCACTGCTCTGGTGTCCCTCACTGGTTTGAGAAGTGCTGTCCTTGCTTGAAGTTTCATTGCGATTTTAACTGCAGATTCTCCTTGAATGAACGATGAAGCAAGCTCTTGAAGTTTCTTATTAAGGCTTGTTAGGGGAAGCAAGAGGCGTTTTTAAATCGCAGCTTCTAAAAAAAGAAAAAACATCTGGCAGACAGATGTGCTGCTTCAGAGCTGTTTAGTGCCCAGGTACAATAGCAGTTTTAGACAAGCTTTCAAATAGGGCCTCTAGGCACTACAATAATTTAAATGTTTATTACTAGTACTACTAATAAATGTGAACCAGAATTGCTCTGCTCTCATTGAGGAGGTAGAGTCTTTTCTATCACACTGTAGACTTATTTGATGTTTCACTCCTTATATAGGGATAGTTGAGGGTGGTGCAATGTGGCAGAGGCATCACACCACTCACACAGTATTTTAAACCTCGGAAAACCCTTTGTTTTCAGGTTGATGGGATGAAGGCAAAGAAAAAATCAGCAGTTCCACCATCCTGGTTTAATTCTGCTGCAGCAGACTGGATGTGTGTTTTCTGCTTGTGAAGATCCACGTGTGATTCAGGACCAAATTCACAATGAACTAGGACAACTCATAGTTAATCCTTTCTGCAGCTATGTTGTTTTCCACATTTCAGACCTACTAACTTCCAAACAAAAGACAGAAAGGGTTACCCAAGGAAAAGAAATTAGGACAGCCTCTCTTATTAGCTGGCGCATGTTATGAGCTACCACTAGCACATGAAGAGAAATGTGCTATAAAGGGTCCTATTGTGGACAGCAGCACAGAGGAGGGGGAAAAAAAAGAATAAGAGGTAACTGAAACTGGGTAAATCTGGCTGTTTGTGCAGCTGCCCAGAAAGCAATTAGGATTAATTTTTAGATGAAGTGTCAGATAGGGTCTTTGTGTGTTTATATTAGCCACTGAAAAGTAAGGAGAGCACAGCTGACTAAGGCTGCAATTTTTTGATTTATCCACATGATTTAGGGTTTGAAGTCACTTTAGAAAGTGGGAATTAAGCTTCCAAGGCACTTAGGGTGACGTTTTCAAAGGCATCTAAGTCAAGTACATTTGATGTTATCAGCACCTGCCTTAGGCGTGTAGGTACAGTTATGTCAGTTACTGGTATATTGTTTGCTGAGAGTACACGTGTACAAATCAGTAAGGCCATTTTGTTTCACTTATTTAAAACTCTTTGTTAGACTGCAGCAGAGAGAAAACTCCAGCAGTAAGTGAACTGCTTCCAGACAATACTGGTAATGGTCTGTGAGTCTTGCATTTATTAGATGGCCGTTTTTCCACCATAATGTTTTGGTAGCAAGCAACAATGATCATCTCCAGATGATTCTCTGTGGGCAGATCCTCCTTCTTCCTTCAAAAGCCAAAAGGAAT
The DNA here is from genome assembly GCF_965231255.1 of Vanellus vanellus. Classification (NCBI taxonomy): domain Eukaryota; kingdom Metazoa; phylum Chordata; class Aves; order Charadriiformes; family Charadriidae; genus Vanellus; species Vanellus vanellus. Next base: position 4,628,509 of record NC_138924.1, read on the forward strand.
TGCAGGTTATCAATAATATTTCAATAAAACTGTTCTTCACTCTAGAAATGTCTATGAGAACTCAAACTATGAGACACGTTGATTGCTGTATGAAGGCATGTGATGCTTGTTGCCTGAATTGGAGATAAGAGGACTTTGCCTCCAAGTTAGAGGCCCACAGGTTTTACTGGAAGCAGCAGTAAAATGTAGTGCCAGTCACCTTTCAGATAATACTTTAGCACTTGCAAATCATTCAGTCTTTTGGGGAACAGTACTTTAAGTTTGCATTACATTTCATTTAATGTGGCATATAAAAATTTTCCTATGAAGACAACTCAAAAAATCTTTCATAAGATTTTGTGGCTCAGTACTGGTACTTTTTTTAATGCACTGTAACAATGTTTCCAAACTTTGGAAAACATACCCTAGAACACTCAAATCAAGTTGTGTGTGAAAATAATGCCTTGGTTTGAAGTACAACCACATGGCAAGGCTTACCATGAGAATGAATGCTCTGCCTGTTTGTTGTGCGTTGCATGACATTTATTGTGTGTGTGCAGAAACAGCTTTCTAGTGGGCACAGGCAGAGACCTGCATTATATCCTCTGTTTATTTATACCAGTTCATTTGGGGCCAAGGCATAAAATACAAGAATTGAAAGGAAGAAACACCTATTTTTGTGCACTGAAGCCTGTTATTAAAAATTAAGGAGAAAATCAATATTGTTGTAAACGTGAAGCTTCTTGCTTAAGAAGCTTGGGGAAGGGATATGTCTCTGAGGTTCAAAGCCTAGTTGATTAAGTAAATGATGAAGGTTTGGATGAAGTGTGGCTGTCCTCTGGATAAAGTTTTGGTAGAGCTATGAAAAAGAACCGAACAGAACCAGGATATTAAGCTGCATTGATAGAGGTGCAGTGGAGCACTGCTTTTTATCATGACTCTGTTTCACTTAAAAGAGGCTGCTAAGGATGGGTAAGCACTCAGTTCAGTCTTTCTCTCTCAGAAAACCTATTCTGGAATCAATATGAAAAGCTCATGCAAAACCTGCTGCTTGGTTCATGCCAACATATTGTCAAGGACTACAGCTCTGATTTATCTGTGGTCTCAAAGTCCTTCCCAGAGGAGATGAGGATCTTTATTTCTATTTTACAGATGGAGAAACAAAAGCAGAGAAAGGTTTAAATGACTTGCCTGAGGAACCTGGCTGACAGCAGATCTTGGATTAATTAAAATGCTTCTAAGTGTCAGTGCAGGCTGTGGCCAGTCACAGAGAAGGCAGGGAGGCAGACAACTCGGCAGCCAATGTATTCTCCTGACCAGTGGACATGAACTCAGTGACACCTTAAGCAGCCCAATTCTCTCTATGTACCTTCATCAAAGTCAGTGGAAGTTCCCAAGGCATGAATTTGACTTGCTCCGCTTAATGCAGTGATGTATAAACAAAACACAAGGAGCAGCAGTCTACCTCCACGAGTCCCCCCAAGAAACCACACCAAAGTGCTCTAACTTTTGAGTCTTAATACGTGAATCCAGAAGTAGGATTTAGTTTCTACATTTTAAAACTTAAGGTGTAGCTGCAGATGATATCTCTGATAGATGTTGTTTTGCTTATTCTAAAGTGGTTGCTCTGATCACATTCTGTGGAGCAATAGTAACACCTAGTGGCTAAACATGCCGGTCCATTGCCTCCTTTCTTTCCTTCCCTTCAAGAGTTGGAGGGGGCATGGTGTGATTGACAGTTTTGACTTGCAAGGCCAACAGTTAGGATCTCCAGGGATTTGCCATTTTCCTTTCAACCCCCCACCATGTTCTGTTTTCTATTAAAAGTGGTAGATGAAATATGAAACTCTTCCTCCCACCTCCCAACCCCCTTTACTTTTCTGGCTCATGGAGGAGGTTGTTCCAGTCCATCTTGATCTGTAGGTGGGTGGGCTGTGAGTGGCCGAGCCTACTGCTTCCAGCTTGGAGCACTCAGATTTCTGTAAGGAATCCAAGCTTTTTTCTTTTTCTTTTTTTTTGTCTGAAAAGGATCAAGCAGATCATCTGATGGAGGTTGGTGACCTCAGTGCATTTGATAATGTGGTGTTAACTTGCTGCGTTAAGGCAGACCAAACCAATCTGTTCCAAGAAGTACCATTTCTTAAGATGTGGTATGCAGGATTGTTTGCCATCATCTACTGGGACTGCTAATTCATCAGAGAGGAACCCCCTAGAAAAATAGCAGTTGAGAGGAAAAAACCCACAGATGTTTATTGTGTTAGCAGGAGAGCCCTTCAGAGGGTCTTCTTTCCCCCTCACAGGGGAAAGTTTCAATTTTTCCATGGAAAAAAACATTAAGCAAAAGTATTTCTGCTAAAGCTCAGATCATTTGCATTTGTAAATAGAGCCTCAGCTCTTTGTGGGAATTACAGTACTGAGACATTACAGTCTCGTCATATTCATGTTGTCTAATTTTAGGCTTCTGTTTTAGGTATGCTGAATTACCTGTTGGAAGCGCCTATTTAGTAGAGTCTTCACTGCCTGTTGACAGAGCCTGAACTCTTAATTTATGCTGTGGATGCATGTTCTTTTACATATGACATAAACTTGTATCACCACCCACTCAAAGAAGTAGTATTGCTTCCATCCACGTCCCCAGCTCTCCATCTAGCTTCCTTCCAATTACCAGCTTAGATGGAATCGATTCAATTGAAAATTAGTCTGAACCTGTTCACTGCATAACTGTGCAAAAACCTGGTGCCAAATGTAATGAGGACCAGTGGGGACATTGCCAAGTGGGACAAGGATGGGACCATTTATCTCGGCTACTGTAGAGATGTACACTGAATTAAAACATGCATATAGTCATACGATTAGTCAGACCTCTTAAATTTGGTGTTCTCAATACCTGTTTGTGAGAGCAGTCAAAGAGAAATACAGCCTGATGGTGAGAAATGAGAAATACTGTGCTGGGATGCATTGGGCACACTTTACTCTTAGAAAAGAACATGGCAGCCTTTTTGGGCTGGGTGAAAAACCTTTCTTTACATTTGGTAAAAACAGTTTCATAGGTAGTAGACTAGAAGGTAATCAAACAAAACAATCAAAGGATACTTGTCTTTTGTGATTCACAAGGGCTCTTGGAACCTTTTCTATTAGACCCGTATGCTTTTTGTTTTGAATATAAAATTTCAAAGTAAGTTTTGTTTCTTACTGACAGCTGTGGTGTCTGCCGCCCCTGTTGGTCTGGAAAGAGCCTGCATTTATTAACATTGTCTGATCTACTTATTCACTCAAGGCCAGACTCTCAATGACTTCATAGAAAGCAAGCAAAAAAGCGTGTATTGTCTTTAGAGGGACTGCCATGTGGTCCTATAGGAGAGGAGATCCTACTAACAGGAAGATTTTGTTTTCTCTCATTTTCATCCTCTGATTTGACTTATGTGTTACTTTGGAGTTTGTGGCCAAACATGGAAGTTCCTTAACCCTGTGGTCCTTCCAGGCATTATGTTTCTGCTAACATCCTGGGCCAAATCATCTGTCTTTTCAGATGTCTCACATTCATTTTCATTTAAGGCTCAATTACCTCTTGGCAGTATGCCATTAGAGACAACAGATTTATACCAGTAATTAGTACATTTTGAGGAGTCTGGAGCAAGATCTCACATCCTTGCTCCTTTCTTTGGATACCTGCATACCGTGATGAATGCTTAAACCTGGGAAAAGTAGTACATTAGTTTCCAATGCTCGACTCACTTGCAGACTCCTCATTTGAAAGATCCTCCTTAATATCTTATGGCTACAAATACATGTATGTGTGACTGGCACTTTGATTGAGAGTGGCCTGCCACTGCGGAAAAGTGGACTTGCTGCAATTGAAGATCCTTGCATTTCTGCAGGTAGGGGTAGAGTTAGAAGCAGCATGTTGTAGTATGTCACCACGAGGAACATCTTGGAAATATAAAAAGCAAAGTAGACTGACTACTATAAAAGAGTTCATATTTAGTACAGATTGTTGTTGATCATGTAGTATTAAGCAGTTTGTCATTTTATTGTTCTTCAATAATTTGAAAACTTAAATCTTCTACTTTTGGCTTGGCTAGTGATGTTATCTTGAGCTGAGTTATAAAAATGCTATGCTTCACCTAAGCACAGATTGTTATAGTTTTCATCTTAATTAGCAGGCTCCAGATTTAGATGGATTAATACAATCACTCTTTCTTTCTTTTTGCCGTAGAAGTTCAGAAGTATAATCTGTTACTTGTGAGAACATAAAGAATTGGACTGGAAGCATTCCAAACTCTTTACTGTAAGTGTTCAAAGATTTAATGGAGTCCTCAGTCATAAAATCTTTAATTTGAACTAGACCTTTATATTCTCCATTCTTAAATTCACTATTTTTACATGCAGGGGATTTCCTGTTATCCAAGTATGTATGGAGGCCCTTTATTTCCCTCTGTGTGTGTTTTTTAATTCAAATCAAATGTAAATGTCAGTGGTTGATTGTACTTAACCTCCTTAGGTTCATATTTCTTATTTAATTGCATTACTTTTTAAGATTTAAGGCTATATATTTACTGCTGTTAATAGCACACCATATTTTAATGAAGCTGTTATCTTCTGCAAATATATACAGAACAATGGAGATTGATTATACAGGATCTTTCGAAGAAACTGTATCTCAAAGCCATTTAAAATGAATAAACACAGTGGGGAGTTTCAGTTAATGTAGTTCTTTACCTAACACCACTTCAAAACTAAGGAAATGAATGGTTGGGTTATCAAGACTGTTTGCTCTCCTGTTCCCCAGCCAGAGAGTGCACCTCAGTAGGTCACTAGCCATAACTGCAGTGTGCCAGGGCATATGTTACAAGCTATGGTTGTTCTCAGAGATGCTCCAGAATTGCAGCACTGCTTTTTCCAAAGTCCACTCACCTCCTCTGTCAGCTGGCCAGACTCCCTCTCTGCCCAACCTACAGCTCAGCTCTGTAAATCTATTGTCAGTCAGTTCAGGGAAGACTCAGAACATGGAAAATAATTATCTAATTTTCTTGAAACATCAAAAAGAGGCAAGTATTACCCAGAGATCATGTACAGAAAATCTGGGACAAATCTACTGTGCTCCTCTAGAAAGTCAGCCAGTTGAACACCTGTTTTCAATGCAAAATAGCGCATCGCCCTACAGTTGGGGCACTGCACTGGGTTTTTCACAACAATCTTAGAGTTAAATACTCAAGATGTGAATTGAGCCAAAAAATGCTTTGCTGTGAGCCACTTCTTTCCAGGCACACAGCGAGGCTAATAGTCTTGTCCTACCATTCCATCACATACCAAAAATCTCCTTAGTCTGGTCAAAAGCTTTTATTTCTTTTTTTAGGCAACAATCAGTTTAAACATTTCATAGTATCTTGCAGACTTTATCATTTCCTTTCTGCCAAAAAAAGAACAATTTATCTCTCTCTTTAGATTATGTCTCATCTTGCTTTTATTTTTTTCTTCTCTTCTTTCATTATTTTTGCTATTTATACCATATAATTTTTATTCTGTTTCTATTATCCTTATAATAGCCATGATATATAACAAAGCAGTAAACCCTTTGTTATGAAGGGAGGCACTGAGAGATTGCCTGATGGCTCTGGTAGGTCAGGGATTTCAACGAGATTCTTTCTGGGTGTAGACTGACAGCCCATGTATCCTTCCTGCCTGAGACCCAGTGGCATACGGGGTTGTGAGCCAGTAGATAATTTGGGGATTGGTTTTGCATCTGTAGAGAGATTGATCTCTCTTAGACAGAAGAGAAAAGAGAGAAAGAGCATTTCTTGTGGGAGGGGAAGATCTGCATTCTATGCGAGGAGCTGGATATTTGCAAAGTACAATTTAGTAGTTCCAGTTTAGGTCATTTAGAAATGGAAGCAAGGAGGGGAAGGAAATCTGCATGCAACTAGTTCAAGAGGGTGCTCAGACTAAACTTGTTTGACAAAACCAGCCAGAGGCCCTGGAAGAGAGGTGGATTTTGAATACCAAGGCCATTAGGTGTGGTATCCATTGGTGAAAATAGAGTATACAGTGGACACCTAAGCTACCATTAGTGTACATGTGCATAGCCAAGAAATACTTGGATCCAGTTGCCTTGCAGTGATTGACTTTAGCCTGTAATGCCTACAATGATTCTTTCATATTTAGCACCTTAGTTGCCTTTTTATTGCTTCGATGGAGGAATTTGTAAGATTCAAGAGAGGAGATTAGGCAGAGAGCCAGCTAAAGAGCAAGACAGTGCCACTGAACAGTGTTGGGGTTTACTTACATGATTGCTCCCCTTAGAATGAACAGAGCAAAATGTTCATAAAGGTAAATTGATAAATCTGGAGAATATTCTCTTTAAATAATCCCCAGAGGTCTCAGCTAACACACAGCTGTAGAAAAAAGACCCCAACAACTGAACGGGATGTTGGGTTGCATTACGGTAAGAACAGAGTATATATCAAAAAAGTGTTACTGTTATTACATGAAACACTGGTGAGTTCTTGTTCAGAGTGCTCTTTTCAGCACTGCTCATTCTACCTAAGAAGGTTATGATTAAGGGGATAAAGCAGGGAAAATGAGAATAATACTGTGCCTTTCAGCTCTGAGTTATAAAGCAAGACTGAAGAGCTTTGGTATTATCTTGTTTAAAAAGAGATCTTGCTGTGATTCAGTCAATGATTTTAAAATAATGAAGGGGATTAATCACATTGAAACAGACAAAGACTATGAAAACAAGGAGACTTAATTTGAAAAATAGGATCTTGGGAAAGGAATGATGACAGAGAAGGGAGAGGCTCATGTGAATGCTTCAAGAAATATGTAATGTCAGTTATCAGTGGGGTCCCGTGAAACTAGCTGTTCAGTGCTTTAGAGCAGAATAAGGTGAAGATAGAACTGTAAAGAAAATACGGGTATGACAGTTGGATTGTGGCTGTAACACAAAGAGATAGTGAAAGCCATATCAGAGCAGGCTCTGGGAAACACCTGCAGCAAGGAGGAAACAGAAGGTCTCACAGCAGCCTGTGTGGTAAGGTCCAACACAGGCAAAGATGGTGCAGGAAGGCACTGACTGGCAAGAAGTTTGCCGTGCGAAGACAGATGACTGGCAGGTAAGGATTTTGTGGAACAAAGTAGAGGAGAGAAGAGGGAGAAAGCATGTGGCTGCTATTAATCCACCTTAACTGCAGACACCTAAGGTGAAAATACTGGAGGCAATTTCAGATCTTAGCTGGGCAGAATCATGCTGCAGAGGTGGTGGTCCCTGTACAATGGCTATAGTGCAGTGATTTTCAGTGTGCAGCCCACAAAGTTTTGAAGGACCATAGCCAACTTCTAGGGGGCCTGTGAAAACCAGCTAAGAAAAGCAGACTATTGTGGTTAGGCCTCATTGTCATGGCCCACAGGGAAAGTTCCTAGGAGATTTGAAAAAAATCAATAAAAGCTGGAAAAATATGGATGGAACATACAAATTTGCTGTGTGGAGGAAAGGGGACTCCAGTCTCCCCACTCGCATCCCCCACAGCTCTTCTGTTCCTTAGCTCCACAGGGTGGGTGGCACAACCTCTGGGGTGTGCAGGAGCTGGGAAGAGGGTGTTTATTTCCATAAATCCTTTCTTATCTGTTTTGTGTGCCTTCACTTGTGTATTTTATCAAGATGGGGGTGAACCCACTTCCTTCTATGCGACTTGCACAATACAGAAAGGGAACTCAGACTGCCATTCATGTTGGGATGCTCAAGTCAGGCAAGCTGTGTCCATGGGGAAATTGAGAGACATAGGAGGATTTCAGGACCAGAGTCCAAGACTGAGACATTCTTTGGTCATGGAAGTCCTTGCTTCTCTGAGATTCAAAGGGAGTCCACGACTCAGGGAATTTTCAAATGAGCTAAGCATTTGAATACCACTGAATCTGGATATCCTATAGTGAGTGACTCCATTGAAAATTACAGCCTGATGTCTGGTAGCTCCTTCCACTGCATATTATAAAGTACTTTGTTTTGTTGTAGAAGTTCAAGACCGTCTGTGGTTTAGAGAGTTTATAAGTTCAGTGTTTATGTCCTGTGCAGCACCAAGCAAGCAGGCAGCCCTCAGTGACTGAATAATGTTTAATGAACAGTTAATGAACAGGAACATAGTTTGAGGATACAGACATGGAGACAGACCTCCCAATGTTTTCTTTAGTGACCTCAGTGATGGAAGCAGTGGGAGCATGCTTATTAAATCTGTAGATGAGGCAAAGCTGGAACTGAATGCAAGAACACTGGAAGGCAGGATTAAAATTTCAAGTGATCTTGACAAATTGGTGATATGATCTGAATAAAATAAGATGAAACTCATTAAGGACAACTGCAGGGCAGTATGCTTTGGCAGGAATAATTTTAACTAGCAAATACAGGATGGGGGAAGGTCAGGCTAGCAGTTCCGCAGAAAAGGTAGAGAATCCCAAACTAAGCATGGATTAACAATGATGTACAGATGTCAAAAAGGCAAATCCTTAGCAGGGCAGAGGTATTGCACAAAAGTATAGGTTGTGGGTACCATACTATGAGACAGATGCAGACTAGCTGAGAATCCAGAGGAGAATACCAAAAACGATCACAACTATGTAACATATGGCCTACAGGCAAAGTCTGATGAAGTTGGGATTGTTTTGCTTCTAGAAGGCAAGCAGAAGTGTTAAAACATTTTTAAAAGTACTTTGAGGGATTAAACGTCTGTTCAAAGAGAGGAGGAATAGTTTTCTACATCCATAATAGAGAAAGTAAGACATTTACATCTTAAATAACAACAAATCAGTCTGAGGTTGGATGTTAAAAAAACCTCCCAGTACAGAGTGCAAAGCATTGGAATACATTTTCAGAAGAGCATGGGGAGTTTGTGTCTTGAGGTCTTTCAGAAGAAGGCAGACATTTTTTTTCCAACAATAATCTATGCATATAGATTCTGCCTTCTAGCAGGGAGAAGCGAGAGGGATTAAATAAGTCTTGCAGTCCTTCCCGGCTACTTCTGAATGCGTTTCAACTCTGGCGGGTTTGGGTGCAATAGACCTGGTGCTATTTGTGCCTTGCCTTTATCACAGCTGTGTGAACCCCTGCTTTATTGCATTCTTGTTGGGTCTGATGGATCAAGGTGTACCCACAAACTCTCTCTGCTTATGCAGATCTGTGCTTCAGTGCATGTTCAGTTGCGAAAATTTTTGCCTGACATCAAAGGTGACATAAATTATTCTTCCCAGGACACAATAGTGCTCAGAGTATGTGTAATTCCACCGGACGTAGTCATTGTCTCGCTGATCTTTTGAAGTCATCACATTTTCCATCTGCTGAACTATGTTTCAGTCTGAGTTATTTTATCCAGTATATTACTTTATAATTCCCACTTAAGTGCTTCACTCAGACAAAGTTCTCATCTAAGGTCAATGAATTTTGCCAAAGTCATGACTTTTGGATCATTTCTTGTGCGTCATCCAGTATCACTGTCTATCATGTTTACTGTATGCTAAACTGCTTGTGTAAGTGTGACCCTTTTTCAAGTTCTTTTCCCTTTTGAGTTTAGCTGCGATTGATTTATTCCAGGTCAAATTCAGGAAATTTTCACACACTAGCTACCTCCTAGCTTAAAAGAAAAACCACCACAGTCCCCTAATATCTTCAGTTTGGCTCAGGTTTGGTTTGACTCCCCAGTAATAGATGTGTTACAATAACCTTAGTAATATTATAATTTAATTTTAATAGAGATCTTGAACTCTTAATGTTACTAAGCTCTTATCCATCTCTTCTAATTTTCCAGGGTTCCTTGACTGCTTTTTTATATCACAATGAAATAATCTAGGCATTTTAGGAAGCTAGAAGGGATTTATCCAAATTATTTTTGGTTTTAGATGGTCTTACCAATGACTTCTTTCTAATTTCAAAAGGTCACTATTCTTTCTAATTTCAAAAGGTCAATAATTTTAAAGCCCCACAGGCTTTAATTAGAGCAAAGCGCAAAGCTGCTTTTCCTTTGGTCTCTTCTTAGTACCCACATGAAAAGTGCACTCACAAAATCCAAGGGATGGGCCTTTCAAAATTTGTTTGCCATGATTCTAACAACGCTGTGACTCTCTTTTTCAGCTAACTGCTGACTTTTGTAATACTGTAAGTGGCACTGAACAGTTGAGATGGCATTGCAGTTCTGGGGCTGGACTCGCTTACAGGTATGACAGTGCTTTTCTACCTTTTTGAGCCACCTTTCAAACTGAAAACATTGTAGGAAAATAAACTCCTCTTTTTCTGTATCATTCCACTGTTTTTTCCTTTGCAACTCAACAAAAATCAGCCAAAACTTTGAATGTTCCTTTTATTGTCTGTATTTGTCCCCACTTCATTTATTGGCTGGCTTGCATGCAGTGTATATGTTTAAAGAAATTATAGATGTTTTCACAGAACAGTTTCTGATGTCTTATATCCCAGGTATGCCCAATGAACTAGGAAGCTGAAAAACACTCCAGACCATGTGAAACTCCTTGTGTCCACACATGTCCAATGGATTAGTCTTTTGACATGACAGTGTAAGGCTGTTACTTGCATGGAAAGTGAGCAGTGTGTGGGAGGAAGGCCCTCCAGGGATAGCTTTTTCATGATAGCAAAGCCAATAGGGTCAGTAAACTGAAAACCTGGCCTTTGCCTCTTTACTGTTTCCCCCTGTGTTTCCATGTGTTGTGGTCTTCCAGTATGCACCCTGCCTCTTCCACCTTGAACTGAGTTAGTTAAACACATCCAAATAATTTATTTAGCTCTGATTGCCTGGGCAAATCTTTAATTAACATGCTTATGCACAAGCATAGAAAGTGTAGCTTTATACTTTGAAATATAGTATGTCTGGTTCATAAGAATAGGCCTGTTCAGATTTCAAGGGTTCTCTTCTCAAAGCCAGTTGATAAATTGAATGAATTATGTTTTTGTTGGCCGTCTTTGTTACCTCCATCACTGTGTTTTCAATTTATCAACATAGTTTTGTGAAATTGTTAGAATATGTTGCACTCGTAAGCACCGTGGGGAGAAAAAATATTCATTTATTACTGCTATCGTGTTTGATTGTATTATGCATATCCAAAAGACTAAAATGAAATGTCATCTTTAATTCTCCCCTTACAGTAGACAATATCACCCTTTCTTCTCTCTTTCCAAAAACAGCTTGGAAGTTAATTCTTCATTTTCATTTTAAATTAGCCATACATAGTAGAAGCAAGTGTGCATTAGGGAGAGGGCAGAAGTAATGGAAGCCTGGAGATCTGAGCTCTATTTCTGGCTCTGTCTTTAGCTCTTCGCAGTCTTGAGCAAAGCCATTTGACCTCTGGTCTCCAGTCTCTCAGTTCATGAAATAGGAAGAATATTAGCTTCCTACAGATGTCTCTAATAATTTGCCAGAATCTTGTCTTGTCTAATCACCTGTGTTTAATATGTCCTAGGGTCTTGCAAAGTCAGTGAAGGCTGAAGCAGCAAATTTTGCATGCAACCAAAAATAAAATGCTCTTGGACAGTTAAGACTTGAAGACTGCAAAGAGCTTCCGAAGGGGCTAACCCAACCCAGGAGAATGGGTCAGAAAGCCACCGAGTGCCATTTAGTGCTGTTAAACACTGATAAATGATCTATCCCAGCTTGTCAAGAGAGGGAACTTAGTGTGTTTGGGACAAGAGGCTGAACCAGGCCCTCAGCACACAGCCTGGAGCTGCCATAAACTGCCAGGGGTGGGGATCCAGCTGCACCCAGTTTGGCTGTGCACACACAGCTGAGGATGATCACTCAGATTAAAGGGCAGGGGAGTTTCAGAGAACTGCACAGTGTTTTGGATGTGTTGCAGTTTCTGGCTGCTTTCTCAGGAGGAGGGTGGATTTGAGGCACTCTGTAGCCCTACCTAGAGGGGACACCAGACAGTAACCCTCTTTTTTTTTGTTGTTGGGTTTTAGGTTTTTTTGTTACCCTGTCAGGCTGAGCAGAGATTTGCTGAGGACTGACTCTGAACAAAGTGACTGAACATCCTAGGGTGAGTTGCTGGGAGCTGTGTGTATTCTTGGGGGTGGGAGATGGGAAGGGAAGAAATTCCTCTTGCTGAAGGTGAGGGGACACTGAAGGGAAAGGTGCTCAGGCTGACCTGAGATAAGGCTAGAGACAGAGGGCCCTGTTATGTCCTAGCTCCAGGCATTGAGGTCTTTTTGTAAATAAATAGTGGCTGTTTCTGAGCAGGCTTAGCAGCTCAGTGCTGCTGGACCAGACTTTCTGAGCTCCTTTTGAGCCCAGAGAGTGCTGATCCATTGCTTGCTCCAGCCATGGGTCCAGGACACCCAGAGGGCAGCTGTGGGGCAACCCCAGGGAGGCTTTGGTGCAGACTGCACCCCTGCCTCCTTGTGTGATTTGCTCCAGTGATTAATGACAGAGGCTGTTTAAAAACCTGGTGCCTCATTTGCAGTCTAAACTTGTCTGGTTACAGGCTCCAGCCAGGGGCTATTTATCTCTGTGTGCAAGCTCTGGAGGTGGGCACTGTGGGGGAAGGGGTAGGTGCTCACCAGAGGGTGGGGGATGAACCCAAAGATACAATTTTCCCAGTATCTTGTAGGATTTGTTTTCCAGCTGCAGAATCTCACAGGCATCATGTCGCCCCTGGGGGGAAGAAGTCTCTGCCCTTGCAGAGCCCCGCAGGGAAACCCCAGGCTCCAAGGGTACCCCAGCAACGTTTGCTTTTGGGGGTAAATGAGGGCTGCCTTTGGATGGCTGCACAAACAGCTAAGTTGCAGAGGGGGTACTGTGAGCTTGCAGGATCTGATGGTAAAAGCTTAGAAATGCAGTTGTGTCATCTTAAAAATTAAATCCCTCCCTGTGGTGTTTGGTTCAGTTGCTTGCCCAGTCAGTGAGCTGCATCAGCCCAGGCTCCTCCAGAGCTGTGAAGGGGACACTGGAGGTCCAGCAAATGGAGTCTGTGGCACTGTCACCAAATGGGGGATGTACAAGGGTTTTAAATTCAAATTCAGCTGCTGTAAAGAGAGGGAGCCTTGCTGCTGGCTTCCTTCTTGGGGTACTGCCTTTGCAAAACACCCACATCGTTCCATGACTGCAAAAAATGTTCCTCTTGTCTATGGCTGGGGTTGATTGTGCAATTCTCCAAGCTCAGGGCCATCCTGGGTGTTTAACATGTGATGCTAAAATGAGCAGGATGCACATACCGAAGTAGGGGTTACTCTTTTCACTGGTTACCTTGTGAATGAAGCATCTTAAAAATTATTTATTTCCTACTCTGTGTAACTTCTACAGTGCAAACACAGCGGCAGGCAGCAGCTTTTTGGGTGTTTGGGGCACGCTGCTGAAGAGCAGTGGGTTCCCCTCGAACTGGCTCTTGGTTAATCGGGCAGACGCGGGGCCTGGTGATCTGTCAGTGGTGTTTCGGGCTCCCCGGGTGTGCTCCCTGCCTGCACCCAGAGCTGCCCCCGGACGGGTTAGCCGAAGCCCAAGCTGCTGCTGAGCCGGGGCTGTCCGCGGTGATGCTGCCAGCTCTGCCTGGCTCTCAGCGTGCTGCTCCGGTGGGTTTCGTGCCCGTGTGGGGCCGCCGCTCACCTCCCCCGGCTCGGCCCTGGGCCCCGGGGTGCCCGGCCGCCTTCACCGACGGGGAGCCCCTTCGCAGCGGGGTCTGCTGAGAGGCCTGGCAAGGGTTAACGCCGAAACCCCACGCCCCCTTTGACGGAGTCGGACCAACCTCGCCAAATTTGAAAAGGCATCCGGGGCTGAGTGTGCGCCCTGGGCGCAAAGAGCCGCGCTGGCCCCGGACCCCCTGCGCGGGCAGCAGCCGCCGCCGCTGGGGCTCGGCTTGCCGGGGGACGGGGCTTCCCTCTGGGAGCCGGAGCAGCGCTCCCTGTGTCCCGGGCACCCCTGTCCCGTGGTCCCCGGTCCCTGGGGCACCTCCGCGCCGTGGGATCCCGCCGTGACCCGGGCCGGGGGAGGCACGGTGGGGCCCCGCGCCTGCCGTGCTGTGTGAGAGGAAAAGGGGGAGGCGGGAGGAAAACCCTGTCCTTGCGAAAATGCAGTTCGCTCTTTTCTTGTCCTGGTGCTGCTGCCTGCATGGATGTGCGCTAGGGACTGGCTTCCTCTATCAATTCCCAGCATCAACCCTCCAGCACAACTACCCAGAGCAGAGCTCGGGCTCGCCGGGCAGCGGCTTCGCCAGTCGCCGGTGAGTAAGACCGGGTCCGCCTCCCCGGCGAGGAGGCTGGGCCCCCGCCGGTGGCTCCCGGGGGAGCAAGGGGCACGGCAAAACCGCGGGCAGCGATTCCCGCGGAGGCTACCCCTCGGGGAGCCGGGCTGGGCTGCCCCCATCGTAAACGGGGTGGGCGAGGCTCCCTACCTGCCCGCAGCAGTGTCCCTCTCTGGGGCAGGGAGCAACTAGAGAATGAAGGAGCTGAGCTTTGGCAAATGAAACCCGCAAACTCACCCCTTCTTGCCTCCCCAGCCCGTCGGGGAGGGGAAGGTGGCTTTGCCGGGTCCGCGGAGCAGCGTGTCCCCGGGCAGCCAGAGCGGTAAAACCTCCTGAACCTGGACACGGGTGATGCCGGCAGAGGGAACTGTTATAGCCCTCGGCTGCGAGGAAAAACTTGTTCAGCTCAACAAAGGAAAGACCTTAATTACAGATGTCTATTCGAGAGCTGCAGCTTTCAAATAGCTCTTTAAAACCAAAGCTCCCACTCTTCTCCCCCTTGCCCCCCAACCAATTTCTTATAAACTTAATGTAAATCAGTTTTGATTTACTGTATCTCGCTACTTTAGTAGAGCAAACAATTTAGGTTTCTCCCCCTCCCCTCTGTTTTCTCTGGGTATTTCTCTAGAGGTGAAACAGCTGTTCAGATGAATGAGCGCAACTGTATAAAGCAAGAGAGTGGCTTAACCTGATTCCAGTTGTTCTTGAATTTCACTATTTTTTTTTTTTTTTCTGCAATTCCCTATAATGGGGACTTTGGAATTAATATTCAGGGCTCGTCCATCCTGTCTCTACCTTCCTTTTCCTCCTCCTCTTGCTAATACATAGTATGCATGAGTTACACTGCTGTGGAGGAGGGCTTAGGTTAGCACCACTTATTTAGGCTAGGAATTGAGATAAGGCATCTACACAGCAGATTTACATCGGCGTGTCACAAGTACAAGAGTGGGCGCTAGCCTTGTGCCTTGCATGGTTCTCACATATGGTGCATATTTTCATCTCCAAGTGGGGTGGTTTTGTTTGCTGGCCTGTCAAACAGGCCTCAGTCTGTAGGGGGTGTGATGTTAAACTACAGTAACTGTCAAAGGGTTTGAAATGGCAGAAAATTATAGGAGAGTAATGGGATAAACCTATCCCAGCTGGATCTGTTCCAAGGTACCCCTTCCCAAAGCATGAGCTGCAATGAGAACCACATGTCATTTGTCTTACATATCTATTAGCCTGCAGATCTTTGTTCAGAGCTACCACACTTACATGAGTGCAGACTGTATCTCTGCTCACCAAAGACCTTCCCCAATTCACACTCTTGCATGATTTTCCCATGCCTCGTTGTTTGGATAGCTGATGCTTTGTCAGGGGAACGTGTCCCTCTCCAAGTCTATAAAGTGTTGTATAAAACCATCTAAAGCTGATTTAAACAATGATGTTGGGAAAGCTGGTAGATTTTTTTTTTTTTATGGAACTTTGCCATGTGAGAATCTCCCATTCTTGTTTAAAGCAGAGGGGGAAATAAAAAAATGAAGGGAAGGAAAAATCACTGGTGGATGTTTTGAAATAAAAATTCAAGTGCTTAGTCAAATATCACACATTGAAGCAATCTTTGTACATTTTAATTTCCTCTTGAGTGGTGGAGTTTTGTTGTTGGCAAATGTCTAACAGCTTCACTTTCTGATGGGAAAATCTGTGTGGGAAAACTTTAACCAGCCACAATGTTGGACCTTTGGGGGGAGCCTCCTGCAGGGTGCAGCTTCAGGTTGGGATAGCTGTGCTTTTCTGGATTTAACATGGGGCTGAGTAAGAATGAGGCTTTTTGCTCTAAAGTCTGAGATTTATCTATATGGGTGTGAAGCTTTTTTTCAAGGGACTAAATCAGACTGGTATAAGCTCTTGTTTATGTTGTTCAGTGTCCCTTTTGCAATCTAAACAGGGGAATCTTAGTAGCACCTGAGTTATGTGAAGCAATTGCAGC
This sequence comes from Vanellus vanellus, assembly GCF_965231255.1. Taxonomy (NCBI): domain Eukaryota; kingdom Metazoa; phylum Chordata; class Aves; order Charadriiformes; family Charadriidae; genus Vanellus; species Vanellus vanellus. The sequence continues at coordinate 4,644,680 of NC_138924.1, forward strand.
TCTGTCGCAGCAAAGCTCGGTGGCCTCTGCCCTGAAGAGGCTGTGGAGGACACAAGATGGTGGGTAGGTGATTACCATTAATGACAATACATGGCCGTTCTCGCTTTCTCTTATGCAACCTTTGCCACAAGTGCTTTATCCAGTGACTTCTGGCACTTTTCCTGGGTATCACCAGCCAAGTGTAAGCAGGCCAGACCCTTGAAAGGTCTGCTGCAGCTCCAGGTTTTGGCACGTTGTAGCACGTGCTGATGCGATGCTCTACAGCCGTTACGTTTCCTTGATACAAGACACACCATATTCCTGCAGTTGTCTTTTTCTGTCCTTCTTCAGCAAGTGAAGACATGATCAAGCTGTTTGGGAATCTGCTATTAATTTTTTTAAATTAGCTTGTCATAAAAGTTGTATTTTTCCAAGAGGGAAAAAAAAAAAAGTTGCTGAAATCTTTTGTCTTCCACCTAGAAAACCATTCAAAACTCAATAGCTGATATAGTCCTCGGTATCTAGGTTGCAGGCTGTCTCTGAGATGGACTTCCGAATGTTTTGGTGTTTTTTTTTTTTTTTTTTCTGCCATAAAATTAAGGCCCTGGGCAGTGTAAAAAGCTTGGGGGTGGGTGGTGGATGGCAATTTGGAGGAAAAAAAAAATTATTCACATCCTCCAAAATGAAATTGTGGAATACTTGTTCTGATGGAATGTTGTTTGCTTTGTTTCCCTCTTTAAAATGTAAATTTGAGCTTCTGGTTGGCTTCAGTTGACAGATCTTGGTTATTAGACCACAGACACTTGCAGTCTATCTTCGCGTGTGCTTGAATTGCTTTGAACTTCTGTAAGATATGTGCAAGTGATATTGACTGAAATCCAAGCAGCAGTGTTTGTTGGCATTGTATGGATTGTAGCAGCCTCGCTATTTTGTTTGAAATTCACATTCAGTGCATGCATTTCTAACTTACTACTATGTCAAGGCAATAAGAATGGGAAGTGGGTCTTACCCAAAGCATAAGAATGGAGGGGGTGTCTGCCTAGCAGAAACTGTTGTCCTCCAGACTTGGACATGAGAAGCTTTGCTAACTGAGTTAAGGGAAGCTTATTCCTATACTGGAAGTAGCTTGGTTCTCAAAGAACGCCTGCATCTGTGTTGGTTGTCTTTGGAATTGGTGTTCTCCCAGCTTAACTCCTCGCCCTATTTTCCTGTAGTTTCAAATTAGTCATGCATCAAGTCCTTGTGAACTCAAGTGTGTGAGTTAAAAACTTCTGAGACTAGATGCAGTGCTTAGACTGGAAACCTCTTTGGATGTGAGGTGGAAATAGTTGAAAGAAAAACCCCCAAACATGAACTGGAAAGCAATGTAGGATGGTAACTCTTTCTTACAGCTATCTTTACAGTACCATCACAAAAGTCAGCTGGGGTGGATGCAAAGTCCAACTGTGATAGATAGACTTTCAAGCCACTTACACTGAAGCCTAAAAACTTCCTGTTTGTGAACGAACATTAGAAACACGATGTTACAAATAACAGGACTGTCCAAGTAGGCTTTCTTACCCAGACTATATTGGTAATTACAAATGAGTTTGGTCACGTAGTAACTCCTAGTGCTTGCTACAGCAGTGATGTTTCTTGAGGATGGATATGGAGTGGAAAGGAATATCAATCAATTGAAATCTGTAAGTGCAGATGTTGATTGCTAGAGGCAGAGGTTTTGATATGGAAGGTCAGGTGGCTTCATCCATTTCATGTTGCCACAAACACGTATGTGCCTCAGAGCACAGCCCAATAGCGAGACCTGTGTTCCAGTTGTGCCTCTACCAATGTTTTACTCTGTGTTGGGGCGCAAATTGCTTTGCCATGGATTCAGTGGAACAGCTAAACATGCTCTGTGTGCTGCTTTGACGTGGGAAAGGTATTTAAACTAGCAGTCTCCTCATAGGTCACTTGAATGGCTGGCTTTCAAGATCGAGGTGTCGGGGTGGACCTGTTATAGATAGATACATTGTTTTCAAGATAGCTGTCTGCATTGTGCCTGGTCCTACAGCTACACAATTGCTAGGATGGAATTTTCCCTCCTCAGCCTCATTTGAAGGACTGTGCACAACTGCACTGTAATGTAAGAACCTCCAGGCTCTTAGGTGAGGTTTTAGTACTTTTAAGTAAGTGTGGGTCTCTTTATGTGATAGAAGCCTGTTCTTGATATTAAAAGGTGATCTATAAATTGGTATTCTGATTTATGTAGCCTGTCAGAGTACTTTCAGAACATATATCTGGAGTTCTCCTGACAGTTGCCTCTTAATTCTCTCTTTATCAGCCAACGATGATTTGAACCTGTTTTCAGTCCCAAATTCTGTACTCTTGTGGTTTTTAAGTGGGTGTGGAGTATAAAACTATACATATTGGAGAAATGTGGTGGTTCTTCCTTTTACTGACAGGATCTTGCCTTCTGAGTCATTCCCTCCATCGCCTAATAGCCTGAGGTCTCTGGTTTTCTATGGTTTGCTAAGGACTGCGTGAGGATGTCAAGCAAACAAACTGGGATTTGTGTCACGCTGAGTCCTCTGCGCTAATTCTCCTTTGAAGTGCCCTACCCAGGTAACCAAGAGGTCAGAAGGTCTTTAAGCTCATCACCAAACCCTTGAACTATCCGGTATTTGTTTCCTGGATTCTGTGGCCATATGATCTTCATCTGACTTGTGGGATTCAGTGCTGTAACTTTGCAATGCAATTAAAACAGTGAAGCTAATGGTAGTGTAAGGACCTAGCAACACTGGAATGGCTTTGAAATACCAGACGTGGCTGTAGTTACTGCAGTAAATTGTATTCGTTTAGGAAATCTCCTACTGTCTTGCCTTTCCCAGTGCTTGTGTGAATAATTTCCTCTCACGTAGGTTTCATTTACCAGCTCTAGGAAGGAAAAGGGAGCAGAGAGGCAAAGCAATGGGTGGCAGTGAACTTGTGCTCCCCTTGGATAAATTAACGAATGTGTCTCTTTCAATAACCCTTATTTGTTCATTTTCTCAAAGCTGAGCTTGTTAGTGTGCTAAAATCCTAGTTGAAACATGTCAGGTTAAAAACTTCACGGCTTTTGCTTGGGGGGAGTGGTTCTGTGACACTTGGATCATAGAATGTTTACTCACATCTTTGTTTTATTGGGCTGTGTATTGATAAAGGGGGGAAAATGAAGAATGACTTTGAGGTAATAATGAAAGACTGAAAGCACAGAGTGCTTTAGGTCTGCTGGATTAGAATAATGGAGCAGCTATTCATGCTCTTCCCTGCATTAGACCTCCATCATGTCTGGAAACATTATTGGTTTGTAAAGCATAGGCTACTACTCCTGTAGGGCAATACTAAAATTTATCCACCCTCACTTCTGCAATATGCTCAAAGCTCTCAACTCGCTTTTAATTAGAGAGATGTAGACAGTGCTTAAATTTACTTTCGCTGAGGCATAATGTTTATTTCAAGGCTTTGAGCATAAAGCTAGCCTGTGCCAGGTTAGCTATCACAAAGAGTCTATTAAGGATCATAGCTGCAAAAGTAAAATAAAAAGCGTAATGGGGCATAACTAATTGGGTTACTGTCCTGCCATTTTCCAACTTTTTATATTGTTGAACAAAACTAAAGCTCCTGCTTAGGGTATTTATGCACAATGTGGCACTGATCTAAATTAGAGTCCTTAATACTACTACAGAAAAGAACAAGGGTAGGAACTGTGACACTGTTCCTTATTGTTTTTGTTGCTTATCTCCTTTTTAGGAAGAAACAGTTGTTTGTTGACTTGCAATTTACTGCATGGAATAACATGGTTTAGATGTTTTGGCAAGTTTAACTTTTTTCCTCCTCTTGGAAATGAACACGTGTGCAAGTGAAGAGCGTGCTTGGGTGGAAGTGTTGCCTGTAATGTTTAGGCCTGGCTATTTGAAAGCAGTTGAATCTTTGAGAGGACCAACAAAAAGGAAACTATTTCAGTTTGAGGCTCCTTTTCAGCTTCCAAAGCAGGGAAATCATAGCTCTGGCAAAGAAAAAAATTATCTGTTTAGAAATGGCTTTCACCCAGAGGCCCACACAATAGATGCCACTGAAAGCAGCTTCATAATGTTTCATGTTTAGGACACATCAGTTTCCTCTTCCATATCTATGTGGTTTATATGGAAAAGAGAATCTGTCACTTAAAATCATAGTAGTTGATTTTGAAACCTCTTTGAAGCTGAGAAGGTATCTGTGAGCTTCTCTTATGTAGGACTCTTTCTTTTACTTCTCTGTGGTCTGCTGTGTGTCTCCTGTCTGTCCTGTGAGAGCCGAGTAAGGCTGTTGTTATCCAGCCACCTTCCTTTGTGCTGAGCAAACAAACCATCTGTCAAAACTTTAAAGCTAATGTGAGGTACCACTACTTAGAAATGCATCTAGTCATGTCCAATCTTGACATCAGGTTATGTAGTCAGATGTCTTTTTAATTGGTTCCAACTTTTTCTGCCTCTAGGAACTGGGTGGAAGTGATATTCTTTGCGATATTTGCACTAGATACAGGCATTTGTTTGCTCAGAGCATCTCAGAAAGGCCAGCGCAATGAAATCATGAAGCAGGGGAACATCCCCCTGGACATGGTAGTGTAACCAAGCTATACTGAGTCCAGTCCTGTTTCTTCTGGGTGTCATCCACCCCTTTTTTTTTTTATGTGGGTGTATGCTCTCTACAGGGGAGTTGTTTTTGACTTTGCAGATGGACAAGGCTCTTGATTGCTGCTTCCCATTTCTCAATGGAATGAAAAGACCAAGTATGTGTGTTGGGAAGAGAGTGTAAAAGGCAGTGTAGACAAAGATGTTTTATGAAAGATACCTGTTTCACGTGAGGACAGTTTTGGGGGTGCACCCTGCAGAAGTGAGGAAGGGGGTGCAGCAAATGCAATTGCAGGACCTGAGTACCGGTACTGACCAGTGCTGAGTACTGATGTTCAGTTCTGTGTGAGAAACTGGAATAGGATGGTCCTGACCCTGTGCGTGCTGGATGTTAGAGCTGTTTAGGCCTAAGAAAAGGCAGCAGTGTAGGTGCTAAATGAGCTAAATATTCCTTTTTGCCCTGTTGTGATGACCTTGTGAGATGGAGTTGCTCAGTTAAGGCACTGCACGAAAACTTCCCTTCTGTCCTTGGCTTGTTTTATGCCCGGGGTCAGTCAACATCTGCTTTTTCCCCACAGGACTTTGCTTATTTAGCCATTCAAAAGTGTGGTGCTGGGAGCTCTCAGCTTGGTTTGAAATGCTTCTTCTCATAGCAAAAAGGCTTGGGGCAGATGGGCTGCTGTGGCTGTTGGGATGACATAACGTCTCTGCGCTGAGTCTCCCATTGGCCTGGTGCTGCGGTGCTTGGTGGGGTGTGGTAGCCCTGAACGGAAGGGCAGACATTTCTTTTTTGCTGTGTGCTGCGTAGCCCTTATTAAACTCAGATGTTTCTAACCCCTTCCTCCAGGCTCTCATTATTGCTGTAAACACAGCAGAGCACAGGGAGCTTTTTCAAATCTTCATTTGAGGCAGCAATGGGTGACAGCTCTACCAACAGCTCTCTAGTGTGCTTATGCGTGAAGGGGGGTTGACATGAATTTAACACTCTAACCCAAGGGAGATTCTGCTTGTGTTTTCCCTAAAGAAAAAGACTTTTTTTTTTTTTCCTTAATCTGATGCTACTTTTCTTCCTCCTGCCTCAGGTTGCTTGGCTTCCTGGCTTTTTTTTTTTTGACCAATTCCCTCTTCTGTTTCTGCAGAACTGGTCTGTTTTCTGCCACTCTGCTCAATGTGGGCTGTCTGGCTGCTTGTCTCATCGCTGTATCTTGTGCAAATTTTAAGTTGTTTGCATGTTCAGGTGGCAGTGAAAGTGATACCAGCTAAAAGAAGGTTTCTGTTGCTGTGCTAGGGTGACTAAAAAAGGCTCTCCTAGAAGAAAACACCTAGATCTGGCTGTCGGCAGCTCCGTATATCAGTTGTACCTGTTCCAGATTTACTGTGTGGCTCTGACAAAAGTTATTTTTCAGCTTTCTGTGAAGGGAGAAGAGAGGAGAGACTGCCATGGTAACAGGATCTTGGATGTTTCTTACCTATGAGCTGCACTTCACACAGTGCAAGCTACCATACCCTCTCCAGCGGAATTTACGAATCCTTGGTATCTCTAAATATAAGCCATTAACTTTGAGGTGTAACCAGGCTATTTATAACCTTCTTGCACACAGTTCTCCAAGGACTATATCCTTTGCAAATCTAATTATGATTCTCAAATATCTGTCCTTTTAATACAATTATTTTTTGAGCTGAAAAATTCTTGGCCCAGCGAAGTATCAGAGCTGCTTTGTGCATGGCATCTGACTTGGTAAAAGCTGTGTTCCAGCAAGATCTCTGTAAGATCATCTGTATGACTTGTTCTCGTGATATTTTTGCATCTGTCTCTAGTCTTGTGTGCTTTGTTGTAAACTGAGCTAAAAATTCTGGTTCTGAACTGTCAGGAGCTGAGTCAGATATTAGGAAGATCATTGCCATTTTGATGCTGTATTTAGTCACTGGATGCTAGATTTCCTTTTGGAAATCGAGGCTATCCTAAGTCATTTGAAGATAAGCTACCCTGTTGCAAGTCTCTCAAAATCTGGTCCCTTGAGTCTCTGGCTTGGTTTAAATTGCCCCTCAAGAGTTTCTGGCACGTGGGAGGTAGAGAGCGCTTTTCTTATTTGGTACTCTACATCCCCAAGAAAACACTGATTTAATTTAATTAATGATCATTGCACCTTTGAGGTGAACTTTTTATGCTACTTTTAATGAACTTAAAGCTAAAATGTCAGTGATCCTGAGAACTGAGTTGTCAGCTTGTGTCTGTCACTGGCACTAGCAGTACAGGACAGAGAAAATCTGATACGCTTAAGCTTCAGTATTTCAACATGGCAAACCCCACTAACCTAAACACTGAGGGGGGAGCTGCATTCTTTGCTATGCCTAATCTCTGTATTTTGTTAAACATGCATTCCTGCCAGAACTTTATTGGACAGAACAATAGTGACCAGCTGGGCAAGTGACCCTGGCTTTTCTGGTCGGCAGAGGAATTCAGCATCTGAGGAGTTCAGATTCTCATGTGCAGCTTAAAGTGATCTGGATTTAGTTGCTCTTAATTATCAGCTAGCTGATTCATAAGGCTTTGTTTTCCACCCTCTTTCCCAAGAAAAAAAGACCATTCCCTTAAATGCTCAGTATATATTCTATAGACCAGCACAGAGTCTGGGAACTGAGACTTGCAAGTTCTCTCTCTCTCTTTTCTTTCCCCTAAATAAAATGGGAATAGTAATACTTCCCTTCATGTAAGCGAAGGCTCTGGGGAGTATTTTGTGAGGGTGTGGTTAGATCTTGGAGGGAAAGCTGTAAAATCCAAAGTATCGTATATGAATATATGAAGAAGTTTATAATAAATCTATGAATGATAATACTTGGCACTTGTAGAAACTTCCACTCTTACAGAATAGAGATCGTTGTGCTCCCTGTTTAATGCACCACTCTGAGCCTGGATGACTGACATTAGTTTTGGGGAGTTAGTCTTTGCCTGACCTTTGCAGAGAAGGATTTAGTTTGGAGGGCAAGCTGAGAGGTGGGAGAGAGAAGTGCTGAGCAGGGCAGGCTGGATTAAACAGCAGCAGAGAGTTGGATAATGGCACAGGCTTTGGTGTTTTCCTTTTCCCAACTGCAGTGAAAGGTTTGTGGGAGGCTGAATGTGTAACATACCAATAGAAGCAGCACTGACCGACGGGGTCAGTGTAAAAATGCCGGCAACAATGGGTGCTACCAAACAGTACCAGCCTTTGAGGAAAGGCAGGTCTGGGCTGTGATGCTGCAAACTTTCTTCATTCCCATGCAGCATCTGATGTATAGCAGAGAGCAAAAAGGCAAATTGGCTCTGTAGGATGTTACAGCACTTGGCTTAATGCTGTTGTAAATCAGCGTAACCTGCAGCAAAATATACAGTCTCCCTGTAGTGTATTTCAGGATACAGCACTGAGCCAAATGGTTTAAACTATCGCACTGTAAAATGCTGTCTCTTGGGCCACTGTTACTGGAAGTCACTAATGTATATCACAAATGATACAAAAATTTTGGACTACAAAGTTGTAGGAATTCTTAGGCTGTAGGCCTGTGGATAAGCTTTGAATGAATGTGCATTGCAAGCAGAAATAATAGGATCTTATTTTGCCAAGCACGAGAAAAATACTTGTGTCCTGATAGTATAATTAAAAGTCTGCTAAAATCCTTTCAGGACCTCTGCAACCAACCCCATTGGAAATGCATTGCAAGGACCACAGCAACATATTCATTTTCTTGGGTAATATCCTTTGAAACAATCAGGCTTTCTAACCACTTGGCAGGGCCTGACAGACATAATTACTGGCTTCTGAACTAGAAGATTTTCAAAGCAGCTTCTACAAATAACTAATAAATTTTTGCTGAAAGTAAACTTTTAGCTCCCAGGTACCTTTTGGAGGAGTTGCTGCATAAGGTTTGGGGAAGGTAAGGGTGAAGCTGTATCTGTCTGCACTGGGTGGGGAGAGGGGGGAGAAGTGGAAATGATAGGAATCATCACAACTTGTCTCTTGAGCTGAATGCAACTAGAAACTAGATTGGTTTGTATCAGGCACTTCAGCTGGTGTCCTGGCTGAGCCTGGAAGTCGCCTTGTCCTACCCATGTCTGGGTTATTGATTTGTTTCTGAGCATCTCTGTGGCCTATGGAGGCAAGGCTCACTTTGCAGGGCACCCCCATGAGCTCTGATGTGTGTGGTTGTGATTTTGTTGGTTTTTTTTTGTTGTTGCAACCCAAACCACAACCAACCAAAAAAAAACCCAACCCACAAAACACATCATCAAACCTCACATAAGCATTTGACTGGAATTGCACACTCCCCACATGGCTTATGGCTCAGATATTGCCAGTAATAATTGAATAAGTGAATATGCTGTTCATATGGACATATTGACAATGAGGGGAAACAGTTCACTAGTTGTTCTGTCACTCCATGCTCTGAGTTCAACCAACCTTTTAGACTTGTGTATGTGAGAGTGGTTTCAACTGAAACTCATACCAAGTTTTCTCTGCTGCAAGAAGTACATGACATGAGTCTGGCACAGCCATTTAATTTGATATTCAGCACGGATGTGTTCAGTGCCTTGGCTGGTGTATGGCATCACGGAATTGGAAGGGACCTCTAGAGATCATCTAGTCCAACTCCCCTGCTAAAGCAGGATTGCCCAGAGCACATTACTCAGGACTGCATCCAGGTGGGTCTTGAAAACCTCCAGAGGACAGGACTCCACAACCTCCCTGTGCCAGTGCTCTGTCACCCTCACCGTAAAGAAGTTTTTCCGTGTATTTGAACGGAACTTCCTATGTTCCAACTTGTGCCGGTTGCCCTTTGTCCTGTCAGGGACTTATAAGAAAGCATGTTGGAATGCTTTCTTATAAGTGGGTCAAGTGAGTGCTGTTGTGATGGTAGCTGCTGTCTTTACTTGCAGGGTTGTATTTGGTGTTATCCTTTGAGATGCTGCATGTAAAAATTTCTCCAAGCTGCACTGAAAGGTATAAAGGAAAACTCTCATGTATGTGTGTATGAGGGAGAAAAAGCACAAGCGAGTTTTAGCTGTGGTGTGTGAAGGCTGTTTGCATACATACTTAGTGTAATAATAAACTGTAGACTGTTGCTGAGCAGCCATGTGCCATTCACAGGCTTACTGGTTTGCCCACAGTAAGTAAAGCAACAATATGCTGTTCTTCCCAAACTACAAAAAAGGTAGCAGAAATACAGAATGTCACCCATCAATAAAATTCAGGTCACAACTGTTTGTTTTAATCAACTTTTATCTTCCACCCTCTTCTTGATATTGCTCTTGGTCCTCTGAATGTTCTGGTTTTGAAGAAATCTGTGTAAATAGGAGAGGGGAAGAAAAAGGTTATCCGTCTTAATGGTTTTGCCTTGAATTTGCCACAAGCCTTTTGCAAGTAGTATGTGTCTAAAATGGGATGTGGGTGTATCTAGTGTCAGTTGCTGCCTCTTTGCACGCATAGACTGAGACTCTTTCACCAATAACTAGACATTCCCATTCCCAGCAGAGCAGTGAGGCATGCCTGTGAAGCCTTTGCTTTAGGAGGCTGGATTATTTGCGTGCATCAGTTTGCACCCTTACCAAATTTGTGGTTAAAATGCTGTTGTGGAGTTTTCCACTCTGCCTTGGTTGAGACAGCTAGGTTGCCCTGCCCTTTTGCATTGGCACGTAATTTTAAACTTCAACAAGACCCCCAAAAACCCTACAAACCCCCATTTAATGGATTTTGCCATACTTATAATTCACCACAGAACAGGGCAGGAATTTTTCTGGCCAAATGTCTGTATATCTCCTTCGGACCTCCTGCTGTCCCCTCTTTCTTGCTCAGTGCTGCTTTCTCCCCATCCGGTTTCCCACGTGTGTACTAAGGAATGTTTCAAGGCAGTGTTATCATTCTGAAGGAATCTACTGTGCGTGCACAGGCTACGGAGGGTTTTTTTGGGCTATTATTACTTGGCCAACTCAAACCCATTTTCCACCTGGATACCGAAATGTAGATCTCCTCCCTTAAGACCATCTCCCTTCCAAATAGAGGCTTCCAAAGCACTGAGGCACTAAAGCGGTTTCTTAGATTGCTCAAGAATTTTTTAATAATAGAGAAAGGTGTTAGTGTTTCTGCTCACAAGAGAAAGGCTTTCTTTTTTTAAGTTTGTTTTTTTTTTTTTCTAATGAGCAAGCTGGATTGCAGCGAAGTTTAAAAGGAGAATAAAAATAATTGTTCTTGGCTACAAATGAGGTATGGAGGCTGTTTCCAAAACCAGTGGAAGCTTAGCAAAATGAGTTAAAAGCAGAAGAACCTTTTAAAATTGAAAATAGGTAGGTAGAACACTTTGTTTCTAGATGTTTTTGTACAGCTTATGTATAGATGGGTATCAGTGCAGGGGGTTCTGTGATTGAAACGTATGCCATCTGCTTAACGGTGAGTTTAAAACTTGATGAGGCAATACAGAGTGTTCACTAGCAGGGGTTTGGGACTACTGTGTGCAGAAGAGCTGATCTACAGCAAATGCTATGTAGTTACTTTTTATGGCATTGGACGGATGCAGTCGTCGGAGTGTAAGAGTGGGAGTCTGGAGAAAGGTGAAGAGGAGGTTGTTGGTACAGCAGATTACTGTGTGCCTGTAACTACCACATCCGAGCTGTGTTATATTCAAGTGGAGCTTTCCCTGACTTTGTGCAGGGAAAGCACTTTGAAAGGGCTTGTGACCGGCAACTGGGAAGTGTTTTAGGGCAATTCATTACTGCATTTAGCTGGGCACTGGGAATGACTGGCTTGAGAAGGAGGCAAGGAAGGGAAAGATGGGATCACCTACCACCCATGGGTGTGGATGTGTGTTTGTAAAGGGTATTTTTAGTTTACTACACGAAAGATGACTTTTGAGAGTTTTAGGCTGTGCAAGTAGGAATTTATTAACCTTAAAGCTATTGAGACATCCTCCTGCCTTAGCTCACCATCTCTGATCTCCCTCCCAACATGCACTTGAATTAGAACTGCCTGTTGTAAAGGGCAAACTCAGTGCTCTGATCCCACAACAGATCTCAGTTTTGATGTTCCTACTTCCCTACACATGAAACTCCCATGGGTGTGACTGGAACAATAGGATTATTTTCCAAATTATTTTTTATTGTAGTAACGCCCAGGACAGCCTTCTGCCAGACATGGCAGACATGGAATAAAAACTTTTCAATTTAAATAGCAAATTAACACACGGGCTTTGGGGTTTGTTTTTCAGAATGATTAACACTTTGAATACCCAGGCAGAGAGGTTTTGCAAGGCTTTGTTTTTGCTGAACTGGGGCCTCGCGTGGCTCATCTTGGGGATCTCTGAGCTGGCCAAGCAAAAGATAGCTTGCTTTATCTACTCTGTGCAAGACAGCCCGGTATTCAGAATGACCTGGCATATCAGTAGAGCAGTTACTAGAGAAAACTGCTTTGCTCTTGGAGTACAGGCATGTTGTTAGGGTACAGCTCTCCTCAAAAAAATCTTCCTGGAGCACCAGCAGTAGTCTTGTCTCAGGCCTAATGCAGTTGCCCCACTGAACGCCAAGTGGCTAAGCTGACAAATCAAAAAGGAAAAAGAGGAATTGTTGCTATCTAAGCAATATAAATAGATGGATTTGTCTAGACTGGCTTATTATTTCTAATCACCTCCTCCAGCATGGAAATACTAGAAAGATGTAGGGTTTTCTTGCATTTGAGGAAAGGCTGTTTCTTTTGCAGTTTCAATAAGGATGTCGTCATGTCTGGCTCTTTGTATAGTAGTCACCTGAAACAGAAGTGATGTGGAATAAAGCTAGGCCTGCACACTTATGACAACTTCACTGTCAAAGGAGCTGCCCTTGGCTCATGAAATCTAGTTCCCTTGGCTCATGAAATCTAGTTCCCAACAACAATGGGCAACCACAAGATAAATAACTATTCTAGAAAGATCTGCTGCATAGTCCCTTGTATGTGTCCACAAACTCCTTTACAAGTTGCTGAACAAATTGAAGAGCTAGGCTGAATGAAAAGATTATAATGTGACACAGGAAAGGAGAAGGAGGGTGGGCAGGTGGAAGAAGTGTTGCTAGAAGAGTTCTGGGTTCTGTTTACCTGACACAGCTGTCTCCAGGTATTTCCAGTTGCATCCTAGCACTTGTGAATCTGAAGCTGATGCTCTCATCTGCTTTTCAGTGTATTTCGGGCCCACAGGACACTGCTCTGAGTGTTGAAATAGCTCAGGAAAACAAATCTTTATTCCCTTAAAGAGAAAAAGCAATGTATTGTCTGTGGGACAATACACTCAATAAATTTTTTTTCTTTTTAGCTATCAAAAGGCTGTACCTGTCTCCAATGACAGTAAAATCTCTACTGTTCAGCTCCAGGAAAAACCTGGAACATGTACGTTACGTGGACAGATTAACATCATACAATTAATAAGAAGCAATGACTTGATCGTGCCATCCTAATTTTTTTCTTTGATATGCTCAGTGCTCTCCTTTTGACACTGCCTTTTGTTCTTGTTGTAATTTGTGGGTTTTGGTGCCAGTATAATGCTAATGAAAAACACTACTTCATTTAGGCAAAGTCCCTGTGTTCCTGTCATGCATGTGGCTTTCATTGCTGCTGGTAAGTGTTTTGAGTTTGGCAACAGAGGGCTGAATGTGAGGCACAAAGATGCACTGTTGTCTGTACAGAGCTCTATAAGCAAAACAATAATTTCAGGAGCGGACCCCGTTCAATCCTTGCAGACTAGCTGTTGATGCATGCAGCTACAGGCCCTGTAGGGCTAAGTACGTGATTTGAAGGAGATGCTGAAAACCAGCAGGAGCCTAATTTGTCTTTTTTGGAGGACTCAAATTGTGCAAAGTCTTGTTTTGTTATGACATAATGTAGCAAGGGAATTAAAGACAGCTATGGGTACCCACTTTATGGATGATGGAGGAGACTCTGTAGGCACAACAGGAGCACTGGTAAAACACAGGATGCTGTTACAGGGTTGCTGACTCCTTATGCCAGTTTTCTTAATGTTTTTCTCTCCGCAGAGGTTCTGCGTACAAGCAGGCATATGTCAGTGTCCTATTTTTCCACTTAAAATTCCCTCGCCACCTCCTGCTAATTCAAAGTTAGAATTTAATTGTGAATGAATTTATATTGGAGTAAATTTAGAGGTACAGGCTTTTATCAAAGTTAGTCTTGCACTTTAATGAAGATCAGGGCCACTGTTCTTAACAAAATGCAGTTCTAGATGAGATCATTGGAGGAGGACGCATAGTCAAGTGCCAAATGTCATCTTTGAACAGAGGGGTATGTTTCAGGCAACTAGTCGGTGTTCCAAATCCCAGCTCTACACTTTCACTTAAGGTCTTAAGGATTATTTTTTTTTTCCCCTGACCTTCCCCCTCCCTTCAAGGTCAGGCTTTTTAGGAATGAACAAACCAGTACTATGGATGTATTGGCAATATGAAGGTAGGAGACCTATCTACAACCAGGTTATCGAGCTGTGCAAAGATGTTTAGACTCAGGTTCTTCTTTTGAAAAGCTCTAATTCAAGGAGCTTTATGTTGCAAAAATGACATACTTGGTTGTAATTGTGCATGATTTCCATGCTGCATGGGTGTCGAATGCCAAATTCTATCAACTCAGTCTAATTTAACAAAGAGATTCCATGGGTATTTTTGTATGTTTCCTCTTTCCTCCCTCTGTGAACACTGGTAACTACTGTCTTCTCATTGATTGTGATAAGCTTGGGGGAGGGAGCAGCAAAACAGTTCAGTGCCTAGAAGAATGCCTGTAAAAGCAAAGCACTTCAAAGGAGTCAAACCCCCCTTTTATTTCCGAGCACTCAGTCATGGGCTAACTTCTTTCATTTTCATGATGAAGGTAATTATGGTTCAGGTCAACCATATTTATTGATTCAGTTGGAACATGCCACTGGCAAACTGAGAGCAGCTGGGTAGTGGGTATAAATCAGAGGGATTTTATCCTAGAGAAATACTCCTTGTGCCTTCTCACCTCTTTCCCCTTATGCATGCATAAATGGATACATAGGCACAGAGATGTATGTACTGAATGTGATTAATTTATTTCTGATACTACCTGCCTTCTCAACCTTTTTTTTAAGTCCTCATCTGCTTCTGTTATATTCTGCATTTGTATTAGTGCTGATGTACAGGGTGGATCTACTGTACAAATGAATCAAGTGTGTGTAATAGATGAGTACTATCATCTTCAGAGCCCCTCCTTCATTAGTTACAGCAGTTGGAAGGTGCCTTGTGAATGAGGTGGGGGATTGGAAGAGAAGAGGAATGGTCTCATGGCTGAAAAAGCTGAATGTTGCTCTAGGGAGCTTGATTCCCTCTTTGTCCCTGAAAAAGAGTTGCACCCGTGGCTCCATACTACTTGGCTATTCTGCTTCTAGGCTGCTTGTAGGTTTTTAATAATTCCAGTAGGGACAGTTTTTTTCCCTTAACCCCTGTAACATCAATGGCTGCAGAAAGATGAGGCAAAACTTTGTGCAGTTTCTTATGAATTGAAGCGAGTTCAGCCCTCGAGGTTATGCTGTTTGGAAGGTCAACCATGCACACAACAAAGCAAGGAAAGCACAGTTAAATGTGCTTGGCTGCAAAACTTGCTGAAGATTCAAGCTGTTGTGCAGACTGAACTGCATTTTCCTCCTAAGGTAAAGATTCCTCTAGGACTAAACTCCCTCCAGCAGTCTCTGATAATCCACTTTGTGTGGGAAAACTTAAGACTGTTATTGGCAACTGAGTATTTGAAGTGTGCTAAGCACAGAACGTATTGCCCCCTGGGGAAGGGTTATGCTATTGGGAGGTACCTAGATAAATTGTCCCATCTTATTCTGCTAGCCAGAGCTTATTTTTATGGCCACTTGTTTCAAACTCTTATGGGGGGGGTGTGTGTGTGTGCAGAAAGATTGGGGTTCCTTCCAATCTTTGTCTGACCAACATAACGGAGTGGGAGACCTGGAACTTGGCTTATTCCTGTTCGTGCCTCTGGCTCTCTGCTGCTTCAAATGGCTGCTGCTGTCTGGCTTCAGAAACACCAACAGTCTTCCAGTTTTATTCGTTTCCCAAAATGAATGGGCTGTTACAAAGATTTTTTTCCCTTTTTCACAGGAGTCAGGGTAACCTCTATTAGTGACTATGAAGTACTCAGTGGGAGTAAGGCATGCGTAAAATATCAATATTGACAGCAAGATTACTGTGGCTTGTCATGTCTTCTGACTTGCAGACCTCTTAAAACTTTGTGATGGAAGAGTAGACTCTGCTTTGAACTGAACCTTGCCGTCATAAGCTTGTATACAGCCACCCCCTCGCCCCTGCCAGGTGGTCTTTCATGGATTCCTTAGCAACGGTCCATCAATCTACAGACCTGAATCAATCCATTAGCTCTGGACATTCTAATATTATGGAGACTGGTGCTCACAACTCAGTTTTGTAGCAGGCTCTTTGCTGGACAAGAAACTGAGTGTCAACCTTGGATCTTAAAACCTAGTTATCTGCAGAGAGCACAAGTATGGTCAAGAACAGGAGAAACTTAAGCCTAGCTTGTTTTTTATCTGACCTTTCCATGTGGTGGGACTGTTTCCTTTTCAGCTCGGTCACAGCAGTAAAGAGTAGTCTGGTCACAGCCAACTGAATTAGCCGGTAAACTTGATCCTGATAAGAGTCAAAGCACGTTCAGGAAGGTGTGTATTTGTGAGTAAGAAGGGAATAATGTAGATATGTAGAACTGGACGGTTCACGAAGAGATACCCCAGAGAGCCTGGCAGCCTTTGAATCTGGATTTCTTGGCATGTAGAGGGCAACTTCTGCTTTTGGCCTCAGTGGAGTATATAAATAACTAACCACTCCTAACGATGGGCTCCAGCACACAACGTATGGATTGCTGTTCTGGCAAAGCAAGTGGGATGCTGTACTATTTATACAGAGAAAAGGGTACAGTTTGCTTTCATTGAGTCAGGATGGCAACTTTTTCCCAGTGAAAGTTAGCGACCTTCTGATTTTATTGAAATTCCTCTCTAGGATTGCAGGGAAACTGATAGCTCCAGTGAAAAATGTTATGAGGAAACTTGGGGAAATCTATCTAGCTATCAAAACACTCCTACTGCTTTCTGTGCCCTAAATGTTGATCTCTGCTAAGTATAATACACAGTGTATTATCCTTATGGAAACAAAAAGATAATTCAGTGCAGTTGTTTACACAGCACAAAGCTTTAGGGCAAATTACAAGCATCAGAAATGCCAACCTTATTGAGAGACTTCTGTAAAATTTATCGGGAGTGGGGAGGGTTAATTCATGCCCAAACACATGCAACAGGTGCTGATGAAAGAATCCTGTATATAAAGTCTTCCCCTGCCTCCCATCAAGCAAAGCAAGACTTTGCTTGCTTCTGTCTTGGCCAGTTAAGTCTGGCAATTTGAGCTTTTCTGTTGTACTGCGTGGCACGTGCTTTCATCAGAATTGCTAAAATCACACTAAATCTCCATTTTACTTAGCTCTACAACAGCATAAATGGTTTTGTTCAGAGTCTAACGGGTAGGATTGTTTCCACTGAAAGCACAGAATTTCATACTGGTAGGAGCATGGTGTGCTATAAGGCTATGGATATTGGGAGTTGTAAACACGTCCTTCACTCCTGCAAACGCATCAGCCGGAAGGTCCTGTGTGTGGTAGGTATTGCCTGCTGTAGGTCTGTCCTTAACAGGGCACAGCAGCAAGTCAGTTTTGTGTGTGGATCTGAACTGTCCTCCTACTGAAAGAAGTGATTAGGCAAGAATGTAGCCGCTTTCATTTTCAAGTTGCATGCTCCTGATTAAACAGTCTACTTGCAGAGTCCTGATCAGTTCAGCCCAGTGGTTTCAGTTTGTCCAGTGAAATGAAGCCTACTAACAACCTGTTGGCTTTTCTCTTGCAACCCCCCTAGAAGGTCCTCCAGGGATCCCCAGGAGTCTAAGAAGCTTGGATACAAGCCAGCAGTTTGGACTAGGAAAGAAGCAAACATTGCTTTTGGGGATGGCTCTGTAAGTTTGATGTGGTGTGAGTCTTTCTAAACATTCACAGTGAGCGAATGGGTGGAGGGATTCCTTACATACCCTTTGAGCAGTGGGCCTAGGAAACAGTACGGTGCAAATCCAAACGGTGAGAAGTGGGGAAGAGGAAGCTTGCTGTCTGTCAATGTCTTCCTGTCTGTGAAATGATTGCTCTAAGCTAATTTGGTCATGGTCGCCAGGCATTAAGCTTTGATATGTGAGTATATGTCTCTTCTGGAACTTAAAGTATTTTGGTTTGAGTATTTGTTACCTTACATTTCTCCACCCTCTGCAGTCCCTTTTCTCTCTCGCTGTAAGATTATAGGCTGTACATACATTCAGAATCTCCAGGGGATGAACTGTGCAACCAAATAAGGCTTCTGATGAGGGGTGCAGCAGGTGCAGAAAGCTGATGGGGTGCAGAATATGGCTTTCTCCCTGGCATCTGCCTACAGAAGCAAAATGCAGCTGAAGCTCTGTGTGTGAGTCCAGCTGCCCTTTGAGGTCCTCTCGGCCTGCTCCATGCATTCCCTGGAAAGACAGGTTTTCTTGCTTCCTCCTGTGTCCAGGTGCCTGAAGCCATGCATCACTGCTATTGCTGAGTCAGCAGAGAGTGGGCAACGCTGTCCAACATCTGCTGAGGGAAGGGTCTGTTTAAGCCTGGAATAGTAGTTTCCGGAGTATCTGCAACGGAAGCAAACTTGAATTTGTTGCTCGAGTTATCCTGAAAGGTCTGCAGTAACCTACACAGGATACCTGCTGGCATCAACACTCGTATTCCCTCTGGAACAACATGTCAGCTATGACATATCAAGACGTGAGATCTTGGTCTGTAGCCCCTGAAACTGTCTGAATCAGTAGCTTGCAGGCCGTAGTCTGCAGATCCTCAGTTTTCCATGAAAGTCTTCCAAGAATTAAATAGGGCGTGAGAGGAGGGTGTCTCTTTGGAAATGGCTGGGGAAAATGGATCAAGTGAGACTTGCCTCTCTAAGCAAAGCAGTGGAAGACCAATTCCATGAGATGCTGCAGGCCATAATGCTAAATATGCTGGTGATGAGCATGCATGACATCTGACAGACCCAGCCCTAAAGGAGCTGCTATTTGGATCATTTTGTTTGCTTGGTTGGAATATTCTTCTTTTGAATAAGCAGCAATATATTCTCTGCCATCCTGGATGCATGCCAGTAAAAGTCCTAAACCTTTCTTGATAGCATCTGTATATAATATAAAGGGTCATTTATAATCTCTGTAAGCCATAATGGGGCCTTTCGTCACGTTGTCTGAAGCCTGCTTGCATTCTGGAGACCGTTCTTGATGACTTTTGGCTTGCAAAGACAAATGTTTGGGGTGGTTTTTTCTGTCTTCTTTCTGTCATGGTCACTGTGCTGTTATATTTACAGTGAGTTCCAAGCTATATATCCTGATGCATTTTATGATCAGCTATGTCCTGTCTTTGTCTCACCTGCTTCTATGCCACAGTATAAAAGAAACACCTAAAAGCTGCATTTGTAAGCAAATCATGCTATTTATGGGAAGCCAAGAGTGTGATGTTTTGCAAATCAGAATGTACCTTTCACTCCTGGGTGGGTACTTTTAACCAAACTCTTCCTTCTGTTGGTACAGAGAGAAGTTAGAAAAATCTGTGTTCATGATGGATTATCTGAGTATCTTTGGGGTCTAACCACTTTTCTTTTTTCTTTTTTTCTTTTTTTAGCCCTCATGATCCACACTATGGTGGTTCTGCTTTGGAGAAGACTCTGAGAGTGCTGAGGTGACAAGTGTCGTGGTACTTTATCACTGTCACTGCACTCTCTGTCCTCCTGCTGCGGAAGGTGGAAGGCTTGTCCTTAGATTTGAGCGAAGGACCTGTTATTTTGCCATGGGCTATCGGTCCTGTTCAGCTTGTCAAATCCAGGGGATGGCTTCAGGCAAGGAAAGCAATGAATGGAAAGCCTCAGGGAAGCTTCTCGCTTCCTGTAATGATTGCTTCTTTTTATAACAGGTCCCTGAGCAGGTCATCTGAAGAAGTGAACTTGGGATAGTGATGGGTTTCTCCCCTACTAATGTGCAGGATTCTGTCCTGTGCGCTGTAGTGTGGGAGCAGCCTTTACCTCCAACCAGCCTCCTAAGGCTCAGTCACTAGATTGTATTGAGGTCTGTCCAGCATGTCTCGCTTCCAAGAAAGGCTTTTCCAAGGCAGAAATGACAACTTGACCTCCAAATTCCTTGGACTTGTGAGGGGATACATGTACCTGAATAGCTGCTTCCTAGGACCAGGTAGAGCAAAGGTGCAAGACACTTACTCAGCAACACCAGTTTTGGACTCGTTTGGAAACAAAATCTCTGTGTGTGTCGGCAGCACCCACTGAACAAAAAGCCCTGGCAAAACCAGCTTTGTAGATAGCTTAAAATAATCAACCTTTCTTGCAGTTTTTGACATAGGTGGCCTACTCAGTGCTACCTGTTTAACTCCAGATCCACAAAAGTAGTGCTAGACTCCCAAGCTGGTTGAAAATAATCCTTGAAGGAGCAAGATGACTTTGCATCTGGGTCTATGTAAGGGAAAGCTAAAGACAGTAATGGTTAGTTTCCAGTTTCTCCTTAGGAGTTATACTTTGGAGCTGCTGTTATACATTAACCAGAGCAGATAGGCTGCCAAATTGCCTCTGGCAATTGCAGAGTCTGCCTCCAACGCCTGCCTTTCTCTTCTGCATTGTGCTGGAGTGTGCGGTGGTGTTCATCTTTGTTCACCTTCCCACCTCATTTGCCTTCAGGAATACGAAGCTCTCTAGTTTCAGCATCAGATATGGAGAGTTTTGCTCAGAGTGTAGTTGAATTCTTTTTGTCTGACACCGAAGTGCTTTGTGTATACCCAAGAAGGCAGGACAGGTTGTCTCAGAAGCTGACCAAAATCAGTATTAGAGTGAAATAATCAGCGTAGGATTATCCAGCTCCACACTGCGGAAACAGTACTTCTTCCCAGATGACTCTGATGAGAGAAGACCAGAGGGACACACATACAAGGACTGTTATGTAGCAGTTCAAGCATAGTATGTGTAAATAAATACTTGATTTATTCGGATTTCATTGACAAGACAGAAAAATGGTCTTAACATGAGGGGAGGCATTCGAGTCCCTGACAACTATGCTCTGGTTTAAAATGTTCAGTAACTTTATTCTGAATTTGTTAGTATTCATGTCCCTTCATGCTCTGTTACATGTTTCTAGCGTGTGTACTACTGCTTTGTTCCTCTCCTGTGGTGGGACCAATTCCTTTCCTCATTGCATGTTAATAAGAAGTTTTGTTTTTCATAATTTTAGGACATATGCTTCTGTCAGGTTCTGTAGATGTGCAGTTTGTTTTGCCTGACATTAAATGCTTTTGCCCTGAGGCTTGTGCAGAAGTACTGTCCTTCTGATGGCTATAAGTAATGTGCTAAAAACATGCTCAACGTAAATCATAGAGCTGTGGCTTCCCCAACCGCTCTCCTACTTGCCCTTTTTCCCGACTGCTTTTCTTTCTATGCTCATACTATGGGAACAGCCAGTTGAGGAGATCTTATCCAGCAATACCCATCCAAACAAACCCTATGACTAAGACTTGTAGGGATGAAATGGCCGACTGCACCATGTGTGCATGTGAAATTAAAAAGAAAACTTTATTTTGAATTATCATGCTTCCAGTCTTTAGCTCCTGTCTTTGTTTCTTCCGGTTTTGCTCCCTAAACTTTGTGCAGAAGTTGTGTTGAGCCTGTTAAAGGATCTGCTGTCATCATGTGATCTGAAGCTTCATTGATCTGATCTTCCCCCCTGTTTTGCCTTTTGGTTCTGTGATGTAGATTTTAGTAGATATTTGGGTAATAGGGTGTCTGATGCCTATATATACACTGCAGATCCTCGATAAATCTGAGAAGTGGTTCTCTCAGACCTCCCCTCCAGCTTGGGGTCACCCGAGATGTGGCTGTGTGAGTGTAGTCCATGCTTCCCGATGAAGAATCGCAAGAGGGTTTACAGTGAGCAGGAGCAGTGTCTGCATAGAAAGCTGCATGGCTCTGCATTGATGCAGCTGATGGGCTCGATGGCGCTGAGTAGAAAGCCACCCTTTCTCTGGGTCCCCCAGCTTAACCATTGTGCTGTAGCCGAAGGTTCGGTGAGCAGCCTGCTGGCCCTCGCCTGCCCATTGTGGTCTGCAGCGCTCAGCTCAGTCGCTGGCATGCGTACCTCCTATTCATGGAGATGAGAGTTATCCAGAGAGCAGGGAGCCTCCTGCGGAGATAGGAGGGGAATCCAAAAAGGAAACAAAATACAACAAATGCTGTAAATGGCAAATACTGGAAAAATTAAACTGCCATGGGGAAGGTGGATTAGGGAAGGAGGCGGGGATGTAGAGGTGCCTGTTCCCACTGGCAAGCAGTTTGATTTTTGGTGTGCAAGGCTGGGGACCCACTGTGGTACTTGAAGAAGAAGGGACCAGCTGCACTGGGGGCTCTTGCTTTAAGATGGATGAGGTGCTAGGACTCTTCTGCGTGTGCAGGAAATGCTTACACAAGTAATTCGTGTGTTTTGGAGCATAAGCTGGTGTCGCCACTTCTCACTAGCAGCCCCAGTTCTGACCCCCAATCAGTAGGAAAGCAGCTCTCAAACCTGTTTACTGTGCTGAGGTACAAAGGCAAAAATATGAGCCAGTGTTTGGCAAATATGAATGATGCTCGCAAGGGGAAAATGAAAGTATCCTTTTTTCCCCTGCCTTCAAGCATGACACTGGAACCTAAAAACATATTTTTCAGAGAAGGCTTTATTGGTCCCAAGTCACAGAGCTGACACTGCTGTTCCTGCCTTCTCATACACCTTACAGTGAGAAGGTCTCTCTTGCTCTTGTTTTCTTATAATACACTAGTCCATCCGTCGCCTGCATTTTCTCTTGTCCGTTTTTAGACTGTAACCTCGCCAGGACAGCAATATGACTTGTTTGGCACCCCGCTTGTTTGAGGTCTGCTGCCAATGAGCTCCACCACACCAAAAAGCAGAATTTTCCAACTTGAACGTTGTTCAGAATGGCAGGAGGCTAAGGAATGATACCATAATGAGCAGGATGAAATTAAGACCAGTACAATGGGAACTGACTATCAGGAGTTTTGAACACTTTTTTTTTTTTTTCTTTCTTTTTTTTTTCCCTAAAGTCCTATTGTTTATGATAACTAACAAAACTAAATTATGTACTATAAAACTCTGGCCTCTGAGGACCAAGCAAGAGGCGTTACTGGATCTCTTGTGGTTCAGGTTGGCAGAAGCAGGGAATCTTTCTGCAGTTATTGGGAGGAGAGGGTGGGGTGAGAAATGAAGACTGCAAGTTAGGCTAGCTCTGGCTGGCAGAAGAAACAACCCCACCCCCAGATACTTGGTCTGTTTTTACTGCAGTCTGATATATGTTGGTTCAGCTTGCTGTCTTACTGGGCCTAACAGTGTCCTTTCTCTCTGCAGGCATTGGTGTCACTATACGGTTACGCGGACAGTTTCCTGCCAAGTGCAGAATGGGTCAGAAACGGTGATCCAGCGAGTTTATCAGAGCTGCCGGTGGCCAGGACCTTGTGCCAACTTAGTGAGGTAAAAATCTTCTTGTCTCATATTGCCCAAATTTTCCCGCATTTCTTATTAAATTTGTTAGCTTTTAAGTATTTCATAGTGGGTTGAGATCAATGGGTCAAATGTGATATCCTGCTTTATGGTGATGTAACTAAAGAATGCCACTGGTGTTAGCTGCACAGTAATTACACATGAAGGTAAGTGTAGTATGAGGAACAAGCTACATGAAACGGTTTAGATTGGGTTGTAATGCCAGTTTGTGCTTTTTCATACAGGAGGCTGCTGCCAGTCAGGCATGAAGCTAAATAAACATAAAGTCCAATGTTGTGCAGTGTGACTGAACAGGGTTAGCAGGGATGCTGGGCCAGTGGCTCTATGTGGCTTGTTGGTATCAAGGCCTCATACTTTATATTGATCACATACACTGGAAAGCTTTGATCAAATTCCTTGCAGCTAGTGATGGATAAAGGTAATATGCCTTGTACCTTTGAGTGGAATTTCCTTACAGCACCTCTTACTCCTTCATCTCAATATCCTTTAGAGACACGCATGAAAGCACAATGTCCCCTCCCCCCAGATGAGAAATGAAACTTAGACAAAGTGACTTGTCAAAAACTTGCCCTGAGCCTGCTTTGCCTTTCAATCATTTACAGTCTTGATCCACCTACATTTAAGAAAAAAAACAAACAAGCGTGTGAAATAGCTATCTCCAGCTACCACCTTCCAGTATGCAAAGTGTCTTTGTATTGTTGCGCTTTGCCTTTTCTGAAAGACATACTCGGAGCAGAATAGTGTTCCCCACCCATCTGGGAATTGGTGCAAAAAAGCCATTGTGCTCTAAATTTACACCTAGCTTCTATAACAATTTCCCATGTAGACAAGCCTATAATTTAGCTCACAAAGCTTAGTCATTTTATTGTTATTGTTAACAATTCACCCGTAGGGCACTGATTGAGATCCTCTTGTACTTGATAACCTAGCCACAATGTGGTGGAACTACCCAGAGATCCACCTTCCCAATCTGTTCTTGCAGCTCTTCATCTGGAATTCGCATTTTCCGTGTGGCAGTTACCACAGTTGGTTCTCTAGTTTCTACTTGGCCACTGGTCAGTCTAAGTTTTTTCACTTGTAATATATCTGCTTTGGTGTCTCTTTGGTCTTGTTTTATGCAAGGCTGTGGTTGAAACACTTAATATTTTACACTGTCGTGGCCAAACTTCTGTTGAAGCTTTTTAATTTCCCAGACTTTTTACGCACATAACTGTCATTAGAAACTTGTGAGCTTTCACCTTGTCTCCTAACCTTGCCAAAAATCTTGCTTATTTTTCCTTGTTAACATAATTGTAGTTTCCTAAGTACCAAACAATTGATCGTGTTACTAGTAAAAATCCTTTTTGTGGGCTCCTGCAGTTACTCATATACATTGATTCTTACATTGTTAACCCAGAGACTTTAGGATTAGTGGGTGCTGTAGTGACATTGTTATTCGTGGAACATTTTCAGTTTCAAATGTAGTTTGGTTCATTTGCCTGACGAGTCCAATTGTTTGGAGACAATGCAGAATAGCAGCAGACTTCTCATTTTTTCTTTCTATATGAAAATATCATGGAAAGAAGCTGGGGTTATTGATATTTAAGATCTCAGCTGGTGAAAGCTTAGCTGACAGGAGCTGTGTTTCTGGAAGATGATCACCATGAAGAAACCTACCAGAAGAGACAGGAGGACACTAATGCTCTGTTCCCTTTGCGAGCGGGAGGAAACGCAAGTGAAAAAAATAGCACCATTCCAAGGAAATGACTATACTGTCTGTCCTCTAATCATGTATTGCATGATATTCTTGCATGAAGTAGAGAAAGACCCTGGACCTCCCTTTCCCAAGGACCTCCAGAAAGCTGCTGATAAATGCTGGAGCCCACCCAGTTATCAACAAAGGTAAAGCAGGAGCAGCATGTGCTGGTTAATGATTGTTTCCTGTACTGCCACTGTAGGAAAGGGAGAGCCCCAAGAACCAGTAGGGATGAAGTTGAAGTCACTGAGGTCCTGAGAGTTGAGTGGGTTGTTGGATAAGTTATCTCCACCCCAGACATCTTTTATAAGTGATTGCTTGTTTTCGGCAGTGCGTCTGACTTCTGATAACAGAATGAAAAACAGCCACTGAAAATGATGGATCTTGTGACATGTTGTCTACAGTAGTTACATTTGGTAACCCTGAGTCATGTTGTATAGTTGAGGTCTTATTTCCTGGGCCTACGCGGCAACCTATCAATGTTACGTTGCCAGCACCTAGGGATGTGTGAATAATTGCCCTTCTCTTGTCTCGGAGTCAAGCTGAGGCTTTAAATTTTTTTTTAACGATGTTTTTCCCCCTCTTTCATCAAAATGAATATTGTCTCTTTAGGAAACACCAGTCTCTCTCCTAATCCAGGTGAATCCCATCTTCTGTTTTAAGATGAAAACTCCCAAGGATAGCAATGAGAAAGACAGTCCCCAAAGTCATAAGGCAGTTGAGTCCCTCTCTATTCAGCACCTCTCTTGCTAGTGCAGTTCCTTGCAAGTTATACTTGTTTTCCTTATTTTTCTACTAAGAAACTGGCTTTGAGGGGGCATGTAAGCTTATACCAGCCACCATGCTGCAAAACATCCTTTGACAGGTTTCTGAAAATTCTTACAGAAGATGAACAGAGCAGAAAACTCAGGTGCTCTACTCTCTCCCCCCTCTCCCCCCTTTCCCCTAACTAGTGGTTTGAGAGTGATTCCGTACCTACTTTTTTTTCAAAAGAAAACAAAAAACCCTCAACCCTCCAAGCTATCTTAGCATGTCTGAAAGCTTTGGGTGACGCTGCTGTTTGCCTGGGAGTCATCCTGGTTTTCTTGGGAATCTGTTTTTTCTTGTGAGGAGCATACTGTCTGTGGTGCAAGGTGAAGACAACCACTCTGTGGTTAGGGTAAATGTTACCTCTTTTGTGTTTCAAACTAACTTCTCCCAAGAGAGAACGATGGATGTGGAATGGCAGAACTTGAGCCCATGGGATTGCCACCGTAGCTATCGCTAACAGCAAAGGATACCTCTACCCATGTTTCATCTAATCCTGCTACTGCAGGACTGAAGTCCAGAAATGCTGCGAGCCCTGATACCTTGTAAGGTCAAGGGATTAATCGCTCAGAGGGACATCTTAAGTAAGGAGATCTTCAGTAGATACCTTCAACAAGGAAAAGCAGTGTGAGTAGTATCAAATCTGATAGTGTCCTGTCCCAGCGCTTTGCAAAACACAGGAGAGGGTTTACACTAGCTTCATGGAAGTGGAAGTAAAGAATCCCTTGTGTCCTTAAATGCATTCTCTAGGTCACCAGTCCTTGAGCATATTCCTATAATATGAGGGAGTTTCTCTGTTTTTGACTATGGTCCTTAATGATTGCCTGCTGGACTGTATCTGCTCTACATGACGGGTCCAGCAAGAATGCTTCACAGGGCCAATGCATCATTCCCATCAAACATTGTTTCTGTTTCCTCCTTACCTTCTCTGTACCAGCACCTCTGTCTTTTCATGTTTTCTGGAACTCTAGCTTCTGGTGATGTCAGGCTTACTCCAGGTCTGGTAGCGGCTAGAAATGATTGCGCGCTCTGTATCACTGTGGTTGTTCAGGTAATATAAATATATTTGCTTTCCTTTTGCCAAAAAGACAAACTTGATGATCTTCTTACCTCCTCTTGTTCTTCTCTTATGAGACTTCTGGTGCCTGAGCTTGAAGGGGGTGTACAGCCAGATTCATATGGTGTAACACTTGACTGTAAGCAAAGCAAAATGTTTGTAAGCCATTGGCGTTATTTTGGCTTTATAGTATTTCTCCCAGCTTAACTCAAAACAAACTGTTTTCATCTCCTTGTTTACAGGGAGTGAACCATATCTGGGAGAGCTTTCATTCTGCCAGCACCCGTTATCAGGCTGCTCACTAGCAAAAGGGATGCTAGCCAAAAAAAAAAAGGCATCTCTCAACCTCGTGGTGACAGCTGAGAGGGGCTCTCTGTTACAGAGACTCTGCGTACAAGCAGACATCAGTGTGGCCAGACAAGGATTTAATCCGTTTCCTGTCTCCCATTAATTCGTGTTATGTTTCTTTTCCTTATTGCACAAACTGCAGCTCAGGGTCAAGCCTTTGACAGAGGAGTATCTGTGAGATCCCCAGCCTCACAGCTTCAGTTGTGCGATGTCCTTCCTGTCTGTTCACTTGCTCTTGGGAAGCTGGCAGCTGTACTTCTTTTGCAGGAGTGTCGTCATCTTGGCTGGGATGGGATGAGCTGCTCTGTTCTTGCCCTCCACCCCAGACTCTTTATTTAGCTTGGGTGCTGAGTTGCTTTGGAGTAGTCTTGGCTGGAGACTTTCCCTCAGCAGATCTATTCTTGAACTCTCTCCATTTGTGTAGTGAAGGCTTCAGCTTCTGCGCGCCATAGGATATGCCTTTGCTTTGTCACGCTACGAAGTGAACGGGCAACTTTCCAGCAGTCTGGCTGAAGCTCTTAGTGTACTTATAAAAATCACATGCCGTTTATCTGTCTGAAAGAAGGGATAAAGCCTGTAGCTTGGTGTTTCAATGGCAACTGAATTGCTGGGTCTCTGCTGCCTGGATGGTTGCACCCAGCTCCCAGTAAACCCAGGCAGCTGAATTGTAACCCTTCTCCTGAACAATCATTTTGCAGCTACAGCCTAATGCACAATCCTGTTATGCTTAGGACGCTAAGCTTCTTGATGCTCAGGGAGAAGGGTGGTCTCATAGGCCAGGCAAGTATTTAAGACATGCATTCCATTGCTGGAGCTTTCATGACTTCCTGTGCCTTTGGTCAAGCGATGCCACTTCACCTATAAGATAAGAACAGTACTACTTTTGTCTTGCTGTGTTTCATGACTTTGAGAGTAAGACACTAATTGGCACAAATCAGTGTAATTTTGATTATGTTATTTGTATATGACTGTTGCGATCAGTAAATCAGTATCTTGGGAGGTAAATGAATGTGGTGAACAGCCTGGCAGACCATGCACTGTTACGGTTTTCAGAAGACAAACATTTTCTGCTTCAAACTGTTGTTGCTGTGAAAATCCCTATGTCAGCTCTGGAACCATGCTGCTTCAGATTGTGTCGGGATAGTCTGATTCCTCTCCTACTTGTTTCATCCTAGAAAAATGAATGTTCCCAGCAAGGTTGCTTGAGTTTTTATCCTGCTGTTTTTTGCTGTACTCAGTGGTCACTTAACTGTTTCACTCTAGCCTTTGAGTATCCTGCCTCTGCAGCACTTTCTGGCTTCAGAGAATCTGGAAATTCTCCTGGAAACCCATACCTGGCTTGTACAGGCACGGGCTTACCTGGCCTCCATACTCTAGCAAGAGCCATTGAAAGTCCAAACATGAAGTTACTCATCTCACTTCAAACATCGCTCAAAGGTGAGAGAGATGGAAGGGGAGAGCATTCTTGCAACACAGCAAATCTGGGCTGTGACGCCCTTTCCAACTGCTGGTCACTGCATCATTTTTTCCTTTCAGTATTCTAGCTGGTTTGGCTTATCACAAACACGTTGTCCTTTCGATGACATTTTTAACATAAGTGGGCTACAGATCTTGCATGGATTATTCTTGCTGTTTGTTGTGTTTGAATATTGTGTTTTATTTTTTGTTGTTTGCATTTAAACTGAGCACATTTCTGCTCCCGGAGGGATTTTACAAGCTAGTTTGCAGAATAACAAAGAAGGAATTCTGTGGGCTCATCCATTTTGGTCTTCTCTGCTTTTGAAGACTCTATTGCTACAGGGTCAGTAAGAGAAGTTGGGGATCTGTCACCCAAGAGATTGGCCTGTAGCTGATGTTTCTCCTCAGTTGCAGAAGCAGTAATGCCACAGGGAAATCCTTCTCTCTTTCTTTCTGTCTTTCAATTGAATAATAAATCCCAGAGCTTATTCCAGTGCATTAGGATTGCTATTTGAAGTTCTGTTACACACAAACTCTTTTATGTGTTTAACTTCCTTATTTCTCTCCAAGATGTAGAGTCACATGCTTGGAAAAAGATGCCTGCTCTCCCATGCATATATGGAATATAAATGTAGGATGAACAGTGACCCTGCAAACAGGATAGAGGCTCTGGGTGTGTAAGGGGATTAGACCTGTAGCACAAGGGTGTGTTCTTAGGTTTGGGAATAATGTGGATGGCTGTGCTTTCAGAAGGGGACCTGTGTGCTGCTGGCTGGGCACGGGTGGAGGGCCATCTGCTTTGTGGATTGTGCACAGGTGCAGGTGTCCTCAGGCTTCTAATTGAAGGCCTTTTGATCTTGCCTGGACATGCTGTCTGGGCACTCTTCCTCCTTGCTCGTAGGGAAGTGCAGCGCCGCTCTGCGGTAACACTGAGATCTAATTGCTAATAAAGACAGGAGCTGATGATTACTCTGGTGGCATTGAAACATCTGTCTGTGTCCTTTGTCTTTATTTTTTCTTAGGACTGAGAGATTGTAAAGTATTGCTCTGTACAGCTTGGGATGGGAGGTGTAAAAGTTTGTTTTCTGGGTTTTAGGCTGTGATAAGTTGTGCAAACCAGACATGCTCAGAGTTAAGCAGAGTCCTCTTTCTCCCCTTTGGCAAAGGCAGGACACACACAATGACCTCCAATACTCCTGCAGCTGCAGTTTGCAGCTATGACAGTAGTAGGTAGAAGAAAGCTTGGATTCCTTGGTTTCCAGATTCTTTGCCAGTCAAAAAGGCAAGTTCATTCCTCTTGTTGTCCTGAAACCCACTAGTAAGTGATGTTGACACTTTTCAACCTGGAACTTGAATAAAAATGAGTAGAAGCCTCTGAAGGTCACCAAGGTCTCCTCAGGCACCAATTGCAATGGCTGAATGAATCACACTAACAAAACCGTCTCTTGTGACATGGAAATGAGTTTCACGCCTTCCCTCTCATGTGGCTTCATGTACAAACAACTTTGTAAGTGTCAAAGGGCAGGGAAATCCATAAAGGGGAGAGAAGGTATTTCCTGTTTGTGACAGGCTGTCCTGCCTGGGTCATGGCGGAGATCACGCCTTTCTCTTTGACCTGACTTTTGAGGCTCTGATCCAAGAATGTGACACTCTTTCCATTTCTTGTGTCATGTCTGGCTGCTGTGTTCAGTGACACTTCCTTGAGAGCAAGGGGAATATACCCTTGTTGGCTGGGGTGTGACACTTGTTGGCTGCCTCCCCTCAATGCGTCCTGACCTCCCTCCAGTATTTCTAGCTTCGTATACCCACGTGAGTTAATCAGTCATCTCGTGCTCCCTCCCCAAATTACTACTTTCTGGGCAGTCGCTTAGAGACACAAGCAAGAGACTCTCTTTCCCAAATGATGATTGCATGTGCATGAGCTCCTGTAGTTTGTCTGACACCGATTAGGCAGTCTCCAAGGTGAGATGGGTGTTTGAGCTGATCTAGTAACAGCAGTGGCCACTAGTTGAGTTTTTTTCTGGGTTCTTCCCTCAGTGTTGCTCCACTCCCTAGGACCTTGCTGTGAGCCTTGGCAAATGTGTTGGTAAAGGATGCTCGTCTCTTGCAGTAGAGTGGCAGGTCCTGGTAGTTTGCTTCTCTGTGAAGTGCTTGGAAGCCTTCTGCTGAAGGGAGCTCTGTACGCTGAGCACATCCTTTGGCTGTCTGGGAAATAAAGAGGTGCAGGTTGTAGCTCATCCTAACCTCTTCTCTTACTGTGGTTTTGCAGATATCTGTGACAGTGTTTGTGGCCTGGGTGACATCCAAGGGAAAGCTTTCCTATTCTGCTACCAAGCCCTTTTTCTGCCTGTTGTGTTTTCCACACGTTTTCTTTCTGAGTCTTCTGATCATTAACAGGTATCTTCTCTTCCTCTCCTTTTCCCATGTTTTTTCCTCTCCTTAAATTGCAGTGCTTCAGGTATTGGGCAGTGGTGATGCTTTGCTAAAGGAGTTCTCTTTGTTCCCCTGCTGGAATAGCAGTCAGAAATCTGCATGATGTGACGTGATGATACATGTGACAACAGACCTTGGTGCCATGTCATATGATTTAGGGAAAAGATAATATGAAGAACAGAGCAAATTTGAGCTAGCAAGTTGGGACCGCTTTGCATGCCTGACTGCACAATGCTGAACAGAGCTGCAAACGTCGGGACTCTTCCAGGAAATTCAGGGTGGGTGGTAGGCTGTGGCAGCTGAGCTCCACGTTTGTCATGCCCTGAGAAGTCCTCGCTTGTTTGAGGATTAAACTATAGCTACTTCCCCGACACAGAACTGCTGCCAAGATTCCAGTCTGGCTCAAGCCGCTCTCCACACTTCATAATGAAGTTTGAGAGAGCTTTAACATCTTGGTGTTGGCAGAAACATGGTTTTAAAATCACGGTGTGGTTGGAGACTAGCTGGCTCCGGACACTGGTAACAGGGCTGGAGACTTTCATTTCAAGGTCAAATCCAGCTGTGGTGTTAGTGACAAAGTCATGAACTTCTGACTGATGGTTTGGGGCTTACGTGTGGAAAGATGTCTCGAGTCCAACGCCAGGACTGGGAGTAGGGAGACTTGGGTTCAGTTCCTGAACTTTGCCAGAGCTGTTCCAAGAGACCCTCAGCAAGACACTGAAAGTCTTCATGCCATAGGTCTCTCTGTGAAAAAGCACTGAAGGTCTACCTACATCAGTGTGGTGCCAAGTCCTCAAACTCACTTGTAACTGTGAACACCTGAATACCACTGGAAACAGAAGTGCAAAGAACTAGGTGGGATGAGCTGGCTCTGTCCAGCCCGTATTAGACAAGTGGCTGGATTGCAGTTGTCAGTATTAGCAGTAACTGGTGTGCTTTTTGGCAACTCGGAGGGTGAGGACGTAATGTTCTCAGGAGACAGCGCTGCTCTCCCATTGCTGCGTGATGCCGTTCCAAGTGCAGGCAGCCATGTGCTCAGGAGGAAGCTTGTGCGGTCCTCCTCTGCAGTGGCTATAGGAGAAGTTGGTTTCTGTGTTTGGCAGCTGGCATAAATAATCAGCAACAGTTTACTGAGAAATTAGTTTCTCAAGACTGCATTAACAACGCCTGAGCTGCTGCTGCCTTTCCAAGTCATACATGGGCAGCCTCTCCTGGCAAGGTTTTGTTACTGCTCCTCAGAGTAACCGAACCAATGTCACTGCAGTGCCGGTCTGGATGTACACCTGTGCGTGCTGCCCCTTGGAGGGGTTTTGGATGAGATTCATGCAATTTTTAGCTCCCTTTTGGCCTTGTGCCCAGCCGAACCCGGGGCAGTGCTGCAAGTGGAGCAGGCTGGGGCAGCGCTCCGTCTCCTGGCGGCTCTCGGCACTGCGGGAGGAGTCTCTTCGGAGGAGACCCGGGTGCTCCCGGCTGGTGTCTGACTGGCCTTGCGAGAGAAGCATAAAGCTGTAGCCTGTAACACGGTAATCCCAAAGCTTCAGCCTCTCCCTGTGCGTGCCAAATTCCTTTGGCTGTTAAAAAGGGTAGGAATTTTGAGGGGAGCTTATAGAATATGACTTCTGTGTTTGCTTTTGGCTTCATGAATAGCAGCAGTGACTTGTCTGGCTGTATACTGGGAAAACTCTGATTTGCCAGCTTTGAAGAGCTGCTGTTTTAAAGGAAAAACTGGCATTTATGCAACTGTTTTGCGTTGACTTCAGAATTGCTGCTGCCTTGCACAGGTCTGCTTGTGTCTGCAGGTAGCCCTCTAGTTTCCAATAGGGTATGGCAGTACTTGTGCTTGAGTCGGAACCCTGAGGGTGCTGCGTGCTGTACACAAAGCTAATGAATGTGCCCTGTAGAACCTCAGCTGTGGTGAGGAAGAGTGTAACCCTAATTCAGATGGAGAACACTGAGGCACAGGTCAGCTAGCTGGAAAAAGTGTTCATGCAGATCACTGGTGTAAGTGTTGTGTCGTGATGATCTTTGTCACGCTGATGTGTTGATACACCTCAGGTCTGAGTGGTGGGGGTGGGAGAAGGGCAGACGCCCAAGAGATTTATGCAGTTTTTGTGAGAGTAATGTTTTGGAAACACTATTAGTACTGAGTGAGGAAAGGCTAATGCCAGCCTTTTTGATGTCAGAGAAATCCACACAGAGGTAGAGTGAGGGGAGCCAGAGTCATCATCTCTGCTACTTGCAAAGACTTGGTAGCAATCAGACCTCCACAAAGGATACTGGTATTATTTGGGGGAGAGGTGTGGGGAAGACCCAGAAGAGTATGAGGGCTTAAATTGGATCAATGCTGTGGTAAACCCTTGCTCTGTTACTTTGTGTGTCTCCTTTTTTGCAGCCAGGGGTGGCTGGGTGCTCTGGGGATATATCCCAGGCAGAAAGAAGTGCTATGAATTAGTAGCAGTACCGCTCTTAAGTAGGTAAGTGCATTCTGCTGACTTCTTGTTTGTGTTAGTTACAGGACTCTCATCAGGCCCACATACAAAATGTCCTACCGAACTGTGACCACGCTGGAGTGGAGGTGCTGTCCTGGCTTCACAGGGAGCAACTGTGAAGAGGGTAAGTTATCCAGCAATACACCTGTCCTTACAGAGCAGCAAGGGGATGTGTGGATGGAGTGGCTGGGTTGAGTTGCGTTTTGTTCCTCAATTTGCTCTACACCTCTCAAACACAGGAACAAATCACCTGTTCTCTTCGCTCCCTGTCATTGTCTGAATACTCACACACAAGCTCCAAAAGGTGGTCTTGGAAAATAGACTAGACTACCTGCAAA
Source organism: Vanellus vanellus (assembly GCF_965231255.1). NCBI lineage: Eukaryota > Metazoa > Chordata > Aves > Charadriiformes > Charadriidae > Vanellus > Vanellus vanellus. The sequence goes on from NC_138924.1 coordinate 4,678,619, forward strand.
GAAGCCTGAACAAGGAGGGGGAAAGAAATGAGGAAATGGTTACTCAGGGATGACCTCTTTATAGATGTACTCGTGTTTGGCATCCTCATTGCACAGTCCTTCAGAAAATGCGCTTTCTCCATGTCACTGTGTTATCTTCTTCACATCCCACTGTCATCACCATCAGTTGCTGTAGCTGATGAAAGCTGATCCCTGAATGGCTGCTTGTAAGAGTAATGCCTGTAAGGTCTGGATACAAATAATATCTGTTTTCCTGAGAGCTTTGAATTAAACTGAGCACCTTTTGGTTTCCTTTCCCACATACCCCCTGACTTATTGGTGCAACATTCAGGTTGCACAGTGCATGTGAAAACATAGTTCTGGGTTTGGCATCTGATCTTTCACCGGGGAAAACACGGGGCACTTTCTAGAGCTGGAAGAAAGTAAAGTCTTTTCCCTTTCTCATCATGATGGACAAAAAAGGCATGTTTTGCATTTTCCTTCCTGATGTTTTCTGCTTCAACTGTTGCTTCTGGGGCTTTGAAACTAGTCTTGCTTCTCCATCGAATTTCAGGTTTAGGCACTAAGGCATCTGCTGAATCTCTGCCGTGAGTGTTCAAGGCTTATGAATGGGAGAGAAACTAAGCATTGTGTTTTCTGTCCATTTGCATCAGGTCAACACAGTCTGCCTCTGCTGGCTGGGGAAGGGTCATTGCGCGTGCCTAACATCTCTAAGACTCTCTTGTTTCTAGCTATACCTTGTTTTCTTTGTGCTGTGATATCTTGGTGCTAATCACACAATTTGGGGAAAATCTCTACCTAGGAAGTTGTCTCATTACAGTCAGAGTGATGGTTGCAGACAGCAGCTCACTTCAGGCTGCTGAGGAAACAATAGCTTCCCAGAAGCTCAAGAAAGTCTTAAAAAGTGGCAAAGTTATCTTAAATTGCATTCTGCAGGAAGGAGCTTTGCATTTTAGCATGCTGCTAAAAGAAGTGAACCTGGGAAAGAGAAGCTGCTGTGTGCAGCTTGGATTTTTACCTGTCACTGCAGGGGAGAGGGATGCTAAGGATTGGGGCAGAACTGTTATTTCTAAAGTAGCTGCAGCTCCGCCTGGCTGAGGATCTGACTGGGGACCCTAGAAGCCCGTGTGTGCAGCCTGTTCGTGCCTGTAGGTTTGGACAGGTGTGAGTAATTACAGCTTAGTGGTGCTGCTGGTGTAAAAGAGAGAATCCAGCTCCCTCCCGCAGTGCCAGATCTGTCTCAGCAGAGTTCAGTGGAAATAAAAAGCCAACATAAGCTTGTTTGAGAAAGTCAGCAGCGATCTCACAGGAGCAGGTCTGTGGAACGAGGTGACAATTTTATGCAGTCAGTTTTCAAGGTGGAACTGTTCTTTGGGGCTTGGATATGGTCTGTGGAGTGTGAGCAGAAAGCCGGTAGCAAGCCGTCACTTTCATGTGTGAGATTCTTTTTACCTTTTTTTTTTTTCTCCCTCCTCAAAACTGGCACTACTGACACTCCCATATTCTTGAACGAAAGAGGAAAACAACAACAACAAAAAGACCCCTTTCTAGTAGAGCAGTGTTGTGCCACTTCATTTCTAGCAGTGGTATTGACACTAATGGTATGCACAGCACCTCAAGCTGTCCAGAGGGATTCATTTTAAAATTGAAGTATTTACCTGCTCATTATGTTAGTCTTTAATGTTAGTGTCACTTGGAAGTAAAAGAGGCTGAAAAGAGTTTTTTTAGGACTTTTTGGCAGTCTGATATACAGCCTTTCGTACCCTTTCTTTTCTGCACTCTCTCCTACAAATTCAGTTCCTCTGAGAGGGTAGGATGCTTACATCTGTGTAGGTCCTTTCTGGAAACAGCAGACAAGAAAACAGAAAACTAAACTGAAACAAAACAAAAACAGTGCAATTATGAGGCCACAGCAAATTAGCAGGGTAGAACCTCAAAATGCTTTCATCTTTTTTTTTTTTATTAGTTAGATTTCACCTCAATATTTCATTTCACTTGTATGTGCAGCTGGTGCTTTTGAAGTTGACGTGAGGTAGGTATGATTGAAGGCAGATTGACCTGCACTATTTTTAACTTGCTTCCTTGCTGTGCTGCAAGTTAAATACTAATTCTCTGACGGTCACTATTCTCCACTGACAGCAGAATGACAACTGCAGCGGCGCTGACTCTAAGATGTCTCCTGTTTCCAGAGACTGAAGGAAAAAGTTTTCTTTCCCACTGGGCCTTGGAATAATAAGGTTGCATTTTCATGAGTAGGACAGACTAAGCCAGGAGATAATGAATTGATCAAGCACCTAGAGCACTTCTGAGAGGTGTGTGCATTGTTGCAGGGTCCCTTCTTCAGACCAATGATGTTTTTTGCATCTTCAGGCTTGAGAAGTCCTATCTATTGATTGCTTCTTTAATCCCCAGTGACCAGGGTTGATACTTGTTCTTTTTTTGTGCTGTTCTGGAACAATGTCTTTGGGGATCCACTGTAGCCTATCTGGAGGATGGATTATTTTTACTAGCTGTCCTTTTATGAGGCCTTCCTTGCCCTTTTTCAATTTGTTTTATTTCTTTTAGCATTTTATGGGGGAAGATAAGATGGTGGGAGGATGAACCAAGGAAACCAAGTCAAAGAACTTGCAATCAGTCAAAGGCTGCAATACAGCTATTTCCAAAATACATACTTTTGTGTTGTCTCCCAAATGCCAGGTCAACTTTTCTTATGTAAAGGAAACAGTCCAGCATGGATCTCTAGCCCCAAAATATGGCAGAGTCCTGATTAGACTGGCTTGCTGTAACACACCCTCGGTGAGAAAACTCCCTTCTTGCAGTAACATACTGTGCAAGATAGAGCAAGCTGTTAAATGCAATTCGATTATTACAAAATGTCTTGACCCTTAGCTAATAAGTATAGCTTGAGAAAGTAACCACTTAACTGTCACCAGCTGGCAGGCACCTACATTAGTGCTGAAGGCTGCACATTGTTTAGATTTAAATGATCTTGGGAACTTAACTCTTGCATTGTAGCTGATAAAGAGCAGCATCGTTTGGAGGAAGCCCAGCTTTAAAAGTGGGTGGAGATTTTGCTACTCAGTGGGCTATTAATTTACTGAGGTAGGGATGGCTGCTTCCAATCTGTTTCCTTTTTTAAGCTGACACTGGTTGGGGCTCTCCCCTCTTCCCTTCATTGCTTTCCCCTCACTCGGAGGTATGTCAACATTTGAAAGGTCTCTAATTCCTTTATTATTTTTTTTTTTGGTGTGTGTGTAGAACTGTGATCAGCTAGTTGACTAGATAGTTAAAAATCACCAGTTGTACCAGGGCTTCCTGAGGGGTTTCTTCCAACTTTCTTGGATGGAGAAGGAGACTTGATGCAAACAAGTCTGGTGAATTTAACTGTCAGTAGATGCTAATTTTTATTTTTCAGTTTCAGGATTTTTTTTGTTTTGTTTAAACTGGAGCCCAAGCCTAGGACAGGAAATGAATCCACTGAGCCACCCAGTCTGCTGACTGCTGATATAAAGAACATATGGATGAGGGCAGTGCAGAGGTGAAGTGGTTTAGCTATTGCAATCATGCATCAAGCTGATTGATTTGAATCCAAGATGATGCTGACATTTCAACTCAGCCTTTTTTCTATATGGCTGAAAGTTCAAAGGCAAGTGCAATCTCTTGGGAGAGGAAAAGTGTCCCTAGCAAGTTCAGGGGCTCAGCATTGCGCTAGATCTCTCTAGCTAGGCAAAGTCTTATTTCACTTTACGAATCTAACATAGATTTCTTTCTTGTTTGTTTTGTGTTGCTTAAATTGGGACAGCAGCCAATATCGTATTTGCCCCAGAAGCAGATTGATGCTAGACAGCCTAGCTGTTTGGGCAAGAAGCAGCTCCAAGAGTAACTTCGGCACCTCTAAAGTGATACCATTGTGATTCCAAGCTTACCTTTCTTTTTTTTTTTTCTTTCTTTCCATAAGAATGCAAGTAGGATGGGAAATTTGAGCAGCCTTGTTCAAGCAATGGCTGAATTTGAGAACTTCTCCTCCACCCCACCCCCCAGTTCTTGGAATGTTTTTATCAACTTCTAATAACTATTGCTTGCATCTTGTCATCCTGGTATTTTTCAAACCTTTTAGATTCCCATCTGTTTACAGTTTTCAAAGTAGCATAAGAAAATAAGGACTTTCCTTGGTATGCAAGTGCAAAACCCCTCTCCTTCTTTACTGTTGATTCACGGTTTCTTGGTCTCAGGAGGAGAGATGCAGGACAACACTGCCAGGAAAGTCTTAAACTAGCAAATGCAATCATGATATGATATTTGATGAGGCCATGAGAATGAACATCAAAACTAGAGACCTGAAAGTTTGAAAGCCAATTAAAAGTGCTCTACAAGAAAGGGTATTCAAAGTGCTGTTGATGGGACCGCACTTCTCCAGGTTTGCTCCCCTGTGAACATAGAACTGTCAATCTATGGGAAAATACAATGCTAAGATTATGGAGTAACATTTCCCATAATATCACAGCAGTTCTTTTCAGGAATTGAGCTTGTGTGAGTTTTCTTCCTTTTGTCAGGTACTTCAGTTCCTTCTTGTTTCTTACTCTTTCTTGTAGCCTTTGGAAGCAAGGGAGTTAAGTCTGTGTATCACATACATAAAGTAGCAGAGCTCTCTGCTGCCACTGAGCATTCTTCATCTTGCCCTTAGAAACCGAGAAAATGTAAGAGAAGGCAGTGGGGTCCAAGAGAGGCATTGCACTATCTGTTCCTATTGCTGTTAAATCCTGGTACAGTGATGTTTTCCCGCTTCAGCAGTCTGACTCCTACCATAATCAAAGCAAAAGCATCCATTTGAACAGTGAAATTCTCCCAGAGCTGTTTCTCTCGGTGCTCTCTGGTTAGCCGGGCAGTTCTACACTGTGAATGTGTTGCAGACTGAGGTACCTTCCTTTTTAGGTTTGGATCTAGCACAGATCCTTGCATGTATCTAGTTCTCTTCTAAAGACTGGCTCAGTAATTCCTTTAGTGAAAGGTGAGTTTGCTCTCATATTGAGACCTTTGAATCAAAAGTCCAACACTTGGTTCCACATAGCAAACTTCTAAAAAAAATCTTCTCATTCCAAAATTTAATGTTTATTAGATGTAAGTGAATTATGTGAACACATGTTCTAGACTATTAAGGACAACCTGAATTTCCTAATAATTATTTAGTTAGTAAAGCAATTAGTAGGTAGTAAAATGTGGAAACTAACTCTGTAAACCTACCTTCAAAAATTTTTCATGAAAAAACATCAAAGCATGTTGATAACCCTTGATGGAGCTGCTGATGCATGAAAGTGGCTTTCAGAGTAACGATGTTTGTGTACCAATAGTACATAGGTGTTGCACAGTATCTACTCTGATACTTTCTTCCATAGCATATGCCTCTTGCTCCTCCACTCCATGTGTTATACCACCTTGTGTTTCTGGTGGCCTCTTCAATATAAGGCAGAAGGTCCACCAGAAGTTTCCCAAACAAGACTATGATGTGTCACCCAATTCCTTTCCACTCCCATCACCATCCTGACCATTCAGCAACCTCTGACTTCAGGCATAGCATGTGTGTAACCCTTGATCAAATTTTCTGAGGAGTTCCTGGAGTGTGTGGTCACTGTTGGAAGAATATGCAGCCTGCTGAGAGCGCTTTCTGGCATCGGTGCTGTGTGACTACTTGAACAATTTCTAAATGTTCATCTTCTCTTTCGATACACAGTCAAAAAAAAAAAAGTCCCTGTCAGATTTCCAAAGACTTTGACACTGTATTCCAGTATCTGAGTAGTTTCACTTTTTTTGGATGTTTTTAATCTGAACAGGATTTTTCTGAATTTTATTCAGCACCTAATGTCAAAATATTTGGAGTGCTAAATATCTGCAGATGTTATCTTAACATAATTAGAAAAGCTGTACGCTGTACTGTTACATTGTCCCAATTTTTTTAGCTCCCATCAAATTACTGTTGTATGTAGAGAATCTTTTTCTATTTTGATAAGCTGTTTGTTTGCTTTCCCAAATGTAGTGGATGCTTTCTGTTTCTCTTAGCTGTGTATTTCTTAATTCACAAGTGACAGACCCACCTGTTTATAGTGAATGGCTTTCCTATTAATTTGTTTTATTTCTAATCAGGGGTGAATATAACCTTACTGTGGGTAGGGCTAACACAGGACCAGGCTGTGAGGCTCTGCGTGCATCTACTCTGCCTGGATAGTTCTTACCAGGCTGGCAGGATTCTGCCAATTGCTGTCAAAAGAGACAAGCATGTGAGGCTTCTTTAACAACTTCTGCCTGTCCGTAGGTGCTGGTATAACTAATTGATAGGCATGTTTTCTGGGAAGTGGTGCGGTGCAGCAGGAGAAGGTTAGAGTTGAGAAGGAAGTCCTTGGTAGTTGACTTGAACTTCTGAGCTCCTCCTGCTGTAGTAAAGCAGGTTCTGCCATTACAAAGAATGGATGCCAGTGGCAAGGTATGGCTCTTCCACATGTCTGCCAGTGTTGCTGCTTCCTAAAGAAGTTTTACTTTCATATTCCATGGGACTGTCTTTAATGTATGAAAACAAGTAGAGTAGCAATTGTGATCCTGGAGTTGCTGGAAAGACCAAAAATGGTGAATTACTAGAATAGATGGTCTATGAAATTGGGCAGGGTCTTCACTTTTGCCTGTTAGAGATGGTATGGGATGGTTCTGCCTTGAAGCTGGGAGTCTCTTGAGGTTCTTCCTTGCTTCAGTGACAGAGCAGGTAAGTGCTGACAAGCTGGGCTACACTAGAGGCAACTGTTGTCAAAAATCTTGTCAGTTGGTGACTGGACCTGCTATTGGCTACGCTGGTTTCATTGAATCCTGCTCTGAGTACTTGTGATCCTGTAAAGAACATAAAGGGTAGTAATCTTGAAGCACTCAGCAAAGCAGATAAACAACTAGGAAGAGGTCTACAGAAAGAAATTGCTTTCATTAGGGAGTTATAATGTGTTGATCACAGGAATAGATGAGTGACATTTTCAGGATGCTGCTGGTATGGAAGTCAGCCAAGGGGATACAGTGCTCTCTCTGAACTCTGCTGTGACCCTGTAAAGAGAGTTTGAGAAAGAGTGGAAAAGATAGACCTTTGACATCAGTAGTTGGTTATGGAATGCCAAATGCTGCCAATTCTTATTCATCTGTGGTGCCAGTGTGTTTTTAGCAGGTTAGGATTTCCTAAAGGGATCAGTTTGATCAGCCAGGAGAATGGAAGCACAGAAATTTTGGGCACTGCATATCTCTCTCTTGACCAAAGATTCAGTGATGGTGGACCTGAGAGCCTTTAAGAAGTATTTTCTATTAGATTTCTACAAGCCCTCTTAGACACATCTCTGGTGGTTGATTAGTTAGATATTGAAACTTTTGCACCCAGATGAGCTCTTGAATTACTTGGAAATAGAACTTGAGAGGCATGGGTTCTGAAGAGCCCATACAACATCTTGACAATGTCTTCTTTCATAATCCTTACAGCCTCCTTCAACCCTATGCTTTTAACTTGCTACTTTCTCATGTAGATGTTCCCTTTAGAGACCCTGTCTTCCCCCAAAATTATCACTTATTTCCCATTCATCCTCACAATGATGAACCTTTTATTTGCTTGAGGCCATTAGAAGGGAGTTGTGTTTTCCCATTATTACAGCACCTGGGATAATAAATCTACATTGTGGACTTCTAAATCTGCTTAGGAATGGGAGGGGATTTCAGAAGACAGTTGACTTCTCTAGTCTTCCTCCCCCTCATGCCTCCCCCCCCCCCCCCTTTTCGTGTTTTTTTTTTGTTTTTTTTTTTTAAACTCCTTGGGGGCCATATTCTTCAATAGGTTTGGAGTTAATGTTTGGTTTGGGGTTTTTTTTTGTTGTTTTGCAGTGGTTAGTGGCTGTGTGTTTTTAAAATATATTTGGTCTTATCAAACTTCACAATCTGTGAAGAAATCTTGCAACAGAACGATCGCTTAAGAAATACAGAGATCACTTTGTTTTCATCAGCATTAGAAATGCTTCTGACATAGAAACAATTCTGCTTCTACTGCAGGGAGTTGGAATAATTGTCATTAATCTACACTAAACTCTAATCCTGAGGTGGACAATTGTCAGCCCAGAGGGCAGTGAATCAACAAGATGGACATGACACTTTTTTTCTTTTAAATATCTATTTTGGTAAGCCATAGGTTGCAGGATGATCTCCCTGACAATCAGTTCACAGAAGCTGTCCTAATATGCGTTGTGCAAAACACACTCTGCCCTTTTGGAGAAGTCTGAGAAGTGTATAAAGATGAGATAGCTGGGTGTTCATGACTTGGAGGTGTCCCATGAGGCATATTTGCTTCTTTCACAGGTGGTTGGGCTCTGTGAGAAGGTGGGTTCCTTTGATTTCCAGTATCCAAATCTGGAGACATCTTCTGATGGCTGGTATTTTTTCCCACCTGCCTTCCTAACCTTTGTGGGATGAGTAGATGTTGCTGGTCTGTTAAGGCTAGAGGAGGGATGACCTTGAGGAAGCAATTTTGTGTAAACAGATCAGAATGTTGGTATTGTTAAGATGTGAAAACAGCCAGAAGGTTGGAGGACTTCACTAAGTCATCAGTTCTGTCCAGGATAAGGACTTTGGACTGAATGCAGAGCATGCTAAAAAGTTCATGCAGCTGCTGCCAGTGTTGTGTCCTCTTCTGTTAAAAGGAGGATGTGACACCTTGTGCTGCGAGTCCTGCAAATGTAGTTAGTACCAAAACAATGAAAAACATTCTCCTGAAAACTCCACCTTATTTCTCTTTTCTACAGATTCCTGTCAGAGGTGGTAGAGGAAGGGTGGGGTTGTGTTTATAACAGAAGTCAGCAAGTTTTGGAGTGCACACCACACCACCAGTTGCATATGGAAGTGCTAAATGAGAGAAATGGTTTCTAATTGGTGTCCACTGTTTGTTTTGCCTATCAAGTGAATTACAGATAACAATGGAAGAAGAATTAAAACCACCTGCTTGCTGCTGCAATAACTTATTTGATTTTTTAAAATCAGGAATAGGAAATGAGGCTTAGGCCTTTAATACGAAATGCCTACAGTTGGAAGGGGTGGCAATAAAGAGGAGTATCTTCTTTCCTTCACTGAATTTGCAAGGCTATTGCCAATTTAACAAGGTGGTTTGTGTTTAATTTTTGAGCATAACGCTTCTGAAATTACAACTCCCTCCCCCTCACTTTTCAAGGGCTTAGTTATGAAATGTTTGGACTTAATGTTGCTGTCAAACAGTGTTGAATGGGATGGTTCCTTGAGGAAGAACTTGTTGAATTTCTTCCAGCAGAATACTTGAGTGGCCAAGTAATGCCTGGTATGCAGAGTGCCATCTCTTTTCTTATGATTGTAGTAATTTATTTACTTTTAATTACCCTGCATATCTGGCTCTAGCAGCAGTGGAGACTTGTGCGATGTGAATGTTGGTGAGGATAAAGGAAAGATGAGGGGAAAATTCCTGGTTTGCATCCCTAGATAAAACCTTCACCTCTCGGTGTGACTCTGGGTTCAGAGTCCTGCTGCCATCTCTTATTTCTGTCTTGTCACACACTGGAAGAGAGATGAGAACATACTTTGTACCACATGAGTTCTAAGATTCCTCTGTCTGTACAGGATCCTGCTGTTCTGATAATGATTTGTCACTTTGTGTGACTGATGGAGGAGTATCTCGTACTGTTGAGGTTTAAAGACATGAAAGTAAAGGAAATTCCTTAAGATGGGAGACTTCATTGCCAGCTTTCCACAGACGGCAGATGGACAGGCCAATGTATTCTTTTTGCAAAGAGTTTTCTAATAATTTTAAACAAAGCTGTTGACAGTGCAAGCTGTTCGCATGTGTAAGTGGCAAGAATGGTATAAGGTGTTGCGAGACAAGCGGGAAAGGCTGAAGAAGGCTGTAGAGTATACAGGGAGCGGTGCAGTTGGTAGCAAGCTGAACTGGAGCCAAGCTTTGGGATGAGGCAGATGGAGATCTTTCTGTTCCTACCTTAGGAACTCTTGCTTTTTGTTTTGTTTTTCAATGTAGGTTTTTCATTAGATGAGTTAATGCAATTGGTACAACACCACTTGTATTTTCTGTGATAACTAATTCCTGTTGTGGGCTGCTCAAAAACATCAACATAATGGAGAGTTCATGCATGTGCACGATGCAGGCTAAGCCTCATCCCCACAAAAGCTTTCTTCAGGCAGAAGAGATTTACTGGGGACCCAAGTCCCCAGTACAACTGTTACAACTATTCTGGGATGTTTTGCCATGTGGTAATGGGATTGCAAGGGATTGGGATGCAGGTGGAATTGGGATTGCAAACCCTGGAGTAGGAACAGAGATGGATTTGCCAGATAAGTTTGAGACTGGTTTCATGTTTTGTAGAAGACTTCAAGGTGAAATCAAGAGTTAGATGTCAAATTTGCATGTTGCTGAATCCTAGACTTATTTGTGCCCAATTCCTTGTTATTAAAAGGGGAACCAAAAGTGTTCCTCCAAATAATAGTTTCTAGGGGAGCTGAATTTTAGTTTAACATGGAGAAGTGCTAGACAAAAGCACATTCAATGCATTTTCTTCCAACATGGTGTCTTCTCTCTGTGAGCTAGTTAGCAGGATAAAGGCAGCAAAGTTAGTACAGCTCCATTTGGAAAGCTACAGGAATATGCGTTATACAGAGCAAGTTGGAAAAACACAGTTCACTCAAAAGAAACCCTCTCTGTCCAGTAGGGCTTTATGTTTCATTTTAAAGTTGGTGTCAGGAATGGTGAGAGCCCTCTAATCAGGGGCATGTGTGTTAGAGGCTGAGCAGTACTGGGAATACATGGTAGACTAGGATTAAAATGCAGTGAAATCTTGATTAAATCGTAGAGTTGGGCAGAAATCCATCAAGTGAGATTTAGTCAAGGTCATTCACCGAGGCAGGAATAATCAAATACACAAATTTTGAATGGAAGGAGACTCTGAAGGTAGCAGGATCCTGGGGTGAGGAATGGAATTTGTGGAAGACACTAGAATGAAGCTCTGCTCTAAACTCAGGAGAACATGTGCCATCCTGGAGTCTGGTGCTACAAACACTCTAAGCAGGTGTAATGTTTACTACTAATGCATCCATGAGACTGCCTGACACAAAACACAATCTTATGTATGTTTATGGATATGGGTGCCTGCATGTGTATGTGTCAGTGTTTCTCAGGTCAAGTTGCAGCCCTTACTGTAACTTCAGCATTGTTACTACTTAATTCATGTGAAATCTAGTCCTAATTGGTGTTGCACATCTGAGCACCAAGATCTTGAATATTGTAAGGGGTGTGTTGCGTCTGTGAAGGAAAGTGTTTGGCTGGGAAAGGAATATGCCTTTTGTAGTTGATGGGATTTGAATATGCTGTACTGTTAGATAATTTAGATTGGTTAAACTTGATTACTAGCTAGCCTAGTTAGTAGGTCCAAATTATATATGCAACTGGAAATAGCCTCAGCACAAACGAGCTTTTCTAAAAAAATAACATAATTAGTATTCATTAAGGGCTAATTCATTTTTTAAAAACTGGACAAGAAGTAGGTATAGACTCATTCTAATGACTACATGCATGTGATTACAAAGAGTAGGAAACATTTAATCAGTTCCTTAAACCAGCGCAGCATTGCAAGAGATCCTGGTTGTCACTGCAGTGTAAAGAACACTTGTTGGATAGGTCTTTAGCAACTTTACATTTCCTAAATAGTTGAAGGCTGGGAAAAACTTGCTGGTGAACTTTCTGAAGAAATCAGCTATGATTCTATGTACTATGAGCTAGATTTTGAATAACATTTAATGAAGGACTTCAAAACATGTGAGAGAGTGAAGCATCACCGTTTAAACAGGTTTCACTAGGTCCCTCAACCACCAAAGCAGGAAAGATGTTACAGAATGGCTCTGTGAAAATCCCTTATCATGAAGTTCGTTAAAGACTGATAAATTTTATTCTGGACTCATAACATATGCTTCTTGCTCAGGCTCCTGATTTGTCTCCTCCTTGGATAATGCATCCAAATCCACAAGTAACATGCAAGTTTGCATTTCATTTTGAGCCCAGCAGGCATACGGCAATGAGGTTACAAGGCCTTTCCAAGTGAGCCTGGAGGGACTTGTTGGCTAGAGTTTGGATTTCTGGCAAGCAGCTTACTCCAGATCTTTTCTGTAATAAACTCAGGGTTCAGTCCCCGGCCTCTTATAGATACTGAGCACTGTTGCGTGTCTCTGGATAATCAGTCACTAAAAGGCACAGATGTTTCAAGATGCATAGCAATGGGTGCAGCATATAAGAAAGGCAACATCAGGGTCATACTACAGATGCAACCACATCTTACGTGTGTTCTTTCTTCACAGGAAAACTCTTGTAACATTTGCAGTTTTCTGGTTGCTAAAACCATCAAATGAATAACGCAAAACCCAATAATGCTTGCAACTTTCATTTGCTGTTCATTAAGCTTTGCAACGCCAGGGAGGGCTGATGCCTCTACTGCAGGCAGATCCAATAGAAGAACGTTGTAGTAATGAACAGAGTGGGGTACAGGATTGCCCAAGGCGGTGGTTTAAATTAATTTGGGCAGCAATTCTATCAAAGTCAGAAGGATTATAGAAATATGGGACTAGAAGATGCTCTAGTCCTTACCTGGTTGTGGAGATTGTAAGAGATGGTTGAAGAAATTCTTGTATTTTTTTTTCTTTTTTTTTTTTTTTGTTGTACAGGAAATACAAAAAATAAGAGAAGAATAAGGCCCAGTGAGGAGTCAGAATCTGATGTTTAATTTGTTTGTAAATGATGACTTTAGCAGTGATACTAAAAAAGTCTTAGGTGTGTATCCACCATGGAAAATGCAGGGGTTTATGTTGATTGCGATGTGGTCCTTCATTTTAAAAACCTTGAGGAACATTCATGGCAGACGGACTTTAGTTAGACTACTTCCTGCTGCCAGGGACTATGTCAAATGTGAGTCCACAGATCAAGTGCTAGAGGCTTCTGTTGAAGGTGTCAGGTGTTTTTGTGATTGAAAGAGAGTGTTTTCTACAGCACAAGCTGTAGAAATTGCTGTGGTACCATTGAGACACTAACAGAAACTGTGAGGTATCTTGGTTAATTAGTTCTTCTCCAATGGCCAATTTAGGCGACAGATGCAAAACTACTGCTGTTGGCAGCCAGTGTTTTTTAACTTCGATGGTAGAGGGCTGTGCTTAAGTAACAAAGGTTCTGGTTTTCTCTTTACTGGTGGTGAGAGTTGTTAAATCCATATGGCTCATAGTACTTGCGTAGTGATTGCTCCAAATGCTGCAGCTAGTAGTAGTGCTGCAGGGCTTTGCACTGTAAAATATTATAGCCCATTAAATTAGGGGAACAAGCTACTCCTAAACTTGTCTTATTTGATCTTTTCAAACTTACCCTCAAGTGATTAAGCAAACAGTGGCTTTTCAAGCATTGTCCAGTTGTATTATCTGCTAAACACATCTCCCAGTGTGATCTGCCAAGGATGTCTTGAACACTGTCCTTCTGCTGTGTACTTGCTAGTCCTTGTAGAAACATAAATAAGCAGTTATTTCTGTTACATCTAGGCTGTCTGGGAGGGATGCAGAGGATGGGTGTTGGTTTATGTTTAATGTAACATAAACTTGAAGATTCTTGCATTTGTCTTAACATTAGCACTCACAGCAAGACAGGAACTTTTAGTTGGCTACACAGGAAAAAAACCCCATTCTCTGTGCTATGTGAGTAGTTCAAGTTCATTTATAGTATGTGTCTGTACAAAGGTATCATTCTTGCCCTGTCCATGTCTTAGAGAAGCAGAATGACTACTAGAAGTGCTAGTTAGGATGCTAACCATAAAACTGTAAGCTCTTTACAGAAGAATGTAAGTAACAAGATCCTTCCTACACTTGATGGGGAAGGTGAATGAGCATTTAGATGACTCTGTTAATACATAGTGGAGACTTTTTTCCTAGAATGAGTGTCCTTTGACACTCAGCACTGGTATCCTAGACCTGGGCAATTGTGAATACTATAAACTCTGGAGTATAAACCTTGACCCTGGAATCTGTTTTTGCTACAAGTTCGGCTGTAAAGTTTTAGTCTTTCTTGACTCAAGCAGGAAAGACAGAGTAAAAGTAAGTTTAACTCTTCAAACTCATTAAAAGCTGGCAGGAGAGAGGACTGTTTTCCTGAAGTATATCAAAAGCTAATTAGTTATCAGTCCTTTGTCCTTGGAGTTGTGGTGATTCCAAAGCGAGTATCCTTTTTCCAATTCACATGGTTTTGTACCTCGTCAAATCAGCGGAAACTCTGATCTTCACCTGGCTTTTTATGGCCGATTGTAGAACTGTAAATGTGAGTATGCTCTGACAGCAAACCTTAAATCAGCCTTTGGTCACTGCAAGCTGGAATGATTTGAAAACCTGTGTAACCTTTTGACCAAACCTGGGCCGATGTTCAACGTTTTTAACAAGAACTGAAGCCAGAACAGCCCTGATGACTTCAGATTTTCATTATAAGCCAGCTGTAGACCCTAATGTACATTCAGGTTGGGACAGAGGATATAATGGGTCAGCTGCACCATTTGGGCAAGAATGTGCTGGTTCCCTTGGGATCCTGTAAGCAATGGTGTTCTCACTGCTGCTTTTTGCTTATCTGGCACTGAAAAGCAGTGGCTGCTTACTCCTCCTTTTCACCACCACTCATGAGCATCAGCTATCTTAGGGCAGTCTTTGACAGCATCTGTTATGGTTTTCCTTTGCTCTTCAGCTCTCACAATGGTGCTGAATGACGTGACACTGGGCTGCTCCCTGTGAATAATCAGTGTAGTTCTGCACAAACCCCGCATTATAATGGTGTGCTGGGTTTGCTGGTCCAGGTTTGAGTCCCTGGTGTGCAAGTGATTTGAAATGTTGTATGTTAAATCCCTTGTTCTGGCACAGATCCCTGTGTGACTTGATGTTACATCAATGTGGATTGATCCAGGCATGGATGCAATAGCTCTGTGTCTGCCTTAACCAGGTGAATAGAATCTAGCTTCAATTTGGGTGCAATAATCAGCCTCTTATCTAGCCCTATTAGTGCAGTAGTATGGGCTGTCTCCCATTTGCTATTAGCTGAAATGGTTCCCTGTTTCTGAGTGATTGTTGGAAGAGTCAAGAAGTAATCATCATGTTTTTTCTGACTAATACAGGTGACAGAGGGAAGAGTTGGACCACTTAACGTTTATATGTGTAGGAAAGGTAGTATAACAAAACTCTGTGGGACCTGTATGGAAAGGAAAGGGGATTTTATTTTAAAATGCATAAATACGTTGATTCTGCCCACTCGCATTGTTGTAACTGTGAGCACTTGCGTGGTCTGCATCAGATCACTTGTGTGACATGGAGAAAAAGGGACAGCGTTGTCAAGTCCAGTGTCTTTTGAGTCTTTCCTGGCTGGTGATGACAGCTGGATTTTGGACAGTCTCTTATGCCTTTTAGATGTCAACAATAGTTATGATGTATTCTTTTGACTTAGAATTTTGCTTACTTCATCCTCTAACTCTTATCCAGGGCTGCTGCCCATTGTCTTTGACCTTATTTGGGATATCTTTGGGGCTATCATTTGTCTTCCCATTGAGATAACGGGAAGAGGCACGGTGTGTGCTGTGTGGCATAACCTTCACGTGCATTTCATTCTTACCAATGTTAATGTTTCTGTCAAAAAAAAAAAAAAAAAAAGTTGGCAGTTGGACTAGATAATTGCTGTAGGTCCCTTCCAACTGGGTCTACTCTATTCTAAAAAAAAAAAAAAACTTCCCTAGGTGTGACGTAACTGTGCCTTTTGAGATGCATGTTATGGACTATGAGTTCCACCCAATGTACCTGTAGATCCAGGTTTCTCTTTAGGATCTTTGGGTTGTTGGGTTGGAACTAGATGATCTTTAAGGTCCCTTCCAACCTAAACCATTCTATGATTCTCTGTGCTTACTGCCATAAAGACAGTTTTGATGTGTACTGCAGCATCCTCCTGTGTGCTCTGATCCTAGCTCCTGCTCCTCCTTGGCATCCAGCATGCCCACACTTACAATGCCAGTAAAAAACCAACCAACCAACCAAAACCAACACCAAAACCAAAACGTCATTTAGTGTTCAGGTTGCAGTTTTTTGTTCCCCCATTCCAATGTCTAAATTCCACTTTGTTGACGCAATAGGATGCTTCAGGCCACGCTCTCCAGGGCAGTGATTGCAACTTCTTATGTGATTAAAGTCACTTGGCCAGCAGCCCTTATCACCACGGGGTTCATTCCTCTAGTAAGAGTGGCTGGTGCATGTTAACCACACTGTGGTTCCAGCTTTTGTAGCCTCAGGATTTACGTCTCAATAGTAAGAATATGCTGGTATTTGTTGTTATCCCACTGGAGACCCACAGGCTTATTTTACTGTATTTGGATAACTGGTTTATCGTGGGGGCATACAGCAGGGTCTAGTGTGTCTGTAGCTGTCAATCTCTGTAGGCATACAGTAGATGGTTTTTATTGCCTTTGCTTATCTGGCTGTCCCTCACTGTTTTAATATGAACCATACCAAATAAAGCTGCCTGAGAAATGAAGATTATCTATGGTATTCGTCACTTTTAGGAAGGGGAGTTGGTTTAATGTTGGCTTTTAGCATTTGCTAGGCCTTGTCTCCTTGACAGAAAACAACAGACTAAAACGATTACCAAGAACAGCTGCTTAGAAGGGGCTTTGGGTATTTTTTCCGCTTTTGCTGACCTGAACCACAGCAATTATAAGTTCTGGTTATTGTAAACTCACCACAGAACACAAGGCATACCTTAAAATGATGTCATGTCTAGACACACAATTCAGGTATAAATTATGGAGAGAAAGTAGCTTGTTCAGTGGTTAAACTGTAAAAATTTAACAAGATATTTCTGTGTCTCTAGCCTTCACTCTTGCATACGTATTTCTTTACCTCTTACCAGGAGAATTCTGTGACTGCCTCTTAATTTTTTTGTGTTGGGAGATGGAATTTCCTCCCTGTTCTCCATTTCATTTCCTACTTCTGCCTCTCTGGGTCTCGAGGGAAGCAGTGTAGCCATCTACTTAAAGCCTAGAACTAGAGAGGAAGACTCCTGGGTCCAGTCATGACTCAGGCAAGGTCACACACAGGGTGATACACAGCAACCTTTTCAAAAACTGGCGTGCTATTTTGGGTTACTTTGTTTTATGGGGTGGTACGGGAAAGAGGAGAACTCCATTGTGGTGCCCAGATACTTGATTTTCAGAGGTATTCACAATTTACAGTCTCAGCAACATCCCCGGAGTCCCTAGTGGGGTTGCATGGGCCTTACACTTAAGGGAAGGTTGGGCCCTATTTACAGCAGGCTTGTCCATTTGATTATGCTCGTTGAATTTCTGTCCAGAGCCTCTGCTGCCGCTCTGTGTGTGATTGGTGGAGTGTAGCTACGATGTTAGGGGCAATCTCATACCTGGGGACTTAAACCTTGTAAGCTCAGAGGACAGTTCTCGCAGCTGCTGCACAGAACAGGTCACGCAGACATCACTTGCGTCCTGTCCACCATCAGTTATTTGGACATAACTCCACTGCTTCATAGGGGAGTGTTCCTCTGCTAATGAGGGCCTAGTTAGTCTACTGACTTGTATTAAAATACACACTTCTCCACAGTTGGCCTAGGCTTAATTTCATGATGAGATTGGAATTGTTGGCTTACCACCTGGTGTAATCTATACCCTTCAGGTATCTGCTATGAAACACAGCCTTTGGAGATGGAAGAGGCCTGCTGGGTTAACAAGCCGGTGCAGGACTATTCTCTATAGCATATTCTGTTGTGCTTTTCCTGGCCTAATTGCACAGTCCTCAAGTGAAGGAATTTGGCAAGAATATTCTTCTGTTTTAACTGGTATTTGTTCTCAAGTTCCCTTAGCTTTTTCAGCCATCTCCATTATAGCATGCTGCTATCTAAGATTTCTTTTTTCTGTCTCTGTAGGTACCTATTGCAGACTCTTCTTCCAGGTCGAGATATGGTGCCTCTTCTCACCTGAAGAGCACCTTGCTCTCCCCAGATACCTGCTCTGCCATCTGTGTGTCCTCTTGAGGGCAATGCTTCCGCTTCAGGCCAATAACTGTCTGGATCTAACTCTTATCGTATCTGGGCCTCTCATGATATTTTTTAACCCATAATCACATTAGTCTGTTTCCTGGAAGCTGTCTACACTGCAGGTCACTAGAGACACCTTTTAATGCTTGGCAAGCAGAGATGGCAGTTGATGGTATAGAAGTTGTTCTGCTCTTGTTGCTGTAGAGACAATTTTGAAATATGCTGAAGAACTATTTCACTCTGATTTCAGTGCATGCAGCAATGCTCTTGTTTCCAAAGGGGCCCATGTGTCTGCAGTCTCATTAGCTTGAAGTGTCCACAATGGCAGTTAGTGTGCTGGGAAGAGAAGACTTTTTTCTGGTACCCGCAAACTCAGGTGGACAAGCCCTAAGCCTTGATTTACTCCTACGTACCTGGCTTTTTGACAATACAGCAATCAAGTCAACTTTCCTGTATGCCATATAGGCGTCAGATCTGTTCTGGAACTGTGACTTTCCTGTCCTGACCTGATGTTTGTGATCAGAAAGTCCCACTTTGCCAAGGCCCTTGTTGCTGTCCTGTTTCTCAGGATCATAGCAAGACTATGTTTTCATTTGGATGCATTTGTATCAATTGTTTCTCCTGGCCCCTTTGTCCCTGTCAGCAGGGAATGACCTTTATGCTGCATTGTTTTTCTGCATTTGCACCCTGCTACACTGCTGTTTGCAAAGCGTTACATGGAAGGTGAATATAGTGTGTAACTTTGCCAGGTGGCCTGTGTCCTTAGAGTGGTTAATGCACTGCGCAGGCTGTGGTGAGGTGACAAGCCTTGTGATACTTATGCATGAACTGCACCACAAATTGTTTTAACACCTTCAGAGATCAATAAACAAAATGATTGAGTGCAGCAAGGCCATGAAGCAGATGCTTCCACTGGAATACTTTGTTGTATTAAGAGTACTCGAGCAATTAAAACTCCCACTGCACCCTTCCAATCCATTGCACAAGCTGAGGTGGCCTTAGGGCCCATTTTCAACTTTTGATTGAGTGATTGTTTTTGTACACAGATGTCTGTCTCTTTCTTTTTTTTAATGGCTATTCAACATAGGAGGAGAGTGTTATTACAGCTCTAAATGCTTTGTCAGCCAAAGTTTGCCCTCCCTCCTGCTTCTAGGATATCCACTTGCAGTGTCCCAGTTTTCCCCTGTTCGTGGCTTTTTAGAGGTACTTTTTCTTTCATGAGACTCTTGACCAGTTCAAGTACAAACAGATGGAGAGCAGCAGAGATCCAGCTCCATAGCAGCACCCTGGCCAGGGTCTTAACTCATCTGAAGTGTTTGGTGCTCAGGGACACAGGCTACAGTCAGGAATTGTGTAGCCCGGGGCAGGATGCTGTAGATTCCTTCATGTGTTGTCCCTCACTATCCCTATGTCTTTTCTTCTCACCCCACCTCCCCTTTCATCCCATCTGTCCAAGTCTGCAGCCTGGTTTCATGTTCTTATTTGCCCAGGTGGAGCTTGCTTCCTTTCCTGCAATACAGAGATGTCCCTCTCCTGGGCTGGTTCAATAGCAGGAAGCTACAGGCTCAGCTGGCACTTGTCCCCTCCCTGGGCTGACCGGGACAGGGAGTGGAGGCTGGTGGGGTGTGGGAGCTGGAAGAGAGTTATGGAGGAAGGGTTGGTGCTTCAGGCAAGAGTATTCTTGGCACCCTGTTCTGTTTTATGGCTTTTAGGAAATGCTCTGCAGCGGAGGAGCAGTTTCTTTGGATATTGGATTCTGGTCCTGCTGTTGAGTGTGTGTTGTAAAAGCCATCTTCTGTTATTCCTGGAGTCTCTACTTCAAATGCTCACAAGACAAAAGCAAACCTTTTGAGCCCTAATTAGCATAGGACACAGCCCATTATCGACGAACCTGCCTACTGGGGCTGGTTTTGAGCCCATGGGTCAATCCATTGACTCAGGAGTAAGGCTGCCAGCAGAGACTTGCCCTTGTCCTGACTATGTACCAACAAGGAGAATTCTCCAATGATACCACTGTGTGTGTTTTTCATGTAGAATTAGCACAAAACTTTGTCTGGGTCAATGCAAGCCTCCTTCAAACAACTGTCATATGGAAGTTTGCAAATCCCATTGTCCCAGGGAAAACAAACTTGCTCCAAAGTGCTGAAGTGATGCAGGAAGCAAAACTTCAGACTGTTCTGGAATATTGAACTGCGTGGAAGTTGGAGAGTTCCCACTTCTACTCCAGGTGGAGTAACTTAGCTTTTTCAGCACCTTAAGGGCATTGACATATATCCAGGGAAGGGAAAAGAGGAGAAATGCAAGAAACAAGAATGTGAACCAGAGCTGCTCAGGCAGAGACCACAGCCTGGATATGAGATTCCCTTTTTGCTTCAGGTTTTATAGGATTTTTATGGGAAAGGGAAGGGATATGATCTCTGGGGAGAACACCTATTCTGCAGCTTTCTACTCGGAGATGGCCTTTACTAAGTGTGTGTGTGTAGATAAAATAAAATTCTTAAACTTCTTAAAATAAGAAGTTTTGCTTCACATGAAGTTCTTAGCTGCATCTCTTTAAGCATCATCGCTAGGAGTTCTGCAGTGAGGGTTTTGTTTAATTTTAGTAGAAATAGTCTCTCTGGAAAGTTTAAAAAAATAAAAGTCTGGGTAGCTATGGGACTAGCTGCTTCTCATACATTGTAGTTGGGCCCATGCTGAGTCGTGAACTACACATGCATGGTGGAAGTAAAGCAGTGGATGGAGTGTAGTGTAAAACCTCTCATGATGCTGATCTTTAATAGATGGTTGTGTTGCCTAACACACTGACAATTTCTCTTGATACAAGGTTGTAAATACACATGGAGAAATATATGTGGCATCTGTGGATACGCTTCTTTTTGTTGCACCTTTGCTGGCAGATTTTCACGTTCCATGTTTGTGCGATGACTGACAACCCACTTTGGCATTTTGTGTCATGTAATTGCATGACTTTATAGGGCTATCCTACTGTTTTTCAGTAGTGCTCTTAGCCATACCAATAAGACAGGCTATGAACATTGTGAAGACAGACCATATCGCGGTGGGTTTTTTTTGGTTTTTTTTTTAATCTCTGCTAGTTCCTGAACTGGAGCTTTGAGTGACTGGTGACAGATCTGCACTAAGTTTGGAAGCAAATGCAAATTATTTCAGAGAAAATCTTTTTCACAGAGCAAGCCTCTGCAGGCTGGGGAGGATCAGATAATCAGATATATTCACCTAGGTTTTCTCATTTAGCCAACTTCACATTCCTTTGTTTCCCCCCTCTCTTATGCTTCTGTTTCTTTTCTTTGTGGTGTGTGTTTTTTTTTTTTTTTTTTTTTTTTTTATTCCACTAAGACTCATTGTTCCTGTTCTTTTACGGTGGTTAAGGCACAGCATGGGTCAGGAACAGGCAAAGCATACGGTTTTGGGGTGGTGGGCTGATGTGGTCTCCTGATTCCCAGCCTTGGCTGCTGTTCTATGCCCAGTCTTTGGTGGCTCACAGCAGCTCCCACCAGTGCCATCATTCACAACTGCTTCTGGGTCCCAGTAAGATGTCCTTGTCCCATGGGGTCAGGTATTCCAAGCTCCTCTGCTGGTACTCTACACTTGTTTGCCCCCTTCTTCTGCATTGTTAACAGGGAATAATCATATTGCATCACATCCTAGGCTTCTCTAGGAACTGGGAGAAGGAATGGGATGTAATTGTTTCCTCTCCTCTCGGGCACGTGACACCACAAACCTCAGATGTTGTGGACAGACTCTTGTTCTGTTGGTGCTATAGGAGAGCAGCAATACCTGGAAAAGGCTGGTACTAAACTGAATTTCACCTATTCTGCCAAGATGGTTGGCAAAGGATTGTCTCCACCTTGTCTGCCACCTTCCTCCAGGTTTCCTAAATTGCAAAGGCTGCTCTCCCTGTGCTTGCTCTTTCGGTTTGAAGGAAGGTGAGTGAACTGTCATAGCTATCAAACTGGGACTGCACAGTGGTCTGGAGGCTCTGCCTCTAACTATTCTCCAGCTGCTCCTCATGGAAAGGAACTAGAGGGTAAATCCAGCAGTATCTTCTCTCCTATCCCTCAACCACCTGAGGAAGGCATCTTTTGTGCATGCTTTCTGCAGCTGCCTTCCCTGGAGGGCTTTATGTAAATGCAGGAGGCCTGTTGGCTTGTGAGAAGGAAAGTGATACTTTGAAAATTGCTAGGCTCCAGGATTTAACCCTTTAACTTCTGGAGTTCAAAAGCACTGACTGCTTCAACATGCTGAGTAGTCCAGACTTCTCAAGTGTTCCGCAACTGAGCTGCGGGCTTATGAGCTTGTGCAAGGCAGCCCCTTTCCTTCCCTGGGTCCTTAGGATCCCAGCTGTGCAGATGAGAAATCAGCAAGGAACAACCTAGCAAGAAAAGGAGGTGAGAGCAAGGGCCCAAACACTGAAAAGGGAAACTCTGGGAGTGGCTCATGGCCCTCTCCACCTTTTCTAAACCTCAGCAGCACTCATGGAGCTGGAATGGGGGCTGCATTTATCAAATTCTTGTCTGCAACAGCAATGCAGTTGTTTTAGATTAGTGTACAAATAGACATTAGTGTAATACATCTGTTGTTAATCCACATCTTGGTAGAAAAAGATGCCAACACATCATTTATTAGCCATGTCGATCCTATAATGTCCTTTCTTTTGTCTTTTGAGTATGTAATAGGTTCCAGGATGTCTTTTATTTCATTGTATACCACATTTCCTCTTGTCTAACATAGCAGGACGTAACGTGTTCCAGGATGTAATTTATGCCATTTTGGAACTGGACACCATACAATGTATCCTGAACTTTTCTGAAAATCTTCAGTGTTAGTTGTGCTCTGCTCACAGGTTAGTCTTTGCAGAATTGATGGGTAGAAAGAGCAGGAAAACTAGTACAAAGAAAAGCAATTTATTCTTAGTCCAAGGAAAGAAAAACAATTTATTCTTAGTCCAGAGTGAGCTAAAGGATCATCAGCAACTCTGGAAGCTGGTATGGCTGACTAACTCTTACACCCTTGGTTTGTTTAGGAAGTCAGACAGGGAAGTGGTAGTCCACCTTAAGAGCCTGTCCTTGACTGCTCTTATATATATGAGCACCCTGATAATCTCAGAGGAAGTCCACTTTGAAAGGGAAACAGATGTGATGGATAAATCTCTCAATTTTTGTGGAAATTGAGGGCTGCTGCTGGAGTCTGTTTATCTGATTGTATCAAAACTCTGTGCCAGGCCTAGGTGAAAGAATGAAACCCCCCTAACTGGCTTTTTCCCTGTTTAGTGATGTTAATGAGTTTTGAGGAGCAGATGACATTCACAGGTGATGAGGGAAGAAGGGACACAAGGCATGCTGCAAGGGGGAGGCTGGCAGTAACTTGCTTGTGGTATGATCATGTGGGGAAGAATTGGCAGTGGCCACTTGTGTGATAGCTTCCGCAGGAGTCCATTCCTTTTGCTTTTCTTTGTCTTAATCGTGAATTAAAATCCCACCCAGAATAATGGAAGCCCAGTCCCACATACCCTCACCACTGCATTATCCACATGTCAGCTTTGGCCTGTGCCAGTGGAGTTCACAATGTGGTGGAGTAGGATACTGGAGCAATAGACTGGTCCAGGGGGACAGCGCAGGGCTCCAAATTAGCTTCTTGAGGGAGGAAGAAACACCATGAGCCAGGACCTTTGAGCTTTAGGTTAGACCAACAGTTGTTCTAAACCATGGAAAGGTTTTGAAGAAAAAATGTTTTGGCAAAATAAAATGTTTTCCTTTTTTTTGTTGTTGTTGTGTTTTTTGTTGTTGTTTTTTTTGTTGTTCTTTTCTTTCTTTCATCATAGGATCTCACAGGAGAGGATTTACCTTGCACTGTCCCAGCTTCCCTGCTTTGTACCCCATTCTGTCTGGTATGTGTCTGGCTTCTGATGCATCAGTCTTGAGGACTGTAGGGGAATAACGACAATATTAACTGCAGCCCTGAGTTCTTGCTTTATCAGAATTTTTTCTTTAGTATGTGCTGGTTTTAAGCACATGAACAGTACAGGGAGTTTGTGAATAGGTTGCTAGGGGTAACCAAGACATAAGACCGGAGGGAATAATGTTAATAAAATAAATTGCTGACTCGGAGCAGCCTGATAACTCAGATGGGTGAGTTCTTAGCCTTGACATCATGTTTTTCTCCTTTACTCTCTCTCTGCCCCACATCAGCTGCCTCTCACTTGCAGGCACTTTCATTCATAGAGCCATACTTTAGTTCAAATCCAATACGGTGTCATGCCATTAGCACACAAGTCTCCTGTGCCAGGATCTCTTGTTTCTGGGTCTCTAGAGAACTGAATGTTAAAACTTTTTAAAAGCCAAACTGTTGTAGAAATGACAAGCTCTTATCCCTCTCCAAACAGCTCAGCAGCATTCGTCTGTAAGAGGAGATAGGGCAGAATATGAAATGGCAAACAGCACAGACGCCAGTCAAGCAATTAATTTTCTTGTCAAGACATAGGAATACTGGAGGATAGGAAGGAGGGGAGAATGCAGAGTTATTTGTGTTGCGAATAACTGCCTTTGGTCTGTATTGTGCTATAAATACAGAGCAGAGTCCCCAACCCAAAGACCTTACTGTCTGCTTTAAGTAAAAGATCACAAAATTAAGGCAGCTGTGAGATTATGTTTTTGCATATGAACAATCACAGGATCTCAGTGTCACAAGACATGAACACAGCCAAAATTTCTGTGTGGTTCTAAAGATGTTCAGAACGTTTTACTACTATTGAGGCCAGCTCTGGTTGTGTCAGAGCAGGTAAACCTACCAGAGCTTAGCCCAGCAGATAGATCGTGGAGCTTGAAAATAACCTTGTTTAAGAATAAGCTTTTTTGTTAACTGTCTGATGTATGGAGGTTTACACTTTCCTTTTGAAGCATCTGATCCCAGCCCTTTTCAAAAACTCATTCTTCCTGGTGCTTCCTTTGGCAGTTATCTTGTCGGCTGGTACCCGAGGCTGGTAGTTGCTGTTGAGGGCCTAGATGGCCACACTTTGTCCTTCTACCGTAAAATTTGAGATCTTTAAGAGGAATGGCGTATGCCTGTATACAGAGGAGGTAGGAGAAGCATGATTTGGACGCTGTACAGGTTGGGATGCTGAGGGGGATACCATGCCTCAAGTGACTTCCTTGTGGTTAACAGGTGATCTGTAGAAGATACTGGTGCTTTTCAGCTCTGTGCTTTAATCCAGTTTGTATTTTCTTTCCCCAGAACAAAAGGGGCAAATATCTGAGTGATGGAAGCTGCTTTGTTTACTTAAAATTATCCCCCTGTCCTTCTCCTAGACCAAGATAACTTTGTGTCGTACTGCTGGTAGTCCAGTGAAATACACCTGGCCTGGACTGGCATGCCCCTGAGCACTACCTGTTGGGACACGTGTTGCCCCAAACACTTGGCCTCTGAGCTAATTGGCTTTCCTGGGGTCCAGGTAAAAATGGCTTATGGTTCACATCCAGTCCTTGGTCCACCAGTTGGCCGTCCTTGCTCTAAAATCATCTTTAGAGAAGCATGCTCTGCAGTGACTTTTAACAGCCAAGAGGGCCACTTCCTAGGCTGTGTGTGCTCCTGTCTGGTCCCTGCAGCCAGAAGGTTGCAATTATTTCCTTGCCCTTTCAGAGAGTTCATTATGTAGTTGCACATGCCTTCATATGGTAAAGGACGCTGTAGTTCTAACAAGCTTGGCTGGAATAATCATTCCTTCTTGGCAAATACTTCCCCTGACTTGAAGCTGTGCAGCGAGACCAAGGAGTCATCTTTGTCTTTTGCTGTGGGGTGGCAGCAGTGGGTGCAGGTCACTCAGCTCTCTTCCTCTGTGGCACCGCTGAAGCAGGTGTCCATGCACATGTGAAGAAAAGGGAAGAGAGGAAAATACTTTTATTTTTGCTATGCAGCCAGTGTCCCCTGTTCAACAAACGCTAGGAACATGCTGTTCCCATGGTGATTTCTGGGCTGGTCAGTGCCCATGTGGCTGGTGACATGACTTCCAAGACCACTTTAGTACTGGGTAATGGGTTAAGAAGGGTGTGTGTAATTAAGCATAGCAAGCATCAGTTGGTACAGAGTTGTATAGGCGAATGCAGCATCCAATGTGTCTGTGGGGAAGTGCAGGCAAAGCAGTCAAGACTGGAGACTCTTAAAATGCCTTAAAGGTTGATTTTCTTCTTGTACTTTCTCAGATCAAGCCAATGCATTTTCAGGTACTCTTTTACTTGTACATCCCATGGTCCAGCGAGTTAAATTTGGTTCAGTTCCTTCCTACCCATGAAGCCCCTGGAACTACTCTGAATTTACACCAGCAGAGCTGAGGTCAGGCTTAAAGTAGATATAAAACTTGGCGAGCTGTGCACGCAGGAATTGGCTTTGTGGAGGCCGGGCGCGACTGCAGATCAGTGTGCTTCTGCTGTTCTGTGTATCTAGTCAGAGAGGAGGCTTAAAGAGGGGTTAGGGGAAAAAAAAAAAAAAGAAGTCATGGTGTGATGCATTGTTTTGGCACCACTGAGTTATTTTGCTTAATAGTTTGGAGATTATTTAATCTCTGAGATAATTAAATTGAAGGTGTCATTTCAAAAGATAACAATGTCTGTATGAGCTCTGTTAGGTTTGGCATAAGCTTCAGCTTGTTTTGTAGGGATTGAGGGATTTTCTTGTATGGAATATGGGGGAGGAAAGGCAGGGCTTGTTTGAGGGTATTTATTTCCACCCTTTCTTGCTATAACATAAAGTGACATAATGCAGAGCAAGAAAGCAGCCCCTGTGACCTCAAGGGGGTGAGAGTAAAATACTCCCCTGGATTCTAATGTAGCTTCTGACAACGAAACCTCTTAGATGAAGTCCCATCTTCATGTGTCTACTCCTGTGACCTGCTAAAGGAGAGAAACTGGTCTGTGAAACAGCCCAGGGGGTCAGCAGGAGGCACAGAGTATTGCAAGATCTTCAGGAACAGTTCTTGTGAGTGTGCGGTCCCAGTGTCCAGCACCACTCTGCAGGAGCTGCTGGGCTCCCAGAAGGGTGCTCTCGTCTCACTACCACTTATTTCAGCTGGAAAGTCTTTATACCTGTAGCTGACATCGTTTGTGACTTGCCCTGTGCCTCTCCTAAAAGGAGAACCAGCTGTGTCTCACTGGCATCTCTGCTAACCCCAAAAGAGAAAGCTCCCTGCCCGGTGTTGGATAGAACTCAGTTTGTCTTCCCTGCAGGGATATGTTAATTCTTGTGCTTTGGGTACCCCTCCCGCCCCCAGAGCTACGTGGGATGTGGTGGATTTATCCAGCCAAAGCTTAACATTTAGCCTTCTGGTATGTGACCTACAGGTGGCTGGAACGTGTATTCGGAAATTAGGTACCAGCCTGCTCCTATAGACCCTGTTGCATGGTGAGAGGGAGCCAGCCTGCAGTTTTCTTGGCCAAAACCTCTGTGAGTTGGCAGGGAGCCCTCAGTTACACGCATCGGTGCTCTGCTCCATCCCTGCTGTGCCCCAAAACCTCCCTGTTACAGGAGGTGGAGTGGGGAGGAGCTGGGCTGGCAGGGAGTGGACACCTGCTGGCAGAGCGCCTGCCTTAGTCAGCATCTTCCCCAACTGTCCTTAAAGATGCTCCCTCAGCCCGTGCTCCGCTCAGCAGTGCGCTCGCTCGTGCAGTCATAGCTTGGTAGCAGATTTCCTGCTCTTTGAACATTCTATTGTTAGTAATATTTTACCTGGATGCTGCATTAAGTTCTCTTGATCTTGATGCTCTGCTACCATCAGTTTATCACCAGCTGTGTGACCCTCAAAGAAGAAAGGCTATTTTACTTTAGCTCTGATGTGAAAAGCAAAGTCATGTCTGGGCATTTGAGTGGTGTGGCTTGTGATATACACCAGTTTATGTAGAAGTTGGCACTGAATTTTTTTTCCTTACTAGCAGGAGAAGCAAGGGGACTTGGGACCCCCTTCTGGTGAATTACTTAGACAAACAGCCAACATTTAAAATTACAGGTCTGGAATTGAACTATAAATTCCAGTGAAGTAAAAGATCCATGAATAATATGTCTTTAGGCTGAAATATAATTTGTTTGTATGTTTTAAGCAGTAGAAAGGAAACAGGATATAATTCCTATTAGTAAGGTATATATTTTCCCCAAGCAAGGAACCAGCTGTCTAATGGAAAGTTTGTGTTTGCTCCATAAACGTTTTTAACTGTTTGGTTGTTTTGGGTTCTTCTTCCAATGCTACATAGAGCTTCAATCTCCCTTTGTTCAGCTGATTTGATATGTTGCTTTCAGTTTGGGATTGTGTATGCTTTGCAGTGTAGCTCATCTTTTCAGTGTGAGCACGTCATCAGTTGCAACAGATTTAACACCAGATCCAGAAATCAAGTGCAAATTTGTCTATTTGCTCTGATTGGCATCTTGAGAATGATCAAATCAGACTTAAAAAAGCTTCTCCTGTCTTTGCTAACAGCTCATATCTGACCAAACTGTTCTGTGATTTGGAAAAGTCTAACAAAACATGAGGAGCTATTTTTACAAGGGCCTTTTTGCATTTCTCACACTGTGTTGGACTCAGTGTAATTGTGTTGTGTTTGTTTTGTTTTTGCAGGGGGTGCACGTGATTTTGTTCATGCCAATAGAATTCTGGGTGACCTGGATTGAAGTTGGGTTTGCTTCTGTTTGAGACAGAAATTGCTACAGATCCCTTCCACAGAGAGGTTTAAGACACTTGTGGTGCCCTTTGCTGTTTGCCCTTACAGCAAGCAGGGGTGGACACCAGCTGAGGCATTTGGAGATTATCCGATTTTTATCATAGTCTGTCTCCTCACTGAGATGATGATGACATTGTGGCTGTACCTGCGTATCTCACAGCAGGTAACTGTGGAAGGCAAAGGATTGCAGAAAACCATTTTCTTTAGAATTACACCAGTATAACATGTGTGGGGTTATCTTTTGTGTTTAAAGTCACTTTGTGTCTGGTTTTGGGGCTAAATGTATGTGACTTGATATCAAAGAAGTTATGCTGGCTCCGAACTGGTGCATCTCACAGCTGAATCAGGGCTTGCTTGCTTACAAAGAGTTCTTGTGGAAACAGGTCCTGAAAGAGCCTGAGCTTCCTGCAAATCTTAATGACCTCGCTAAGGACTTGGTTGCTCGCTCTGAATTCAGCCTTAGAGAGATTCAGAGCTTAGTCTGAATGAAAAAGATGAGAGCTAGGGACTGGCAGTGGTCACACAAAGAAAAGCACCTTTTCAAGCACTGCTAATTTTTTTTTTTTTTTTTTTTTTTTAGGTATGTGTCCAAAAGCTGAAGTGAAGCCTTGCATAGATCTTGCAGAAAGAGAAGTTAGAAAGCAATTTGTTTTCCCTAATACAGATAAGCAACGCCAATTTTAGATGCCCTGGTGTATCTGAGACAGATGTTGAGGGGTGGTGGATATGATCCTATGGCTGATTGATATAATCGAGGGTCCTCATGCCTTTCTGGAGCAGGTGGAGGCCAGGTAGGGTGCTCAATGGTATATAAAGTGGCATGAGATGCCTGTGTTTAGGTGGCTCGATGGCACCCTTGGGTGTGTGTTTTGTGATTGGATATAAATGCTGAAATGACAGTGAATTTGTGAACAGTATTGGTAATATAAGCTGAGTTGGCTTGGTGGAGGGTGATACTTTCCAGGTGTCTGTGTCCCACTCAGCAGACCCCATGTGCTGCATCTGGTGATGGAGGACAGGGTTCCTTTTGGGGACTGTGACCTCCAGCTCCATGCCTCAGAAACACTGAGGTTAGACAATGCGGAG
This sequence comes from Vanellus vanellus, assembly GCF_965231255.1. NCBI lineage: Eukaryota > Metazoa > Chordata > Aves > Charadriiformes > Charadriidae > Vanellus > Vanellus vanellus. The sequence continues at coordinate 4,708,544 of NC_138924.1, forward strand.
AGGGCACAGTGCTGCAAATTGGTGAGGGTTGGCAGTGAGCTGGAGATCATGGTGCGATACCAAATGGTCAGGAGGAGAGGTATGATGAAGCTGCCAGGCACCTCCGCTAAGCTTCTAGAAATGCCTGCTGGTGGACGGAAGCCCTAAGGACAATGATTTAGCAGTGTTGTTTTGGGAGTAGGACAGGGAGAGGATTGAAAGGAAATTTCAAACCATGCTAACAATTTTTGGGGTGGGGAAGAAAGCTCACTTCTTTTATTGCAAGCCATTTTCACCAAAGAAAGTGGTATCTGGTTTAAAACCTCAATATAGACAGTTTTTAATTTTAACTCAGATTTCATGTTTAATACCTTCATGCGTGTACAAGAGTTGAGGATTGTTACACATCTTTGGGCCACTGATAGTCTTTTGGTTTAGCCTGAAATCTTTTGGGTTAATGTGATTTCACACCCCACTCCTAGGACTAAAAAAACCCAATACTGATGTATTTGAAATTTGGACTGTTGAATCTTGTATGAAGCCTTGTCTAGATAATATGTGTTAATTAAAGGTGTTAATTTGAAGAGAATCAATTAAACTGCATTAGGTCATCATATGAACACTCTTATTCAGAATTGAATCGACCTTAATTTGATATTGTTTGGAAATGACTAAAACTGAATGATGGCCACTTACAATGAAAAGAAAGCCTGCATAGGGTTCAGTGTGGCTGACCAAATTCCTTTTTTAAGGTCAGACTTCATAGATCGCCTATCTGAGTTTCTCAGGGTTGGATGAGCCCTTTTCTTTTAAATATAGCGTTAATTTATTTCTTCTGAGTAGGATCAAGTTGTTCAAACATGCCCTGTATTGATACCTGGCACTGCATAAAAAATGAAAGTACAGTGTCTGTCCAACAAACGCGTGTACAGTAAATATAGGAATGTCCTGGTATGTTCTCACTGCTCTGAATCAGAAGCAACTTGGCCAAAGGCAGTGGGAGACCATCAGTGTAAAGCTGTGATAAATAGGAATGTGGAGGGGACCCGTAGCAACCCTGTGAATCCTGGGCTAAGGCAGAAAGAGTTAAAGAGCTCCTGTCCAGCGGAGTAAGCGCGGGAGCTGCCATTTGGTGCTGACAGACAGGGAGTCGCTGCCTGCAGCTTCTATCAATTTCCACTCTGTTGTCAGCAGGTTGTAAATAAAATAGCTGCTGTGCTGCTCTTTCCGCTGGCGCTGGGACTGCGGCTATCTCTGAATGAGCGTACAGGTCTGATTGATAACGAGGAGGCCTGATTGCGCCTCCAGCTCTATCGGTCAGGGCAAGGGAGATGTCCGGCTCTCGCCCAGTGGTGGCCTGAATGGCTTTGAGAGGTGGGAGAAGGCAGAGGGTAGAAAGTGTTTTGATTGGGTTGCTGGTTCACCCCAAGGGAATAAACTGATGTGAACGGGGTTTGATTTTTTTTTTTTTTGGCAGCTCCAAGAGAAATAGGATTAAAAATAAATGGAGGAATTCATCTTTTAGAAAAAGAAAAAAAAAGGGGGGGGGGGGAAGAAGAGGGCAAGGGTCCAGCTAGGCATTAAAACTTGAACTCAAGCTTCGAATTGCTGCCTGCTCTCAGAGTTCCTCAGAAGACATCTGAAGAGCCAGCTTACATATTTTTGAATATACCGTGGCCCAGAACTGCTAGCAAGCTATGAGTTCTGCTTTGTGGCTCTGCAACCAGCTCCTGGGTGTGATGTGGACCAATTTACTCGGGCCAGCTCTTCAAAAGCATTCAGTAACACTTGGGATGTCTGGTTTGGAAGTTGCCAAATCCAAGCAGCTTCTACTGGCTTCTGTTGGTGTTTTGGGGTAGGGAGAGCCATAAACAACCACCCACCCACCACCCCCCTGCTGCCACTGCTGCTCAGACATCCTCAGTGAGGACACCCCAAGTGTGCAGTTCCTGAGTTCATTTTCCACACTACAAGACGTTGATGTTCATATTTGTCTGTCTGTTTCTTCATCTGTAAAATAGCAGTGTTGCAAACAATTGCTTATCCCTGATAGCTGATGTAAGGATAAATGATGTTTGCAAAGTTAGTTTCCTCAAAGGAAACTTAGCTGTGAAGCAGACTTTATAACTGGCGCCAGGACTTTAATGATGGCCCTTTCTCAATGGGAGGCAAAGATGCCACGTAACTATCTGTTTTGAACTTATTTAGAGCATTTCTTGTCAGGCTCCTGTGAGTCTTGTCCTCTCTGAACATGGGTGTTCCCATTCTCCAGTTTGTTTTTCACATCCGTGCAGTCATCTGGAACAGCCCTGTTCCCCGGGGCAGGCTGTATAGGGAGTATTGAATTTGAGCAGTATGGTGTTCATCCTGAGGAAATGGTAATTCGAGGTTACTCCAAAGCAATAACCCCAGGAGGATGTTGGCAAAGCTACAGCAGGGACTACGGGTTTGAATGGCAACCGTGAACCCAAGTCCCTGAAGCAAGGCAGAAACCTTTAGTTTATGTTGAATGGGCATTTTTATTTGCATTTGCTGCAGTGATAAATGCACGGGCTGTTCTTGTCTCCTCCTGCCTGGAGGACAGAGTATTTGGTTCTGTAACTTTAGCTGTTCAGCGTCTGGTTTGTTACACCCCTGCTTGAGAAGGGAGCTCAGCAGTAAACTTTCCAGGTCTGTCTGCAGTTGATCTGCTTCAGTCCTACTGGCATTTTTGATGGGAATTTTATGACTTCTTTCTTGTAAGTTTGGTACACATTTTGTTTTCTTTGGAGCCAGTATTGGCTCCTCTTGCCTTTCTTTTGGAAGCTCCTGTGATCAATGCCTTCGGTTGTGGGAACTCTTGCAGAGAAGAGAGTTCTGTCATCATTTATGGGGGTACAGGAAAAACAGATGAAGCAGTGTAATATATGCCAAATATTATCCTCAGAACTGCTCTTATCTGATATCTACAGCTGTACTTGCTTAATGTTAATATTATTTTGCTTAGCTTGACCTTTCTTTAGAGAAAAGTTTTTAAAAAAGTGGTGTCGTCTGCAATCAGGCATCTTTGTTCAGCAAACAGAATTATCGGTGTTGATATCTGTATGTATGATTCACTTTTATTGCATCAGGATCGGGTCTTTAATACTCATTGTCTGTATTTTCCAAAGTCACCTTCTGCTAAAAGCTGTCAGATGGGAAAGAGCTGTTATGGTTTTGGAAGTTAATTGGATGCTCTTTGCTGGTCAGCTTTATAAGATACAACACCTTTATTTTTAATCTGGCACCGCTCTGCCATCTAGACTGGCAGCTTAGGTAGGCTCTTGAAAAAGATGGTAATTCCTGGATAGCATGAGCCAGAGGGACAGACTCTTCATTTGTGTAATTGTCACACCTTTCATGACGTTTGTGCTGCCTCAAGCTAGGTGACCATCTGCTCTTGAGCCTGTTAAGTCATCTGAGCAATTAGTCCAAGGCTGATTCATCAACCATTGAATATCTATGCTTACTTTTGGATCTCTTTCATAATAGTGCCTGGACCTCATGAAGGGAGTGCAATATAAATGCCAAGGCAGGTAAATGAAATAATCAACAGTAAAAGTTTTTATATCCCCCCCCCAGTAACTTCTGTAATCAAATAAGTTTATTTTGGAGACAGTGTATGTGCACTTAGCCTTTTAAGGGAATCGATTGTTCTGTCTGGTAATGCAGACTAACACTTCATCTTTAATTTCTACTGCAGCACTGTTATGACCCAAGGCAAGACAGCCATCCCTCTTGCAAAAGCACTGTAATCCAAGCCCTGACCATTCGCGATAGTGATGATAATACCGGAGCTAATAAAGAGCTTACTGCATGAAGCCAACAGTTGCAAGAAAGTTTTTAATAGGTGTAAAGTGCCTTGTTATATTACCTGCCCGCACAAATAAGTTTAAATTGGAGTAAGGAGTAGGGTCTTTTAAACATACCAGCCTAAGATTCAAAAAAACATTTTTTTTAAGTGAAAAGCCTAAATAATTTCCCCAGAAAGCCAGTTTGTAACATAAGTCTTCCCAGGGAATGATCCAATGTGCAGTCTAATCATTTTATGTGACTATTTAATCTACTGTTTAACAAACAAAAATACTTGCAGTACCATAGCAACTACTGCACAGTTTGATGCCCTTGGGACAGAGATCAGCTGCTTGATCCAAAGCAAACCTGCCTACTCTTTACTTTAAGATAATACTTTAAGGCAACCTTGTGGAATCATACAGAAGACTTTTCAAATTCAGGCAAAAATGGACTCTTTTTTTGGATGTGGATGTTTCATTCACTGGCCCAGATATGCTTAAATATGTTTCTTGCTTTGGGATAAATAGGCGTTCATAATTCTGCGAGACTTCGAGGACATGAAGGGTTCTAGTCTCTTTCCTGGCTGCAGGTGTATTATAGATAGAAATCACTTTATTATTTGTGTATAAAATGTGCGTATCGAGTTTCAGAGAAATGCCCAGCTATTGATTCCATATTTAAGGTGTTAAAGTGCGTTGTCAGCAGGGAAATCTCTAGTAGGCTTCCCTTTCTATGCTGTAAAAAGATCTTGGTGTAGAGCATAGTGTCTTTCGGTGTTGAAACAGGAACTTCTCGTACTCTGATTATGGCTGAAAAGCTTTAAGAAACTCTGCAGAAATACTCTTCATAAAAGGTTCTGTCCTGGGTCTAAATACCAATGCTCCTGATTTCCCTTTTCTCTTCTGGATGTTTATTCTCTGCAGCTGAGAGTTTTCTGTCCCAACCTATCATACACTTTGCTTTGATGCTAGTGAATCTGCAGCATGGGAGGAAACTGTCCTGACCCACGGCACAACTCAAAAATGCAACTTAATCATGGCCACATTTCATTTTGTTGCATTTGTGCTGCCTGATGAATGTGTCTTGGATCTATGGCTGTCATGGTGGATAGCATCTGGCCTTTTTTCTGGAGAGTATAGTTTTACCCTTAAGCTAGAAATACTTCTGAGCCTTCCGTAAGTTGTCTTGCATCTAGAGCGGGTCAGGATTTTCCCAACAGAACTGTTTTCTGTAAGAAAATGCTGACTCCGTGGGATCTCCTTTTTGTTGTTGTTGTGGGAGACCTGTCAAAACTGCTGACAGGAACCAGACAGGCGAGAGTGATGTTGGTGACCAGCCTCCCGGGCTGCCTGATCTCCTGGTGGGCTCTGTGGCTGCCCGGCTGATGGGTGGTACGCGATCAAACCAGGGGCGCGCTGGGCAGCTGGTCGCCTGGATGCCCAATTCATCAGCTGCCTGGGGAGCTGTGGGGCAGGCAAGGCCAGGCAGGCTGGAGGCATCCCTCTGGATGCATCCATGTCACTGTAAACACCACAATATTGGTGTTTGCCTTTCTCCTGTGGCACAACCAACCAAATATTGGTAATTTGGTGTTGGTTTTGAAACCCAAATCCTTCTCTGGCCTTGTTAGCAAGGGAGGTCTAAGTACGGTGAATGGGCTAATTACTGCCACTACTTGCTATTTACTGCACGGGACTGTTCTTGTGATGTGTTTCTTGTTCTCTGGTTGGGCGCCTGAATCCTTTTATGGCATTACAGCATGGTTTGTGGGCAGGAAAGAAGGGAGACACTTTGGGATTTGTTAATGTTCTCATGGATGTTAATGTTCTCATGGGTGTACGTTGCCATAAAAGTTTTTAGGTAGTGACGATGTGATCTTCTACATGGTAAATATTTTTCTTTTCCCTCTTTTGCCCCTCTTTTCTGCTTTTCTGTTCTCCTCCTGTTATTATGTGAACTTCTGTTTCCACAGTTTCCTCTTCTGGGTTCACAGCACCAAAAAAGCTGTTAGTAAGCTTGCCTAAGAGAAGTGCATTTCTCAGATACGTATGTGTAAAGTTTGAGAACCTCTCTGGTTCAAAAACGTAAGTAAAATGTTAAGTTACCACAGTCCTAAAACAATATACTGTACTTCATCTAAAAAGAATCTGTTCCACATTGCAAGATCTCTGGGCACTCTATGTAAAATGATACCCTACTAAGAAATATAACTTATTAATGGAAGTTTTGACAGAAAAGATTTCATTTTGAAAATAATGTTCCCCAATGCTTTTATAATAATTAGGTTTGAAACAAGGCCGTGCAGACACAATAATTTCTAGGCTGGGTGATCAGATATGCCTCTCTTCTATCTATTTTCTTTTTTATTCTTTCCCCTCAAAAGCCCCCCTCACAATTGGGCGTGCCATAGGTTTTTATATTGGAAAGTCCCAATATGGTATAACAGGCAAAAAAGGAAGGAAAAAGCAGGGGAAAGCTCCCTCCAAGCTTCCTTTGACTTCTCAAAGTCAAGTTGCACCAGGGGAAGTTTAGGTTAGACATTAGGAAAAACTCCTACACTGGAAGGGTTATCAAAGACTGGAACAGGCTGCCCAGGGAAGGGGTTGAATCGCCATCCTTGGATGTATTTAAAAACCATCAAGATATGGTGCTCAGGGACATGGTTTAGAAGTGGGCCTGGTAGAGTTCAATAATGGTTGGACTTGATGATCTTAAAGTTCTTTTCCAGCCATAACAATTCAATGATTCTTCTCAAATTATCCTTGTATGTAAAACAACTTAAAATCAAAACGGTACTCTCCTTTTCAACCTGAATAAATTGAGAGGCGAGCCCTTTCTCTGTGCAGCTCTGGCTTACCCTTCTGTCTAATCAGTGCCTTTATACTGCACATAGCTAGTTAACAATGCTACCTGATGAACGTGCCCTGGATCCAGGGCAGTCCCAGTGGATAGCATCTGGCCTCTTTTTCTGGAGAGTATAGTTTTATCCTTAAGCTAGAAAAACTTTTGAGCCTTCTGTAATTTGTCTGTAAAAAAAAAAAAAAAAATCTTTCATTGCATAGTTCTGGCCTGCATTTGTCTTGTACTTAGTTTTCTTCATTGGATTAATTACTTTGACCGAGCTGAGAGTTGATGTTTTCCCTTTTATCCCTTAGGACGTGGTGGGAAAGGTTGCTTTTAGTGATATGCTGTGGCATTTCAGTGGACTGGCCTCTTCTGCTATAGAAGGTCCCCATCCATCTCCCTTCCTGCTACAGCAAAGCTGCTGGTGAAGCTTGCAAGGCAGCTGTTAAAACTAATGGGGGGTCAACAAAATGAAACCTTAAACCAGTAGAGACCTGGGTGAGATCCTCTGGCCTTTGATTTGAGATTGTGTGTTGACTTTTAGTGTGACAGAAGAGTGGTGTATCTAGGTGTATACCAGTTTAAGATCACTGGAAGAGTTTGCAGACTTCCCCCCCCCCCCCCTTCCCCCCTTATGCGTTGGTCAGAGACAACAGTTCTTCCCTTGCTTACACTGCTTTGGGGGATGTGGCTGTTGAAACCACTTAAAGAGATTCTATAAGAAATACTCTGAGAAATCTAATAATTGGTACAGGTAACTTTGCAAGTTTTGCTGCTTGGGCAAATCGGCTTACGTTGATAAAAAGCATCATTCTGGCAGGGGGAAGGAGCTGCCTGACCCCTCACAGATTTAGATATTATCCACTTGCAGATATTGAACTTGAAATGGCTTTGATTGTCTCTTCATTTATCGAGTGTAAATCCTATGTAGACATGCTTAATTTGGGTTACATTAAGAGAATGGATGGGTATCTGTTATTCTCAGTACAGCTTAATGAGTCATCAGGTTAGCAGGCTAGGTGACTTTTTGTACCATCTCTGCATATTGTGAACACAAAGTACAATCTGTTGATAAAACAGTTGATAAAAGAGTGATGACAAACGGTTAGCCTGACTTCAGGTGCTGAGTAAGCAATTTATTAAATTGCAGTGAATTAATCTTTTGCCACTTCCCATCCAGACCGCCAGTGAATTACTGGCCTAAACTGCGATGGGGGCATCCACACAGTTTCCATACCCGCTTTAAATTTTGGCGAGTGCTAGCTTTTTTGGAAGATAACACTAACACTGACATAGCTTGATGCTGTCCTGCTGGAAAGGTGGGTTTGTGCCCATGGGATTTGGCAGTGACATCCTGAAAAAGGATGAATGTTTTTCCATTGCAGTACCATGAAGTGAAAACTCTGCATGGGTGTGTTGTAGTTAATATACTTATGTGCTTTCTGCATGAATTAGTTGTAGATATACTGAAGGCCATCTCATTTTTAAAATGGTTTGTTGGCATAATGCTTTCTCTTCAGGCCTTTGACATTAGGATTTATCCCGTGCTTTGATATGGAGTAGCATTATCTTAATTGTTCTTGGCACAGTCCAAGATAGATGCAGCATTTCAGGCTTTGGGTGGGAGGAGTGAGAGCCTCTGTGGAGAACAGGGGTGTTTTTCTGTTGTCTGGCTAGTTGATTTAATTGCCTGGAGTTCAGCTGCTTGAGCGGCTGAGTTTTATTGCGTGATTTGTGTTTTGAGGTTTGTCAAGAGGCCTAGATCCTTGAAATCGGCATGCTTTCTTTTCTTTTCTTCTTTTTGTTTTTAATTTTGAAAAAAAAAAATCAAGCTAAATTTTATATTGAAAATTTCTGGTATTTTATCGGTCTCAAAGCTTCTCCAAATATTAAGCCTGCTAACATCCCAGACAGCTAGGTAAAAAACGTGACTTTCAATCTGTCTGTCTTTTCAATGAGTAAGACAGATAAATAAAGAGACTTTTTTATGGTCTGCCAAAGATATTGGTCGCAGAGTTGGCAATAGAAACTGAGACCTTTGCTGTAGTCATCAGACCACCCTTCCAACCATATGCTTATGTTTCAGTGCTCGGCCTCCTTGCAAACACTCACAATTAGTGATCTGCACTGTGCTGTTCATGCTATCAGAGACATCTCCATTTAATTTATTATCCTGCAAAAGATCTAAGCTTTTACATAGTTATACCCTGGCTGTGTTCCTCTGTGAATTATTTACGGTAGTATTTTTGGTCTTCAGTCATCCAGTTTTGGCTAAAACTGTTCTTCCTCCAGTTTCCTGCCATTTATCCTTCATGTACTAAGCCAAACTTCTAGATTGTCCGATTACCACATTTCAGACATTGTCATTAACCTCTACCTTGGAAGGAGCACCTTTGTCAAGCAGACATTACTGAAGCTGTAGGTTTGCATATAGGTAGCAGATGAGAATTTTTTGCCTTTTTTAAAGGGATGGTGTGAGAAGCTATGTATTAAAAAAGAAAAAAAATAATATCTGCTTTTAATAATCCAAGGTTATTTTGTAACACAGGGAGGAGACTTGTTTTTTAAACAATTGCATTTTTTGCTATTGATTTTGCTTGCTGCCACTTGAGTTTGTCAGTTGGACAATGAAAAATAATTCTGTTTTAGCCAGATCTTACAGTAAGCACTGCTTTTCATTTCCATCAAGAAAAGTTATGTGTGGGAAGGCTGCAAGGGATCAGATATTTTCTTTATTTACGTTGTTTCCTTTTCAATTCTCATGCTCCAGGACAGTCCTATGATCTTTGAATTGGCAAGCAAATATTGCTGATTTCATAAAACCCAGTGGAACATTTCAGCAAGAGTTACAGCTTCTGAACTTCAGAGTAACAGTAAAAGCTTACCTGTGGAAAACTCATGTTTGAAGACGAACTGTGCTATCTTCCCTCTAATTATAGTGGTGACTGAAGAGCTGCTGGAGACATAAAAGACTAATGCATTGCCTGTAGTTGCTGTATAACCAATGCAGCTATAGAAAATAACCTGGTTTCTTACTGAAGGCGAAGAGGCAGAGAATTGACTCTTCTGATACCTGAGAGATGCTTTGTGAGTGCAAAAGATAGAGTCCTTGCTAAAAGGGATTTTATGAGTGTTTTTGACTCTGAATGCAGATATGATTATATAGGCAGGATATGAGTGAGTGGATGATAAGATTTCAGTAAGAGAAAAAGGAATTAGACTCTGAAGGGTTTGTTTTATGGCAAAAGGGCACCAGAGGGGGAGAGTAAGGAAAAATCTGTGTATATATATGTGTGCCTGTGTCTGCCTTCACTTTTGCCCAATACCATACAAATTAAACTGCTTTAACCTTCCTTGCAGCATTTTACAGGCTGTGCGTGGGTTCACATATTACCTCTAGTTTGTCTTTGGCATAATAGCATTACAGATGATGGACTGTCATGCATGTCTTCGTTCATTTTAATGGAGAATGCAAACCTTCTTCCTGCAGGTTAGTTCTCATTTCTCTCTCTGCTTTCTCCATTGCGAAGGAAGAGGTTGTCTGTTTGACAACTAGATCTTTGTTTCATGCGAGTTTATCTGCTCCTGCTGTTTATTCTGCACCTGGAGTCAACATATGTGATTTGTGACATTGTGTAACTCCATTCACAACAACCCACTGGGACAACAGTGTGGTGGAGCTCCAGGCGGGAAGGACACAGAACAGGGAGGATCTTGGAAAAACAGGAGAATCCTCTCCTGTAAATACCCTGCAAAACAGAGAAATGTGAGGACGGCCCCATGGCATCAGTCCTGTGGGTTTGGCTCCTAAGACTTTCATAAGCAGTGCCTATAATAATAGTGAAGAACGTGTTTTGAGAAAATGTTTGACTACCTCTAAATGCCCAGGGTTGTCTAGAGTTTCTCTTTGTAGTATGGTTTTACCTTGAACTATCCTTTTGGGAATAGCTCTTCCTCCCCTTCCCATGCATTTAGCTTCTTATCTCTTTCATGCAAAACTGTAGGGCTTGGTTGCATTAAAGTAACAGTGGAGATTATGAAGAAGCCTGAACAAAAAAGACTCTTAGTGAAGTGGCTATGGCTCCTTGATTACTTCCATTCTATTTTGTCTTTGGGCTGTTTATTTTTGCTTTCTTGGGTTAGATGTTTTGTGGATGTTAGTATAAATTTTCATCTTAGAGACTTGAATATTTCGGTACCAAATAGTGCTAAACTTCCATTAACATCAAAAGAAATTTTGCTCATCTAATAACCAAGGAAATCTGGCTCAGTTGCCTTTTGTAATATCTGCAGGTCACTCTGCAGTTCACTTTGTCTTTCTCAGTTTTTATTGCCCTGGGTGTCCTCTGCAAACTTGTTTGTAGTTGAGTTTATACCAATGATACACCCAAAGAAGGAAGAGGCTATTTAAAACTTGATGCGCAATAATCCAACTAACCAGATGTGTGGAGAGAAGCTCAACCCTTAAAACGAGACACTTGAAACTCTCAAGGTCAGTGGAATAAAACCTATTGTTTAAATTGTGCATTCTTCGCTGCTTTAGCAGAAACAGCTCTGTGGACCTCTAGTGGTCTAAGGATCAGACTTTTAACCACTGCTTTTATGTAGGGTATAGCCTTAAAAAATTTCAGAAGTTGTTATAAATTTGTAAGCCTGGTCACTACATGTAGAACTGCTTTACTGAGGAATTGCCGGATTCTGCTTTGGCATTTAAATGTCAAAAGCTGAGCAACATTTGAAAAGCCAACTAAAAAAGTGCTACCCAGCAAAATGGGAAAAATAGTCCACCCAGTCAAAATAAAATGCAGACATGAAGGAACAATCTAAGGTCAGATTTCACCCCAAAGTTAGGACCCGTGTTCTCAAAAAAACATCACGCAACATTTCTCGCAGACTTGGATTTAATAGAACGTTTTTTTTTTCTCTGAAAAATGTTCTACCAAGAGAAATGTTTTTCCTCAACCAAGACGTGTGTGTGTGTAATACAAAACATGGTATCCTTTATGTCCTGAGCGCTCCCACATTTTGCTAGTACATTAAGAACCAGTTCAGTGAAACAGGCTGGGAGCTGTCAAGTAGAACAAGCCACCTTTCAGAGGGAAGCAAAATCTGAAACCATACAGTGTAGGAAAAAAAAAGTGGGAAAAGAAACGCTTTCTCAAATTTAATAATAGGAGTGGATCTAAATTATTGCTTGAAGTATTACTTTTTTGCTGTCAAAATGATGTTATCTATGTTACGAGACAGTTAGTGAGTCCAGCCAGGTTGTGGGGGGGAGTGTGGAGGCTGCGCACCATGCAGGTTGCACCTGGCCCCCGTTCTCTGCTTTAATACAGACACGATGCTATGAAGACGCTAGGGAAAAGGGGAGCCAATCCTAGTCGATGGTACACTGTCCCAAGCAGTTCATAAAACAGTGTAGTTTTTTTTTAAAATTGCAAGTTAGTCTTCACAAAAGAGCATTGTATGACCACTTAGTGTATGTATTGTCTCCTGCATTTGGTTGTCTGCTTGTCTAAAACCAGATTTTATTGCAATGGTAACTACGGAATACCCAGAGCATCAGAAATTAGATACCTGAAAGAGACAGATTTTTATTTTTTAATATGCGATTAGGCTGTGATGATCCCCACAACAAACCAGAAGGGCGAAAATCTGGGTCATCCTGTGCTTACCCACCTGCAGCAGATACAGACAGCAGATAGAGAAAATGTAGCAGAAACACACACTGGCCGCGCCATTCCTAATGTGGAGTCATGGCACAGGAGAGGACTGTGGAATTGGCCCAAGACCATTGTTTCATTTGGGAATGTGTTCATAGTAGTTACTGTAATTTTTCATAGACCTGATCGTGAATTTTCCAGCAGTTCTTTAAAATGAAGCTGCTGTTGGAAATAAAGGTGCAAGTTGTTCAATGTCAAGTCATGCTTCAGAGGATTTGGAAGCAGCACTTGTATTCAGGTTGCCAGTGTTATTTCTTACAGGTACCAGTTGTTCCATAGAAAATCTTATTAAAATAGGATAGGAAGGGTGAAGGCACTGAACTCGGCGTCAGGATCTCTTTCAAATTTTTAACATTGTCCAAGTGTTTGTGTGTTTTTTGGTTGTTTTTTTTTTTTTTTCTTTCTAATTTCAAGTTTTCTGATGGATTTGATTATTTTTGAAATCACTTGGAATTGATGGGAGGTGTTTGAAATAAAGATGGTCGATCAGCCTTGCTGATGTCCATGGGCATGGCTGTCTTTGCAGTTCTTACCTTTCAGTGTTTTTTGGGCTCAGCTCTTGGGACAGGGGGAATGAAGCAAAGCAGTGCTGCTTGAGGGTCATTTCAATGTGAATCTCTAGATCACTGCTTGTACAAAGAGCCCCAGACACCAGATTTTTCTAACAATCATATGTCATTCTGGCTAGGGCTGCTGCTGGCCTTTGAAGCCAGCTGTGATGGTTGTCTTGCTCTTGCATTTTGCCTTGCAATTCGAAGAGTTCACCCTCACCTTTACAGGCAGCGGCTTGATTCTTTCCATCCTGAAGTGCCTGACTTTCCTGTGTAGCTGTGACCGTGGCTTTTGGACATGGAATTTGGATCTTGGCCCATTTCTAGCTGACTAATTCGGTGTTTGTGATGCGAGGAGGCCACAGTTAGTAGGCGAGAGATTGGCATGAAGAAGATGAGAGATGGAAGCTGAATGATAGGATGCCGCTCTGCAATGTCTAAAATGGCAGACAGAGACCTAGTGTGCGAGCTGCAGTCTTTTCCAACAGGAAAATGGGCCTTTGTCTTATGGGACAATGTTACGGCAGAAAGCCATTCTATATGCTTTGAGCAGGGAGCTTAACAAATGATCTCATTTCTACTGAAACTCTAGTACTCTGAGCATATTACTACTATGGATTAATGTAATTTATTTTTGTCACTGACTGATTCATAGGGTGTTCTCCTGCAATTTGCAAAAGCACCTCGTGAATCATTTAAGCAGGAATTATAAAATTAAATGCTTCTTTCCTTTTCTGACGCTAGCCCTTGGAGCCAGGCTATCTGGGGGAGGTGCAAGAGAAGGGTGTGTGACTGTGCACAAAGAGTCGTGTCAGCAGTTTCTCCTCTGTGCTTATTTCAGATCAGAGCTTGGGGGACATTAGGATGTCAAGGAACCCACTAGTTCAGCTTAGTACACTCATGTTGCAGAGAGGGTTGACTTTGAGTTGGTTATAGTGGATACCGCGCTACATCCATTTTATGGGGCCGTCTCTGTTTTGTGTTTATGATCCATTGCTACTCGTTGGGTTACAGTGCTCTCCTGCCAAACTGAAGACAGCTTGCGGCCAAATTTCCCAAACAGGTTAGGTGATGTGCTGAGTATCCCCGGCTACTGCTTGACAGACACACATGGGGTTGTCCCAACCCCGAAAAGTCCTTGTTCTACCATCCATGTTTTGAAAGGTAGATATTTTGTTGAATTAAGAGAGACCCAAAAGGATGGATACCTTCTAGCAAATGGGCAGATGAACATTGTGAACTTAGAAGAGAGCCAGAAGCCTTCAACAATATGATGTCAAAAATACAGTCTGAGAGAACTTGATTCACCGGCCAGAAACAGTGAATCTGTTTTACCTTTAGTGTACCTTTTCCAAAGGGGCTTAGGAATGTGAAAACATCAGCTGTTGTTTAATTAGAACATTCCTCTATTTACAGGATTTTCTTTCTTTTTTTTTTTTAAATGACTATACTGTAGCTTTAAAACCCCAGAATATTATAAACATATTGCAAGCATATGCTCTCTATGCAGAAAACCACAAAACAATAAACCTAATGTTGAAAACCACATTAAAACAAGGAAAAATCACTTCGCTAATGTTTTGTTTCATACAATTTTTTAAGACTTGGAATGGAGTCGAGTCCGTTGTCTTGGCTGCTAATCAAAGAGCTGGCATGCTTCACATAGGAAAAATGTAAACTTTGGAGAGCCAAGGTTTTTACTTTCAATGCCCCTTTCAGACAGTGGGTTTTTATGGGTTAATAAATGTTAGCCAATACTTCTCTGACAGGGACAATCAGTACATGGGTATCTGAGAGTAGCTGACTCCCCTTTGGGGGACCTGGAATCATTTAGGTCTTGTTAGCTCAGTGATTAGGGTTGTTGAGTTTTCAGTGTGTCACCATTTTTGTAACCTGTAAAGGAAATAAACAATATTTACAAAGGGAAATAAATGAATGTGGATTCCTCAGTTAATTGCATTCATGTCTTCCTAAATCGAGATGCTTTATTTGGATTTGCTGGAGGGCTACAATTCTTGTCAAAGGCTGATTGATTTGGACTTTTCTGTGCCTTCATCTGGGTCTGATTCCCTCTTGGAAAGTCGACTAACAACAAAAACATCTGATAAAAGGGCTTTTCACTTGGAGCCCTTTACAACTGTAATTGCAAATTATCAGCCTGAATTAAGATAGGGAAAAATTATTAGTAAAAAGGTACTTGGCTGAACGAGCTCCATACATGGTGATTTTTATCTAAGAATCTCCTGACTGCTTTCACATTACATCCTCTGGTAGTTCAGAAGCATACCAGTTGGTCTCACACTCAATTAGATGATCCCCTTTGTTCATGTGATCATCTCTGGTTTTAGCGTGTATAAAAACCTTTTGAAGGTTTATAGAACTTCAAGAGGCCCGGGTGCAGTGCTGATCACACGTGCTATGCACTGGGCTCTCTTTTCCCCACTGCAGATAACCCAGTCAGTGAACTTGTTTGAGTGCACAAGGGGCGAGGAAAGGCCACGGGTGAGTTACCTGCACAGTTAATGCAAGACAATGGTATCACAAATGCTGTATTGGAACAAACCAGTGGTCCCTTTGGCACTTCTCAGTGCCTGATGAAGAATCACCCGCATACCCAGAAATGTAAGAATATGAAGCAGGGATTCATAGTGTTGTACACAGTTGCTGATGAAGAAGCCACTGGCTTCTTGCCTGGGAATAGAATAAGAAAACAAAAGCAAGTCGGAAAGACTCATGCTGCTGAAGGTGCTACCAAAGAGTGCTCTGATGCCATGAGGATATATGCAGTGTGAGAACAGAGGTTGTTTTAGCTCTTCAGTTTCTTGTGTTAAGAGTTTTCCCGGGGGCTGGGCACCTGATGATAGCTGCATTGCTGGATTTCTGTACCAAGGATCCTTCTTTGAAGGCGTCAAGTCATTTGCTTCATGTGAGATGTGATCCAGAGACTGTGAGAACCTTGAACCGAGCAGTCAGTAGATGTCAGTAGAAACTGAGCCATTTCTCACCCTGTGGGACTGGGCTCTTCCTGGGAATTCACCAGAGCTGGTAGTGTATTTGCCAGCACTGGATGTTTCACGTATTTTTGTAACTACTTGGTGATTCTTCTCCCAGTCAATATCTTTTCTTGTGTGTGCACTCCTAAGCAAACTGTATAAGCATAGTCTTCAGTTTCCTGGGCACTAAACTTCTGTCTAGCTCTGCAGCTGAGCTCTGACCCTTTTGTTGACTGGCTTTTCTCCACAGGGTCTGCTGCAGCAAGACCTGAAGTACAAGCCGTTCAGTGTTCTGGGCTATAGCCTTTGTTCTCAGGTATTGCTGTCCTTCTCTTAGATCTCTCATTTGCTCCTATGGTGAGCCTGGATGTAGATACCCTTAATAAGGTGAATATGTGTAATCTTTATAAACACGTACTATTCCTCTGCAGCCGTGCTGGTCTGGTGGAATTCTGCCTTCCTGTTTTGATTCCTAAACCTGCCTGGGTTGCAGTTTTTGTCATTCTAGCTGTTCCTTAAGTATTTCCACTCTTCTGTGGTTAATTTCCAAGACATGCTATGATATCCTCATTGATACTCTCTAAGGCTGTAAAGGGGGGAAAAAAATCTGTACGCCCCTTTCTCAAGTGCGTCTCCTCAAGAGCTCCTCAGATCTACTGATAAGATCAGAATGCTCCTAAACATCTGATGTATGTAGCTATGCCTAGCGTGATTTTGAAGATTAGGAACACCACAGTACTTGCTCATGTTGACTGTTCAGCAAGTCACACTAGGGAGTTCCTCTTCTCCTGACACATGTTCACCCCTGCCTTGCCGTGCCATTAGTGTCATCTCAACCAGTGACTGAGTAATTGGAATTTTGGAACGATCAGACTCCTGGCTTCCACTTCTGGGTTGGTTTTAGTTGTGTTTTTTAAACTTTTTAAATTTTGTTTAAAATGTGTAGCAACATCCCTAATCCACAGCCCAAATTTAGTATTCTGAATCTCTGCCCAGAAATTTGTCAGATGAAAAGTCTTTAAGCCGTTTCCTTTCCTCTGTGGGTTCTGTTCTCCCATCTGTGTCTCCAGCAATAGCCATGTGCTGTCCCTCCTTCAGGGAGCGGAGCCTCTGCAGTTGTAAAGTGGGACTGCAGGAGGAGATGACGTGTTGTTGCCACCTTCTTAGAGGATGGAGCCAGGCCCCTGGCATGCTGGTGCCTCTCATCTGCTATCTCACACTGAAAGCATTTGCTTTTTGTCAAAAATTCCAGAAAATGTTTAGTTGCTTTGCTTGAAGATACTGTCAAACAGTGTAACCAAGGCAGAAGAATCTAGTTGCTTCTTCAGGGAACTGTGAGCAGGTGCTTGGGTGGGAGGACAGGCTGAACTGTGTCGCTGAGCACAGTCCAGGGAAGTTGTCTAACCACAAACAAACCACTGCAGACTGGGAGGGTTTCCAGTGCAAGTATTGCTACGTGTTTCTCCTCTTATACACTTTGAGAGGCGGCAGCTATTGGCTGCTGTTGAAATTGGGATCCTAGGAAAGCTCTGACATGGGTCTGACCATATTCTTACAGTGATATTTTGTATATTAAGTTCCTTGTGCGGAAGAGAGGTAATTCTGTTATTTATTGTGACTGGCATCTCATTTAGCACATGGCAATTTGAGCTATTGCTTATTCCCTCCTTATTTCCTCCCTTATTCCACTCGGTCAATCTAAGCAGCCTTAGCACAATTCCCAGGGTTTGTTTGAACCCCTCTTTCTTTCTTCACAAGGTAAACCAAACCAAGGGATTGCTGGCACTCAGTTATCCCTTCCCGAGTATGTTATTTTAATAACTTTTCAGGCAGGACTGCAGGACTTCTTTGTGGGTGATACTTTGACAATGATTGCCTCCTTTTCTGCATTTAAACTCTTTCTCTTCACTGTGAACCAGTTTCTTTACTTAACCCCATTATAACAAGATTGTCATATTCTTATGCAGCAGGATAATTTGTGTAACCTCAGGTAACTCAACATCCTAAATTTTGGGCCTTACCAGTATTGCTCATATACTTCTGTTCAAAATAGTGCTGGTTTAAGTGTTGTGTGATGAAAGACAGAAATTGTGGGTTGGAGGAGCGGTTGAGTGGCAGCTGCCTGATGAAAATGTCATGATTCCTGAATGTACTGGTTGTGATTTGAGGTAGACCCAGATCAAATTTACCAAGCCAACTCAAGTACCTTGAACTACGAGGATATTCAAAGCTTAATCCAGAAGATGTAGTTCAGGTTTGTCTCAAAGTGTATCTTGTGCACCAGATATATAGTGTGGTGGATTTTTTTCCTGTACAGTAAATTTTCCCTACTATCGCAGTTTTGGATTGGATCTGTGGTTTGTTTTTTTTTTTTTGTTTTGTTTTGGGTTTTTTTTTTTTTGGGAGGGGTGGGGGGGTGGTTTTTTGGAGCACCTTTCTTTCCAAACTGTCTTTGACCTGTATCCAAATGTACATCCCACAGTCCAGATGTCTAAAACAAATACAGCCTATGTGCAAATTGGGCAGGAGGACTGTGTTCTGCCAGTTCTCCCTTCTGCTTCCCCAAGGACAAGGAAGTCCCTTGTGCGAGTCTGGACAGTATATTGCTCCTTTTTCTTATTCCACATTGACTCAGCAGGTTTCAGAGGAAGCCTAGATTTTCATCTGGCATGGAAGGAAAAAGAGTTACCTTCTCATCACAGTTCTTTGTAGAAAGGATCTAAATTACCATCACAGCTGTGTATAATGTCCACAGAAGAACAGGATACATCCTGCCACTGTGCCAGCTCCCCTGCTGGCTGCCCTCAATTCCCATGCAGATGAATAGGAAGTGAGTAAGTAAGTGACAGCCTGTTGCATGCCATCACAGATGCTGGAAGCAGCTGTAAGTGCAATATACCATGTAACGGGATTGCATGGGAGAACAGCCATCACTTCTTCCCTTTTGTATAGTCTACTTGGGTCACTGTTTGATGTGCAGTACCTCTTTCATCTGAGACTTGGCAGTCTGTGGTTTCCTGGTTCACTTAGCTCTTTTTCTGAGATAGAGACAAAGATTTTTTTTTTTTTTAATTTTTTTTTTCTTTAAGGGGGCGTGGAAGAGAAGTCATTTGCAATCCATAATTTGGTTCTCAACTGAGAACAGCAACACTTTCTAGGAAAGGATGAGTCTCCCTTTGCCATGAAAATCAGTGGATTTCATTGTTTCTGGTTTGTTGCTGACTTTTCAGAGATTGCTGACTGTATGCATCTCTTAGCAAATTCACTGGGATACAGAAAGACTGAGAACTCCTGAAAATCACACCTTTCTTGTCTAACTTAAGCTTATTTTACTGGATCACTGGAGGAACTAAACTTTGATAAGTGGCAGATCTATGTCACCCTTAAAGTGACTTGTACCTCACACTGCACTTCCTTTTGATTAATACCAGACAGTGATTTAATCAACGCTTTCAGTAAAAGCACACTTCATTCCTGGCTGGAAGTTGTAAATCAGAAACCTCTATGAAAGGATGCAAATAGAAACCTACAGAATTAATTTGTCAGCCAAGAGGTTCTAGTTTGTCACAACTGTTACTCAACCATGAGAACGTGTTTTTACAATTAGAAAGAAATTCTTACTCCAAATGGTGTATTACATTAAATAGAAAAAATATGCTGTCAGATTGGAACTCAACCTGGGGTTATGGTGAAAGTAACTAAATAAACCAATGAAGGAGAAACCAAAAAAGGATTTTTCTGTGTAAATCGATTTAATGAGAGAGTTACCTAAAATATACTGCATGTGTAAGTGAATATAAAACAAATACAAGGTAAACCAAATAAAATAAAAACAACCATAATCAAGGTGGTAAGGAATAATATTAAAGTAAATTGCCAAATATATTGAGAATTTGGGGGGAAAAAAAAACCAAAACAAAAAAAACCAGCTGATAAAAAGTGCTTTCTAGGGGGTGCCTACAACTTCTGACATGGTGAGTCTGGCAGCGCTTCCTGTAACTTCATTTTTTTGTGTTGGTTTTAATTATGTGCTCTTTTTTTAGACCAAATGTGTGAAAGAGAGCAAATTATAAGCTTGAAATAAAATTGATTAAATTTAATTAAAGAAGAGACTGACAGAAAGGAAGAGTTTGAGTTAGACAGAAACAGTAGCTAATAAATAATTTGGAGAAAAATGGCCAAAAATGGATACTAGTATAACCCTCTTTAAAAACAAAAGAGAGCTTATAGCAGCTCAGAGTTGAGGAGGAAGGGCTCAGGGTCCAGCGGAGTTCTCCAAGGCTCACTGGAGATGGGAGCAGTGGGGCTGCAGCCCTGCTGCTGCTGGGCGAGCCGGCACGGGGACCTGCAGAGCCACAGGGACTAAACTAAAGTGATCAAAAGAACGAATGATAAGAAACAGAGTAGGTCGCTGCCTTGTCAGTGACTTGATTCAGTTAAGTGATAACTTGATAACTGGAAATAGTGGAAAAGTAACTGATGAACTGCACGGATAAAGTAATGGCACTTTTTTAAGGATCTGGTTAAACAGATGTATGAATCCCAGTGTAAAGCAAGCAGATGAAATCTTTGCAAGATCCCAGCTCAAACTGCAGAGTATAATTTATGTTCCCAGTGTGGTAAAAATGTGAGCATTTATTTCGAATGAGCTAAAACCTTGGGGAAAAGTTGGGATCCCACCAAATTTTGTGGTCCACAGTGCAGTAGGCTCATCAGCTGAGAGGAAATTGCTGTATAATTGTAGCTTTGAGTGATTAAACCCCTGAATAGTTTGTAATCATGAACTTACACAGGTTTATTGAAAGCACGTTTATCTGCCTGGTCTGCAAACTTCTTGGGGTCCTTTAGCTCAGTTCGTTGGTTTGCAACAGTGGGTGCAAACGTGTGTGCATTCCTTGGGGGTGCTGAGAACTGTGGCTAGGAGCACAGCAGCGTAGGTGGTGGGCATTTACGTACATGTGCTCTCCAAACTTTCAACATTTGTATGCATGTTTTAAACATTTTTATTGGACCTAAGTGAGCAAAATTAAATGTAGCATTCAATTTGAGATGAGCCGCTGATTTATATAAAACACACACAGATTGCCTGAAGTGGTTGTGAAGCCTCCAGTGTTGGAAATCTTTAAGAACCACTTAGGCAAACATGTCAGGAATGATAAGAGCTGAGCTGATCCTGCTTTGGGACGAGAGGCTGGGCAGATGGCCTCCGGAGGTCCTGGCCCCGTGGCTGGAGGTCAGGGAGGCGTTTCAGAATGAAATAAAAAAAAAATATAAAAAAAAATCAGACCTCTGCAGATCAGTTATGGCCAAGAAACACGCCCATTATTAGCAAGTACAAAAGAGGAATTTGAGCCACTTGCATTTCATGAGCCTTAAAAAAAAAAAAAAAAAAAAATGTCCTGAAACAGCATCCAATTGTTTAAGTGACTCAGATTTTTGCTTTGACAGTGTGCTTGGTAAGCTACATCGTTTTGAATGATTTGCTGCTCAGTTCTGTGACATTTATTGCTTTTTGGATGAAAAGGAGAAAACTCCCCTAGGTCTGTTTAGAATTTGTTCATCTGTAATTTCCACGTTGTTTCCTTATTTAGTGGTTGGAGTTGGAAATGTGTGTTGGCATTCCCTCCCTTCAAATTTATTGAGTTACACTCAGAAGAGCCTCTATTCCTCTCTGTTGGGCAATGTGTACAAAAAGGCTTATTCAGCAGTTGCTAAATAGGTGATAGGTATGTGTGGTTTCCTTCCCTTTAGCTCTGTCTTGTCCCCAGCCTTGCTTACAGTTGCATTTCGGATTCACCTCACTGCACGTTGGGAATGAAGAACTTGCTTGGACAAGTTGCCCCAGAAGGACTGTGCCTGATGCCAAGGTGCAGCCTGCTCGTGCCATTCGAGCCTCATGTGGCACAAACCCTGTGGAAGTGGCTGGTGGAGCCATGGGACTGGCAATGGGGTGTGCTGGGGAGGGAGCTGCTGGCGAGCCTGAGCTCCCAGCTGCGGGGAACAGAGCCAGCAGGGGCTGGAGAAGTTGATGTCATTGGGTTGACCTGGGAACCACCCACACACATGCCCAGCCCCACCATGGACATGTGGGAGATGACTGTCATCTCCCACTTGTGCACCATTCCTGGAGCACCACCTCCCTTTTGCTCTCGGAGGTATTGTGGCCCGTGACTTGCTGCTTTCAGCTGTGGGAAGGATTTGGGATGAGGCTCATAGGTTCAGGAAGGTCAGCATCTTCTGGTATAATGATCCCACTCTTGTTGCTGTTTTTCCTTAGTATTTTGTTGTCCAGACAATCCTCTTCTCTCTGATGCGTTTGTGTTAATATTGAGGGGCTGTTTGTGTCTCGTGGCACCCGCGATGGAGGTAGGGCAAGTGGCACACCTGGGTTGGTTCCTGGGGGTGTCGGGGGTGACGCCGCCTTTGCAGCAAGGCTTTTTACTGCAGGTATTTTTCAGTCAATTTTGATTTCTAGCTCTGGCTGTTAGTGGGCTGCATCACTCACACCACAAAAGTAAAGCTACCTGTGGCTTCGCAGACACACAGTTTGAGACCCTTTTTTTGCTCGGTTTTGGTTGTTTGGTTGTTTTTTTTCCCCCTTAGTTAAAGGTTCTTATAAAGGAAGAGTTCGGAAGTAAGATCAATGTCAGCACAGGAGGGATGTTGATTAGATCAGCTATTAGCGTTCACTCTAAGTGCTTTGTCCCATTGATAAGAAGTGAGAGCAGCTGAAACTATGCTGATCCCTGTAACAAGACTTTCTCTTGCAGAGAGAGAAACATAGGTAAATAATTCAACGGTAAGGTGCAGTCGGTTCAGATTAAGAGTGTGGGCGTACGTGCCCACCTTCCAGCTGGCTTGCTGGTTGAGGAAACATCAAAGACCACATAAGCAATAAGTTCCAGATAGAGCCCATGGGCTCCAGAAACCTCTACCAGAATCGTGAGCAGAGGTATAAAAGTGCCAACATTCAAGTAATTCTTTCCAAAATGCTGCCAGAAATGATTTAATAATGTTCCACTCCTAGCAGTTCTTCCTCATAGCTGTTCATTTCTGGAGAAAGTCCTAGTGGTGTTTTCCGGACTATACACACATCGATTAAGATCAGGCTTGAATTTCATCTCTTGCCTTGTGTGTTATTCCAGTCCATTGCGAATCCTCATTCCCCACCCTCTGCAGACTAGTGAAAATTTCCATTCTGACCATAGCGGCGTTAGCAACTTGGGTGTTGGTAACTCATTTAAGGTCTTGTAATTTCCTCTGACCACTGTCTGTCAGAGCAAAAAGCTGCAGCGGGAGGCTGTGGCCCTTTTTCCATGGAATTTGGCAGTGTGTTTTTTCTCCTAGGTGAGGCCACTGCATGGGTCAGCCAGGAGGATCTGGTACTGCTGGAGGTTGCATGAGATTTTAAGCTACTTTGTGTCTATGTTTGTAGGTAGGTCACTTCTGACTCTCTACAGAGGTTATTTGAACAAATCCACTGTATAGCTTAACCTTTTTGGTTGAGCTGCGATGTGGTGACTCAGAAGAGCCAGTGTTTAATCTCAGGCTTTGCTGCTTGCTTCCGAAATGACCCTCTGTGACACTCTCTGGTCTGTGACAATGAATATTGGAGACATCCCCCGTCTCGTGTAAAAACTTATCTGCTCTGTTTAGACACCTAGTTCCTGGGTCCGACTTTATTTAGCCATTGCACATGGCAAGGTTAGAGCCAGCTGGTCAGTGAGCGGTAGGTGCTCATTATAAATGAACAGAAAAATGCATAAGTAAGAATATGTAGTCGATGTATGAAAGTACAGCTTCTCTGCAATAGTTTGAAGACGCTGTAATTCGGTCATTCTCAAGATCCTACCTGAATTATGGTAGGATACCTGCAAAGTTTTGAAATTGAAGCTTAAAGAGTTTAGTCAGTTGGCCCCAATGTGTGTGGACAATCTCATTGCACCCACACAAGCTTAGGTTCCTCCCTTTTCTTTTAGTGTAGCTCATAAAATTACAGTAATAGTGTTTTTAGCTTACAGGAATTCAAAAATCCTACTACAAACAAGAAAAATGCTTTGATTTCCCTGCATGAAGTGTACTGGACACTGTAGGAGTGCAGATCCAGGAAGGATCCTTGTCTGCATGTTCCCAGCAGGGATCCTTGTTTTCAGGAGTGTGTTGTTCTTAGGATCAAGGAGCTCAAAGCTCTCAACTGTCTCAATTGTGCTGAACCTCAGAAATTATGGACGCTTGTTCTGAATGAGCATTAGCATTGCCTGTGCTGATGGCTGTGATTGCCAACTTCGTGCTCTTCTTTTTGACACTGGCGCTTTGGGGTCCTCAAATCAAAGACTGGACAAAACCATCAGCAGATGTAACGCTTGTGGACAAATACTGACCTTGTGGAAGTGTGTGGGCTGTATGCCCCAGCCTTTCATCCTCTGGGCAGGAGGGACTCATGGCCCCTCTCTTCAGGAGCATCAGCAGGTTTTGTGAGCACCGAGACTTGTCTAGAAAGACTACCTTTCTAATCAGAGCAGGAGTAAAGGTTTCCCCAAGAGTCTGTTCAGAACAGGAGCTGATAAAGATCCAGAAGGTGATTTCACTTGTCTGTCCATTGATCACAGGCAACCTAGGGAGACCAGACCAAACACAGACATGTAGGCTGTGTCCCAAGGTTATGTGATACAAATACTCTTGCTTAGAAGGAGGTGGATTTTTTAAACTCCTTGATTATGTGGTCAGTGTGTTTAATTCCTTTCTCTGATGCATTATGAAGTGGGATAGAATCTCAGGCTGCCTTGCTTTCAAGGGTATTTCCTGCGTATCCCTTCCTCCCAAATGCCCCATTTCTTCTTGCCTTATGGTTTGAATATGTTGGAATAGGACTGGGGTGGTGTGTGAAACCACTAATACGCAGCAGCGTTTAGGAGGATCAGGGATCTGTGGTCCAGAATGCAAATATATGCTTTAAAAATGTTCCACGGAGTAGGAAAGGAGAGAGGATTAAAGCTTCACTTCCTTTTTATTTTTATGAGCTGAAGTTATTTGTCAGTTGGAAACATGATAAATTAGACAAACATTATTCTTTCCCTCCTCCAGGTTGGATGTTCTGCTTTGCATTTTACAGTGCAATGAATAACTAAGCTTCATTATCACCAAGCTGTCAGCACTGGAAAGCTATTGCAAAGCTTTTTGCCTGGTTAATTGAATTGAGTGTGCTGTGCGCCTAATTCATCGTTCTGTGCATTTGTCATTCACTGTGTGAATAGCAACAAAAGATGACTTTGGTTGGAACATTGCTGTTGCCCGGTGTTCACAGTTCTCTTTTCAAAGCTTTACCAGCATTGGGTATCTGCGTTGTACAGTCTTGACAATGGTATCATGAAATAAGTACACCGGGGACCATTTCATCATCTCAATTACGTGATTGAAAGATGCGGGGAGATGCAAAGCCACTGAGGTTAAGAATGCCATGATGTATAAATAGCCTTGGATAAGTGTAAGCATCAAATTGAATGCAGATGGGTTTGTGGACTTTGCAAGCGGCTTGCTTAAGAACGTCTACGCCATACACCCAATCACGCATCTGTCATGGTAAAACTTCAGTGTTTGTCAGCAGGTCTGAATTATAATAAAAATACCTAATTCGTACTTAATCTTTTGCATGAATCACTGATGTGCTTTACTGCAAAGGATGGCATTGTTATTCCTGTCTTAAATCTAGAAAAACTGTGGCACCAAAAGCCCTGGTTGTAAAGCAGGTCAGATGGGAGCTGGAGAGAAAACCTGCTTTTGAGGCAGCTCTCTTCCCATGCCTGGGCAAGGATGAAGGTGCTCGATTTTTCTAAGGAGCGTTGTGGCTGGAGCTTCATTTATGGAGCTTCTCCCTACAGTAGCTGGTATAGAACATAAGCCTTTGGACAGAGGCAGTGAGATCTGCTCAGGGACTTTCCTTGCCTTGGGAATTGGTGCAGGGTCCTTCCCCACAGCCTGCCCCTCTGAAGTCGGGTGTGGAAGCCCTCCCTGGCATTTCTGCGTGCTTGGAGACTCCCTGGAACTGCTGCTTCATGCTCTCTGCATTAGCCATTACCGGGATCACTGAGTTATGGGTGTGCAAGCGAAGGCTGGGGGGTGTAAAGGCACAGCAATGCCGGGCTCTCCGCCTGGCACAAGCAGCATTCCCAGCCTGGCGACAGGGTAACGTTCCTGTCAGCCGCACCAGGGAGAAATGGGCTGGGGTGGAGACAACTTTTGGTTGAAGTCTGGATCTGGACTTGTGCTGTGCTGAGGTCTTATTTCTCACCTCAAGATTAAATCTGAGATTGAATCTTTATTTTTGCAGTGATTTAGTCTTCCCAGTGCTTTTGGCAAAATGGTTAGCTTTGATGTTGGTCTTAGCCAGACGCTCTCATGACATGAAATGCTGCCCATCCCAAACTTCCCCTGTGGTTCCATTTAGCAAAGGAATTTTTGAGTAGGGTCTTTGAGCTGCCACTTTAAAGTGGTGAGTGTAACCCTGAATTTATAAAACCTCTAAGTCACCATCAGTCACGCGTTCTTTTAGTACATGACCGCCTTTTCTCAGACTGGAGAAGCAAAACAGGGGAGGATGGAGTCAGCCTTTGAAATCTTTATAAATGGGCCATGGCCATCTCCAACTTAGATTTGGGATGAGAGTCACAGCTGTAGAGGGACAGGTTTGGACTAGACTTTACCAGGAGATGCTGCTTCGAGACTGAAGACTGCAAAGATGCCGTCTTGTTTTCAAAGACATTGGGGCAACGCAGCAAGAGGAAGGTCTTTTCACAGGGCTCCAATCCATCTGAATAGCAGCAAAATTGCTCTTGTTGGTGTTTTAATTTGGCTTATGAAGAAAGGGATGTGCTCCAGTAGCTGAGGTTGAATATAGAAACATGAAATTTTGAGTTACAGCTCTGAAGGTTTAGGGTAATAGCTCTGATGCTTCTCTAAAATGTGTTATTTTTAAGGGTCCGTAGCAAGACATGATATGAGCAAAAGGAGCTTGTTGATATGTAGGCAGTATAGACTGCATAGATACACAACAGGAGGAGAAGGGCCAAAAAAAAAGTGTAAAAGGAAATGATAGGAAACCAGTAGAGTAGCACTTGGTGAGTGGTTGTTCAGTAATTTAGGGAAAGTTATACCTGTTCTAACTCAGCATTAAAATAAAAATCATTGGGTAAGTTCTGAGTTGTAACGTTTTCCTGTGGTTAGCAGCAAAGTTTATTCCAACAAGCTAATGTTTTGGATTATTACTTTTTTTTTTTTTTAAAAGATACCTATCTTTGGTCTCCAAAGTCAAACTCGAGGCTGGTCTAAAGTTTTATAGCTGTCTGAGGTACCAATTTTCATTTTCAGTATATTTCCATACTGTGTAATTTTTATGGCTACACTAGAATTACTGATGTTTGTGCATACTTACCGAGTTATTTAAATATCCTGGTGACTCTTAGCCCAAATCACACACACGCTCTCCTGGGAAGTGCCTGCTACTCACACACAGTTGACTCATGTGGTATATATTGCAGAAGAGATTTGAAGTACAAGCTGAGAACAGAGGCCCTATGCTGAGTGACTAAGATAAATTATGAAAGTTATGTTATTTCTTAGCCTACATACAGGAAATTCTGAAGTCAGTGAACCTTAGGAAAAGATCAACAAATGCAAGATGCTCTTTGTAATTTTCTTTGTGTGTTGTTTTCAGTGTTTTGTTTCCTTATTTCTTCAGGGTTTGGTTTTTTGCTTTATGTCCTCACTCCGTGTTATAGCCTCAGGACCTCCACCAAGCTACCTTGGTGAAAGGCAGTGGGAGAAGATAAAAGCTGGGGACACTTCCTTCATCTTTGTCTTACTGTGCTCTGTTGGGATGTAGAAGAGTCTCCTCTAAACTCAGGAAACAGCCACCTATGACGAGAGGAATAATGAAGCATTCAGCTGGGGCAAGGACAACATCATAGTGGGAGGCCTAATGAAAAGCTTTTGCTTTCAGAAAGGAGCCTGCAGAAGTGGGAGGGGGGTGCCCCCTCAGAGCCCGGTGTGCTGCAAGCCCCGCTCCGCAGCCCAGCTCTCAAACTGAGAATTGGGACGGGGACAATTTCTTCTGCAGAGAGAGGCCTCCTGTGATGATTGCTGAGCTCCCGGTCTGGTAGAAAATCCCATATAAAGGATTCTGGTCCGCTCTGCCTTCTGTGGTTATGAGAGAGCCTGCATGTCAAGTCCTCAAAGCGCGGCTGCCTGCTCTGCTTTCCTCTGATCAGGCAAGGGATTCCTCCTAGAGCGGTGCCTTTGGAGAAAGGCCCCTTTAAATGGCTTTTCTTTTTCTTTCAAGGTCCACATTTAGAAAAAGTAAAAGGAAATGCTTGAATGTGTTGTGTTTTTAAAGTTTAATTTAAAATAAATGACCACTAGTTCTTTTGTGTAATTGGTGAACTTGACATCTCTTGTATGACTTAGGTAGGTATTTACTAATATTGGAGTGTTTCTGTCAAATAGGTCGTAACAGTGAATGTGGCAGGGGAATCCTTGTTCCTTTATTTAATCATCATATTTAAAAAAAAACAAACTCCAAATTAGTCTGTCTAGCAATGCTAATTAAAAAGCAGGATGAATTTTCATGCTCATTTTCATGAAAAAGTTCATTTCCTGGACAAATTTCTAAATCTGGACCTTTCCAAAGAAATAGTTATGAATATCTCAATGAAAGCAATGAGCTGGTGTCTAAGTAATGACTTCAATGCGTCAGAGAACATAGTTCATTATTTTTAATTTTATATGATGTCAGCAACCTCTTATGGGGGCAGGCAGTGACCGATACCTGCCACATATTGTGGGTGCGCCCGGAACACATCAGAGACCAGCTAGGATTTTCAAAAGAGCTGTAAGAGTTTTGACTCCTGGGTACTAAGGAAAAAAATGTGCTTTATGAATTAAGCCCATCCACAGTGGTGGTTTCCCAGGCTGCCTCGTTTGTTCAATAATTTGAGACAGTCTTGGATTAAATTTCCAAGCCCTGTCTGCTGAAGCTACTCGCCAGCACTGTCATTTATCAAAGCGCTGCATGCTGTCCTCGTTTTGATTGCTGCTTCTCTGGAAACCACTGGGGGGGGGGGGGGGGGGGGCGGGAGAAAAAAAAAAGGAAGGAATCCCGTCATTTCTTGGAGGCAAGGGAGTCTCTGTATAATCTGCTGAGCCTTTCAGTCCCCCAAAGCCGACCCATAACCCGGACTCCTGTCAAAAATGAGTTCTTTCCTAATGAAATGCTGAGGGAGGAGTAAATTTACAGCTTGCTCAGGGAAAACAAGAAGCCTTTCTGTGATCGCCTATGCTGGATCTGCGCTCTCTTTCTGATTTTTTTTTTTTTTTGTTTTGGATGCATCTCCAAACAATAATTTAAGATAAACAACATGAGCAGAAGAGCTTAGCCAAGTGGCTGAAATTACTGAACCTTTGAAGACTAAACACATGCAGGATCAATCTCCCCTGTAGCTGCAGCCTTTCCTACTGAAACTGGATTGTTTCTTGCTGCTACAGTAAAATTTTCTGGAAATCCCACAAGGCCTCCCTGAAAGACTGGTAATCCCTTACCTGCAGCAGACTGTAATGTGTTTTCCCTCAAACAAACTTTCAAGCCTTCCTTGTTGGACTGCATTTCTTTTTCTTACCAGTTTAGGAAGGGGTATGGATTAACCTAATAACTCATGGGGTAATTCAGAAGTTGTTAAAGCTACTGATGTCTTTGAAAGCCTTGTTGTCTAAAGCAGCCACAGTTTGTGTGCGACTTGGCTGGTAGATGGCTCCCCTGTTACTACCCGTAACTTTAGTAACCGCACAAGGAATCTTCCTTTAGTGACCTTCATCTGCACTTGCCCAGATAATTTTCAGATTCCTAAGGAGACTCCTTTTAGCCAGGTCACATACATACATTTGCCAGCCCCTGCGCACCTGGTTTGGGAAGTTTTGCTGCTGTGGCACGTGTGTATTATGGTAATGGCATGGGAAGAGCTGAGCATTTATTTCCAGCATCGGCTTTGTACAGAGGATTCACCGCCACGCTCCACAGTGGCTCCTGCAATACTGTGCAGTGGTGCTTGTAAATCAGCGTGTCACTAATGACTGAAACTGAGTTGAACTGGATGCTGCTACTGCCTGGTGAGCCGAGGTCTAGCAGGGAAAACAGGTGCAGGAAGTAGAAACACAGGGGGTTCTCACCCGGCACAGGCGCCGGCGTGTGGCTGTGAGCGACCTGCTTCAGATCCTTCTGCTCCACTTCCCTCTTAGGGGGAGGGTGCCACCAATGTCCAAAGTAGTTGTGATTGCGACTTCAGTCAGCAAAGTCCTTGGCTGTGTCTTACTGGGGATGCTGCGATTCCACTGTTGCTGCCTGCAGTTTCCTTTTCTGAGACAATGTGAGAAGGGGCAAGGCTCCACAACAGTGCTGCATTCCAGCCCAGAAACTAGAATCAGAGGTTTGTTAGTGGTGTCTTCCTCTAAATGCCACACATTCAAACTCATATTAAAAAGCATATTTATGTTAGGTGAACCTACATGTGTTTGTCCATCCTGATTCTGCAGTTGGTGATGCATCCCTGCTGTATTAGGAGTTGTTGCAGCACGAGTGTGCTTTTTACCATCCACAAACTGTTTTATTCAGCTGAACTGCAGTTTTCTTACTCTCAGCATTATTCAGCATTACTGTGCCTGAGATTGACTTTCTGCAGCAGCTAAAAGATTTCAGCCAGCCATGCTTCACCTTTACTGGTCAGACAGGTGTTGGTCTGACCCTTCTCCCTGCAGTTGCTCTCCCTTTGTTCAGGAGATACTGTCCTTATTCACCGAGGGCACTCTCTGCCCCTTGAGGCACTGTTCTTCCTCCAGTAACTTGTCTGGGGTGTTTTCACATTTCCTTCCTGAGCAGGTTCTTCCCTCAGCCTTACAGCAAGTGTTTTTTTTTTGCTGGATGCTAAATCCTGTGTGTCTCCCCCTCAGTCTGAATTGCTGCAGAACATATGTATAAATTTTGAGATTTGGTCACTTTAGACAGTGCTTTCTAGACAGAAGATGATGCCTGGAACAGACCTCTCTTTGCCTATGCATAAACAGATCAAAGGAAGCATTGCAATGTTAAGACTTGGCCACAGCCCCAATCCATTATGGTCTTCAAGCCCATCCTCCTGGAGCAGCTGCTTGTGGAGCTTCCACCAGGTGTCTACTACGAGGATTTGACACGATGCCACTTGGCACTCAGCCCCCAGTGTTAGGGGCTAGAGAAAGCAGCAGAGGCTTACTCCTGCTAGAGCAGACACTTTCCAGGTACTCCTTCCTTGATCCCTCTGTCTGTCTTCTTTATCCCAAAGAGCAGGAAAATCATGATAGAATTAAAATGGGATTTGCTTGCTGCAAAATCCTCAGCAGCTGTCTCCTCGAAAGCTGCGTGTTTTAGCAACCCTCCTATCAGGGTCCAAGAGGTCGGTGGTGAGGTACAATGGTTGCTTTTTGACAAGATAAGGACTCGTCGTATCACCCTCTCCTTTTTCTTTATGCTGGCAACTTCCATGTTCTGATTTCTGTAAGAGAATCCAAGGTGGGTTAAACAAGAACCACATCAAGTATTTCTGTTTTTCATAAGTTTGTGATAAAGAACATAAATTTCTTATCAGTTATCCTTATCTTGGAAGGATAGCAGATGGGGAATGAAGACACGGGGATCGTATTGGTCACATTGGATCAGATGAAATATCCATCTAGCCCCAGTTCTTGTCTCTGACAGTGGCCGGGAGCTGATGCCTATGGAAAAGTGTGAGTAAAAAGGCAAGTGTGTAGTAATAATTCTGACTACTCTGCCAGCCTGCATCCGGCAAACTGTCTCAGGCATGTCCTTAGCTGTGAGCTGATTTCTTTCCATTTTGTTGCCTTCAATGGATTTTTCTGTGACTTGGTCAAGCCCTTTTTGAATCTGTGAAAAATTTGATCAAGTACCAAACCCTTGGCACAGCGTTGCAGTGCAACATCTGTACACGCTGTACAAAAGAGCAGTTCTCTGCCACTGACTCTGTGATCTTGGTCAAGGCATTTTGTTTCCCTGTATATAAAATGGGGCTTACATGTTTCTGTTTCACAGGGAATTGGGAGGATAATATTTATAGGTTGTTCAGATACTAGGGCTGCAAGATTCATAGAAACATGCATAATAAATTAAGCGATTTGTTCTTAATCTGGTTCCTTTCTGGCTTCCAATAGACTAAGCCATAAAACCATGGTGCCTTTCTTTTATTTCTTCCTAATCAAGTTTTTCTTTATCATAAGAAAAGAAAAAAGCCTAGGTGGATCTTTTGTCTTTATTGTATCTAACGTTTGTGCTGGACTGTCTCTTAGCGTGGGTTTTCCAGTGTCTGACTCTCAGATACAGGATGCTATTGTATCTTTCATGGGATATCATTAATAAAAACTGCAGTGGAATAGGAAATGTCAGCTTTGTGAGCAGGGTGCTTGACAGCTGCTAACTAACCCAGCAGATGATACTTCTGCTTGAAGAGTTCATCTTCATGTAATGTGAACTTTTAGCTCTGAGTCAAAGAGCACTTGAGACTCTAATAAAAAGCACGGGCCACCTGAGAGTTCCCAGGTTCAGCAAGAATACACAGTCCTTGTCACATTCAAACACAAGACTCCTCCATAACAGAGTTTTAAAAAGGTCTGGTGTTTCACTGATTAAAGAGTCTGAATGTCTCTCCTTCCCGTGGCCAGCTCAGCCTGTAATGCTTATCTCCAGAAAGAAGAAAAGAAAGAGGAGGAGAAAAATGAATGCCTTCTTGGTGTTGAGTCTGTCCTGGTAGATGGAACATTCTTCAGGGTGGGTGACACTTGGTGAACCGTTTTCAAAATGATTGAGTGCGTTTCTGTGTTTCAGTGGGTTTTTTAATTAATGTTAAAAAAAGCTACAAGTATTTGTGCTATGAAGTGTGAAGCTGTTGCCCTTGCCTGATGTGTTCATGCAGGGCAGAAACTCTGAAAGGGCTGATTTATCCATTTCTTCAGTTTTGTCTAAAAAGGAGAGGGCATTCCTGCACCTCTTCATTTGTAACTTTATGGCACTCCGTGTTTTGGGGAGAAATTAGATCATCTAATTGATTTATAGTCAATCAGTGACTGTAAATCCTTTGCATTCCTCATGAGCAATTTATAGAGGTCTGAGATTTAACCCCCTGAGCTGCGGTGTAGGCTTCAGCCTGGCCCAGAGACTCATTGGCTACAAAGTGGTATTAAAACTGGTTAAAACCACTGCACTTGCTATCCTCTAGTGTTTCAGATCGCAGGAGGGTGTGTGTTAGCTCTTTAGTGGAAATGGGTGGCTGATGAGAGCAGTTTCCAAACAGAAACGAATGCCTGCAGGTTGTGAAATCTGAAATGGAGAGCTCCGATATTGCAGGTGATGGACCAGTTCTGGTCAGGGCTGCGAGCTGGATCGATGGGAGGCATCAGTCTACAAGTGATAGTAACACTTCATTTTAGCGCTGCGTTTATTTAGCCAAATCTATAATGATAACAGGAGGTGGAGGTTTCACCCTGGCTCCTCTTGTTCCTGTTTGAGATGATGATTGAGAACGTGGATATAAAGGTGATATGAATTGTTTGTTTGTCTGTTGCTATTAGTGCATATAATTACATTATTTGAAGCCCTTGTTATCTTTTCAGTTTTGATCACTCAAACAACTAACAATTCGGTTAGGATTAGGTATAGTCTCTGCTTCTTCCCAGGTCTGCTGTTGGAAAATATCCTAAGAAGCAAATTACACCCCCAACGAACTTCAAACTCATTTCTTTCTGGAAAAAGAAACACATATGCACTGGTGTACCAGCGAGCATCAGTTTTGGATCCAGCCACACAGATGGGTTTGGTTGCTTCATGTTCATTCCCCATTACCAGTTATATCTTGTGAATTTCCAAGTGAAGCCCAGTTATCATCATCCACACACAAAACCCCATAACCCTTAGTTATTAATTCCCTCTTCCCACTGACCTGGCTCTCCATAAATCTTAGGCCTGGAATCTTTCTTCCTTTCTTCTCCCCCTGCTCCCACCTCTTTCCCTCTTTTTCTCTTTTAAATTAAACACATTCCAGGGAGAGGCCAGGAGCTGTCAGGAAGCTCTGCATTGATGGGGCTTCCTTTGGGACGTGCAGGCTGATGAGACGCCTGCCCATGCTTCTCCACCCTGCAGCAGCGAGTCAGTGGAGACATCAACCTACAGCATCTAGCACTCTCCGCTCCAGAACCACTTTTGCATTCCCAGTTCACTAGCAGAAAGGCAGTAAGTAGTTGAGAGTCCATGCAGAGAACAGGCAAGAATAGGGTTGCTGGAGGTCTAAAGGACAAATATATCAGTAGGTTTCAGGGTAAGGTACACAACGCTGCCGGGGTCCCTGGGCTGTGATCGGACAACTTGCCATTACCGTGTTTGCTGTTGCTGCAGTGGCATCTCTCTAGACAGATGCTAAATTGAATTATTTTCTGGTTCACACAAAACTAAAGGGGATTGATTTTACATGGAATGAAATATCTGAAGCTGTGTGTAGCTGAGGCTTTATCTGTGCCGAGGACAGCAGAGCACTTGTTTCTGTTGTCTGTGTGCCCATCATCCAGCTCCATGGGAGGCTTGCCATGGTCGCCACAGTGTGGTTTCAGAGTCTAAATTTTAACTCGTCATCCTCTATAACGTAAGGACCTTTTCTTCAGAACAAGTGCTTATCCAGGCACTCTTCATCCTGTGAAGATACAATTGCTCTAACTTGTGATTCTTGCTCATTTTGAAAGTCACTCTCTTCATTCAGGCAACTTCTCCGATTTAAAAATCTGCATTTTTGTCTCAGATTATGCTATGGATTTTTCTTACCGTATTGTTTTGTTCAATACAAACATTGATGTTTGCTCATTGCCATGTTATTAATTATTCTATAAGTTTTCCATTTTTAATTAGAGCTTGTTCTTCATTTTCACTGTTCCTAAAACACAGAGCAGAACCTGAACTGAGGTGGAGCCCTCTGGAGCCTCATTCAGTTCATCCTTTCCCTTTGACAGGGAAACTTTGGTAGCTGCTGCATGATTCTGGGATCAGTTTGCCAGCGTCCCCTGTAGCAGACTTGTGCAGACTCTGCATCCTTAGTTGCCTTTTGAAAATATCACGAAAAGCTAGGACTAAAGCCATACCAAAATCAAGATACGTGCAAACTATTATTTTGACTCTGTCCTCAAGGGGCCTGGTGTTTCATCAGAGAAAGAAATTAGATTAGGTTGACATGATTTGTTCTCGACAGGTGTATGTTGGCTGTTAAGTGATTTGATTGTTATCTTCCAGGTGCTTATAAACAGTCTGATTACTTGCTGCTGCATTTTCCTGGGTATTGGTATAAAAGTGGCTGGCTTCTGTTTTCCCCCTTTAAAGATAAGCATCATACTTCCCCTCTGCCCAGACTCCTGGTCTCGTGTTGTCCTCCAAAACTTCTTGACCATGTTCACCAGTAGCTCACCAGAAGACTCTCTAAGGGCTCTCAAAATAATGTGGCTCAGGTAATCAGAAACTTAGAAATCACCTTGGTAAGTGAATAATTAACAAGATTTTGTCCTTTGGTATGTTTGTGAGCGACACATCATAAAATCTCTCAGAAAATAGGGAAACCTTTTCATTTTTTAACTTACAGCACTACCTTGATCATCTCCAGAAACTCAACCTGCCAGCTGGGGGAGTCTGTACCACTGTGGATTCCCCCCCACCCCCCCGAAGGAAAGTATAAAAGAACCTGGGAAACTGGAAAAAAGATCTTAAGGACACTGGTTGAAGTCAACCCAAGTATGGCAAGAGAAGGCTCCGGGGTTGTATGTACTGGAGGCTCAGCTAAGAAATCACGTAGTGAATCAGCGGATGTCCTCCCTATTAATTTTGCACTTTGTGTTTGGGTTTACTGGATTCTTTTTACTGTAGTGCTTTAACACAATAACTGGTGTAAAACATTTTAACTTTTTCTCAAAGGAGTCCAAATACTTTTAACAGATGACTTGATCTTTCGTGCCAATTTCACTGCAATTTCCCTTTGAAAGGGTGCCCAGTCCTGCATGATAACAGCTGAAGGCACCAAGTAATTTGATCAAAATTTTCAGACATCTTGAAGGTTTGTCCCACCAAGAAGAACCCTGTTCACCTTTCCCTCACTTCTGCCTCTTAAAAATCTGTAAGGAAGAAGAAAAAAAAATCCCCAACCCTTAATTTATATTTAGAAGCTGACTTTTCTCTTTGAATCCCTTTCTGGCTCAGCCAAACTCGGAGCCCAGGCTGACAGCTGTGAGGTTGTACCATCGATTTCCATGTAAATGTTCCTCAGATAATTACCTGAGGGACCACGTTTCAAACCGCAACGTGTGGCCCGCAGCCAAGGCGATAGAGATCTGGCATTGTGTGGGAAGAAGGGTCAGTGCAAATCAAACACCAGCCCCGTTCCCACATGAAAAGGAAATAAAGCCTCCACGTGCAGCCATGTGGCGAAGCTTCGCGTTAGTCCCTTAACTAAACATAACCAAGCAGGAAAAATAATGCTGGCAAGAAAATGCAACTGTGTTTATTAGCTGTTTGGTGCCCAGCAGGTCTCAAACACTTCCGCACTGTGTTTTTCATGACTGCCGCCTTGGAAACCCTAGCTGCCTGCTCGTTTTAAGAGCTGAAAATCTTTTATATGCTGGAGGCACGAATAAAAAAGTTGGTAGCAAGGAACATAAAAAGCAAAGGTTAACGTATATCATGTATGGCTGTGAGCTCCAAAAGCTGGAGTTACGCTATGCTCCCCACACAGTCGACGCAGGAAAATAAGTTCCCTCAGACTGTATGAGCTAGCCCGGAGGTCTGTCTCGGAGTCACCCAAGTCACCCTCTCTTTGCCTTTCGGTGTGAAGAGAGGCTGGGGTGACTAGCTGGGACTTAAACATCTAACTTTCAGGTGCCTAAATTAGGGCAGGGAAATCCTACCCTTGCAATGAAGGCAGGCGCTGATGTCTTGCAGATGGCAGTGCTTTAGAGGAAACGTGTCTGTCTGGGGGGAATAGGATGGCAGTATATGCCATTGTGTCCTCCCAAGTGGGTAAAATCAAAACTGTCAGGAACACTTTTGTGCCCGGGGGGCTGGGCATGTTCTCTCTGTCCAGGACATAAATGCCATTGCCTGTTTCTTTTCCACCAACGAGAACAAAGGGGGAAACCGAGTTTTCATAGCCAAATTGTTTCAGTAGTGTGTTCAACAAGTGAATCCTGTGGTCTCAGCTGTAACCTTCCTCAGTGTCACTCTGTCAAGAAATTGTTGAATTTTGGTGTGTGTGGACTGGCTTGTCACCATGACGGGACCTGCAGGTGTGTGCTTAGAGGTGTGCTTGTGTTCCATGGGCTGCGGCAGGCAAAAAAAAAAAGCTCCAGGAGCACAGCGTTACTTGGCCTGACTCTCAGGTTTACTCACCATACGGTGTCGCATGTTCCACCCAGGAAAGTCACAGACCCCAAACTTGGTGAAACGTCCTGTGAGTTGGCTGCGAATCCGCTCGGGGCTCGGGAGGCAGGAATTCTTCCCATATAAAAAATTTAGGCAATGTAATCTAAATGGCTGTACTTAAGCATTTAAACCACAACTAACTGAGTGCCCCCAGTGTAACAGAGCAAAAGGAGTGCGAGGAAGTAGCAAAGTATTTGTCCCGCATAAAGACTAAATATGTTATCAGCGATCTCTTTGGCCTGCTTCCTCTGTTGTTTCTTTCCCTCTGGAGATTTGGCAATTGGATTGATTTGCTGCCTGACTCACTGTCTTAGATTGAGATACTGAGAATTGCTGACAGTATTAATAAAATTAGCATTAGGGAGGATGTTTGAATGTTTGCCTTTGACGTTTTTAAGGGAGAGAGCTGACATTTAGTCTAAATTAAAAAGTTACTGAATTGCTCCCCCCGACCAAAGTCTTTTAATCTGAAAACTTAGTCTGGAATTAAGAATTTTGAATTGCAAGTTTCGGTTGGTCTTTTTGCTGAGAACCTCTGGTTAGTTAAGAAAGCACTAGATATTGAACAGAGTTCTTGGGAGAAGTATTTTCACAAAACTGTAAGATAAATGTAATGCAAGTGTCTGTAGCAGTATTGTTTTATGATGGTGAGGATTTTTTTTTCTATCTTAGGTGACATAGAGGTCAAACTGAAATAATGGTCTTAATGTCAAAATCTAAGGACAGGCAAAGATCTATTCTTTATTTTTCAAGAATGGTTTGCATCATTACTTTTAAATGCAGTTGCCTGGTCTTTAGGTTATGTGATTAACTTTTACTCCCCGTGGGAAATGACTGAATTCAGGAGACATTTGTTTCATGTCATAACTGCTCTTTGTCTATACATGCTGCACTCCGTTTTATTGTGGTAGGGTTTATCCCCAGGTAAAAGCAGCAAGCTTAACTTTGGGTTTGCTCTGGTCTGCAAGAAGATAGCTTTCCAATTGTCATATTAGAAGCCATTTTCAGTAGCCCTTAAAATTTTCGTTCAGGTGTTTGTGGCTTTGAGATGTTTACCTAACAAGCATAGCTGCCTAATGTTGCTGCAAGCCTTCCTTAACGTTCCCTTTCCGTAACCCTTGCCGCAAGCCTTGGAGCCACAGCTACCGGTCAGTAAAATGTGAAAGCATTTGAAAGATGTTCCAGGCATTAATGCTTGTTTGAAAGTTGCATCCTTTCAAAGGAGAGGGGAAACAACTGCAGTTTAAAAAAGTCCAGCTCTACTGCGGAGCAAGTGCACTTGGCTGGTGGGAATATAAGCTTTTGGGGTTGGAGCTGGCATTGCTTTGTGCATGTATTGGTTTGAGACCATATAGGCAGGCTGTGCGCTGTTATTAGCAGAACTAGTTACTCTTCAGTGGATTTTTATGTAGGGGAATCGCTGGTTGTGCTCAAACAGAAAGCGTGCACCAGTCATAGCTGTATGTGTACGCGGTTGAATTCCTGCTACCTTTGATGAAGGGTGAGCGCAAGAATCTAAAGAACTTTTCCTGCTCACCTATAAGACAGTATTGCTTGTTCTATCCGACAAAAGGTTGATATTCTTTTATGCATTTTTTCCCTTTCTCTTTCTCTGACTGCAAAAAGTATAAATTATTTTAGTGCAGAATTTTTGGAAGGTTTTCTCCCCCTCCCCCATTTCCTGAAAAGCTTGCATACAGAGTGAGACACTCATAAGCTTTTCCGAGATAAGAATTTAATTTATTTACACTTGATTGTTTTAGGCATGGCTACAGACTGGTTTGGAAATTTGCTGTTCCAACTTTAACAGGTCACTGCATGGAAAGGAGCAGCTGGCTTTTCCTCCAGAGCAGCCGTCAGCTGTTGGAAATCTCTTGATACTTCCCTGGCTTCTCCAGATTCAGCATTACCTTCTCCTTCCTGTAACAGGAATTATGCTACGTGCTGTAGACTCTTTAGCTAGCAAAAGGAGTAAAGCATAGGAAAGGCATACGGCATTGATAGCAGTTTCTGGTGGGGCTGGCAGAGGCCACGCCATTGCTCTGATTCCCTTTCACCTTCTTAAGGATGAAGGGTAAGAGAAAAACACTCTCCAACTCCAGTATGTCAGTCGCAATGTTTCTGAAGTAACTTCTGTGGCTCGAGCAAGCATGACTTCAAAGTCAGGAAACACAAACTCTTCTGCATGCTATTACACTGCTTTTCCTTCTCACCTCTTCCCCTCTTAAAAAGAGCCTCTTCCATTACGTAGTCCAATGTTCCAGTCAGATAGCTGAGGTATGAAGGCAGCAGCCCCATTTCTCATCTCACACTGACTAAATGGCAATTTATTTAATTCTGCTGGCTTTGATGAAGTTAGTCCCGATTTACGCAGTTAGAATGACCCATATGTTAAATCTGCATGATGACATCTGTAGGATGTGTAATATAGCCAAGTAATTTTACCATGAGAACAGTATTTCAGTGTTGCTTGACTTTCTTTAGAATACAATGGTGAAAACATCATCTTGCATTAAGTAGTACTTAATTAACATAAGCCACCGAGAGAGAGAAATTCAAGCAACTTGCTCCTTTGATCTGCATGTTTTACTGAGGACTAAGTCAGAGTGGCATAACTGGGGACTTTTTTGAGAAGTTGAGCTGTTGGTTGCCTCTCTTCTAGACTCGATGGTGCTTCCTGAGATTTGTCCTTCAACACCAGCTAAAGAAATTTGAAAACAGGTTTTCTGCTTGATCTTTCACATTATTTTTACCAGAGCCCTCATCAGAGTGCTTCTTGCTTTGAACTTTGCACTGTAACTTGTCGGTCTAGAATGTCTCGGAAGGCTGTGGGCAGAGCTGTGATACGGAAACTGCAACATGCGAGCAGTGCTGTAGGCTACTGTCGGCTTATGGTTTTTAAACTTCGCAGGGATTTGATTGATTGACATTTTGCATATAGTCACAATCAATATAATTTTTTTTCATATAACTAAAACTTGTTAAGGGAAGAGAATAAAGTGAGAATGGGAAAGAAAAGGGAAAAAACCCATACGGTTACCACTGCTGGTTAGCAGAACTTGTAATTTATGACCTGTGAAAAACATGGGAAATAACTGAAAGTCAGGAGGGAAGAGTTACTAGCCATGACATCATTAACGCAGTTAATATAAAGCTTTATATTTATATGCTGACAATGGGAGACTTGTCTGTTGAGCTGAGGGTAAAAAGGGGTGGATCCTGCCTTGGTGGAAACTGGTATGGTTCTGCCTTGGACATGTCAAAATATTTGCTGGCCTTTTGTGCGGTTTTGTCTGGGCCAGGAGATCCTCGGTTCGGCGTGGTAAGAGTGACCTTTCCTCTTAGCCTTTCAGGTTAAGACGTGAGAGAGAGGATGTAAAATCTGTTGTTAGCCAGATAGGTTGCAAGTAGCTTGAAGAAACTCAAGATGAAGTTTCCAGACTCTTTTGATGCATTGTTGACTGTTTTCAGGCACTTTTGTCTCTTTCCTATACTCTGAACTCTGAGCTGCTCATTAAAAGGGAAGAAAAGAGAAGTAGTTTCCTCTAGTTAAGGCACTTAATCATATTTCTAAGACCCACAGATGCAACCCCCCGAATGGCCGGTTGAATTTGAGACTCTCAGCTCTCCCGGGAGGATATTAGGGGATCATCGTTCACACATCTAGCTTCTGTAATGATGAATGGGATTATTAGAGAAAATCCCCTTGTGCATCGGTGAATCTAAATTCATGTGGTTCTTTTGCCTATGCATTTAGACTCCAATTCACAAAATAAAACAGCTGGACTAGCATAGGCAAGGCCAAGTTGTCTGGGGGAGGGGTACATTATATTTTGCTAGCAAAGCGGTGATAGCTCGGGCAACGTTTTGTGGTTTGTCCGAATCTGATGTTGTCTTGGTTTATGGGGGGGAAGGTCGTCATTAAAAATGTTCTGAATAATAATTGTTTTCAAAGTTCGTGTCAATGTTCTCATATGAGGTGTGACTTTGTGGTACAACTTTCCTGCAGCAATTGTTCACTGTGTGCTCAGAACACCCTATGTCCGTGTCCTGGCCAATGCTAAACATAATCGCTTGTTAATTGAAAAATGATGAGGGAAATTAGTAGCCCTCTATAGAATAAAATATTCCATGGACATCTGGTGTTAGATGCATGCATCCAAGGGGTGTGAAATAAGAAAGCAATTGTCTGTGTCCCCAGGGAACTGTAACCCTGTCAGTAATGCTTTTTGTTCAGGGGGCAGAGCAGGGAAGGGTGACTTCGCTTCTGAAAAGTATGGACAGTGTTAGTATTGAGGTAGAGGATTCTCACACGCTGTGGTGAGCCAGAGTTGAGGACACATTGTCTTATGCAAAGGCAGATGTAAATGGAGCAATCTCTCCCGTCCAAATGTAAACAGGAGGTGGCTGGGCAGATATTTCAGCCACTGACTAGCTGTAATATCAGCCGACCTTCAGAGATTAAAAAAAATGTAATTTACCCTCCTATAAGCAGAATGAGAATTCCATATGCATTCCCATCCCATGATTTCGAGTTAATCTTCCACTGGCTTGTGATTTCTGAGGAGCTATAGATTGAATCCAGGCACACTAGCTAGCTAAGTCTCATTTCCGAGTGGGGGGTATTTTTTGTTTGGTGTTTTTTTTTTTAATATTTTTTTTCCTTTCAAATTCCTTCAATACCAAAGGACAAATAGATTCTTGGGCACTAATTTTAAAATACTAGTACTAATAATAACAAGCTAACATGTGTGCTATTTGCCAAAAGTTGAGAATCAGCAATGATGAAAGATGAAACTGCCCCAAGTTTCTTGGCAAATGTGATGTAGGCAAATATTTCAAAGGTCATTTCAATTTTGAAATTTGCTTCCTTGGAGATTGTGCTGTGGTAATGTTTGCCTTCTAGATGTTATCAGAGAAGCACTGGAATCTCATAGTAACTGAAATTAAAGAATTTTAGGATGTAGAGTCTGGCTGTTAAAGATATCCCCTGTCCTGCTGTTCTCATCAGCCTTGCTGGTCTTACAAGCATTTGCTGGTCAGTCCAGTTCTAGCGTTTCTCAGTCAACGTGTTGTGTTGCAAGCTCAAAATGATTTGGTTGTCCCCGTTGACTGATAGCACACACTTGATGCTTGTCCTATTAGTTATCTGTTGGCCCTTCAATAAGCTTTTGTGTTTTAAATGAAAAAAAAAAAAAAAAAAAGGCAAACATAAACCCACCTTTGCTTGTGTACTAATTGCCTTTGCAAGTTAAATAGTGCTCTGTTATTTAACAGCAATGCTTCAGGAGCACCGAGAGACCACTTGGAGCATGGCCCTGTGTAAGCGTTGAGCAAACAGATACAGCAGGACCTGCCAGATGGCAGCTTCTGCAGCCCAAAACATTCCCCTTTCTGCACGGGAATAGTGGACACCTTGAAGAAGTGCTGCATTGATAGATTTGGCGAAATGTGTCTTATGTAAGCAACAGTTACTAACAGTTGAAAACTTTTCTCTGCCAGCCTTATTTCTTCTCTCTGTAGCAGGGTGACCCAACTGGTGTTTTCTGAGATGAGCTGAGTATTTACCTTGAGGTCTGCTTATTTTTACCATGCTCCATTGGGTACGCTTCCTGCCAAATGCGCTTCCCCCGGCACCGTGTGCCACTGTCACTGACAGCATCGCAGCTGCTGTCCCAAAAGACTGGAAAAGTGGGCTGCAATATTGGAATGAGGGATTTGTGATGTGAGCAGAGCTGGTGTGGCTGTTCCAGACTGTGATTGCCCTGTTCTGGTTGGGACTG
The DNA here is from genome assembly GCF_965231255.1 of Vanellus vanellus. Classification (NCBI taxonomy): domain Eukaryota; kingdom Metazoa; phylum Chordata; class Aves; order Charadriiformes; family Charadriidae; genus Vanellus; species Vanellus vanellus. The sequence continues at coordinate 4,751,759 of NC_138924.1, forward strand.
GAAAGGACTTGCTTGTTTGACTGCAGCGCTGGGTTCTAGAGAGCTTTCTTAATAGGAGGTTGTACACTGCCTGATTGCTTCCCCAGGTTCTGTGCAATGTGTTTCTTTTTCATGACGGAAGCAGCTTGTAAAGCCTTTGAGTCTGCTATAGCTCAAGGGTAGCAATGTAGGAAAACAAGTATCTTCTTCTAAGTTTTCTGTGCATCTTTTGATGCTACCCTAATTTTAGCGTTGCGTGATACTAGGTGCAAAGCGTAAAACTCCTGTTGCTTTTGGTTATTAGATGAGTTCAGCAATTCCAACTTTATCCACTGTTTCTAGTCTTGCATTCTGTCCTGTAGCTTACTGGGTGAGCAGGAAGGCTGTGACCCAAGCACTAGTAGGAAATTTATTTGTGCTTTTTCACATGTAGCTACCGTGAATCTCACTTCCACTCTTGGGAGCAGCATCACGAGGGCGACTCTTGGTGTGTTGTGCTCTTGCAGTTGGCTGCCTCTCCTTGGGATATCTTGTACCTCAGTGAGGGGAAAGTGAAATCTCTTTTCACTGGGAAAAGAGGGCTTGTGTGAAAGCTTTAACTTGGAGAATGGCCTTTTGTTAGAGGCCATGAAAGGAGATGGCTGCAAGTTGACCTGTTCTCCTAGAAGTCATCACGTGGCTACTCTGATCTCCGAATCAGAAATGGAGTGCCTCTTTCTCTGAGCAGATGACAATACCCCAGGGTATGGTCAGATTTCTAAGAAGTTTCAACACCTGCTTACCGTGTTTCTTTCCTTATCTCCCTCCAGCAATCAGAGGTCATGTGGAACACCTTTTTTCATGGAGTCAAGCTGCAGATTGAAAAACCCACTGCAGTAGATTGTGAGCAGGTTTCTGTTTTGACTTTTCAATTTATATCACTGAAGACAAATTTTATTAGTAAAAACTTGGGCAACTCAGCAGTGGATTTTTAGGCTCTGACTGGGTGCCTGGAGCTGTATTTCTTTGAACTGTCTTTTAGAGGAACTGCAGCTGTATAAATGGATGAAGACTGTGGAAAGAAACTATAAATATGACTTTATTAAGGTGGGTTTTTAAATCAAAGTGACTTTTTGAAATATTTTAATGAACCTTAAAAACTATTTTCCAGTTCTTTCCAACAGCTATGTTACTTTTCAGCAATGGGGAGAGAGAGAGGGATGTTATCAAGGGAACTGTGGCCATATGGCAGTGGATGGGGCAGTGCCTTTTCCATGAGCCTCTTTAACCTTGACTGGACAGACAACTTAAAATGAGGGCTAGCATGCCTCTTCTGCTACTAATTTTCATGCCGCAAAATGTAGCTAGGTTTTACAGGGCTAGACAGATACTGTTGGGGTGGTGTTGGGGGTTGAGGAGTGAGGAATTTGTGGGCATTTGCAGACGTTTCCTGTTGCCCTGCAGCTTTTTTCAATGGGCAGCGATGGATTGTGCCTTACCAGGAATGTGACAGACTCACTCAATATATGTTTTCTTGCTAGAAGTTAATTGAAAACAATGATTTAGCACATAAAAAATGTGCTAGCATAGCTAGATGATGGTTTAGTGACTTATATTCCCCTTATGTTCTTGTCACAGATGGTTTAGACTCTTTTTGCGTAAGTACGTGTGGCAGGTATCTGAAGTCCACAAGCCAACTGGTACTTGGAGTTGGCTGTCCTGGGAGTTAAACGTGGGTTCAGTAAGCACTGCTGAACTCTTGTTTCCTTAGCAGCTGGGAGCTAATGAAACTGTAGAAGAAGCTAGGGCTGTGCATCACAAAAGATACATCCATTCCAGCTTAAACACAGCGCTATCTCTCTGTGTCTCGATGACTCCAAAGTTGGCTTTGGTGAAAACCAGAGAGACTTAGACTGAAACAGGGCAGCCGAGCAAGTGGAGCTGGGGATAGGTGGAGGGATATGGGTGGTCATCGGAAAGTCAGGGCTAAACCACTCGCAGTTCTGTTTTGCCTATTCTCTGCAGTAAGGGCATGCCTTTGAGGAGAACACTGGACAAGATTCTTCACTGAAGCCCAAGGCCATAGCATGAAAGAAATCGTTCAGAAAGCTTCTCAGTAGTAGTCCAAAGAGAGTAAAAATAGCTGTAATGGAAGCAGTTTTCCTCTCGGCACAGACACAAGGGTATGTGCACGTGTATAATCATCTGTGTAAATGAATGTGTAAAAGAAAAGGCACTGGAGTACATCATCCAGAGGTGGTCTGAGCTAGGATTTCCATTCAGCAGAGCCTGACATGAAGAGGCTTTGTAGCAACCACAGTGTTCTGTTTCAGGAGGCAGAGGTGTTCCAGATACACTGTACCATCATGGTAAAAATGCCTTTGTTTTTGGCACAAATGTAACTACCCCCTTTTTTATTCAAGTGTCACATTTTACCCGCCTGCAGTTTCCTGCTTGTATGTTTTGGCTTTTCACCAGGGCCTCGGGCTATGTGTGCTCATCTGGTTTTGATAAAACATTGAACTTAGACAATACATCTTCTTGGACATTTCTTCCTGTTAGATTCAAGTGTGATGCAAAGCAACCAGTACTTGATCAGTAGCAGACACTGTTTTTATCAAGCATTGTTGGATGTTCATTAGCTATGAAAGGATCATAGAGTAAACTTGCCACAGCACAGACCAGTACAGGTAGGTGCTTCCTCTTCTGAGCCGTTCTTTTAGCCACTTTCGCAAAGCGCTAAGCTGTAAAGTATGGTGCCCTTTTGAAGTCCATATTCATGTACTAGGCTGTAACATCTTAGTTTCTTGGCTGGCATTTATCTTGCTTCTTTTACAGTCCTGTTAGTCTGCTAAGAGAGATAAGATTCTTGTGAGATGTTGAACAGTGGCAGATGAATGGGAGTAGCAGCCTCATTAAAACCCTTCTCTTACCAACATTTAGGTAGCATTTAATGAACACAAGAATTTGCAATGCAGTAATATATTGGGTAAAAAAAATGAGTAAAAGTAGCATTTTTCATGGTCTGCCCAATGAGCATATGTGAACTCGGTTGCTATAGTACGTCTGTCAGCCTCCATAATAGACTTGATATCCCTAATATATGCAAGGAAAAGATGTACCACATCCACAGTGATCTAAAACATGAAGAAAGGTATTCATTTCACTAAAGTTCATCTGTCCGCCTGTGCATCTACAGCTCATTTACGCCAGTCATCTTGGCTTCCCCTCAGAGGAGAGGAAGGTGGAGTAGGAAGAGAAACAGGGATATCACCAGAGGGTTGCCCATCCCTGCCTGATTTGCATGTCTGGCTTGGGCTACGGTGTGTTTCCACCGTCACTGCACGGTGCAGCACTCTGTTAGCGATGCTGAGTGAGCTTGAGATGGCTGTTGTGTTTGTGCGTTAGCACCATCCCACAATTGCTTTAAATCTGGTACCGGTGTAGTTCTGCCTGCCAGCACAGCAGTGTCCGTAGCCTCGTCTGCTGATGTGGGCACAACGAACTGCTGGTGGGATTGCCTGCCTCTTATCTCAGGACAGCAGCCTGCCCGTAGCCGTTCCTAGCATGCTGTATTTTCACTGCTGTCATACTGGTAGGCATATGGTGTCCAGCCCGCGGAACTCTTATACCAGGAGTGGTTTGTATGTGGGAGCACGCGAGTGAAATGGGTGATGGGTGAAAGTCCGTGGAAGCTATCCAATTAAGTTGTTTCTTGTGCTATTGGAAAGGCTGTGTTGCACAGGAAGATAAAAGATACTCAGACTTACAGACCGCCATTGTCGGAGGTTGTAGCCTGACCTCAGGATCTGACAGACATGTTTATCCAGCATGAGAGAGGCTGGGAGGCACTGCGCAGACCTCTTTGTTCTCAGCTTTTTTATCTCTTCGTGTCTCATCTCTCTTCCTTCATCTGGTGGACTGAGATGAAAGTTGTGTGCACCCCTCTGCAAGCTTCCTGATAGATCCAATTAAAATACCTCGTTCTTGTAGCATATGTGAGGGTTGAGCCATTGAACCTATTCAGCTGGAGGGCTACAATCCTGCAGCTTTTTTTCTGTCCTGGTTCTGGGTTTATGGGTATTCAAAACTGAGATTGAACACTTAAATTCTATCAGCCTTTCCCATAAAAGTTTAACATGCTGTTTGGTTTTCAGCAAATTTTTGCTCAACGTGGAATTGAATCTTACAATCTTAAATACTACACTCCAGCAAATAAACGTGGTAGTAGAATCCCATTTAATTTGTATGAGTTGCACCCCCTAAAATCCTCTAGGCTATTTGAGCACATTACAAGCCAAAAAACCAGAGCTTTTTTCCTAGTTTTCCAGCTGTGCAAATCCATCCTTGGATATTAAAAGACCAAGAGTTGTTATACGCTTTCTGTCTCCTGTATCTTGACCAATTGCTAGAATTATCAAAGATCTGTTTTTCAGAGTGTTGTAACTAACAAGAGGTTTTTTTCATCATATCTTAATCCTCAAAGGCAAGAGATAACTCTCAAAGTAGGAGTTGACTACAGTTTTCTCAGTGACACTGAAACATTTGATCCGTCTCTAGGTCCTGAGATTAGGAGGCAGCTGACAATGTTCATTAATGATACATAGGATGAGGGGGCAATCCCGCTTATACTCCCGTATTGATTCTTCCACTGATTATAATGAGATTTTATTTTTGCTGGTACCATATGCATACGGAACAAGAAGAAATACACAATAGAGGTTCCATTTTTTTGAAGCGTCACTCACTTAAGCCATCTCTGATTTAAAAAATGAAGTTGCTTTTACAGAAACCATATAAAACCGTTGTCAAGACTTATATGAAATACTGTTGTGTCCTAATAATAACTTCTTGCTGAAAAATCTTGGCATCCTGCAGTTTAGGAAAGGGTTTTAAAATTCACCTTCAGTTTTTGGGCAACAGGCAAAACATGTGGCTCTGTTTAGGAGCTATTTTCGTTAAAGCTTGACAATACAGGATGATAAAATACAGCTGCATTGTTTAAACTTTCAATTTAATTTCTGGTTTGTGTCCAAGTTGTTTCATCAATATGGCGCCATTCATTTCAAAACAAAGCTCTTGGAAGGGTCTCCATTACCCCACCATTGATCAAGAGGGTGTTAAAATGTAGAGCCTAATTATGTTCCTGGCCTGTTTGGAATTCCAAAATTGGATTTTTATAACTGTCAAATTTGCAATCAGGGTAACTTTCCATGACAATTAGTCAGAATTATTAGAGGTTTTGTTGCCAGGGAGTTATAACTAATGGTGGTGGTTCACTTTTCAAGGCTCTGTAAGTGTCAAAAGCAACATATATCTTATAGAATAGCCATTTGACTACAACATTGTCTCTACTTAACTGCACCCAAATGTCTACTACTGTTACAGTCATTTTTATCCATCCTCCAGGGCTGAGTTGTTGCCACAAGCTCTACTGCATGCTCTGCAGATCCAGTTAACTACCGGGGTCTGCCTTGTTGCAAAATGGGACTTGTGAAATTGTGACATGAGAAAGTTCACCCTTAGAAGGTTTCACTCAAGCTTAGCTGGCAAGGGCCGGTGCTGAAAAGGCTATTAATGCTGCTGGTCTTGGTCAATTATTGCTTTGAATCTTTAAAATGAGCTAAACATAAATATCTATACACCCTGTCTGGATGAACGCTACCTCTTCTCAGTCTGACTGATACCTTACTCGCAGTTCAAGCACCTGCCTGTGTGTGTAATGTTGAGTGTGTGCTGAACTTGAGACGTTTGCCCAGTCAGGACTTTCTTCTTGAGACAGCTCTAAAAAAAGTAAACAAATAAAATAAAATTAAAGGAGGAAAAGAAAAAAGAAAAGAAAACAGTTACAACAACAAACAAAAACAAAGACATATGAAAGCTGAGATAGCTACTCTGTGCTGTCTTTTTCACTGTAGACCAGGATTTTGCAGACACGTGGTGCTTTAGCCTGGATGCTGATGCATCAGCATATGTGCTCACAGAAGAGCACACACTTACAGAAAAGCTTCCCTTGCCTGGTGTGCAACATCTATTCTGTAGGCATCTGTTCAAGATGTAGATGACCTTTTCTCAGCCTGTTGATGTCAACAGATTGTTGTCATCAACTTCAGGCTTTAGATCAAGCACTGAGTGCTGTCTGATACTGGCAGGCAATGACCCTGTGTTCATCTTTGCATTTAGCTAAATGAACGGCTTTCCAGTGGCAGTTAAAATTTGCCCTCTTGGCCTTGCCTGCTGTTCCTCCCACCCCTGCACTGCCCCTTCTGTCCCACTGACTCAGGTGTCTCGGCAGCCACAGAGTTTAAGCAATTGATCTCCCTGAAAAATAATAAAGTAGGTTTTTTTTCAGATTGGGTTACTTTTCAGCTCTCTCTTTCCTATCTGGTATACTGTCCATCTGGGAGGTGCAGACGCACTCATTCTAAAAACAAAAGCAGCAACTTCTTAAACCAGTTAAGCTTAAGTGGTCGTGCTACCTGTCAAACTGTCACCTCTGTTTTCAACCAGAAAGCCAGAGCCTGCCTTTTGTTTTTTAACGCCTACCTAGAACATCTGTGTCCGCTGACACATATTTACCTGAATTGTCATGTGATTGTTTTTGTCAAAAAAAGATCTGGTATATAGCTTTATTGATACAGGGCCCAAGTTTTTCAAACTCCTAGTCCTGCAGAAAGTTTGCCCTCGAAGAAAGAAGAGGAATTGTAATCAATTTTGTTTAATTAAATCAACCTAAACTAATTGTCAGCTAATAAAATAGTGTTGGTCAGCTCATAAAACAGAAATGAAGATTAAAAGAGTAGTTGCCATGAACAGGTGGTAACTCTGTTTCCAAGTTAGACCACATTACTCTCTGGCACAGGATCTCTGAGAATACCTCATATTCTAGTTTTTTTAAAAAAAAACGTTTATGAAACTTATAAAATATAGGGCTCATTTTATAACCAATTTTCTATCTCACCTGCCAAGAGCAGTGGGGGTTGAGCCAGCACAAGGCGGATGCAGAGTTTCAGGCAGCTGTCCAGAAATGGATTCCCTGCGCGGGGCTGTGGAATACATTTCTACCTTTGACTGGCCTTTCTTTTGCAATGTTTGTGATTTAGTTTTTTCTTTCTTGTTGCTGTTATGGAAAAGACCTTGTAAACATTTTTTTGATGTCATTGATCTCGACCTGGCACTGATGTGCAAAGGGAGAAACTTCCTATGCCGCTCTGTGGATGCTGTTTAACTCTGGAGGATCTTGAGCTAGTAACAGGGTCCCTCTGGATTTGGCCTTCGGTATTTCTGTTGACTCTGCAGTTCTTGCAGAAGGCATAAAACATTTATCTAATTTTAACTGGAAAGGACTAAACTGGAATCTTTATCTGCTCCTCAAAGTAGAAGCAGAACTTGGTGGTTTGTAGTTGCTGTTAATGGTGGAATAATTCATTTGGTGGAAAATTCATTTCATAGTGGTTATTACATTGTTTGGTTCATAGTGCAAAACTATGTGGTTCTGAGAATTTTGTTATGGCTTGCAGTTAGTTTGAACGCTCTATAGTGATGCGAGGCTTTTGGAACCAAAGTGACATGTTGCACTGTCTGTGACATATCCGTTTTCTGTGACCACCCATACCCAGAAATCACATATAAAATGCTCTTGGTTGCTCTTATGTTAAGTCCTCAAACCTGGTAAGACACTGGAAGACTAGATGAATTCTCTTCCACATCAGTCCACCTCTTCCAGAGAGTACAGTCACAAAACAGTGTGCTGCGTTGATACAGCTCTTTGGGATTCTGGTCGAAATGACAATCTCAGTTAGAAGGGGATGCTTTAGGAGAACGACCCGTCTGAGTGTTGCTGTTGCAAGTGCACAAGACATACCTTGTATGGCCTTGTAGCCTCCAGCATCTTGTCTGGGGGCTTGACCTGGCTTTAATTTTCTGTCACATATTGCTTTGGGACCTCAGGTTGGCTAGACTTGGCATAAGGGTTTTAAAAAGTGAAGATCAGCTCTTGCTTCTCAGCACTCCTCTTACATCTGGTGTGTCCAACCCTGACATGGAGGGTGGCTGCTGGGGTCCAAGGTAACTCATTGCTAGGCTCTTTGAGTCTTCCCTGGGATTCTTTCTTTGGGTGGTAGCTGATCTGGGTAACTGAGCTTCACCCTGCTTCCTCTCGGGGGGCGAAGGATAGGAGTTCCCCTAGCTGGATGTCTCAGGGAGGTGAAGAAGGTGCTGGAGCTGCATCCCAGTCCTCACTTGCAATTGTGTCTGCTGTAACAAAGACAGGGAGCAGAGTGTTTTTGACCTCCTTCTGTGAATCAGGGCACTACTGTGGCTTAAGACAAGCCTACAGTAAGAGATATGAGAGTTAGAAACCCATCACGTTTGAAAGGGTCAGGAGCTGGAGTGTCTGGAGAGAGGTTTCTGTGGGAGGCCGGGACTCACCTGTGTGGCTCCTGCTGAGTTTATCTGGGAGGTTGCAGCTGCTGCTCACATAGAAGCAAAACTGGTCCTGGCCACACAACAGGAAAGTCTCACTTAATAAGTACCGTGTTTTCTGTCTTTGCACTTACACAGTAACACTTTGATCCAGCCAGGTTGCTGCCCTGGCTTAGGATGTGTCCCACATCCCTGCTTGCCTGCTCTCTTCTCTGCAGCCAGAGATGAGGTTGCAGGACGTGCTGACATGGCTTGGAGCTGATAACGCAGCTGATAACAGGTAACGCTTGTAGGAAAGGCTGCAGCATGGCCATCGCCTTCTCCGTATGGGATTTCCTAACGGCAGGCGTTGTCGCCCAGCTCCCACTGCTGGAGTTGGTAAGGCTAGAAGCAGTGTGAGTGGTGCAGCACATGCTGTGGTTGCTCATCTAAACAAAGCCATAGTGGGACTTTATGGGAACATCCCCTTGGGTCCCTGATCTGATTTACCATGTCCTTGCCGAATGAGCATCACTTGAACCCCAAATCTTGGATTAAACCAGCTGAAAAGATTCCTCACATTGACAATCCTGTGAGAGACTTGGGGGCAGGTTCCTCTGAGACAGAATTTCTTTAAGAAAAAGGGGTAAGACAGGGTTGGCGTCCATTCATGGCAGGATTCTATTCATCCACATGTCCCACGCTTGCCCAACGCTACGGAAACAGCTGCTGGGCGTCACACCAGCAGCCAAGTCTCTATTTACTTCCCTCAAAGGATGGCTTTAGGAGGAATGTAACACTGACTGCGGGACTGGACTTGGCCCATTATCACTGCTTGTGCGCTTTAAAGCTTGAGGTGACACAGAAGAACTGGAGGAGTATTAAAGCATCAGTCCTCCAAATAAATCTGTGTGGGTTTTAGTGAGTGTTTGAGGATCTTAAGGGACTCCAGGCTTCGTCCAGATTTGCATTGGTGTAGTTGCACCAACATCTCACGTTCCTCCCAGTGAAGATGAGTAGGAGGACAATAAGCAAGCCTGCTGCTCAGCTTTCTAGGCATGTGTGCAAAACCATCTAGGACCCCAAACTAACAAAAACCATATTCAAAGCAATTATCTGATCTTGTTTGTTTGTTTTTAATGTGATGTTTCTAGACACTGGTACAACAAACACACTCTTGTAAAATCTTGTAACAGTTGTTTGTAGTTAGTATCTTCAAAATGGTTTTATGTGTGCTGATCATGACTAATATACATCACTTCAGTGTGACCGTCATCCTCCAGTGCTGTGGGAATTTTTTGGTACTAAGACAATTATTTCCTCAGCTTGCTTAGCATTTTTCTTTTTCCTTTTTTACCCTTCTGTGCAAGAAAACACAGACACTGATTTTCTCATATATTGTGCTTCCCAGATGAAAGTGCTTTGTGGTTCAGAGACCTAAATAATTAGGTTTTTACAGACCTCAGACTGGTTTACAAAGGCAGTTGGAGTCATCATCTCTGGTTTTACACTTGGAGATAGAAAAAACTCTAGAAGTGGGGTAACTGGCCCAGCTCACAAGGTAGCCCCGGCAGAGCTGGGGGCAGACATCCCCTCTATAGTGTACTCTGATTTCCTAAATGTTAGGAGATGCTGATGTGCCCATACTGCTAAAGGCCTTCCCACCCGTCTTGATTCCTTCTCTTCTTGTTGTCACAAACTTGTTTTTTGGCATACACACCAGTCACTGGGAACATGCCTGGTTCTTCTTCCCATGGCTCAGCCAGAATGACAGCAGCTGCCTTCCCTCTTTGAACCCAGGACCATTTTTCCCCCATAGCGTGCAATTGAGGCAGCGGCTGCCATTATCCAAAAAAAAAACCCAAACCAAAAAAACCCCAAACCAACCCCAAGTCCCTTTTACGTTCAACCAGAGTGGATTGCTGCAGCCTGTTTCATTCAGTAGGTTTTTCTGTGGTTGTATTTCTTGGAAGCATCATCTCCAATAGAGGCACGGGGCTCTTTTACAGGCTTATTTCAGCACTTTGAGAGCACGAGCGTGTGCGTCTGTGCATGCATGTCTTGCTGTGGGTGGGAAGGGGGGAAGTGCTGGCAAGAGCGCAAACGAGCTGAGCGGGGAGAGCGAAGGCTCTTTCATTCCTTACCAAGTTTTGCTCCGCAAGCTGAGTAAACTTTTTCTCTGCTGAACCAATGCTGTGCAGGGCGAGGGTTTGACACGTTCCCAGTGATAATTGCCTTGTCTCCCCCCCGCAGGTTCATCTGGCCGCCAGTATGGTTACTTTTCCAACCAGGACCGTAAGTGGGCAACACGAACATCACGGAAAAGCAGAGCCTAAGAGCGAAGTGGGGTGCACTCCTGGGTGGGGGCTGTGGCAGCTAGGGATGCCCTTTGCTTGGCGGGGGAAGCATATGGGAGGGGGTCTGCAAGTCTTTGCCTGCTTTTTGCCTCAGTTTCCCTTAGGTATCTGGAGGGCAAGGAAAAGGGGAGCTGGAAATGCCCTGCTCCTCTCAGATTCAGGGAATTGCCCAGGCAGCACCTGAGGAGCAGCTGGGGGGCTGTCCTGCTTGTGCTTTTCCTTGGGTCAGTGTCTGAGAGGGGATACCGGGTTCCACAGACCCTGTGGCTGTCCCAGGGTGCCTGTTGTGCTCTCTTCTTTGCAATTAAAACTCATCCCCCTGTTTTCCCTAACTTGTTCGTGCTCCTCATCAATCTTTGCGGGTGGTATGTGGAGAAGAGCCAGAAGGGGGGTCGGCTCAATGAGGTGTGTGCTGCAGAGCACTCAAAGGGAAGGTGGCTGTGACCTTGGTGACAATTGCAGGCTCTCCCGTGAGGAGAGAGGTTTGTCAGCCATTGGCATCCAGCAGCCTGGTGTCTCCTCGTGCCCGAGTGTTTCTGTGACACTTGTGTTGGAGTCTCTGAACAGCCTCCCCTGAGAAAAATGAAATGGTTCTAAAAGTTGAAAATGAATGAGAGCTTATTTGCTGCTTGCCAGTGCATGAACTGTGTGTCTCCAAACTGGTGGTAAAAATGGCTAGAAAGTGCTCTGGTGCATGTGCAGAAGCCCAACCAAGGTTTTAAATTTGATCCTGTATCCCTAATGATTGTTAATCAATAAGAAGCAGGAATTTACATGGGAGCCTTTGTACCTGACGGCCATGTGCAGGTTTTGTGGAAGATGAAAATCATAGGACCTTTGAAGCAGCACATATGCTAAGCAGACGAGTTACTCCAAAAGGCCAGTTTTGTGAAAGCAGCGGTATGCAAGGGCATGAAGAGCTCACGCTGACCTGCCTCTGCTGTCCTTGCTGAACACACACTCGGCAGGAAAATAAGCATCCCATAACCCAAAAGCTCCTAGGAAGCCTTAAATTAGGACGGGCATCTGTCTTTCTGCCCCTACCTCAGTTGGAGATGTGCTTCATGCTCTAGCTGCAGTTCCTCTCTCTTTGTGTGCTCTGCCCATGGATGTTACAGAACATGCCTCTGATTCCTCATTAGCCACGGTTGTTCAGCGTAGAATTGGTCGTTCATCCCAGGCACGGCTGGAGCGGGCAGTAGCCAAGCAGGGCAGAGATGGCAACCTGGGAAGGATCTGCCTCAAATGTGCAGCACTGCATTTCTTGGGTGGGACCCTGAAACTGAAGATGCCCAACACCTATTCCCAGTGCTTACTGTGGAGACCAGAGGGCATTTGGAGTGCCTAATGACTTCAGGTCCTTCCTTGAAGTTCTTAGTTCTCATTGTATCAGGAAAAAAATCAGTGTCCGAATAGAGAAGTCAGTCCTAGCTCTTCTAGGGGAGAAGGATCCTTCAGTTTCCATCCTTGTTCTCTTTCATGTCCTCTTCCATGCTTGGGAATGCTATTGCTTACTGCTTCTCTGTTACCTGAGCATGTCCTGGCACACGAATGTGCTTATCCCATTGACCCTCGTATTGGAACTGCCATGCAGAGGAACTAAGTGACATGTCCAGGGACACGTGGGAAAGTATTGTAACAGCAGGAATTACATTTAAATCTTCTGCAACCTTTATTATCGGTCCTGCCACAGGCCAGTCTTGTTTCTGGATTGTCATCTTAAAGTGGCAATTTGTTTCCTTGGTGTCTCTCCACTTTGTGCTTCAGGTTCTCCCTTGATGCCTGTGCCCTTTTCAACATCTTTCCTGTTCTGTGTTCGTAGAAGTCAAGAATAGTCCTGTCCTCTGCACATTATGGCCCTCTGAGGAGACCAGATATTAAATTGTTTTAAACTGTGGCTTACTCCATTGCGCACTTCCGTGCATCCTCAAGGTTTCATCCAGGCAAAATCTAACTGATGCTCTTATTGTTCTGCTAATCTGCCAGTGGGGGTTAGAGGATATTGGCTGGGTTTTTATAGGGTCTTTTTTTGACTGTGCAAGGAATCCTCCTTATCAGGAATTTGGCCTGGGATTCCTCTAGTTGTCCTGTGTTTGAAGATGTTTCCTTCTATGGTTTGCTCTTAGTCATTTAGCTTCCAAATAATACACTGAAATTTAGGATGTAGGTGAAACTCTTTGGAAGTATGGGGCCAGACAGCAGGGCAGAGATGTGTTGCCCCTAGTGTGGTCGGGCCTTGCGCTCTGTGGTCTGGGGAGGGGAGATGACTATTCTGAAATGAACAATGAAACGTGCAGGAGGGATTCCACAACTTCCCTGGAGACTAGATAACAAAATCTTTGCAGTGTAAGGTGTACGTGGCACCATATGACACGAGGATTTACTCTTCTCCATTTTAGAGGGAAACATGCCAGATAAGTAGAGAATGAGTAGACCAAGGGAAGGACGACTGTAAAATCAGCTCCTTCCAACTGCAGAGTTCATTAACTTTGATATAGGCAGGACTAAGAGGGAATAATGGAGAGCTAAGAATTCGGTCTGTTTTACATTGCAATAGAAATCTGGCTGCAGATGCTTTTCTATCTTTTCAAGCTAAAAAAGTTGAAAATTTTCTAATATAAGTGCCTGGATTGCTTGAATTTTGTCATGGGCTTTTTCTACCCCTTGGGGATCTGGATCCCAATACCTTGGGAGTGTCGCTCCTGGCATCTGTCTTGGGCAAGGTGGGCAGGTAGTACAGTGTTACGCTTACATACTGGAGGTGCTTCAGGAGTGGGAGTTGCCGCTGTATTTCTTGAAGGTATAGAAAGGGCTGTCTGTTTTTGGTAAGACACTAATGTTCCTCGTAGGCTCATAAGCACTACACTGTGGAGAGATGTGCAGATGCTTCTGGCCGCACTCAGCCACTTTCAACCCTACCCAAGGTGGGTGTCTCTGCCTGGTTTTTCCTATTGGCTGTTTCTGAGTATTCAGCCCATCAGAAACTTTAGTTTCAGGGACTAAAGTGGAATTTAAACTATCTGAATATAGTCCTTTGTGTCAAATCAAATGATTTGTTAAAGCGAGGCCAGATTTGCGGGGAGAATCAATCTTTTTTATTGGATCAACTGATGTGGAAAAAGCAGACAAACTTTCAGGCATATTAACCCTTCTTCTGGTCTGCGTTTGTATTGCAGGAATGGAGGGACCTGTCTATGCGGGGAGGCTCTGCTTTAGGGTACGCGTTCACACTGACTGTTCCTCAATGGTCTTGGTCTGAACGCAGACGTGGGTGGCATTTTTGGGCATGCGTGTACATTTTAGGGGGGGAAAGACTTGTCTCCCTCTGTGTTTGGACACTAGATGTTACTACACAACAAATAATGGTCTCTGCTCTGCAGCTGACGCATTGTGCAAGTCTGGGGCTAATTACTGAATCCCTCCGTGCCTCAATTTCCATCTGTAAAATGTCACAGATGCCCACCATTCATAAATCGCTTTCAGATTTCCAGACGAGGTGCTGTGTAAGTGTAGAATAGCGTTAGTTTATACATATTGTGCTAGAATATAATACAAAACACATGCAGCAGAAGAGCCTCACAGATGTGTCTCTTTCAACTGCAAAAGGCAAGGCCTGGGCTGATGATTTAGCACAGCACTAATTGGGCTAAAATAGGAGATTGCTTTTGTACTGATGCAATTGTCACCATTAAAGTCCTCATTTACCAACAGTTTTTGGAGATAGCCCAGTTATTTCCTATTGAGGAAAACCGTAGCGTCTTGGGTCTTGAAGCACAGCAATTTATAGCAAATGTCGACGTTTTTATAGCGTCCCCCACGCTGGCTGTCCTCACACTTCTGGAAGGGGACTGTTCCATTGTTTATTTTGAATGTGCATCTTGCTCGGCCTGTAGCTGCACTTAGCGCTTTTATGCTGCCTGCAACCTTTTGAGCATATCCTAATCTTGAAGCAGAGGCATTTGACTGAGTCGTTTCCATTGCCATTACTGGGTGTTGCATACACAGGAATCCCCGTTTATCGATAAGAAAGCTCTTCCTGTGGCTGCAAGCGAACGAGTGCCTGGCAGCTGTTCAACATTAAGTCAGTTCTCAAAGTTTAAAGGATTTGTGGGCTGTGAGGGTTTGGGTTCGGGCAATTAACTTTGGTGAAGTGCTTGAGAGTGTCTTCCAGACACATTTCATGGAGAAGGGTGAACTTAAACAGTTAAGAGATTTGATTTCTTTAAGTGCCCTCAGGTTTCCTGATGGTGCGGTTTGGGCTAAACTCTGTGTGTATGAAACCTGGGAGCTCCTTTGCAGGAGAATGATGATTGTTCCTTCCAGTTGCAATCTGACGCTGTGCTTGTTTGAAAGTGCCAACCTCATCCCTGTTGCCAGCGGCATCATGTGGCAGCAGGCACCGGTGACTGAGCATTGAGCCTCTGGAGCTATCCTCTAGCTGTTTAATTTTAAAGCCCTGGACTGGGTTTATTTGCCAGTGTATTGTTGCCTGGTGCTCAGAGGTGCTTATTGATGCTGAGCTGTCGTGAGAAGAAGGTGTGGGGTTGGGAGGAATGAAGGTGTCTCTGGAGATATTTGGTTCCTTCTTGGTGCATTGCAGACAAATTGCGCCATTCTGCATTTGTCCATTTTGGACTCACTGCCTGTTCTCCCCGTTTGTTCCTCATCAGTGCTCACAGGGAGGGTCAAAATTCATTGTCAAATCCTCCACAGCTGTAAGAGTAACATAATATTGGGACTGAGTGCGTGGGGTGACAGGCGTGGGAGAGAAGATTGGCTGACGCCCAGCCTTACCCAATGCTTGCCACGTTCCAGGAGAAATCTCGCCAGATGCTGGGCTTTCAGTCGTGGCTCTAAACTTGCCATTTAAGGCATTTTTTAGGAGAGTTTCAAGGTGGAGGCAGCTAGAACCAAAAAATGGAGCTCCTCAAACTACCAACAGCATGATGTCTCTTAGGAGACACTTACACTATGGTGCTCATTGTTGTGTAGATATCATAAATCAGAGAAAGCACAAATAAGCAAACTGTGAAGAAGGAGGGCTCGGTCCCACCGGAAGGTAAAGGGATCCCCAGATCCCTTTGAGTTCTGGGTTAAAGTAACAGGATGCAGGAATTCTGGAAAACATTTTGATTATGGCTATCCTCTGATTTTTCATTCTAAAACGAGTTAGAGAAGTAGTCTGGTGTAGCTATTTTGAAGAGTTAAAAATCTAAAACTGAAAATGAAACGTCCCTGGCTAACCCCAAGTGGATATTTCTTCTACTCATTTTTCTTCATCCAGAAGTTAATAAGGGAATCACAAAAAAGAACAAACAAAAAGAAGTCATTTGCACAGCCTTGTCCTAGCCACTAATCTGATGCAAGGGTTACCTTGTTCTTCACATTATGGGGACCACATAGATGAGACGAGGGATGCGCTGGGTCTCCTGACTCGCCGGTGTCCCTTGTGTCTCAGAGAACAAAATTGAAGCTGCAGAGAAATGTGGAAGGGATTCCTCTTTCTGCTGCTCAGATCTCTCTGAGCCATTGCAAGGCTCAGAGGGATTTAGATAAAAGGCCAACAAAGGGTAATTAGCAGAATTAGGTGGAGTAATGATTCTCAAGAGACTATCTTGCAGCCTTGAACCATTTTGCTCCAGCTCTCAAGTGCTGGGTGACAGTCATTAGCCTTGTGTAGAGCAGTGGTGTGTTGAACGAGGGCTGTGGGGTGCCCCGGGGAGGAGTGAAGTGTGGGAGAACAGACAAACCACGGTGGGTTGAACCTGAAGCTGAAATATTGACCTGAGAAATCAAAGCTTTGCAAAAGTGCCCCTGGCACTAATAATACTAATACATAGTATTTTGATGTTAAGGGAGGCAAATTCTTTCTGAATTCAGACCATCCTTTTCAGTTGGTTAAACTATTGTTTTCAATATTGGTCTTTCAGCTAATTTTTTTGTCTTGGCTAAAGGAAGCCAGTGCTAAATGTTCTGGATGAGGAACCACTAGTGCTTGACTGAACATCTGAAATGTAACATGTTTATGGGTTATAGGGACTTTGTGGGGAGAGAAGGCATCTAACCCTAGAAGGCGTCTTTAGTCCTTGCAGACTGAAGTGTAATAAAACTCAAAGCAGGGGTAGAATTTAATGTCAGAAATCCAAACTGGAAACAAGATGCATATTTTTTTATACAATGGCTAACTTTGGATGCAGTTCACTAAAGCAACCTAGGTTGTCTGGCTCTAGAGTGTCTTTCTGAAAGACATACTCCAGTTAAGCACACGTTGTTTGGCTCGAGACTGTGAGAGATTCTCTGACCTGTGATACACAGGTGCAGAACCAGTATTATAAGAGTCCCTCCAGACTTTATGGTAAGCCTTGATTCAAATGTTTCCTTTTGTCCTGTCTGCTTCCTTATTTCATGTTACATTACGCCATATTTTGACTGCATTTTTCCCCTGATTGCTTCTCCCAGCACGGAAAAGCAGTCTCTTCTATAAGGGATGTGAGACTACCTCAATTGGAGATGAACTTTCAAGTGTAGTGGGGTTCCCGTGCGTGCTTGGACTGGGGTCAGAAGAGTTAGCCAGGTCCCACTGAGTATCACTTCACATCATAGATCAGGGACTGATAGAGAAATGAGTCTGCTTCAATGGTGGTGGGTATCAGATGCTGGATTTTGGCATAGTGAGGACTTGACCAGCTATGGGAGGAGGTGGTTTTGCCCTGGGAAGGAGCCCCAGTCCCGGTGGGGGCTTGGGGGAAGGAAGGCACGTGGGCTCCCTCCTTTTAGTCTAGAGACTCTTAATCTAGCTTGCACGTAGCCCTGTCTTGCTGTGAAAGGTTTGTGGATACATATTGTTCATACTACCTGTGTGTCTTTATTTTCTGGCTTTTTATTTGCTTCGGTGCGCTTTACAGCCATGCTGTGGTACAGTGGCGAAGCAGGGGAGTAAAGGGCTCACGGGAGGGTTGTTTTGTACAATATCAGATGTACTGAGCACCCACAGTACCACCGGCATTGCTTGGGCGCACCATGTTCAGCAGCTCCATACACAGCAGAGCTTTAACAGACTCATGCTGGATAGGTAAAACCTTCCTTATCAGGGTCATTTCAGTCTTCAGGCAACTATGCTGGGCTACGTCCTCGGTAAAACGTCCTCGGTGTTTCTAAAAATAATAGGTAATACATTTCTAGCAAAACCCGTTGCATCAAAATCCAGCCATTCCCTGCTAAATCTTACTCTGACAGATGAAGATGGATTGAACATGGATCTCGCAACTCGCGGTTGCCTGTGAATAAATGATCATGATCTAATTCCATATGCTAACAGAGCACAGGCCTAACCAGCAAATAGATCTCTGGCGCTGTGAAAGAGCCCAAATCCCCAGGCTGAGAGCAATTATGTATAAAATTAGTTAGTGGTGTGGGAGTGTGCATGTGTGAAATTTTAAATAAAACAATGTGAGTGATGTGAGCTGTTTAAGAATAGACCTGGGTGAAGAATGGAGGGGGCTTTTGGGTCCATTTGCCAAACCAAAAAATTGGAAAGAAAAATTATTTGGGAGAAACTGAAATGGAAATTTGTAGGGTTTTGACACAACTTAATGACTAAAATATGGGTTTGGGTCAACCCAAATTATTTCAATTGACCCGAAGCGAATGTTTCACTTAAGGCTATTTAATTAGTTCATTTCATTTTTAATTTAGGTGAGTTTTGAAATAAATGCTATTTCAAAACTTAAGACTGAAACACATCATTAAGAAACTATGAAAATTATTTTAAAAAACATCTGGAGAAAATATTGCAAAAATTTTAAAAATTCCACCCATTTTTTTCACTTGAAACTACATACCAAATTCTATGTGGGTTCTCGAATAGTAGTTGTTACTCCAAAAGTGCATTGTGTGGTAAACTTTTTCACTCAGTTTTCCTCATGTTTTTTTACAGACACTTCAAAATCACAGAATATCTTGATAATGAAAAAATATTTATTGCCTATTCAGGGGAAAAAAACCCTTTTCCTGTTAAAGAAGGTAGAAGAAAGTAGATGTGAAAATGAAGTATGAATATTTTACAAGCAGAAAAAGATCAGATGGCAGTTCTCGTAAGAAAGGAAATTTGAGCTGCTTCTTAAAGATAGCCAGCAAAGTTAAGGGTGAGGGTTATTGTAATAGAGATATAAGAGAGAGAGATTACAAATGGAGAAATTTTGGCCGTGATACTCTGTAGGTGTTCTGTTTCCTGTTGATAGGCAGCCTAATAACTCACAATTTACAGGTGAAAATAAAACATTCCATCCTGCAAAATCCTGATGTGAAAACTGTGGGAGAGAACAAACCATCTTTGGTCAATGAGACCATCTTTAAATTTCTTTGAGCCACCAGTTCCTTATCTGTGAGATACTTTACGCTAACGGTCACGCTGAGCGGAAATGTTGTGGGGCTTTGTCAGTGCTGGTTTTGACCTTGGGGTTAGAGGAACTGTGTGTTGAAAGCGAGTAGCCTACGGTTTTTGGTAGTTATTGGACCCAGAAAAGGGGCAAAAAGAAAGATGCTTTACCTCCTTCCTCTCTCTTTCCTTCCACGTTTGCTCGTGGGCGAGACCCAGCCTCGCTCAGCCCTCTCTGTACTGCCGAAACAGAAGGGCCGCTGTAGGGTGGTGTGTTCTGTGCGCATCCAGTCCTCATGCCCTTAGGTTAGAGCATGCTGTGTTTGCAATTCAGCGAGGGTACAGATTTCCCCTGCAGCTGAACGTGCTGATGTGTTGGGGAGAAGAGGGACCTAACGAGCTCTTCTTTTTTCGGTCACGTGCCTTGGGCTGTCTATCCCCGCATCAGTGCTGGGAGAGACCACGGCCGTCTGGGGCTCTTCCCTCGCCACTGTCTTTGCCAAAAGGTGAAAATTTGGAATGCACACGACAAGTAAATATCATGGTAGTAAACTGAGAGGCTCTTGCAGCTGAGTCTTAATGATCCTATACTAAACAAAACTCGGAGAGCTTCCCCTACGGAGAAACAGTTCTTACTCCAGCTGACTGGGTCCTGAGCTGTGGCCAGGGCGTGCGATATGCCAGTAGGAGTCCTTCCCTCCCACGGCTCTCCAGACCTTTGATTCCCGTTTGCTCTTCAGACCAGAGGCTACCGGGCGACACACGTGTTCCTCCTCTCCATGGTTGCTGTCAGCCCGTTGCCTTTCACATGCTCAAACCCCGTTACAGAGCTACAGACATGACTGATTCTAAACAAGTACAATTAATAAAGTCTATCTAGCCAACATCTGACTCTCATTAGAGGAAACGTGTTGAAAAAACAGATCCCAGGTTGGCTGTGATTTATGGCTCGGGCCTGCTATCCTTCACAAGCACTGGCGAAAGCTTTTGCAAAGGGCCAGAACATAAACTACTTAGGGAAACTCAGTATCCATGTAAAAAGGCTGGAAGGGTCAAATCAGACAAATTAAAGAGGGGTGGAGATGCAAGCCCAGGCTGGCTGTCCCCTGCTGAGGGCCACCTAGGTAGGCACAGGAGATCTGTGTTCGTATTTCTACTGTGGAGTTTGTCTTGAAATTTCTCCTGTGCTGGAGTCTGAAAGCATCACTGGTTTTTGGTTTGGTTTTGTTTGTTTTGTTTTTTTTTCTGGCTACCCTGCATGTATGTGTGTGGCAACAAGTGGATGGAGGGGTTAGTGGTCGGTGGTTTCTCTTGCTAGTGGCCAAATATAACATCTCTGGTGCATAACATCTCAGGTGCTCCCCGAGTTGACAGTGGAAGTTAGCTGTGCTTCCTACTTCCCTCAGGAGTTTTAAGCTTCATCCTTTTCTCCTTACAAAGAAACGTGGTTGCCTGGACTAATTTAGCTGACTTGACTTATGCTTTTCCAGATTTGTTCAGACTACTCTGAACGTGTCCTGGAGAAAGGTGTCAACTAACTGAGAAAAGCGGGTCTCCTGCTTCCTTTGAAAGACAAAATTTTCTTCAGACTGGACCTACTCAAGTTGTATATTACTGCTTTGTAAGACAGTGCACTCTGAACCGTGACAGTGTGGTGCGTGGAGACCTGCTCTGAGTAGTCCTGATTGCGCAGCCGCTGGTGTGGAGTGAAAGCTGTTGTGTTCCCCGTGCTGTAAACGTGGGCTGTTGGCATGGCCTTGACGCGGCTCTGCTTCCCTCCCCCTGCCTTAGGGATAACTGAGTTTGTCCTCTCTGTGCACGTCCATCTCTGAAAGGTGCAATGGAAGCGGTGGACTTTATTAGATGGAAAGAAGAGCTGCCAGGCAGGTTTTATCACAGAAATAAATATACTCATTTATTTCTCTGTGTGTACGTAACATTTGGTCATTTTTCATCCTCTGACCTCGGGTCCTTTACAGAAGAAACATTACGCTAAAAATGGATGAAAGGAAAGCAAGACTTGGAGGAGGAAAGTGCATTGTTTAGAGTCCCGAGCAGGTTGAAGCATGAGCTGCAAATGCAATTCTTATGTCCCGAAACCTGACTGGGTGCTACGCCCCATTGCATTGCATGGTTGAAATTTCTTGTAATGGCAAAATACAATCTTCAAAAAAACGGCTGCAAAGATTGTATTTATTTAAACAAAGGCTTTGTGATTCCAGAATTCTCTCCCCTTTCATATGCTATAAACCACCTCCTTCGCCGCCCCTCTGAAATATGAATTTTGGAGTAATCCATCAAGAAAAAGAGAGACAGAGCCTTGATCCCTTGACTTCAGTTGAGCTGTGCAATTTATATCTACAGAGCATCTGGCTGTAGGGAAACCAAAAGCCCTTTTAATATTCTGCAGAGACTCTGGGTATACAAACGAGCGTGGGCTGTCAGAGCTGAGAAATGGGGCAGAGATGCCAAGAGGTTTCTTTGCCGTTTTGCACAAAACTCTGACCTGCGACCCCATGGTGAAAGTTGGCCTGTTTTTTTTAACTCCCCTCAGTGCCACGGTGATAATTGTGCTGAAATCATTAGAGCCCCATTGGTATAAAGCCGTTATCATGCCTTTCTTGTTTAGAGTAAGCAGTTTGCAGACTTGTGGGGCTTTCAGCCTTGAGCAATTGAATTGTACAACTATTTAATCATGAAATTATGCAAACGCTGCTCAAGCCCTGCGAAGCAGGAATGCCAAGTTAGCAAGGCACCCACAGTCAGTCATTCGCCACTATGAGTTGTTTTTTGTAGGAGTGTAGCCAGAGTGGAAGCCAGAGGCTGACAGCCCATAGCCCCTTTGCAGCGCTGCAGCGCTGGAGGCACCACCTCAGCCTTTAATTGAAAATCAATCAAATATACCAACCTTTGGATCAGGCTTAAGTGGGTCGCTGCTGGCGCAGGGTACGTGACTTGTTATTTTCCAGCATGCCGAGTCTACTGCATCTCTGATATGTTACACTTCTCTTTTCCTCCAGTTGCATTGCTTTACCCATGCAGCCGGAGAGGGGGAATGGGAGGATGGGAAGGGAGAGGTGTGCTAGGACAGTAACAGCGAGACATTATGGAGACAGACTGGGTGTCATGCGATATGCTGGTACAGTATCATGTTCATTATCTCAATTATTTATTCTCCCTGCTGGAATATTTCTAAAACAAATCCTACCATGTGTTTTGAGGTTGGGCTTCACAGAGTGAAATCACAACTCCTTTCTTGGAGTTTAGTTGGAAAAATACAAATCTGCCAAATAAGAATATGAGGGAAATAAACTGTGGTTCTGTGTAGCAACAAGTGATGGATTTCTGCAGATATGGAAAGCGTCTGCTCTGGAGTTCCAGGTCAGAGAGTATGTGTATTTGCCCCAATGTTATATTTGTTGCATGTGAAATAATGATGTGAGATTCTCGAGCTCATTTTAATAAAGCAGATTGCTTTTACCCTGATCAAAAAATTCAACTTTACAGTCCCAGGCCTTGAAACCACCAGCCATCAGGATTAGACACCAAATACTTCAGTGCATAGTCGTCAGTGAAGATACTTATTGGCTTGATTTGTCACCATCGTCCTTGGGCTTTCTGCAAGGACAGATAATGACCCCAGACCTTGGAGCAGCCTGGTCCCCGGTGTGTTGGGAGCAAGCTTTGAACGAAGTTTCTGTAACTGCAGTACCGAGCATCCATCTTACTTTGTGTTTGAAAGCATAGTCCGTCTGTTGGTTAGCTAGAGAAATGTCACACAGACTTGTTGGTTGGACAACTTGCCTTAGTAAGAAGATCTTTTGCATTATTAGGACGTGCGCTTTCTGGATTAGTTAAATGTCTTTTGGGTCCAGGCTAAGTACCTTGGGTGTGGATCTGGGTTTCCAGGCGTTTCACGAAGGGAAGGATCAGAGTTCAAATCTGACCTGGGTTTAAGTAGTTCCCTTGCTGACCTGGGCTGTGTGTTCCATATGTTTCATCAGGCATCACTGACGCAAAGGTGATATTAGTACAAACCTCACCATGCCGTGGCACTGCTGCTTCCTCTCTCCTTCTGTCATTTTGTTAATGTAAATCTAACTTTTGTGTGCTACAAATGCACCTGAGAGGGCTCTTTGAACCAGTCTTCCAGAGCAGAGAGGGCTGCTGGACTGGTGCCGTTTGTACGCTCTGTCTGGCAGAGACGATCAGAATATCCTTCCCCCTGGATGCTGGTTGACTCACCCCTGTGCAGAGGGGTAGTACAAGCCCTTTTTTATGAGTGGAGCTCTCTAAAGAGACCTTAAATGATCAATCCATCTCAAATTTTGCACAGAGATGGTTTTCAGACAGTTCAAGCCAGTCTCTCTGAAACCTATGGGAGTTATTAATATGTGCAAGCCAGCAGAAGGGAGAATAGGACTCCATATTTTATTTGTTCTGTAACACATCTGGTACGCCTTTTGGCTCTTGGGACCGCTGGATTTATTCAGTTTTATCTTTCTGTGGGGATGAGCAAGATCAAAAGCATGAAGCCAGTTACATGCAGAACATAATTCCCTGGTTTACACACCACAGGCAGATCCAGACCAAACAAACCTCACCCGTTTTCATCCCTGTGGGACAATCCACTTATGGCGCTTGTGTATTCACGGGCCACTTCAAGCCAAAAAATGTTGCCCAAGATCTATTGCAGAGAATAAAAATAAACAAATGTTATTTCCTGTTGGGTAAAAGAAAGTCCATGCCAGTATTGACCTGTTAGGAAATCCCTCAATCTAAGTGTTCCTGAACCATCAGATGCTTTGTTTGCAAAACGTTGGGTATGGTGAGGTGGAAGCTCTATGTATGTCTAGCTCCTTTAGGAAGCTATACAGCTCCTCATAGAGGGTCATTGAGAGAATTTCTTTGGAAGGTTTATGCAATGGGTGATTGGTTGCCATTAGCACTCAAGCAATCTTCTTAGACTGTAAATCACTAACGTGGAACAGCCAAGCTTCCTGGCCCTCCAAGCCATGCGCTAAAGTCTTTGCATGGCTGAGAGCCATCAGTGCATACCATGTGCTTCATAAAACTGGAAAGTGTTTGTGCGTGAAGATTGGAGAGATTCCATGGGGCTCCTTATGCAAAAGGGGACAAAGCTTGTTAGGGGGGGACAACTGAGTCCTGGGGGCTAGGGTGATGTTTAGTCAGGCCAAAACCTACGTTCACGCATTCCTTGGCATAGCTAGGCACTGGGTTTACTCAACATCCGTTGCATTAGTACAACCTCAGCCTGAGCTGCACCTGAATAGTCTGTTAAGGGGCTCAAGAATTACAGCCCCAGCCCTATGGAAATACCAGGACTAAATGCTTCTTCCGTGGCCAGTGAATGAAAACTGGCTCTGGCCCTTAAGGAGCCCAGAAACGGACAGAGATGTATTTCTCCTCTGTGGGACATGAGATGGCAGTGATTCATCACCTGAATATGGATAGTTTATTCTCTGAAATACTTCATGCTGCAAGTCATTTTCCCTTTCTAAAAACTGCTGCGCTCCAGAAGTCACGATAGGTGAGCGGTCCAGTCTGGAAAGCTTCTCTGAGAGCTGGGAACGGGCAGTTCAACACTGCTGCAAAGCGCTGGGAAAGCTCCTTGTTGATTAAATCTCCGTTCAGGGCTTTATCCTCCTTCACTCACTTTAAAATTGTTGAAATGAAAACAGAGGCAAAGCAGCAGGCCTTCTGTTTAGATAAGCGATGTCCTTTGTATCAAGCAATCATTTTAAACTGCACTCAGAGCCCATTATGTTAACGTTTGTTCTTGCTAAGGCATCCCGTCAAGGCCCCTTTGGTGGTTGCTGCCTATCTGGTGCTTCTATGCAGCAAAGTGAGATGGAAACCACTTCGCGCTGCAGCTCCGGTCTGCATCAGCCCTGAGGTCCGCCTTGGATTTCCTTGCTGTCACTGAGACAGATAATTTGTTGTGGGAGCGGTAGCAGGGCCTGGGAGCCCAGGCATGGAGCAGGACTCCACAGAGATGGGCATTTTGTATATTCCTTGATTTTCTCGGTATTTGACTAGGACATATTGCGGGAGAAGGTACAGCACAGACTAAATGGAGGTAGTGGCTGCACAGCCTGATGTCCTGTGAGATGGCAGCATGTGACACCCCACCTTGCACCAGTGGCAGATCAAGTGTCTCTGCTGGTGGCAACAGGTTGTGCTGGTTGACACCATGAAAAGTCTTACAACTAATTTTTTTTTCACCTGCCTTCTACCTATAGGGAACTTGGTTTCACACTCTGCTCTCCTAAACATCCCCAAACAAGGTCCACCTAATGTGGCTGTGGCTGTTTACCTGTGCAATGGATTTGAATACTTATTTTCCCCCCGTAACTGAACTTGTATCGCTTTTCTGTGTGCCTTGGATCAAAAAAGGACCAGGGTCTACAGACTGAAAACTGTGGATTAAAATGCTAAGTATGTAGAATTTTTACATCATTTTGTTTTGTTCTTTCTAGAATGCATGAACTGCACAAGACTAGCGGATATGACCGAGAGGCTAAACACGCTTGAGGCCAAGGTAAGGACCTGTCTTTATTCTCCTGTTTGGCAAAAATTTCCAAGAGTTGCTGCTGAAAAAAGCGTTGAGTTGGCAGCCCTGGGGAGATCAGGTGCCTGTCCTTCTGTCCACAGCGAGGAGCACGCTGGGGTGGTGGTCCTGCCCCAGGGAACGAGAGCAGTGCTGCTGTGCACATGGGCATCGCTCACCTCTGGCATCCTCTTCGGCTTCACTCTGCTATGCAGCTGCATCTCTGTCTCCCTTCTTCCATGCTGTCACAAACGTGCAGCTGCTAATAAATAATAAATAGCTCGTTGCTCTCAACTGGAACACGTTGGCTCCGGTTTTGGCCCAGAAAAAGAGGGCAGACGGAGCTGTGTGAAAAATCTCTTGCCTTCAGCTGGTTGATAATGTGGGGATGTAAAGCAGTGATTCCCCTGGCTCAGGAAAGAAGTGGAATCTGATTCTGGTCTCTCTCACTAAAAATGCCTTGTTAGAAATCTTACCAACGCAGAGTGCAAAACAGAGGAGTAGCAGCAGCATGTAGATTTTTCTAAGAACAGTTGTTTATCAGCCTTCTCTTCAAGTGCGATCCAGTCCTGCTTTTTTTTATTCCTTTTCTGAAAGATGGGAGACTTTCATGCAGGGTTTAGTGGAAACAAATGTTAAGGGGAGACCTTCATGTTGTGGTTTTTTTTTTCTGCGAATTGTTTTAATTTCTACCTACTGGGATTCGGATCCAGTCTAGCAACAAAGCAGCTGAATCAGTTGGTCCTCTTTGATCTGTGGTGCCTCCTGTGACAGCCCAAGCCTGGCTGTTAGATATAGTGCTTTGGTTCCTTTAAGGCATTGTGCTGCTGTTATTATTCATCAACTGATGGTTATCAATGACATAAAAGAATTTGCGGAGGAACCTTTGTGGAGGGGGTTGGTGGATATGCGGTGTTTTTGAGGCCAGTGGATGATATTATGGTAATTTGGGAATTGTCTGTGCTGAAAAGGAGTGAGCAATGTTGTCTGGAACTTCCTCAAAGCCTTCGCAGTTTTATTTCACTACAGGAAAATGAAAGGGTGGAGGGAATCAAATTCTGGGGAGCAGAATTGTTCGAGTGAAAACAACTGTTGTAGTGCAAAGGTACAAAGATGAGCTGGATCATTTTTCCAAGCAGCGGGACCTGGCAGGTGGGTGTTCTTTGGCAGCGAGGAGCTGGAGGCGTCTGGAGACGAGAGAGGGGCTGGTGACTGACCTCTGCGTGTGCAGTCCCGAATCCAAGTAAGACACGGGACCAGCCTCAGAGAGACGTAAATCAGCCTGTAGCCTGTACCTTCCTTCGCTTTCCAGGAGTTTCTATATTTGGCTCACTGGAAAATGATAGCCTGACATCAGAGCGTCCGTGCTCTGCTGGCTGCTCAGCACTTGTGTCGAGTAACAAAGCGTAAGAGGCTAATTGCAAGCTCAGCTGGGGCCTTGGCAGGACTTCATGGAGGAGGAAAGAGGTCCTACCTAGCCAAATCCCCTTGAGAACTCTTAGCCCAAGAGTGAAACTGCAATCCAGGTCAGGGGGTGTTGTCTTACAGATATGAAGCTGGTTTCAATCGGATGACGTTTGCATCACCTGAAAGCAATCTGCTTTCTGGTTTTGGCACCAGATGCCACCTGCCCGTGGTATTTGGTGCCTGTCTGCCTTCTGCATGGGAGCTCTACAGAAGGCAGGAGCATGTTATCTCCTACTCTAACCTAGGACACTTGTGCAGCAACTGGCATTTGTCTTCTGACTGGCAAACCTGACATGCTGTCCTTAGGAAATGCTTCCTGTGTTGGCAACCATCTGGCTGCAACCTGCTCTTTGTTCAGGAGGGAGCACTGAGTCATCACCAACAAACGTGGAGTTGATGGCTGAAGACTTTGTAGTCTTGCTGACCTTCTGCCAGGAGGAACAGCGAGACAGATGCCTGTTAAGTTCAGTGCCAAGATGTAGCCAGCCAGACCCTGCAGATGACACTCGAAGGATTTTGGGACTCCCTCAGTTCCAGCCATAGCCAAGACCACACTACCTCCTCTTTGCCTTCTTGAGAGTGGGGCTTTGGGTAACTTGATTCTTGTCAGCTCTTGACCTTGGGCATAGTGCGTCGTGTCTCTATTTTAGTACTGCAAGTGAGGCAATCGGTGTCGTTGCTGTGATGGTTTCCTTCTGACTTACTATGCTCCCATAAAGACGCAAATTGGGAGCAAAGCTCATCAAAGAGTTTACTTTTAAGGAGGGAAATGAGTTATTTCTTTCTACTGTGAAGTCTCTGTCTCTGCAAGGTTGCCTTCTGCAGCACAGCCCAGCAATGTCATTATCAATCTTTTGGCTTCTGCTTTGTTTGAAAAGCTGTAGGTGCTGTGCAAAAATCGACTGTAGCAATTAAATGGAGAGTGAAGCAACATTACACGAATGCTAGTGCTGTTCACAAGAGAAATATGCTGATTCACCCTTTTTCAAGGTTAATTTAAGTTCAGTTTGATCTATGTAGCAATGTAATGACCTCAGTTGTTGTTTAATAATAGCTAGTGCCATTAAAAAGACACTTGAATTTGTTTAGGATTGTCTGTATTCCTGCTGGTTGGAGAAAGGTCCCTATTTTGCCGGATGATCCGGATGTAAAGTTGTCTCTCAGCTCTCCAAACTGTTGTCTTGTAATGTCTCATTTTACCACAACAACAGCCTGAAGCTGTTCAGAGGAAGACAGGAGTCATCCTTCCTCCAGGGATGGGTACACACATCCCCTACCAGTGTTGGAGAATGATTCCCCCTGATTTTTGCTGTCTTGTTCTGCGAAGGCAGATGTGGAAGTTCATCCTTCCTATGAGCAGAGATGGATTTTCCTGCCCCAGTCCTGCTCCGTCTGGAGACAGCTGAAGTTGAGGAGCTTTGCTGCCTTTGCTCTTTTGAGTTTCCAGCCCAGCATGACCATGGTGAGCTCAGGGAATAGCAGTGGGTGAGATCAGCCACCTCAGTGTAGCCAGCCAGCTGCGAGCAGGTCGGGCCATTGGCACCTGCTATAGGGTGAGGCATGTGAAGCCTGTGCAGACCTGTTATAAATACTGCGAGGTGCAAGGGTGAAAGCAAACGCGTGGAAGGCTACCGCTGAAGGCACTGTGGACCCGGGCAGATCGGTGCTGGGTGAGAAGATTTGCTTCAATAGAATAGGTTCGGGACAGGTGGAAAATAATCTCTTCCTCACACCTCTGCAATGGGGACGAGGAGCCAAGAGCCTTTCTTGGTTATGAGTGAGGATATGTAAAATGCATGTTTGTCCTCTAGTGGCTGTGAAGGGCAAGTTAAGGAAATGTAAACTCAGTTGTGGAAGAAGAAGCTACAGGACTGTGATTTCTTCTTTCCCCACTCCTGCAGGCTTTTATAGCTGTCCCCCTAAAAAATGGGGATATAAGCAGAAATGGTCTCATCTTTCTTATTACAAGGATGCGGTGGTTCCTCCAACTTGTAAGATCAGCATCCAAATGAGGTAACAAAAGTAACCGTCTGATTTTTGTAATATGAGAGTTGGATCAGAAAGCGAGAAGCGAGAATAAACACAGAGCAAATGTAATGAAAAATGACTCATTAGAGATTGGTGCTTATATAGCCCTTGGGAAGGAGAGAGACTTCAAGACATGGCTGAACTGCGTGGCAGAACAAACTCTTCACATGTCTTATGCTTTCCTTAATGCTGCTTGCTCTAGGTTGTCCTTGTAGCTGTGGATGTTTCTGCAGGAAAGGAGGTGAAGGGAGATGGAATCAGGTTCCATCCTCGTCTCCCCTGTTTCGAATTACCCTGGAGTAACTCGGAGTTGGCTTGTTCCA
The DNA here is from genome assembly GCF_965231255.1 of Vanellus vanellus. Taxonomy (NCBI): domain Eukaryota; kingdom Metazoa; phylum Chordata; class Aves; order Charadriiformes; family Charadriidae; genus Vanellus; species Vanellus vanellus. The sequence continues at coordinate 4,781,243 of NC_138924.1, forward strand.
TTTGCTTGATGCTGGACCCATTTGGGTGCCTGAGATTTGAAAGCTTCATTGATGGTGTTGAGCTTGAAATCTATAGGCCATGGGGCTCGATGTCAGGGAGGATGGCGTTGGGCCTGGGGTCAAGGACAAGAAAGTGTGCGGGGCAGGAAGAAAACTACCCCCTCCCCAACCCCCGACATGCCAAACCTTACTTCTTACCCATGACATCTTTCTTTCTTGGGAAGAGTGTACAGCCCTTCCTTCGGAGTTTCCCAAGCCTGATGCTGCCCTCCTGTGTCACGGGACTGAGCCCCGACAAACTCCACTGAAGCTCAAGAGAGCTGCAATGGCAGGAGAGCGCGGCACCGCTGCCCACGGCCGGCAGTGCTAGCAGGAAAGCAGGCAGCTGCGTAAAAATTTCTGCTCATTTTGTTCTCCCAGTTTCTTTTAATAAGCTCCACCGCAGTGCTACAGGCAGTGCGATATTAATCCCAGCTTTTGGTTGGAGCTTGAGTGCAGCATTTGATCTGAGTTGATATAACCCAGTCTTATCTCTTGACACCGCTTTTGAGAAGTTCGTGGCATTTCGCTTACAGCTTTAATGCAGGGAGATAACATTACATATCTAGTGTCTGATTGATTCATTGTGTGATTGATAAATGACGTGCATATTTTTTGCATGACAACAGTCCTTGTAATGTGATTACCCACGCAGAAGATTCTGAAAGGTTTTAAAGAAAATCTTTGTACTGTGCACAGAGTTTGATCAATACATTGCGATTTATATGAAATCACCCCATTTATTTAGAACAGATTACCCCACAGCACCCTCACTGCCCTGTGTCTTTTGGTTATGAAGCACCATTACTTGGAGTTTTAATGTACTCATTGTATGAAATGTTTCTATATCTCCCCCTTCTTCCGAGCAGCTGCATGAAGTACTGGCAGCTGTCTGGGATGTTTTATGGGGTTTGTCTTTCCTGTCTCTGATAGACAATAAACCAGTTTCCTGCTGTAGTGGAGAAGTATTTGGAAACTAGAAAATGTTTCATGGTACTGTGACATGGCTGAGAGATTGGGAGGGAAACCCCAGTTGCTTGGCTGTGAGGCTCCTGCTGGTCCTATAGAGTGGACATTAGCAGTTGCTTGATGGACTTTCATGGATTTTCCGTGTTGAGTATGTGATTGACACTTGCAGTTATTTATTTTCTTTCTGTTCTGAACAGGAAGGTGATTAACCTAATCTCTGTGGTTTCCTAATGACCCTGTGCAGAATCTGCTTCTCCAGCTCCCGTAATGTATTGAATTTAAGGAGTATTTGGGCTATTTCATAGGTAGTTGTATAATAACTGACTGGTTTCTGGTAGCAATAACAAACTTAAATCAATCCCCGTAAAATTTTTAGTTTGGTGCTGAGTTTCTGTAGGTCAGTTGATATAACAAATGTCCTTAAGAATACAATGCAGCTTCCTAACTGATTTTTACAAGGGGGAACCATGAACCAAAACTGGGTGGGCAAACTGAATTTTGTGTCAATGTTCATATCTGAACTTTCCATCTGTCCCATTGGCCTTTTTCTTACCAGCAGTAATCATGTTTATGTTTAGGACACTCGAGGCAGTTTGGGTACTGGCCTTTCTCTCGTTTGGGCAGGCGTCCGTCTTTCAGAATGACAGTTAAAATCCTTTCGTTCTCCAGTCTAGTAATTGTTGGATCTTATTTCTTATCACTGTTGGATTGAAGGAGCGATCTGTCCCCTAAGACTGTTCCATGTGTTTGGCAAATGCTGTAAATCATTTGCCAGAACCACAAAAAGGCTTTAAAGACCTCCTCCTCCACCATCCCCTCCTGCAAAGTCTTTTAGTTACAAGTTTGGCATTTTTAGTCAAATAGATTTAATATTTTCATAAAATAACTTTGAAAAAATGTGTTTTTCCTATGACATGCAACTTAATTGCCAAGCAAATCCTATGTCTGCATTAGGAAATGCTTTTGGTGTGTTTAATACCCCCGAACATTGTTTACAAGCTTTGTTTTTTTGAAGAGAAATATTTTTGTGGACAAAAAGTAGGTTTCAGCATGGGAGGTATGTGAGGAGCCTAAGACATGTAAGTGCTCTCATCCTTTGGTAATCCTGTCCCCAAATATGCAAACTTTCACTTGATTCTCAATCAGAAATTCTAGCGGAGCTTCATAAGGAAAGTATGATCATCAGAGAAAAATGACTTTGAGTCCCTTTTTTTCAGCTTGCACCAAGGCGAGCCAGGAAAGGACCAAGCTCCTTATCTTTTCCAGTTGCACCGCTCTCTTCTTGCAGCTTTTCATTTAGAGTCCAGCGGAGGAGGAGAGCACACGCAGTGTCTCAGCCTGTTTGAGCCAGCTCATGTGAATCTCTCAGCCAGAGTTGAGGGCTCCTCACCTGGTGAGAAGCAGAGAGCTGATCTCAAAGCCGTTGCTGAGAACAGATGTTACTTTGTCAAGACTGAGTTCATCCCAGGCTGGCCTGGCTCCACGTCCGTAACAATGCTACATCCCCAGCAGGTGACAAGCAGTGAATTGGGCAGAGAAGAATGATGTGATTTTGAGGGTGGAAGGTTATAGCTCCGATGTATTTTTATCAGGTGTTTTAAAGTAGTGGTGGGGAATCTGATTTCACTCTGAGTTCCTTTGTGTAGTTCACTCTGCAGTGAGCTCTTAGCACAGCATTGAAGGATTGCTGGATCCTTTCCACATCTAGCTTCTTCCCCTGGCCCTAACCCTTTGGGGTGCCAGTGATGGCAGGCTGCATGGGCTCACAGCAGCAGAGGTAAATCTCCAGTGTGCAGCAATATCAGAGAAGTCCCCCAGGTGTCTCAGAGGGCAGTGAACCCAGTAAAACCACTGCCTGTCCTTCCCTCAATGCTGCGCTCTCAAGCAAAGCCTTGATGGTCTGATGATCTGCTGAATGCTGCCTGCGTTTCATCTAAACTTAGTAGGCTAGCCTGTGCTTTTGTGTCTTCTCTGCTCTGATTCCCCCCCAGAAGATACCTGCTGATGAAACAGTCACTTTTTGCATCCTCTTTTTTTGGAAATCCTCTAAAATTGTACAAAAAACCAAATACCTTCGCAGAAAGCCATGAACTATGCTACTTGTGGATTGGCAGAAGACTTTGGTCCGCATTTATGTCTTCCATACAATAGCTGATGACATAAACCTTACCTTTTGGTCTACATTGGATCACTACAATCACATCAGCTATTGCTCCTCACATAATTTATCAATATAACAAAAACTCCTCTGGGCACTAATTATCTTGTCCCCTTTGGCCAAAGCCTCTAAGATGTGATAAGGATGAAGTCACCCAGGTTCTCTCTGGGCACACAGTTCATCACATTTTAGTGGACACTTACTGAACGTCTTTTGGCTTTTGAAACCAAGCAATCGAGTCTGCATTGGAGCCTTGCATCCACAGGTTTCATATTGCTACAAGAGAGATACCATTCTCCATCAGATTTTGTAAAATTCCCTGTTTAGCTCTGTGTCTTGATGAATGATTAAAAAACTCTTACATTTTGCCAAATGATTTGCTATAAAGAAAGATATGTCCAACAAGTTATGCAGTTACCATTATTAATCAGCTTGCATCTTTACAAGATCAAGGGAATCTTATTTTACACTGGAATTTTTAGCTGATGAGCTGGATTCATGCAGTTTCTTTCCCTCCTCTTTAGAGAGGGATGGAGGGGAGTTAATTCCGCCAATGCTTCAAGAGACCAAATATCCCCTGTTTGTTAATTAATAATATCCATCTGGATTATGTCAAATGATTCCCCCTGCATTTCCGTGGATTTTTATCCAAAGAAAAAGCATTCTGAGCCCTGTTGTATCAACTTTGAAATCTTTGGAAGCCCGGCTGTTCTTTCCTTGTTTCTAGCACCTACTAGTTACAGGACATCAGGAATGCGAGCGGAGGACAGATGATGGGAGGAGGCTGTGTTTGTGAAATCTTCTTTTGATGTGTGGGAACAACCAAAATAGGGTTCTTGAAAGCCACTACAAGCCAAAAAACGTCCTCTGACACAGAACATCTCAAGAAGATGAAAACCTTCCTCCCGTTTCCATTGTCCCTGGCCTGAGCTTTTGATCTGACGCAAGAAATGTGGTATGTGTCTGAAGTTTAGAAAGTTTATGCTGGCAAATAGAAAAGGGGGAGGTGGGCTGAGTAAGCTGGGACTGAGCTTCAGGCATATAGCACTAATGTCCCTGCTGAGGGCAATACGTGTGCGCGGGCCCCGCAGTGAAGAGCCAGGCTGTGAGCCACAGAAGAGTGAGCGCCAGATCTTGTACAGAGGTGAGCCCGGTGGCTCTGTGGGACTCGAAAGGCTCAGGGGTGAGTTTTGCAGGCAATAACCTCTGCCGCTGGCACTGGCCTGCGAGCTCCGTGGCCAGTGCAGTGCGTCATCCCTCCTGCATTCCCTTCGTGTTCACATGCCGTCTCCTACCTCGGGCCCATCTCCTGCTGCGGTGTTGGCAGGAGACACGGCCCCTTTCAGCTCTTCCCAGCTTTCTGACCCAGTTCAGCTGCGCCTGAGAGGTGGGGTCTGGAAACCAGAGACAAGCCCTCATGCTGGTGGGACCTCTGTTGCCAGAGGCTCCAGTTCAGCGTGTCCGCTTAGGCTCAGATGTGACTTTTGCTTCCATACATGCAAAAAGACAAAAGCCCAAGTGTTTTGTTGAGTCGAGGCCATCCTTCACCTTGTGCAACGCAGCACAAACTGGGGAGGAAAGGCCTTCATGTCTCCTGCAGGGATCTGCCCTGCTGACACCAAAAGCACTGCCCTTCAGCTAGTCTCTGTACCTGCTCTAGGTGGTTGGGTGACTAATGTTACCCGTGGCATCAAGACATACTTCATTTACATGGTGGCATTAGGATGTTTTCTGCCTCTATTCTCCATTTTTTTTCCTAACAATTTTTGCCTTGGAAGTAGTAATAGTAACAGAAGTGGGCACTGCTTGCCAGGAGGATTTCCCATCAAAGCCACATGTTCTTCAGTTGGTGTTAGCCCCCTTTCTACCTCAACCTGATTGACTAGAAAATACCAAGACTTTAATACTGAGACTTTAATACGTTGCACGTTTTGCTAATTTGCTTTCTGGCTGTGAGCCTCTGTGGTATCATTTTCCAGCAGTTTACTCAGAGGGTTAGAAACTTTCTTTTTTTGTTTAATGAAAGTGGGAATTCTCGTCGAGTCCCTTGACTAAGGCAATGGCAGCCTTAAGAAAAACAGAACGTGACAGAAAATAGATGAATGGCTCCAGCGCTATTGCAATAATGTATAAGGACCCTGTTTGCGCTATGTGCTGTGCTAGCTTATGAGAGGACACTCCTTGTTGAAAGAACCGTGTATAGTTTGAGATTTTGAGTGTGACTAAATCCCTCGTGCTTTTCCTTCTTTAGTTTGGCTCTGTGGATCTCACGGATGTGAGAGTTCTCTTTTTTCTACTTTATTTCTTTTGGGCACTTCTTCAGTCCTAATCATAAAAACTAGAATTTCTCAGCAATTTCAAGCCTGGAGACTTCCTGACCTCTATCATTTTGTGCCCAGGGAAAATAAACTTGTTACCATGGTTCGAGCCTTAATGACTGCTAAGTATATATAGTAAATTTATAAAAGAGCATACGGGATTATTCTGTGCATGCCTTTAAATTTTTTACAGCGTTTATCAGCAGAGCACTCATTTAAAACATGTTGTTTTAATGAAAAGGATACCGTTGCCACTGTTTTGTGTTGATTATGTGGTAACACATTTTTATTACCACCCATAAAAATGATTTGGAGCTGTTCCACTCCAGATGCAACCTTCGGCAGAGCTGTGCTAGTGCCGCTTGCGCAGCCCGGGAGGGCCCTGGACCCCTGCGGTTTGCTGGTCTCTGACCATCGCTGCTATTGATTTAATATTACCTTTTCCCACCGCACTGCTGGGCTGCGGCAAAACACCGTCCAAGACAGCCCTTGTCGGCCCTTTCCTCCCAGCAGGAGCATCCTGACCCTGCCCTGGCTGTAGCCCCTCTCATTTGCTGCCTCCAGGAGTAGTTTTGCCTCTGTTGCTGAGTTCGCTTTGGCAATGTCCAGGTGTTTTGCTGGGGAAGTAAGAAGATAATAGAATAGTATAAAGTGATTCAGAAAAGATCTTCAGTGCGCACTTGAGTCCCACGTCAATGGGAATTAAGCACGATTATGGTAGGGCACATGCTTAAGCGTTTGTTGAACTGACAGTGTATGTCCTTGAAAGTCTGACGAGTCATTGGGTAAAAGAACAGACGTGCATGAGACAGGCTGAACCGATTCCTTCCTTGCCTGGCATCAGAGAAGCCTGTTGAATAAAAGCATTGTGACCTGATTCCTTTTTGCTTTCTTATTACTCAGAAAGCAAGATTCTGGATCCATGAATAAAGATCCTTGCAACAAAGGAAGAATTTTGCTCATTTGCAACAGCCGAGGTTCAGTTCCCTTGCACTTAACCTAGCTCCCAGTTCAATTATTTTCTGATTCACCCCTGTCAGGCCAGTGCATTCTGCAGGAAGTTCATCATTCCTGGCGCTGCTGCAATACTGGCTCTCACCGTGCCTTGCAATAAATAAGTGATAAACCTTGTAATAATTGCAAGTTAAAAACAAACAAGCGGAGCCAAGTCACTCTCATTTATAATTGCAGTGTGACTTCATTATGTAAAGACAACGCCACATTTAAAAGCTGAAACTTCTAGGGATTAAGTGGAAAGTTTGAGCCTTATTCTCTTTTATTTCCCTTATCCCTAAATCAGTATTTGCTTGCGTGGTTTCCAAACGAGGAGAGACAGTGCTGTTACAAACCACAGTGTCATACCCCCCAAACAATTTTCCTGTGTAGCTTTATGCTTAGAAAGCAGACTTTGCTGGAGATGCTTGGATCAGAACTCTTGTTCTGGAAACCTCAGCCCTGCTTCTGCCTGATGGGCATCCCGCGTCCATCCTGTGCAGGCAGCTCTGCCAGGGATCGATCCAGCTGCCGGGTGAGTGGCGGGGTTGCTTCTGCATCCCAGGCACGGCTAATGCAGGGGCTGCCGACCCTTTGGCTGCCCCACCGGGAAGGTGAGCACTGCCCTTGGCCTCTGTTCAGCTTCTGTCTAGCAATTGGGGTAAAATTTACTTGCAGCAGAGCATGTGGGCTTGGCACTCCAGGTCGGTGCTCCCAAAGGGTTAGGCTTTTTCAAAAGAAATCCATAAACTACTTTGTTATGCCACCCTTGCTTAGTGCCTGGGAAGGCAGGAGGGATGAAGTATTTAGATTAAAACAGAAAATTTATTTTTTTTAAATCCCAATTTGGTAAAAACTTTAATTAAAAATCTTGATTGTAAAGTGCAATGAATGTTCCCCGGGCTTCACTTTAATGGAGTTTGTCAGTGGGCAGAGTCCATCTGCGTCCTCCATCCCTCTATTTCTTGTGGGCGTTTAGGTTTTTTGCAGCCACGTTAGAGACTAACTTCCAGTTTCATACGGGACACCAGTGGCCAAGGGAGCGCAGCATGATGAACAGCAGCCTAAGTCATACAGGGAAAACGGGGTCACTTTGCCAAGGAGTTTAGGTTGTAAATGGCCCAAACAGCTCAGGGATACACATTGGGATGTGGATTTACTTGAAGGTAGAGTGTTTACAAGGTATAGAAACAGTTGTGAGTTTTAATAATATCCTATTACTTTTAAGTAGAGCTCTTGGAGGAAATTGCCTGCCTTTTTTTATTTGCTCCAAAATTAAAGTGCTTCAGCTCTTTCAAAGCTTCATATTCTCCATCATCTTTAATTTGATCGGCATTTGTGCTTTGACTTACAACCAGTACCAGTCCTGAGGCGCCTCAGTTTGCTGCCCTGGGCATCCTAGGTATGACCCTTTGCCTCATACCAGCTCTCAGTAATTTCTGACCTTACGACTCTGGATTTGGACATGTAACCTAGCACTGAAATGCTGTGTCCCCTAACACCAGCTCTGGTCCCTGATTTCATGTTTCTCACCAGGGAGACAATCCCATGCAGGGTTGAGTCTCTCTGGAAGCAGTGAAGCCCTCTCCAAGGAGGGCATGTGCAACTTAACGCAGCACCTTCCTACACTAATTACTGCCATGTTCCAGAAAACTAAAAGAGCTTTAACACCAAAACCCTGCAGTCTGCGATGCAGAGTTATTCACAGCTGCTGCTGGCAAGGAGAGGCGTTTCAAGAACCCTTCAGGATTGAGACCATGTATGAAACCACGCCGCTGACCTTGTTTGCCTTCCCCATGTCCTCTGTCTTAGATCCTTCTCCTTGAGGCTGCAGAGCGAAGCCCACCGCTGGAAAACAACCTGCCAATCACTGGGACGACAGCCACATGGTACGATGATTTGCTACCAGACGCATTTCCCCTGCTGAATCCCGGGACTGTCCTGAGAAAAACAGTGGGATCTGTTGGTAAGCCTGGCCTGCTCGACCAAATTGCCAACCCTATGTACATGATTCCTGTAGGGTAGCTAAAAAGGAGGCCCTATCAGTCTGCTGTAGTATTGGAAACTGCAGGGGAGAGGTGATGGAGGGAAACACTGGCAGCTCCTTCCCTCTGCTCTGTAAAGGAGAATCATAGAATACTTTAGGTTTGAAGGGACCTTGAAGATCATCTTGTTCCACCCCCCTGCCGTGGGCAGGGACACCTCCCTCCAGCCCAGGTTGCTCCAAGCCCCGTCCAACCTGGCCTTGAACACCTCCAGGGATGGGGCAGCCACAGCTTCTCTGAGCAACCTGCGCCAGGGGCTCACCACCCTCAGAGTGAAAAAAGAGGGTTAAGATTTTCAGATGGGCAATTCCTGTCTTTTTTTGTGGGCACGTTTGCTGCCCTGTGTTTGATCCAGCAGGGAACCATCGATGGGAGCGGCCGCACGGTGCTGCCTGATGAGCGCAGGGCAGGCAGCCTTGCTGGCACAAGTGGTTCTGTGTCTACACTTTGCTTTGCACCCTCAGCAGGGACACCACAGCTTTGGTAGCGAGCAAATGCTCTCTGCAAGATGGGATTGTGCTCAACAGGAAAACCACCCTGCGGAGAGGCATTTTGAGAGCTTTCAGCCTCTCTTTTAGGGTCAGAAACAGTATTATTTAGCTCTAGAGACAGGATTCCTCCAAACCAGGGGCTGTTCACTCTAAAGGTTTAATGTTGCCTCTTATCCCTCCCTCTCTGCCGAGCTGTGAACACAGAGGTGGTCACGCACCAATGTACATGTGGACTCACAGATGAGGAAGGACTTAAATCTTTTCTGATCCCGCCTCAAACCATCCTTTCAGCTGCAGCAAGCCGGGCACGATTTCCTCAGGGCCCCTTCCCACTGCCCTTGCGGGGATGAGGGTCACCCCTTCACAAAGAGAGGGACTTTTGGCTTTTCTCTCCATGTCTCTGCCCCTCCTTGAGTTAAGCCAGTGCAGAGCAGGCGTATTCCTGGAAGAAAGCAGCTAAGCTCAGAAACTAACATAATTAAGCTCCATTTTGCCAGCCTTAATGGCCCGTTACTAGCCTCGATTTCTGTTGGCACAAGCATCTACTGAGAGCTCAATTCTGGTCTCGGTAAAGTTAGATTTCTGTTGATCTCAATAGGGCCAATATGCCTGCCTGTGTGTATCAGTGTACGTGTTTTAAGTCCAAAGATTGTGGATTTTGAGGCCTGAATAGATTGAAACATTCCTGAGGAAACTCCAGAGAGTCATCAGGATCACAGAGGGACAATTCATACTTGCCTACTGAGCGCCGAACGCAGTGTTTCCCTGTCTGGGAGCAGTGCAGGGAGGTAGAGGACTGGGGTAGGGGTAATTCTTGGTTTTATTAGGAGGAAAAACTTTCCCATGAATAGCAACATCAGTTGTACTCTGCGTTATATTTTTTAAATTTACCGTAAACACAATGGGCTGTTTTATGATCCCTCTTGTGGCATGAAAAAAAAATACACTTATAAGAAAATCTCCCTCTGAGCCCACTTGGCTAGACAGATCCCCACGCATTGAATTTCCTTGACCTTGGGATTCTCATTTCAAGATCCCTGCGCTCTGCTTCCAAAGCCCTGTCTGTCAATTGCTTTGTTTGCTCCCAGAGCAGTTCTTTAGTTCTTTATCCTCTATAGGGCCTACTTTGCTTTTTTCTTCTTCTTTTTTTTTTTTTTTTTGGTCAGAGCAGTTTATTATGGCAGCCCTTCATGACTGCAGCAGACTTGGAGCAACCAACATAGACCAGATGTCGTCCATGTTTATAATTTGACAGGATGCCACAACATGGAGGGAGGTTCTCTAACAATATGTTCCGTAAAGTATTTTCAGAACCACAGTTACGGCTGCCAGGAACTGAATTAAAGCGGTTTCCCCAGTGTCCATTATATGCTCATTCTGCCTTCTCCATGTCATTTATTTTTGCTGTTGCAGTATCTCTGCACCTGCACTTCATTGTACTAAAGTCAATCCAGCAAAAGTACTGATGACACTGTCCCTTCCACTTAAAGTCCTCTCTGCTCAGAGCCTCCATAAACATATGATAATCTCCTCTTTCTCAGCAAGGAGGTGCGAATGCCACTCTCCCAGGTTTTTGGCAGCGCTGCAAAACAGAACAGATCTCCCATAGCACTTGCATCAGACTGACTCCATGGTCCAGTACCCACACAATCCGCCCCTGCAGCAAATCCAGGAGGTAGCTAGTGATCACCTCCAAAAAGCAGGTGGTGGTGTTGTCTGACCTGTATGTGAGTCTGTCTTGTCAACCAGACTTCCAGGCCGTGTGCGATGTGTTACAGCCCTGCATGCCTGCTACCGGGTGTAGTCCTGGCTCACTGTTACCCTTTATTTTTCTAGCCTTGGTTTATTTAACCTAGTTATTAATCTAGTGTAGTAACTAGGAATCAGGTATGGACTGGACCGTTTCAGGTCAGGACAGTGTCTTTCAGCAATTAGAGGTAATCAGTTAAGTTGCTTGTTGACGTGTGATTGCCTGCTCAAGCCCCTACCAGAGCTCTGTGGGCTTCAGGTGCTTGCTTCGCTAAGGAGCTCTGGGAATGTTTCATGGATTTGGGTCCACATTTGGCTTCCTTCCCTCCCTACACCAGTTTCTATCTACGATTCAAAACCCCTCACATTTTGTTGAAATGTAGGGAATTTCCCACTGTTGGTTGAGGATGGGGGGACACTGCCCATTTTGCGCGATTTCAACACTCTGCTGCGACTTGTTGCTCAAAGCTGGCCCCAGGTTACCTTACAGAGATTGCAGACCTCGGGAGGTCTTTCAACAAACGTGATATTAGAGTAGGTGGAAGTCAAACCTGAGTGTCCTGAAAGATTTGGGGTTGTGGAAAGCCCAGTCACTGTCCCCCAGAGGTTTTTTTGTGAAATATTACCTACTCTGCTGCGCTTCTAGTCTTTCAGCCAAGGCAAATCCAAATCCTAGCTTGTGTGCCACCAAGTTTCTAAAGCGGATGGACAAAGGGCGGGATGTTGATGCCTAACACAAAGATGGTTGATATGGACTAGATGCTTTCAATGGTGGGAGTGTTCCTGGATGACCTTACAGCTCTGTGTTGGCTGACGCCTCTCCAGGCTGAGGTCCAGGAAAACTTGCTACTGTTTATTAGGGTAGTTATTTCTTCTGTGAGTGACAGGGCTGAGAATAGACAATCATTTAAAAGCAATCAGAGCTGTTGAGACAGCTGCACCGCTGGCCTTTCTGATCAGCTTGTTAATCAACAGGATACATTTTACTGAGTATTAAGAAAATATATATACTCTGGCTGAGCCAGTTGGCAGCAAGAGACCTAATTTTTCATATCTCCCCCCCCACCCCCCCCTTTTTTTTTTAACCCTGACCTTAACTAGAGCCTAAAGGACACAGAGGTGCAGAGGAGCAGCTAATACCACAGGGTAAGTCAATTGTTTCTGCCGTTATCTCTTTCAAAGCACAAAACGTTGCTATGCCCAGTGCTGTACATGATATGGCCAGAAAGCAGAAGGGTCCTGTCGCCAGGAGTCCTCAGTGATTCGGAGCCTCAGATACAGAGAGGCTGGGTTACGTTCTTGGGTTTTATCTGATTATGGGCTGCTCTGGTTAGGAAGGTGGAACGCCAGCTTTATCATCTTTGAGACACTCGATTCCCCCAGCACACAAAGGACAGAAAGCGCTGCCCGACGGAGAGGCAGTTCACTGGAGGACACGTGGATCAAGCGAGCAGGATGTGTGCCGAGTGATGGGAGAAAACACCGTTGTTATCTTACTGGTATTGCCTGCCAGGGGCACCGAGAGCTGCTGGTGGGAGTCAGGGCACCGTTTCACTAAGCTCCATACAAATGGAGAATACCCTGCTCCTGTGCAAAGACCGTGGGGAAGGAAAGGGAGCGGATGGCGTGTTGCAGGTTAACGACAGGGCCAGGAAGAAAATTCAGGCCTCTGCACGTCTGATTTGGTCTCCAGCAGTAGAATACTCACCCTCTGCCTTTTTTTTTTTCCCCAATGGCTTTACATATATATATATTTTTATTTTTTTTTTTATTTTTTTTTTTTGGAGGATAAATACTTGCCATGGACTTCCGCTCTCTGAAAGCAATGCCACTGCAGCAGAGCTGATTTATGCCAGTTGAAGATTTGGCCTATTCATTTCCCTCCCCCTTCTTCCCTGAATCCTTCCCTCTTTCTTCTCCCTTTTGCACTTGTCTCTTTTATGCTGGTAACACCATTTGTCACCAGTATTAGCATTTGCCTGACACATTACTCAGTGCTGCTTCTCCTAGTCTTTCCTTTAGCGCTTTCCGCCTTCAGGGAAATAAGTGCCAGTTTCTTTAAAGCTCCGCTGCAGCAGCATGATTGAGGATGCTAGCAGCAAAGGATTGCTCTTGGTCTGCAGAAGTTCACAGGATTGAGTTATAAAGATTGAACTGAAGGATCGAGGCTGATTTATACAAGTGAGGAGATGTTTTGACCCACACTGAGCAGCAGTGTGTTGTGCTTGCAGAAGAGTGTTTCTGCTGTTCTTCCCCCTGTGCTGGTAAGAATTTGCTGCAGTAAAGTTTCAGGTGTGATGGGGGTTTTTGGTAGGGGGAAGAAGCTGCTTGCAATGGTGTGAACAAGTGCTCTTGCTCTCTTAAATGGGCTCCCGATCACCCCCCTTGAGCTTGCCAAGTACAGCATCCACTGTCAGGTAGAGATTTTAGCCCAGATCCATTGAAGGAGCCCCTCTATTCACGGAAAAGTCTGCAGTTTGTGTCCCGTAGGTAAGCAAATTGATGCAAATTAAAACCTTCCCTTAATTACTTTTTCAATACTCAAATCAGATCTTTATTGATGACTGAATAAAACAAAAGTACAGGCACACACTTCCACACAAAGCCTTTGAAAAATCTCATTTATTCAGTCTGTCCAGTTTCATCATGGGTTAGAGAGGAATAGATTTCATTTTTGTAAGAAAAAAATAATTTGTACATCTCTCCAGAATGGCAAAAAAAAAAAAAAGGGAGGAAGGGGAAGCTTTCAAGGGGGTCTAATACTGGGGGATTATTGCTTTTTTGTGAGAAATGCAGACAAGGTTTTGTGCCCCAGGTGGGATGTCCCACACCTAGAGTGGGAACTGGATCCAATGTGGGAGCCTTGGTTTTTATTATGTGGCCCTGCTCCCTTTGGTACCAGCTGTGAAGGTGTTAGTTGGCCAATTTGTTTCCCTTTTCCTTCTCTCCCACCATTCCCATCCGTTCTTCCCCATGCCCTACATGCAGCAGGTTCTCCTGGCACTGCTCTTGGAGGGTCCAGCACCTCTTCTGACACCAGGGCAAGGGAAGCACACTGCTGAAGAGTTTATCAAAGTTTAACTTGCACTGTGCTGGGATATGGTCATACGTAATATACAGACTAAAACTTGAAATCTGAGTGCGCTGGACTTTGGACACAGATTTTCTCTGGCTTTGTAGCTGACATCTGCCACTGCTTTCACATACTCAAAGCCCTTCGGTAGCCCAGAAACCAGGAACCTCTGACTCTCTTGGCTCTGACAGTTAATGCCTTTATTGTAACCATTAACCACTTAATCTGGGTAGACAGACGAACTCACCCACCTCTCTAAGGTATTAAAGGCTTCACTGATGTTCACGCAGTATTTAAGTTTATTTTTCAAAGCAGCTACTCCTTTTGTGAGCCAAAGACGCACAGTGTTTTTTTCTGAAAACCTCTATATGATTGCCAATTGTTGTTATTGTTTTGATAGGCTAAAGAAAACAACATTAAGATTTTTTTTTCGTGTCATCAGAAGTAGTCACTTTGAGATTGCAAACACTGCCTGCACCTTTGGGAGGCTCATGGGGGGGTCTGAGTGGACTTGCCAAGAAGCTGAGCTGTAATTATGGTGTTACTGGTATTTCCAGACAGGTTTGCTGGGCAGCCTGTTCATTGATACAAATTAGTAACATCTAGTTACTTCAGAAGTGTGGGTGCATTCATGTCAGTTTGGATGACAAATGCTCTTGCACAGCGTGGCACACTTGTTAGATGAACGAAAACAGGAGAAAACAGGAAAATGACTTTGATGCAGAATCTCTGGGTGGTATATAAAGATCAGCCAGAGCAAGTGGGAGACAGGGTTGGATTTGCTTTTACAAATATATTTTGTGTATTTTGATACATTGGGACTACCGCAGGGCCGACTCGTGTGTCTGGACGAAACTAGCGAAGGAGTGCTTGAGGGACCAGCCAGATCCTGCCCAGAGCCATGCACACTTACGGAAGGGGACAGCACGGGCTCAGTTTAGCTTTGACCAGTACATCCCAGCTGTAGCTGCACATCCTGCTGACCTTTTGGGGTGGGCCTCGTGTGTGGGGTTGTGCTTGTTTCTTTAAAGATTGGAGGAAGAAGAGGAGAAGCAAGGTCCAGCCTGAATCTTCTGCCCTACATACCAGCCAGCTCTTGCTACCAGTACCACCCTGTCTGTGCAAGGCCGCATTTCTTCCCTTTGCACCTTTGAGTCCCTCTCTTCTGGTTTCTAGGTTGCTAAAGACCTCAATTCAACAGTGTCCTAATCTCCAGCTAATTTCCTTTCTGAATGGTTTCAGGGCTGCCAGGACAGGTTGGTCCTCCAGGCCCTGTTGGACCAACTGGTCTTCCAGGACCACCAGGCCCAAAAGGAGAGAAGGGACAACCCGGTGAGAGGGGCCCAGCAGGGCCACCAGGTAAGTCCTGGAGGAGGGTAGTGCTACTGTGATAGGAGTTATTTCACTTTATACAAATTATCTGTGACAACAGATCATAAAAGGCCGGACACACAAGGTGTTGAGCATCTTCAGTTGGTATTGAATCCATTCCAGCGAGGCCCCTGGGCACTGAAATCAGCCAGCAGCGCTCAGAGCAGGCAACCACCTGCACGAACAGTGACAGTGCCTGGGATTTCCTGTGGAGCTGGAGAGAGCTTATCCTAGAAAACTGCAGAGCAGGATCATGTTTTCCCATCCTGCTCAGGAGCTGTAAAAAAACAGTCTCTGATCTGTTGGCCTTTGGAGAAGAGCGTTCCCTGTTTAACCCTCTCGCTGTGTCCCTGTTTTAACTCCCTTTGTTCTCTACCATTTGTGTCAAGCTGTCAGATGCCAGGATGTCAAACTAATGATGCTTTTGTATGTTAAAGGAAAGGTTATGAGGCCATTCTTTCAGACTGCACTTCATTCCTGAGCTAGGAGAGTTTCTTCATCCCCAAAATGTTCCTAAATCTTTTGATGAAGGCAATACTACACAGTAGGTGCCAGACTTCAGGCTCTGTGCTTTCTACGTGTCTAAAAGGCTGTGCCTTGTCAATCTGAGCTCAGCAAAGATTTGAAACCTGGAGCGTGCTTTAAACACGAGAGTGGCCCTGAAAGCTTTTTGGCATTTTCTGGCAACCTGTCAATGGCTAAAGTCTGGCCAAGGATGTGTCTGCCTTTTGGTTTCTCAGTTTGCAACGAGAGCCTTCCAGCCCCACAGGAAGTGGAATTGATCTCCTACTGGACTGACCAGGCTTCCATTGTTCTATCCCTGCTTTCCTGGCAGTAAGGTGACAGACAGGTGTGCGTGGAGGGGAAGAGAAAGCGCAGTGCTTGATTTTGCACCTTGCTGCCTTTAGTTTCTTGCTCAGCCTCAGGGAGGGGGCAGATTTTACTCTGCAGGAATTAAGCTTCATAGCACCTTTGAGCCAAGTAAGGCTGTCTGCTTTGCCAAGAAAGGTGCTAAAAACAAATAATGGAAAATTGGGAAGCTGTTCCTATTTCCCCCGACACCCCTAATTCCCACAATTACAGTTCAGGACAGATCCTTTGTCTTCTTACTGCCTTTTTATGTGGTAGCATTATTAGCATATCTTCAAATGCACTAACACATCCTCTCTTGCCTCTGCACAGGGCTGCTGGGACCTCAAGGACCGAGAGGACTTCCAGGAGAAACCGGGATCCCAGGGCCACCAGGTCCTCCAGGGCCACCAGCCACCCCAAGCCTCCCTCTTACCTTCCAACAAGGCGTTCTCTACTCACTCCAGCCCACAGCTGAAAAAGAAAGTAAGTTTCCTCCTCGGTTCCCATGTTTTTTCTGGTAGATCAGCAGAGCGGGCAGGCACGGAGCAGCTCAGCTCTTCCTCCCACCTCCCTGCCAGGGCCCTGCCTTCCCTGGGAGCAGGTAGGCAATCTGCCTCCATTGCGTGGGTCTCTTGGAAGTTCCTGTTCAAGATGAAACACGTAAGACTTAGAAGCTAGAAGGGTTCACCTCTCCAAAATGAGGAACTAAGTCACTGCTCTCATCAGTGAGAACAGGGTTTGGGGGATTTGTGGTTGTTCCCTGTGCCTGGTTTTCTGGGTTCATCATAGCTTTGAGGAGGCAACTTGATGTCCTTTTAAGGTCCCATCATGAGTAGCTGCTGTGAAGAGGGTCTCTAGTGAAATGCCAGAGCTCAGATAGCATCACGAGAGACAAGTGGGTAGAGAAATACAGCAGTCTTGGCAGATTAGGTGCTGGTGCAATGAAACTGTGCTGTTGAGAGGCCTCTTGGTGCCGCTGTTGCAGTGTTACAGCGCTCAGGGCTGCTCAGAAATGAGTAAGTACCAAAGGTTTGCAACTCTGAAATTATATAACATAACAAGGACATCTGTTAAATGCGTCTCTTTTCCTGCCCCCACAGATGCATCTTCCACGTGTATTTCTGGTGCATCAAAATTACCCACATCCACGCAAAACACGCAATTACGGACTTGAAACCCCAGACCAAGACAGTGATTTATCCCTTTCTCTGTAACTGGAGGGAAATGGCGATTTAAAAAATATATTTGATTTTTCCTGTGCGTGGCATGAAAAAGCTTTCTAGGAAAGGCACATCATGCACTTTTATCTGAGTGCACTCAGATTTGGGCTTGATTCTTCTGGACCAGTCTTGTTTAGCTGGCATCTAATAATGCTAAAGCAGAGCTCCGCTGTATCTCCACTTGGCTGGTACACTCCTGGAGCGCCAGCTCTGTTGTGTCCCCCATCTCCACTCCCCAGACTTCAGCTGTGCCTCCTGCCCAGCTCTTCTGCGCACATCCAGCTTCAAAGTTCAGTTGTATTAGTTACAGCCAAGGATTAGTAAGTCTCCCTGTGTCTGACAGTTTTCTAAAACTCTCCCTTCCCTTCCACCCACTCCACTCTCCAGACTCCTTTTCGCAAAAGCACACAGATGTATTTTTAATTTGGGAAGGATTTTAACAGCTCAATTTCATATTCAGTTCCTTAGAGCGTAAGGGCAGGATGAAATTAATTGTGGTTCAATACTAAGATTTTCACAAAATGTAGATTAAGCTGCTGCATTCACGAGCCTTATAACAAGAAAGTTTTGCATTACAGTCACCTCACTGCCTTACAGGATCACACCAAATGGTGCCATTCTGCATCCAGCTTTTTATTCCAAGGGTCTTTACGGATGGTTTGGGTACTGCTGCTGCCCCCTCCCTCCAACCACCCTTTAAATCAAACTCTTTCTTGCAAAGTAGTGGATAAATTAAAAAGTATATAAAGGTGTTGATTACGTGGCCTTCCCAGCTGATGTGTGAGAAGGGTGAACTCTGTATTGTCCCAAAATGGGAAGAGGATGAATGAGTGGATAAATAGCTCTATTAACTCTGCCAACGCTGGGCAGCAACAGGCTCCCACATGGACTTGAGGCCCGTGAGTAAATGGTGACTGTTACATCCCCGGGGCAGCCCTGTACCTCTCCCCCACATCTGTGACAGATTTCTTGGTTTGCAGAAAGAGTAGCCCAAAACTTTATGACAATTTTTCTCATTTTAAAAATTTTTATTTATACGAGTCTCACTGCAAGTATAAGGTATCTATGTGGTCATGATAAAGTTACGGCAACATTGAGACCATTTTCTTACAAAACTTACCATTTTGCGTAAGTGTTGGCTGATTTTGCCTACCACAGGTTGGTGGAAAGTTGATCCTCTACAACCAACAAATAAAACTTAGCCTTGTAAATTCTGGATAGATTTTTTTGAAAAATAATTTATTTATTTTGAATGGAGCACATCTGAAAACTATAAACACAAGATTCCAGCTGCTGACAGCAGAGGGAAGCATATTCCTGGTAATGGGCATGTGCACCCACGGAGATGTGAGGAAGCTGTGTCAGATTATTATTAGTAGTACAGCGTTTGGTTCCGCCTGAACATGGTTAATGCATGTGCCTTTATTAATCGCAACAAGTTCCTGTTGGCAATGTTTATCAGCAGGCAGAAGCCAAAAACGGGGAGACAAGTATTTTCTCACAGTTTCACTCTGCTGTGGTAAAGAAATTGATCCCAGTTGTCTCCCTCCAGATCAGGTAGCAGAAAGAAATTAAGTCAGGATTACTTCATTTCCATCCTGTCTCAACAAATCAAGCCTGTAATGGGGGAATTTATCCCTTGGAAACATTAGATGTAGGCCAGAAGCTAAACTGCCATACCCCACTGCTGAGGCTACACGGATCGCTTGCTCTCTCTGCCACTGAGAAATGAGTGGATCGGGTATGTGGTCTAGACTCAGCTCAGTCCTCTCTCTTGTGCTAAAGCTAAGACAATTTTTAGGGAAAGGAGAAAAGAACACAACTTTCACTCTGTTGAGGGGTGTGTTTTCTTACATCTCAAAGATTTCAGTTTGCAAAGGGCACATGAGAGAACATTAACCTATTTTGCAGGGAGAGCAGGGGGAAGTGAGGCACAGCAGGCTTGCCTGTGTGCCCGGCATGTCGCTGGCAAAAAAGAGCGTAGAACAGAGATTTGCAAAGTGATATCCCAGCGCCTTCTGCCATGCGTAGCCGTTCCTGAGGTAGGGAGAACAGAGCAGAGGAAGCGAAGGGGAAGAGGAGGGAAACAGCAGTTGATTTAGAAAACCATACCGATTGCTATCAAAGCCATTTGTGCCTGTGCCTCTGAGATGCCTTGCCACTCTGGCTGGGCAAATGTCACTGCCTCATTTGGGGCACTTCTGTGCCGTTTCAGGTTTCCCCTTTGCAGGTTGTTTGTGCTCTCTTCAGAGAACATCCGTGCTTGTATCTGCCCAGGTCAGACTGGAAGAGTGCTCTTCCTCTTGGCTTGGCTAAGAGTTGGAAAGCTCCCGGAGAAAACTGTGTATCGAGGTCTTCTCAAATGAGGCAGACATCTGTCTGCCTTCTGCTTTGGTATATCCAGAAGCACTGAAACAAAATCCAGCCCTTGAGCCCAGCAGAGCCTGGGTCAGTGCAGGAGATCGCTGAGAACGGAAGATTCCTGCTACCATTTGTTGCTGGAGCTATTTTGTGGCTGCTATAACAACCTCCAGCTGCAGTGAGCCCCAGAATGTCCCCCTGTTTATAAGAAGAAGGGAGTCTATAAGGAGATCAGAGTTCTTCCTGCTGCTTTATGGGAATATGGAGAGAGTCCCTTAAAAAGTGTGAGGGCTGTGGTTTAACACACTTCAATCCCATTTCATTCAGAGCTCATCCTGGAAGGAAACCTTGATCTGAGTGAGTTTTGCCTGGCCAGGCAGCTGAGCCAGGAGCCACTCTAGATTTCCTGCGTGTCCACGCTCCTGTGCTGCAGAGGCCAAATCAGGAGCTGCTGAGCTCAAGGGCTGTTGAGCAGAGCTCTCTTCTGTGTCACAATTATGGAATCACCTTTCATAAATAACTTTGAGTCCAATGTCAGGATTTGTGGGAGTAACTCTGTCATCATAATAACGTACCATTTAGCTGGAATGTTTTGTAACCCTAATCTTTATCCCTGGCTTACCTCCAGCAGTAATTAAATCCTGGTTGTTTGCAGCCCATCCTCTCCCCCTCTCAGTGGATGTGCATTTGATTTTGTTGACCACTTGTTCTTTAAAACAAAAGGCTCTGCAATTGTTAATGCCTTCACTGCTGTTCAATGCTCATTTCCCAATTTCATCTTACTCCCAAACAGTGATGGATTTTGACATGGTCAAATAAAACTCAAATTAATTGGATTACACACTTCACTTGGGTACCTTTCCCTCTGAACATGAAAACAGTCTCAGTTGTTTTGTTTCAGGGCTGTGAAGAAGGGAAGATGGATGGGCATTAGAAACAATAGTCAAAGAAATACCTGTTTGCATTCAGGCTTTAGGTACGAAATTTGGTTCTCGGAGGGATCTGGGTTAGATCTTGTGCTGTTCTGCTGCCAGGAAGGCATCACAGAGATATACTGTCATCCTTGGCAGTTAAAGAGATTTCACAGTTTTCCCTAGGAACCACTTTCAAACTAGCTTGAAAGTCCTCTCTGTCATTCCCAACACTCCAGAAGCTGAAAAGGCTTCATATTGTGTCTGCTAACATTTCTGGAGATTTCACCTTATGTCCTTTGGGCTGGAGTCTGCGGAGTAAACAAACACCCTTCAGATCTTCCTGGTGTCATTTGATATTTACATCAATATAGCAGTGAGACGTTTGCAGTCTTTTACACTTGCAAAGGGTTCCCCTGAATTTGAATTCTACTGTGATGAGTTAAAGGGGTGGGTGAAAGGAAACATGAGTAAGTTTGAGGTCATGGGCAGGAGTAGATGGACATTATTCCTGCACGGTGGCCTCCAGCTATGGAAAATGTGGACTTTTCAGAGGGTTTACTGTCACAATGACTAGGAGCCAACGTCTTCATCCAGGCTCAGTGCAACAGGAAATATGCAGTTGGTCCTATAGCACTGGTCAGGACATGGGGGTTCCCTTCCTTGCTCTGTGACCTTGGTGTCTTGGTCAGTCGTGGAATTTTCCCCCTAGGTTTCCACAGCTGTCAAATAGCATTGTGGGATGCTCAGATGAAAGATTCTGCCATAGAGATACCTGCCCAGACTGCTGGTATGCTACAGTACAGGTCCATAGGGAATAGGGCTGTTGAATATGGTTTTGAAATTGCAAAAAATAATGTGAGTTGCTTTTTTATATGTAGTTCTGTTTTTTCTATTCAGCCACCAGCTGAAGTGGTGAGCCTATTGGTTCAAGTAAGAGGGAGGACGGGAGCACCTACAGGCTGCTGATTTTTATTCCTAACAGGAGAGGACCGAGAAAGACATGCAAAAGCACAAAATTCCTCCAAGTCCTGCTGATGCCTTTCCCCTCCCTGCTCCACTCCCATTTCCAGCCACTTCCCAGAACTCAGTGGATCTGCCCAAGCTGGCCAGTTGAACACCTAAAATAATCCTAAATGGCAAGTGAATTTCTTGAGTACGTGGAGGGGGCAGAGCACACCATCTCCCCAGGCTTTCCTGCATCCTCAGACCTCAGGATATCTCCCACCAGCACCTCGATGGCAGGGTGAGCTTGCTGGGTTGGTGGGGATAGCCTTGACTGCCAGATTGGCTCGGCCGTTCACCGATGCCAGACAGGAGGGAGCTCCACATCCAGGTTTGATTTCTCAGGGAGCCAGAAGCCAGATGTGTCTTGGAGATCGCAAATTTTGGGTCAGTTATTGCTGTACAGTGCAGAGATACTCTTAATCTACTTTGGCATTCAAAGGTAGGATTATATAGGTGTGCGGGAACACCAATTTTTTGACAGAAAGGACAACTTTTCTGGGGTTATCAGAGGTGAGATGAGTCTGGGGGATGCAGCCTGTGCCCTTAGAGAGCAAAGGGCAATTGCTCCAAGAGTCCAAATTTTGCATCCTGAAGCACTGCCTGCCCTTGGCCAGCAACGGGCACCAAAGGATTTTGGAGAGAAGTCCTGCCTGCTGGGACTGGGCAGCTCTTGCTGCGGAGACACTAACTGCTCTGCTCTAACACAGATGGAGAACCCCAGCTGGCCTCCACCGTCGTAGACACCATCATGGCTGGGCTGCCAGGACCACGGGGAGCCCCGGGCCCTGTTGGGCCACCAGGTAATAAACTCAGTTAAGCTGCAAACCTGTAGTGATGGGGAAGATCTGTTGGGGACTGGAGTGGTCTATGGGATGCCTGCAGGGAAAACAAGTGGTCCTCACTGGAAGGGCAGCAGAGCAGTGGGTCCAGGAGTGGGAAGGGTGGCAAGAAGTAACCAGGTTTCTTATGTGTTGATAGTGGCAGATTGTTTTACCTTTGGCAGGACACATCTTGAGAAGGCAATAATTAAAGACTGTCTTTAAGAATGGCTGGTCCAGTGAATTCCTTTATGAGAGCAGAGTTATTCTCACTGCCGCTGTGATCCTGTCCTGTTGCTGTAAAGCTCCACTGAGCAGGATCTGGCCAACTGCTCTGTGATGTATATGCAGACTTTGCACATTCTGGAGCTGGTTTGGGCCATTCCAGATTTTTACCAGTATAACTGAAAACAGAATCTGGGATGAAAATTCAGTGTCAAGTATTTTTCTGCGTGCTGATGGGTGGCTTAAATGATAGTATCGCTGCAAACATCAGCACTTCCCTGGATGATGCATACTTAGGAGTGCACTCCCATTAGTTGCAGAAGAGGCTTTTCCTTTCATTATGAGGGCCTTTCATTTATCCTTCAATTCCTTTATTCTTTGACTTAAACATTTGTATGGTGCATTAATGATTGAGGCTGATTCAGCTGTACTTTATGTATAATGTCCACATTGTTTCATGCCAAGGGTTGTGACAACTAAAGCAGGAGTATTGCTAAGTTCAGACTAAGCAAATATCCTGTCTCCCATTTGAGGGTATAATTTAACAGCTACTATTGAAATATAATTATTTTTCCAAAAGGAATGAATCTACGAAGTGACTGTGTAAAACAAGTTGGCCTGTTTGGACAGTGTTTGACTCGTCCTGGAAGCAGGCTCTTCTGTGGCACACACTTGAAAAGAATTTCTTGCCACTGGAGCGAGCAAAGAACAAAAGAGCGCTTTGCTTTGCCACAGTCAGCCTCTCATGCTGGCTATGTCCAAACCCTGTCTCCTTCATGTTCATCATCAGCTTTCTCACAAAACGCTAGCGAGACAGACCGTAGCAGGCTTGTGGCCTTCCCTTGCCACCTCCGGGACACTCTCTGCTTCAGAAACAGCGACTGTAGTATCTGCTGTGACGGAGCTGTTCCACAGATCCAGTTTAAGTTTTCTCAAAAGTTGTAATTTTAAACAATGGAAATGCAGCATGTTCCTGACATCCTTCCTGCCTATTTTCACACCTTTTTTTTTCTTCCCAGAGCTCTAATGTCTTCCCTAGGGAACAGGGGTATCTTATATCAAGATGTGGGTAGCCAATACTCCCGTGTGTGACAAAGCGCTTGTGCTGTAGGCCTGTGATGGATAAACGGCTCTTACCCCTTGAGAGACTAAGCAGAACAATGAAAGGAAGTGTGTATGTTTGGAATTTAGGGTCCTTCCTTCTAAGACTCCTAAAAATTGTCTCAAATGATGATTCCCACCAGGGCCACCAGGCGCATCAGGACCCAAAGGGCCCCCAGGACCTGTCGGAGCCCCTGGATTACAAGTAAGGCGCTTTGGGGCTGAGGGACAGAGGGGGGGGTCAGGTGCGCAACATCTTCTCATTGCGCAATGGGGGAGAGTACTTTATAAGTTGTAGATCTGATGTTTTGTTCCCCATGAAATTCTGTGCTTTTAATACCTTTTTTTCCTTCTGAATTGTGTTGAGAGGTTGAAATGTTTGTGCTTTCCAGATTTTCCCGTAATTGTAACAACATATCTTGCTGTTGCTGTGTCAAAACATTTCACTGTGACCTCAGTTGATGCAAAGGATCTGACATGGGCTTTACTAACACAGTGATAGAAAAATAGTGTTTCCTGTGGAAGACATAAAAAGAATAAAAATGCATCAATGGGAATTCACCAATTCACCAAAGTGAATTTCTTAAGCCTACTTTTTCAGAAATAGCACTTTCTATTCAAGAAAAATATCACCAATTCCCATTAGTTTGATTATTTATCAATACAAAAATTGTGGAGGGGGGAGATAATAATGGAGCGTCATAAACTCACTCAAAAGAATTTATGGTAGAAGAAGGGCAAAGTACTCATGCGGATGGACAAAGCTGGTTAAATGGAAAGAAGTGAAGTCATGATGAATAGTGAACTGCCAAATTACTCAAAATAGTTGCTGGCTGATACAAAGGGACTCCAGTTTTCGGAAGAGTATTACTCAATGTGGCGGTAAACCAGTAACATCAAATATTTCAAAGGAATCTAACATGACTAAAGAGAGAAAAGTGACTGAAGAGCACAGAGAGAGAGAAAGGTTAAGTAGCTTAACAGAGGGATGTGACTTCAAACCTGATAAGAAGTGGTTTGGAATTGCTAGAAATTAGGGAAAGGAGATTTTTACTATGTATTTATTAATCACTTTGAAGAAGCAATGGACAGCAGGTTAGTGAAAGTTTGCCAGTGTAGCAGAATCATTTCAATTAGTGAATGCTCTGGAGAACAATGAGAAACTCCAGATAGATATGAACACAGTGGGAAATTTGGCAGCAAAACGACAGATGCAGTTTAATGTGATTAAATATAAGGTAATTCACAATTCCTAAATAAGTTCTGCAGTAGAGTCTGGCTTTTTCACATGCAGCACACACTATAAATCTCTTACTTTTTAACCACAGATTTGTGGAATTCCGTGTTCTTGAGCGTCCTGATGTAATCACGCACCGAAAGTCATTGTTGAGAGCTGTCAAGAGCAAAGGATGCTTATGGACACTTAAGTTTGTTCATGCTGCGTGTTTGACACAGGGCCAAGTCTGGTTTGTGCCCTACCTCATTTGGCAGCCCTAGTTAACCTCCTAAACCAGGCCTGAGTTTCTGAGTCTTTTGTGGGCCCAGGGGGGAAGTAGCTAAGGCGGAGGCCAGGTCACTGTGCAGCTTGGTGGTGAGCTGGTAGGGCTGACTGCAGGCAAGGAGCAACTTGTTAATGGTGAGCGTTGCTGCCTCCCAGCTGAAACTGGGAGAGAGCTCCTCTTTTAGACCCTTAAAACACTTATGTCCAATCTTGTTGGGCCACTTAACCAGAAGTTGAGTCTCTTTGCAGCTAGGCCTAGAAAGCCCATTTCTGTGGACGCTGAGAGGTGGGGCTTTCTGGGGGCTGCTGTTAAGCAGGTTGGCTTAAATCACCAGCGGTCTGGAGTGAAGCAGTAGTCTCATTTGTTGCAGTCTCCAAGGTGATGTGCAAGTCACCTGAGGTGGAAAAAACGCATCTTGCATATGGTCATGGGGAGCTGGAGCATGTTGGATATAAACAAACAATATTGGTCTTTCCTTGTCTGGTTTATAGCTGTGGCTTCGCTGGGTGGATAAGTTAAGAATTTGGATCGATTTCTGCAAAGCAGTTCAATTAGTAGAAATCTGGAGACTATGCCCTTCTTATCCATTGGTGACTGGTTTATAGATTTATTCAACCCAGGGAGCAAAATTATTAGTAGAGATTGGGCTTAATTTGAAAATTGTTTATTAGGGTGAGTGAATAGCTTCAAAATAATTTCCACTGCACAATCCAATTAATTTTCAGGTATGTCTGCTTACTCGTGCCACCCACTGAGGCAATTACAAAGAGGGGGAAAGTAGTGGGGATTTTTAAGCTAACCATACTATCTGTGTATTAATTTCTTCTTGGAAACTGAGAACAAGAACTATCCTGTCATACTGACCCCTTAAAAGTGTTACATCAGTAGCCTGCAGTGCATTAAAGGATCCAAATAGGGGGATATGCAGAAACTCTGGGACTCGGGATATCTGTGAACAGAGCTTCCATTGTTGTTGCTTGAGGGTAAAAGAGAATCCAGCCCAAGTGCTTAATGGGTGTATGAGGTTTTCAGGAGTTGAGGATCGCTGGGAGATGTATTCACTACACCTACACAAAAGATGCACAGAAAAATGAATTCCTTCTTGTTTTCCTTCTTTTTCAGGGCTTACCGGGCTCTCCAGGACAACCTGGGCCAAAAGGCTCCAAAGGGGACCGAGGAGAGAGAGTAAGGTTTTACATACACAGCAACACCTGGGGTGATGCGTCAGAAATTATATACAGCATAGGTCTTTCAAATTCTGTGGGACTACAGCCATAAACAATTTTAAATTCCAGGTGTTCTGCAAGAACCAAGATGATGGTTTACTGTACAGATAAAGGGTTGGATTGCTTGCAAAGTCTGGTGTTCCCTAAAGAGATTCAGGTAGCAAATACATGGTATATAAAGGCTTGGGGAGACCAACTTTCTTCCGCCAACCAAAGCTCTTTAGCGTTGAGTATTTTGAGTGGTCTAACTGAACTATTCCTTCTGTGGCAATAAGGCAGTAAAAGCTCATCAGACTTTTCCTGAACCAAAGCCATTCCCCAGGTCAAATGATGTTCTCAATATATTTGGAATATTGACATCGTGTTCTTGATATGTTTATGTGCTATACCTCAGTCCTTGATGGGTTGTGAAGTGCTAATAACTAAGCATAGAAAGAAGGGCTGTTTGAATGTTATTTCCAAACTGGTGAAGTTTAGGAAGTACCAGAGAAAAATCTAACAAGGATATAAATGTATCGGATTCCCAGACCAGCATTCAAGCACCAGGAAGGGTTTCGAAGTTGCATTTGGGCCTTCAGCTGCTTCTGTTCAGCTTACTCTCCAAAAGGCTGTGGTCTTTGAAATCTGTGAGAGACACTAGGAGTGCAAAAGCATTTGAGAATGTAGTATGTGGTGGAGGATCATTCAGCAATTAGATCTGCAAAATGTAGAAGTAGTGCCCAGATGGACTGTGGACAATCACTAAAACCCCAATGTAGAGCAGAGTCAAAGAAAGGAACAAAGATAAGGAGAAAAATATTGGTTGGTACCTCTAAAACAATGGACGTCTGCAGTGGTGGCTGCATTGACAACAGCCTTGTGCCACGGCTGTAGGAAACAAGTTCCCTTTTCTTCCAAGTGCCACTTTTACTGTCACATAGATGGAGGTGAACGTGGAGGTCGCCACCTGTAAATGGGTGGCTGTAGGGGACGTGCTGCTTCTTCATTTTGGCTCACTCTTCCAATCCAAAAGACAGAGGGATGGCTGAAAGAGCTAAGAAAGACAAATGCAAAATAGTTAACTCCAATCTGATGACTTCCCAAATTCATGGGAATAACCAGCAACTGACTTAAACTATGAGAACAGACGACTCCGGGAAGACCTTATAGCAGCTTTCCAGTATCTGAAGGGGGCCTACAAGAAATCAGGAGAGGGACTTTTTACAAGGGTACGTAGTGATGGGATGAGGGCTAATGGGAAAGGGTAGATTTAGATTAGTTATTAGGAAGAAATTTTTCACTGCGAGGGTGGTGAGCCCCTGGTGCAGGTTGCCCAGAGAAGCTGTGGCTGCCCCATCCCTGGAGGTGTTCAAGGCCAGGTTGGACGGGGCTTGGAGCAACCTGGGCTGGAGGGAGGTGTCCCTGCCCATGGCAGGGGGGTGGAACTGGATGATCTTCAAGGTCCCTTCAAACCTAAACCATTCTATGATTCTGGGTTCCTCTGTCCAGACTGTGTGCAAGGAGAGCAAGTCCAGGTGGCTGTTTCATTCCCTCCTGAGGAATTTGATGCCAAGGAGCGGAGCATAGCTGAGCATGGAGCACATGTGCTTTTAAAATGCTCTGTTTTGTTGGAGTATCTTTGCATGTTGTTTTGGATGCTTGGGCGCTGTTCTTATATAAGAAATCACTTGCAACTCCCTGAAAGCTGGAGACCATTTTAAGTGACTGTTAGAATTCTTTTTAATAACAGTTTCCTTGTGCGCATCAGCTACTTTGAGCATGTATTGGCTTCACTAATAGATTAGAGACTGACGTATTTCTGGGCCTAGACTTTAAGATTCTGATAGAGAGCAAAACATTAACTGATGATGAGATTTTAGCACAGGTTATCGACTACAGCTCATCGCCATTGAATGTTAATTTTCAGTTAAAAAAAAAAGGCATGGTATATGGTAAAGTGTCAAGTTTCCATCCAGGAAACTGATAAGAGCCCTTCCTCACTGATTCATTTAACATTTCCCTTTAGTTTGTGGTTGACCGTATCACTAAGACTAGACTTATTTTGAAACAAAAGCTTTGTTGCACTGTGTCCCTTCATTACAGACAAATCCTTTAGACTTCAATTTTGTTCCCTTCTTGTTAGATATGCAGAACTGTAACTCTCCTTCTGGGTTTGGGACAAATGAGATTTTCAAATATCAGAATGTCTTGCTAAATAGAAAATATGCATTCTGTTTCCCCGGCCTTCCTCTGTTAGCGTGGAAAGTGAAGCCAATTGCTTTTTCTGGCAGAATTTCTGTAGGATGTTCTGTGTGCTTTTTCTCTTTTGTGAGTGTGGATTTGAATGCTGGTTTTGACAACTACATGCTGCAATTTTGGGTTTGGTGGATACAAATTAGAGCTAGCTTTACATGGAGCGGAGGAGCTGTGCAGCTGCAAAGAAAAGCAGAGGAGGGTTTACAATGTCTATTGAGATTTGAGAAAATGTTATTATACATTCTTCCTGCTTAATCTCCGAGAGAACAGACGTAGAAGAGACCTGAAGCAGTCTGAGCACATCCCCTGGATGGCACATCTATATGTGTGCTGCTCACAATCAGCCTCTCTTCATCTTATTCTTAAGCAGTGCCAGGGAGGGAGACACCACACCAGGCAGTCTTCAGAGGTACAGCTAGTGAGGGCCTGGGATAAAAGATATTTCTAACATCCAGCCTAAATATCCTTTGATCCCCTTTAAGCTGATAACATCCTTTCCTGTTCCCCTGGACATAGAGAACAGTCTGTTTATGTATTTTGAGTGCGTTGTTATGTCTCCTCGCTGTGATTTGCTGCTTGCCTGTGCTTTTTCACAGGCCTTACTCCCTCCAGTGCAGAATCCAAGTATTTCCCTTTGAAGATGCTCAGAGCGCCTGACAAATTGGGCCTTCCTCCCAGCACTCTTCGTGTCGACAGGGGCCTTTGCCCAGTGCTGGCTAGCTGCTCACCGAGCACTGTGCAGCTCGACGTAGTACCGTTTTTGCCGATGCCCAAGGCCCGTTGGTTTTATACGAAGCAGCAGTTTGAGGGACACAAAACCAAAGCAGCTCTCCCTCTCTGGAAAATACTACAAAAGTAGTAGCTTTTTCCAGCTATTTCTGGAAAATACTAGCAAAAGTAGTAGTAGTAGTAGCTGCTGCTGCCAGCTAGATAGCTTTTTTGGACGAAAAAAAGGATGGGTTTGTTTCTGCGTATGTCTAGGGAAGAAGAGCCAGGTTAAATATGTGGCTGTTTCATCAGCGGACTTCTAAAGATGCTTTTAAATTTTGCCTCCTCTTCCCAAGCTCCGGCTTTCTCATTAAATAATCCATAACTGCTCTCCTAGTCGGGGATTCTGCCCTGCCCCAACGTGCTGCAGGGTGGGAAACCAACGCTGCGGAGGAAAACATGCGAAAAAAGATGCTCAGTTTGATGGCGTTTCATTCTGCCCCAAAGCAACACGTATCATTTCAAAATGTTTCTGTTAAAAAAAAGAACAAAAAAACACCCCACTGAGAACAATGTGAAAATTAGCACAGCAGGAAAAAGAAACAAACCAACCAAAATATTGTACGCATGTTTTGATCAGTAGCTGTTGGGGTTAACGCAGGGATGTGTGTGTGGAGCAGGAGGCAGATTAAATCAGTGCTCTGTGGGAGTCCTGGGCTCTGTTTGCTGTCTGGGGCAGCATCAGGCCATCAGTTTTACTAGAGAGGAGAATGTGGTATCTTTGTAAGAAACAAATCTCCAGCCAAATTCCTTCCTAGTATAATGTAACTGACTGCTGTAAAGTTCAAAAAATTGCTAATCATCTTACTGAGAGGGTACAGAGCTGAGGAGCTCTCTATTGAACCCAATTTCTCCAAAGTGTGATGGGATTTGGAGCTGATACGTGACAGAAAACCATGACCCCCTTTTGCTGTCTCTAAGTGATAATGTCAAGGGAGAGGAATTTTTTACATATTATCCCAAGTGTAAGGTTTTTCATTAAGCCATCTTAATTCCACGAGTAAAAATTACACTATGTTCTTGTCAAATGGAAAAATATCTCCTAATGACACTTACTTTATTTCCAACAGGGGCAAGCAGGTCTGACTGGAGAGAGGGGCATTAAGGGATTTCCTGTAAGTGATGTACTTGCGGGTGTGTGCAAGACTGAGATGGGCTTGGTGCCTGCCTGGCACCATAAATACCACCTAGCTGGACTGCAGCTGGTTCAACCAGCTCTCCCAGATGCACTGCTTAGGTCAACCATCTCCAGCTTCGACAGCTGTTCAGTAGGCAACCTTACCTTAACGTATTCCCCTGCAAATGAAGTGTAGTCTTCCTGCATGTTAACGACCGTGCTGAAATGCCGTAAGCAGGAAGGTGTCACGCCAACAGAGGAGATGCGTTTTGCTTGCAGATCCCCTCTAGCCAAACCTTGGCAGCTAGAAGCCTGCTCCATGCCTGGTGAGGTTCCTGGCTTTACCAGAACCCAAAGGTGGACACTGTTAAACAACCTGAAGCACATCAGCTGCTCTCAACTCCCTCTTGCACCTTAGTCTGCCAAACTGAGCTGGAAACCCTTTAATGAGATTAAGAGTTGTCTCCAAATGATTTCTTGGCAATACCTGAACGGAGGCGCACAGGAGATGTCTCCACTGGCACGTATGGCTAGAGTGCAAACAAACTGGTGGAGATGAAGGTTGGCCGAAAGTGATCTAGTGGAGCAAGTTGGGGGTTTTTTGGCTGGCAGCATCCAGAGAGGTCCTAGGTCCTCTGGGAGGTTTCTCTACTCTCTTCCTTAATTCTACCTCATAGTTTTGTACAATTCACATACCTTTTCTTCAGTCCTTCCTCCCATACCTACCCCGCTTTGCAAGTATCTCAGGGATGTCCAACAAGTTTGAGGAGCACAGGCATTTCCACTCTATTTTATTCACCAGTTTGTTAGCCTTGCTTTATGTTTAGCTTGTGGTTTAATCTCGCCGTATCATCTGTTCTTTGGGAAATGCATGAACTTTCTGGTTAGAGGGGAACATCAGACCAATGTTCACAGCACATAGGGATCTTTGTTCAAGAAAAGCTTAATGAGCATCTTCAGAGGCAGAAGCTGATGTGACTAATTAGTGAAAGCAGAAGGGAGGATTTTATGTTCTATATCAAAGATGAACACATGCATGTTTGGGGGAGGGGAGCAATATTTTTATGTCAGTGTTTTAGCCTAAAGCTTTGTTCATCGAGGCTTTCATGAGATTTACTCAATCTTGTTCCGGGCCCAGGCCATGGCAGTCAGCCCTTCCTGTGGCTTGGTCACTCCTGGCCAAGTTCAGTGTTAGAAATGGTGCTGCCCTCCTGGGAAGCTGGTGGGAGCCAGGACAGAGCGCTTTGGCCCTTGGCATGAAGTGCCAGAGAGGCGGTTTGTTTTCTGATGGTGAAACGCTTCTGCCTTTAATTTGTTCCTTTGGAGGGAAGGGATGCAGGTGATCCTGGACAGGGTCCTCAGTCACACGACAACAAATTTGTTTCTTGTCTGTTTTAGGGTGAACCAGGCAAGAAGGGTGAGGAAGGTGATAAAGGAGCTGATGTGAGCATGTATTTCTACTGTTTTTACTTTCCTTTTTGTCTCTTTACTGTGCTTCAATCTTACTCCCTTTGGCCGGCCGGTCTGTGGAGGGCAAGGGTTCTGTGCGCAGTTAGAAGTGCAGAGCAAGAGATTATGTGAACCTTGGGTTTGAACTTAATCCATGCCAGAAATCCTGGGCTTTGAGGTTTCCTTGGCCACGCTGTCAGCTTGCCTTCTCGCCACGCTCACTCAACACCTCAGTCCCCAGTGGTTTTTCTGCCACACAGAGCTGCTACAAGGTAGGGAGTTACTCCCCCACCACCCCTCCCATATGCTCAGGAGTAGACTCCCAGAAGAGCTCAAACTGTGGGTGCAGAGAGTTGGAGTTCTCACATCTCTGCTTTCCCACCCTAAAATACTTCCCAACATCTATCTGCCCTGTCCAGCCCATATCGAAGGCAATGGGGACAAAAAACTACAGCTTAAACGTATGTGAAAATATGTGGACAGGATGTGGCCCAGCTAGGAGCTCTGTGAGAAGCAGTGTGAAGCCCGTGGGGATGGGCTTGCATGACACTCTTCCAGTTTATAAGGGCGCAACAAGATGGTGCTAGCAACCCGTCCCAGTTTCCTCGTGCACCGACAATGAGGAAGCCCAGGTAACTCACGGATGTTCAGAGTAAATGTCAGATGAGAGCAAAACCCGTTCTCCAGGTAATTCAGCATAGTTGTTAACATAAGCCGCACATTACAAAGGTTTGACAGGAATATACACCCTGGGTTTGCCCCACTCCAGAAGCATGAACCAAACTCAAAGGCTTTGGGTCAGAGGCTCTGCAAACACAGGATATAACTGAGGAGTTTTTCTTTAAATAGGAATTTCTTCTGCATTCCTACTTAACCCTTGCAGCTTATCTCCCGTTTTACATCTTTCCTTTTTCAAACGTTCACACTGCATACTTCGGCACGATGGAGGCAACGTTATGAACAGGAAGCCTGATCTGCAATGTATACCAATATTCATTTTCTTTTCCTTCTTGCAGGGGGAAGGTGTTCAACAACTTCGAGAAGCCCTGAAGATTTTAGCTGAGAGGGTATTAATTCTTGAGCACATGATAGGAATTCATGGTAAGCGTTGCAAAGGTGTTCTTTTCTAGACAACTGGGGGCTCTGTCCGGGCAGCTGCTTGATGGTTAAACATCCTCCCAGTCTCCCAAGCGCTCTCCCGTATCGATTAAAGCCAGGTTTTCAAAACTAGGCACCCAACATGACTTAAAGTATGTTCAGACCTGTTGATGACCTAGAGCTTCCACCAACAGTACTAGTTACTCTGGCTTTACAGTAGCAGGCGAAACGACCCCCACAGTAATTTTCACTACAATTCAGAAAGCCAAGTCACGAGCCGCAGCTCACGCCGTGCGGCACAGATCATCTGCCAGCTTCCCAGGGAGCTGCTCGTTCAAGTCTTCAGGCCAGATCGTTTAATCCTGTTAATAGTGTCTTCCGAGGGACTTTAACACCACGGAGGCCCTTGCCTTGTGTAGCACTGTGTTTTACAGACAGCCCAAACGGTGCTACCCTGAAAACCAGTGATCCCTGAGCATCTTGTGATTAAAACTTACATAAAACCTATTTTCACCATCAGTTTTAAAGAAAGTCTCATGTGTTCTTTGTTCAGATAGATTTTTTCTGTTGAAGATATTTGTCATCACTGATACAGCGTGGGGCATCGTCCCTTAACGAATGTTTTCTTCCCTTAAGCAGAGTATGGGCTCGTGCAATTGTCACAGGTCAGACTTCTCCCTTTGGGGTACTTGAGGATCAATTCTCTCACAGCCTCCAAAAGTTGCTGTGCCAATTGCTCCCCTTTCAGAAACACAGTAGAGGCAAAGCGTTGTTTGGATCTACTGTCAGCCTGTGAGAAACAAGCCTGTTCCTTGGCACTGACCAAGTCCCATCGCACTGTTATTTCTGATACTCTCCCTGACACATGGAACCGCATTCTTGGCCTCACTTGTAGATCAAGCTGCTCTCACCTTCCTTCAAACCGACATCCGCTTTTATTATGAAGTGGCCTTTGGATATTGATTTAGCCTATGAAAATACTAAATAGCTAAAATGTCCAGCAGTTCCTAAGCAACTGACTTAAAGCGTATCTATTACTGTGCAGTAAGGCAGCATGCTTGGAGAGCCCACGGGCCCCTTCTGGAGCCCGCACAGTGCTAAAATCAAAATGCTTTTGGGCACTTCAACGCCAGAACAGTGTCAATGGGTGGAGCTATGTTGTATGGCTGAACCGGTGCGGGTGTCTGTGCTGCTCTCCATTATTCACTGCCCACGTGTCTTTTAGAGGCCCAAAGTACTATTTCCAAAGGCAATAGGCAGCAACAGCTTAAGCTTTTTGGGAAATCATGAATCACGAACCCATGATTTAACCACAGTCACTCTGATCTTACCTCTGCATTAATCCTAGTTTGCTTCGTATTTTCATTGGATTTTATAGACCGAGGGCAGGAAAAGATCTTTTTTATGCTGCTTTGCTTTGAGATGGTGGTGGTACCAGGAAGATGCCCGCTAGATTACCTAGGCAGCAAGCCGTGCCCAGCTGGTACGTCCTCCGGGTATGAGGGGAAGAGGAACCCCGTCCATCAGCACAGTGCAGTGTATTTACGGGACCCAAGGCCTGGCCCTCCATCGGCTTTTACTTTGCACCTTCATTTATGTTAGTATAAAGCAAAAAATCAGCTCTTCAGGAAGCTTGTATAGACACTGGGGCTTGGACTGAGGGACTCACACAACTTTATCCCCGCGGAACTGCCTACTTTACCTATTTTTTTTACATTGTCTCTTTGGCAAAACAGCAGCAACAAGGCATGCACTGCTGTTATTTTGAAATAGGCATTTCAGCAAACCATTTTTACTGACGTAAATATATTTTCGGTTATTGCTTGGGACGGAAACGAGTTATTTTGACCCATGTATACTTCTACACCAGTGTAACTGCATCAGCAAAATGGAAGTTTTTCAATTGAACAGTGTAGTTAAGGCCATATTTAAACACCTATATTGTATGACTTTAAATGGTTCCTTTTTTATCCAATAACTATAGATAATTATATTTTTACTCTGTGCTTTTGAGATAGTTGCATTCTTTAAGACATACTTTAGGCCCTACAAAAATACTCTTTAGAAAGAGAACTTGGAAAGTAAGGCATTTTTTCCTTGTGCAGTTATGTTCATCTCTGTATGTGTATATGGTTAAAAACAGAAAAAACAACAGAAAAAGACATGAAATAACAAAACCAGAATTTCCTTGAGCACAGACCTCCCTGCACTGAAAGGCACCACACAGGTTTAAATCGCCCAGCACCAACTATCTGGTCACGTCCCCACCGTAGGTGTTAAGGATTTGACCGCAGGTTCCTGGGCAGCCCAACTCGGCCCAGCTTTAAAGACCCACGCAGAAATGCCAATTGCATGCTCTCATTTTCCAAAGAAACTTCACAATCAGTGTGGTTTCCAAAACCACAGCCACCCAAGCAACAAGGCAAAACATACCAGCAAACAAACCGCTTCTCTGCAGTGGGAGGGCAGTTTGAGATTATCTGGCCCAGCAAACTGCGGAGAGCAGCCCAGCAGAACACACGAAAGCCCAAATTGTTTGGCAGCGTTCACTTCCAGTGAACACAGCACAAATCCTCCGGCAGCTAAATGCTTGCTTGGACCAGAAATGCTGCCTCGTGGGATCAAACCAAGGCTGGGTGTCTGGCATGTGAGGTTGGGCTCTTGGCAAGGAAACAAACAAATGTCCATCTCTGAAGGCAAAAGGAAGAAGAAACTGGGGCATTAAAAATGATGAGGCAGCATTGAGTTATCAGCATCTGTTGCTGACTGCTGGGAAAATAGAAGAGTGGCCGTAGTCAAATGTATATTTAGCTTCATGAGGCAGGACACTGTAGGAAGAGGAGGCGTGTGTTAACATGAGGCATGCTGGGAGAATGGACAGCTAATATTTATTCCCAGCTTTATTGCTAATTTGGCTGTAGCCTAGGGTGGATCAGTCCTTTCGTTCAATCTTTTCAGTGCTACAAGGTGTGAAATGGTACTTAAACCCTCAGGAGCATCGCTTCCCAGTGACCACTTGGCCTCATCCCTCAAAATAACAGGAATCTGTAGGTGATGCTGAATAGCAGCTATAGCCCGGGCAAATTTATAATCAATAAAAGAATAGCACTTTATAAATGGAATGGGAACCAGAGCTGGTGGGCCACGTGCAGCAAGAGTACTTACCCCAAAGAGTTTAGAGCAGAGGGAAAAGACCTGATATTGGAGTAGTGTGATGGCAGCAAACACGTAGCTCCACAATTGCTTGCTGGATGGAAAGACAACAGGAGGGACGACACTTCTTCCGGAAGAGGTATCATTCAGAAGGGCCCATTTACTCTTTCCTTAGCCTCCCCTTTTAAATAGCGCTCTCCCGTGACTTTCTCTCCTTACAGACTCTTTATCTTCCATTGAGCCAGGCTCTGGACAAGACGTGATCCCGGGCTCCCCTCTGCGAACCAGCATCAAGATCAAACGTGGAGGACCCCAGCAGCCGCAGGCCTACCAGATCCTCTCCTCACTGCTGGATGACAGTGAAGCCAAAAGGAGAAGCAATCGGATGAAGTAGGAGCATCTGTGTGTTCTCTGTGCCTGTTCACCAGTTAAAGATACAGTATCCCAGTGCTTAATTGCAGAGTGCAAATGAAGTGGGTAGGAGGCTGCAGTGTTGGCAACTGGGTTTCCTTATCTGGCCAATACTACGTCCTTATTGCAGGGAATGGCTCATCCATAGCTCAAGAGAGGGTCTTAGGAACATTTTTCTTGATTTTTTTGTTTTGCCTTTGGAATACCAGATGGCAGGTATCCTCAGAAGCTGTCTACAGAAATGACACCTCCTGACTGTGTCTCAAGAGTTTAATCCTCTCCTTATTTCCTCACTGACCTTAAAAGTTACTCAGTTAAAGTGCAGCTTAACTGCCTGAGACAATCGATCCCACCTAGACTCAAAGCCAAGCCTTAGCCTTGTCTGTTGGTATAGTTGGTGGCATCATGCTGGCTTCCAGGTGAAGATACCATTTCCCTAGGCCGTTAAAGCATGACCTGCAAGGATTTCTTCTAAGCAAAGAACAAATTGGAAAATTCAAAGAATATTTAAAACTGTTGCTCTGAAACTTCAGGTTACTCTTTGGACTTTAGCATCAAAATCTTGGCTTTTCATGTTGCTATTTGCATGAGTGGCATTATTTCTATTCGCGGTTGGCTAAGCAAGAACTTTTGATGCAAATATTCATGGCAACATTGACTTTATCTTCAGTGAGATTAGACTGTTTCTGTGAAAATATAGAGCAGTTTGTATGAAATACGATGGAATGGTGCAATTTTCCCATATTGTGCTCAGCTTGTGCATACATCCAGAGATAATTAATTTAAGGAGCAGCAATAACTGTTCACAGAAAAGGATATTTTGCAATAGTTTCTTAATCCTACATCAAGAAGGAAAAATGTTTTCACACTGTTTCATTTTTATCTTGTGAGTAAATCCTTGCCATTTGAATCTGGAGACAGTGTAGTAGCACACCACAGCCTAAGGAATTAGAGTCTTGTCAAGAGCTTATCTTGCACTGGGAGTTAAATATAAAGTCATTTTACTTTTTGCAATAACTTGTTATTTTGGGGAAAGTCCCAGCTCCAGGGTTAAGAAGTTGAACCTGCCCTTCAGTGACAGATGAATCACTACACCTGCTGTGCAAACCAAATCAGACAAGTTGATGTCATTCACGGAGGCAGTGAGTTTTGTTAGAAAGGGTGAGAGGAATCAACAGAACCAATATTTTAATTCCCCTTCCCTCCTCCCCCTTGTTATGACAGTTTTCAAATTCAGCCAGGAAGAAGGTAAGCAAATTGAGTTTGTGTTTGTGATTTTATGGCACAAGTCAGGTAAATTGGTTGCATTCTATCGTTGCTAGTGCAAGATACAGCTGGTTGAAAAAGGCAAATGGTACTGCTACAATATTTCTGTCAAAAGCTGTTCCAAAGACTTGTGTGGTCCATGTATTCAGCAACCATTGTCGCCCAAAGTGATCTTCCTAAGGCATGTGGTACACTGGAAATGAGGCTTAAAATGAAGGAGCCCTGCCAGCCCAACATTAGCCACACATTAAATTAACTTTCCATGTACATAGTAAACATTGTAGACCTACAGAGATAACCAAACATCCAAATGTTTCCTCTGCAGAGCATTCTGTTTTCAGAAATGAACAGGCTATAGGCTGCTTCAGGATGACTGAATTCACTATATGTCTTTATTTGGCCCTGTTCTTTAGAAATCCAACGGTCCCTCTCAAAACAGGTGAACTGGCGTAAGTTGATGCTGAGCAACCACCAGAAACCTGGCCTCCTACAGAGGCTTTTTACTGCTGTACAGCTAAGTAATAAAGAGCCTTGGTTTGAGCTGGCTTGGAGGCTGCAGTAACTGCATTTACTTGCCCGGCTTTTGAATCCTCGCGCTGCTTGGCTAATGCCAGTGGTGGAGCTCATTCAGCAGTCAGCCCATGTCGTTCAGGTTGTACTTCCATACGCTCAAGTTTTTCTTTGGACATTTCAAAGAAACAAGCCCAAAGTGTTACAAAATTTTGGGGAGTTGAAGGCAGGGCAAAATCAGGTGCTCTCTTTCCCCCACCATTTGAAGTGAACGCAGAGTGTTGCCAAGAGCTGATGCTTCAGGCTCCAGCATCCCTTTGCCTGCCTGTACTCTGAATTACAGCTGGAGCGCGATATAGGCAGAAGACAAGAAAACAAGTAAAACTGCCCAAGTCAATAAGGTTACTGACCTCAAGCAGTCATCCTGTATTCGTAATCCTTTGGGGAGAATGAAATAAAATCTCCTGAATGCATCTTAGTTTTAAACCCAGCACTAACTCTTAATCCAGTGCTAACTCTAATGACAGTATGTATATAAAAGATGCTGAATTAAATCAGTGTCTGAAAGAAGGCTGGCAACCAGCTCTCAGCCTAAACCCAGTCACAAATACAAACAGCTCAGCTTTTCAACATGTAGCGCATCACTCAAGTGCTGTACAGCAGCCCATGTCCCTCTGTTCTGATACAGTCTTGGAAAAATCTTCCCATTTAAGAATTAAACGCACAAAACCACATGTTTTCCCATTTACAGGGTGATTACTATGTAGGAATTGAGAAGTACTTGATTATCTCTTTGTTGAATAGGGACCATCTTGGTCTTGATCACATGGACATGACAAGACAGAGCTGGTGGCTTCCAGGAGAGAGCCCCGGGTGCCTCCCAGCGGGTGTTGGACAACCAGGCCCTGAAGGCTGAGGAGAAATCTCAGCTCAGTCTAAACGTGTGCACTGGGCAGGTTGGTGCTAGCTGTAGTCGCGTGCCACATTAAGAAAGTTGCCTCATGGCAGTTTCAGGAACTAAACTAAACCAAAGCAATCTTTAAAAAGGGAAATGGCAAAATTTGGTTTCACTGGTCCTGTAGCTACAGGGTTGAATTTGGAGAAGAGGGAGTACAATAGGGCTATTTTCACTTCCCTGATGTTATGGAGCCTTCACACTGAATTGAAAGAGAAATTTTTCTTCCTCCAACTTTGTCTTCCTGAGTTCAAAGCTGTTGCATTAGCTTGAGGAGTACTCTCTTCAAGTCACTCATATTGACTAAGATTTTGGACTTAAAATTATTTAAAACAAATTACTGGCAAGATGAAAGGAAATTTAATGGAAGTTGTTTGCAATGAATCCTGCCAAGTCAATTGTCAAAAGACTGGTTAGGTTTGGGTTGCAACAGTTTTAATTATTGACTTTTCCAGATTTCTGTATGAGCTATGTAATTTTTCTCTCCCCGCACTTCTTGCTTTATTTAGCTACATCTCTTTCTTATGCGGTACTGTATCTTTAATTTGGGTGACAGTAGGAGTATACCAAATGGACTTTCTCTCTCAGCTGGGGTTTCATTCCTCTCTACTTACACAAGGGTTGGACCACACTGTTGTGCAGTCCCAGTTTAATTATATTGTAAAGGTGAACACAGCCTCACACGCTGACATTAGCAATATTCATGATGAAGCAAACCACTCCAACCACGTTTTCCATCTTAGGCAGGATACTAAGATTCATTTTAGCCAGGGCATAGAATGCATCCTGCCATGCCTGTGTAACTTAGAGAGTGGATTTATTTTGAATGCGTGCTCATTTAGAAATATATTTTAATTGAAATGTTTAGTGCTTTATCTTACATGCATACTGTGCAATACCATAGTGTGTTCTTTTCCTTTTCTTCCTAAGACTTTTTTAAAATTCTTAATGTTTCTTTGAGCTCCAATGTGTTTTTGACTTGGATCGGTTCTGGTAGCAGTAACGCATTTTCCTTGCCTTGAGCTAACCAGAAGCAGCAGCGCATTGCACAACCGAAAATCTTTGCAATTCGTGCACCCTCACGTTCACCAGCAACCCGGTACTCCTGGGAGGTGGAGAATGCCTCTCTCCAGAGTATCTAATTTGCACTTACTGTAAAGAATTGGTAGCAGCCCAGGGAAATGGGAATAAACTAGAGAGAAGAGCCCTCACCTGTTCCCACCAAACTCCACAGTCATTTTGCTGTCAACTCTCACAGGAATGGGCCATAAAAACCTGAGCCAGCGCTTCAGCTGGCGCGGACAGTGCTGCTTTCAGGCGAGCAGAGCGCATGGCTCACAGGCGGCTTTCCGAGAGTTTGGCTCTGGGACTGGGGTTCAGTCCCAGTTTCTGCAATGAACTATTTTAATGTAGGAACCTGACCACTGTGACAAAGGCTTCTAAAAGACAATCAGCTTCTGGAATTACTGCTTGATACAATTTATTGGAAATCCATTGTCCACGTTTACAGCCTCTGTGTTATTCGAGATTACATTCCATTCTGGTGTTTGGTGGAATAGGAGTTTAAACTACTCGCAGTTTCTGTGATTGTGTTGAAACCAAGCAATTCAAAGGTGCTATAATTGTCCACAAAGCACATTCCCATCCATAGAAGGAAATGTTAACTTTTTCATCAGTTATTTTACACAGTATTTTTTTTTTTATTTATATCAGTTTGTTTCGTATGTGTGCAAATGGTCCCGGCTCCTCTCATTGTAATAAGCTTTACAACCATTTGGTCTTTTATAGGGCAGCCATACGCAGTATCTTGCAATCATGTAATTTCTTAACTTAGAGCAAGAATAAATCTCATCTGACATGATGAACTCATTTATGGCAGGCTCTAATGTTTGTTGTAAACACAACCTGTTTGTTCCACCTCTTGCATGGTTACTTATCTGTTTTCATATTGCTATGTTATTGTTCAAAATATCTATTTCTCTTTATTTGCTATGGGGTTTGTTACTGTATATGGAATGTTTTGTATTCAGCATTTTCTTACAGAGCAGAGTGGGAACAGTATTCAAGAACCCACAAATACCAAAGACCTTTCATGTAATGCACTGAGAAATAAACATACTGTAAATGAATATGATGTCAGGTGTCCTGTATTTACAAAGTTCAGAGCAAGTTCAAGCAAACTGCATCCTGACATTAGGGCATCTCTTTTTCTTTCTTGCCGTCTCAACTTTCTCTGACTAGGTGTTTGCAGGTCTCTTAAAAAACAAGACTGTGCATGAAGACCCTGCTTGTGGTCCTCGTCTGTGGGGTGGAGGGGCCAAAAGGGCCTTCGTTAACTGAAGTCAAATCTGACAGTTTCCTTGTTCTTTGCCCATGGTGGTACTGGCTCTTCTGCAGATATTGCCAGACTGCTTCAGCAAGCGGGACCACCACCTCAGAGGTTTGAGATGTGTCTCTAGGACACACTTAGTCACCACTCTGCATTTCCAACCACACGAACCAAACACAGGGGCACATCCTGCCTCTGTGGTGAGCCACGAAATTCCTAAAGCAGCCTGGGTAAGCCTTCAAGCAGTGTCACCTTTGAGCATCTTGCTTTGCATTGCGGAGCGAGGCACTACCTAGATAGGGCAGACTCGTCCTGCAGGAACAGCCCTCCTGTTCCTGCAGGAGTTTTACAGCAGCGCAGGATCACAGCTTTCCCTCCACTGAGCAGGCGCTGGCTGCAGCAGACCGCCTGATGGGGAACTAGCCAGAGAGAGGTCTGCAGTGCTTAAAAATGTAAATTTAGAGCACAAGTTCTATGAGGAGAGGCTGAGGGAACTGGGGGTGTTCCGCCTGGAGAAAAGGAGGCTGAGGGGAGACCTTATCGCTCTCTACAGCTCCCTGAAGGAGGGGGTAGCCAGGTGAGTGCTGGTCTCTTCTCCCAAGGAACAGGTGATGGGACAAGAGGAAATGGCTTCAAGTTGCACCAGGGGAGGTTTAGGATTGATATTAGGGAAAATGTCTTCACTGAAAGGGTTGTCAAGCACTGGAACAGGCTGCCCAGGGAAGTGGTTGAGTCGCCTCAAATAAATACCCTGGAGGTATTTAAAAGATGTGTAGAAGTGGTGCTGAGGGACATGGTTTAGTGATACCTTGGCAGCACTGGGTTAACAGTTGGACTTGGTGATCTTACAGGTCTCTTCCAACCAAAATGATCCTATGATTCTAAATTAAAATCTGTTGTTATTTGCAACTTGCCTCACTTCCTCAGAAGTTTCTTTACAGTTCTAGGAAGCCGAGTTGGCTAATCTAAGGCAGCAACGGCTGCCCGGGCCCCCTCCCCGCCATCCCCTGGTGCCTCCTGGGCATCTGCCTCCTCCAGAACCCACTGCCTTTGCCCACTTGCGCTGTCTCTGACTTTGCCTCTGGGCTTATGTAGACCCCCCGACTCGTTACCTCATGTGACAATTCAAACGGGTAGCAGAGGATGTGGTTAGGGACTTTTTTTTTAAAAAAAATAAACCTTCCTACTCTGGCAACCGCTCCCCATTCAGATGCGAGTACCTGTTTGCAAAGGGAGCGCCTGAGCCGTGGCTGTAGGAGAGGGCCTGGGCTGCTTCTGTCAGAGACGTGACAGTTCTGGTTTCTGAACTTGTTTTTTTATATGCTAACGAAAACAAGAGATATGTAAATCCCAGCCAATTTTTTTCCCCTGCTGATC
Organism: Vanellus vanellus; assembly: GCF_965231255.1. NCBI lineage: Eukaryota > Metazoa > Chordata > Aves > Charadriiformes > Charadriidae > Vanellus > Vanellus vanellus. The sequence goes on from NC_138924.1 coordinate 4,824,341, forward strand.
AGATTATACTGCAGATATGCAGATACCAATGTTGTAGCAAAGTCTGAGTCTTGTAAACACTGAGAAATGTCCACGGTGTCAAGGCCTCTGCTTCATACAGCTTTTTGCATCACTGATGAGGACGTACTCAAGGTTACTTGATGCCAAACATTCCCATGCAGCACTTCTCTGGGTCTCTCAGGGTGTATTTATCTCGGGTTTTGTGTCCTAACACCTCCGACTCTGATATATTTATCCTTGCAAAAAGTCCTCTGAGGGAAGGCAGTTCTGTTAATCACTACTGTACAGATTGGGAGTTGCTGGATAAAAGGCTAAATTAATTTCTCGGGACGTTTGTGGCTGCGCTGGCCTGCCAAGCACCAAATTAGCATCAGGCCCATGTTGGTCTCTGGGCCATTATGGCCACTGATTGTAATCACAGCAAGGGGAACCGGCGCTTTTCCTAACGCTTAACACAGCACAAGAAAAATCAATGGTACAGTTGAACAGATTGAACTTCTAGCAGGAGCTGATTAAAAATATATATATACACGCACACAAACCAAACACGGTTACTCCTTGAATACACTGTGTTAACTCTTCATAACCACATGCTCAGCAGAGTAGCAGGTTGCTATACAGCCTGCTTTCTTAAACAGAGATAAACATTAGCACTATAGTAAAAATGACTCCAACACTATAGCGCTCCACATTTCAGCCTGTTGTACACAACCAGGGAAGGGCACCAGGAGTACCCCCACCCCAACTCAGCCTGAGGCAGCATCTGCAACCCATGCACACAGACCATGACACCGGGGACAGGGAAACAGCAATCCTGATATGGGAACGAACTGTTCCTAAGCTTCCCCAAGCAACACTATGGCCAGAAAGGCAGCTACGGCTATGTACTTATTATAAAGAAAAAAGTAAGCAGGGAAATTACATTACCCTGTTTGTCACTGATACCTCTTTTAGGGCAGTGTGTCTACAGTTCACAAAAAACAGCGACAAGTTGGTCCAAAGATGGATTGGAAAATATTTGACTACTCCAGACTTAAGGCAATAAAAAAAGAGCCTGGTAGCTGATCGGGCCCAACTTAGTTATCTTTCAGACTCTTTATGAGAGGCAGAGAGAGAAACAGCCGTGCCACAGGGCCCCCACCCCTTTGGACAGGATTAAGCACCCTTAGCCAAAGCCAATCCCTTTCTTTAAATAAAATTCATATGACAACTGGATAGCACACAGCCTTTGCAGCCTAGCAAGGAAAAAGTGTATTAGCCACTATCTGGCAAATAAAAAACAACAGTCCACTCTTCTAAAGATGATGATAATTAACCATTGTAACAATTTGCCAAAAGATGCGGTAGAGCTTTTACTACTAGACATTTTTCAAATTAAGAGAGGACTTTGTGTACGTATGCATGCAAATATTCCAACTGAAAGATGAACTCATTCAGCAGAGCCATACTACATAATCAAACTGACAGAGACAGTGATGGTAAAGTTGCAGATAACCCTTCCTGACCCTGCCTGTGTTGTGGACAATACAGCTCAGGGCAAATCTGCTGCTGTACACCATCGGTACGAATTCACTAGTGCACGGGAACAAGAGCTGTGTAGCTGCACGCTAAAGGATGGCGGCCCTAAGTACACCTGTAGGACGCGCCATCTTTGTGCAGCACCCGGGGAGGTCCAGGCTACAACAGCTAACAATTCGGCCCGTGGGAAAGGGCTGTCCAGGATGGAAAACTGCTGGCATCAAAATTTTGGACTGAGACTGGCCACATACCAAGGCAAGCTGGAGGTGCCCCGCTGATCACGGGCTACTGTGGCAGAAGGGAAAGGCTGAGTCAGAGAGCCCCGAACTGGCCCGTACACAGCACTGGTATGTCTGTGGCAGCGCTTGTGTGACTGTGCCAATGAAAACCTGATTTATATATAACTGGATGGAGTTAATGTTCAGCCAGTAACTTTATATGACCGTTAAACTTTAGACTTAGTTCAGAAAACATTGTCTGAGAGATTAACGGTGCACGATAGGATCTTGGCAGCAACCTTCTCTCTACTCCTCAACCACAAAAACAACTTCAGAAATGGATAGAGCCTGGGTCTACCTGGTGACAGGAGGATGTGGTTTTATAGGGGAGAAGATCGTAGAGCTCCTGTCTCAGCAAGACTACATCAAAGAAGTCAGAGTTTTTGATTCAGTAGCAAGAGAAGAAGTAGAAAAATTCACCACAGGTAAGAAAAGGGCATCAGCTTCTATTTAGCGGCCATAACCCTCCCTTTCAAGACAGTTGATGTTATGTTGGAGATGCCACAGTTATAGGCATGGGGTAGGAACCTGGATTAAACACACTGCATGAAGAATAGCTTCCAGCTCAGAGAGATTTTTCAGCACAGGACTAAATCAAAGCAAAAGGTCCATAGTGTGTAACCCCAGCAGATCTGTCACAGGGAGGATCTAAGCCCCCTCTCAGGGATCAGCTGTAAGGTGCGACACGCACACCGGGTACCTGGCACGGGAACTTGGCTCACCCGGTTGCCTCTGCTCAACCAGTCTGACTAACAGCAAAGGGACAAAATAACATGCTCCTGAACTGCTCCAACCAGTTACCAATTCTGAGAAAAACAACCAAAACACCCTGACAATAATAGTATCAAGCTCAGCATCTGCTGCAGATATTGTGAAATAAATTACAGAAATAATTGTGAGAAACCTATAACAGCCTTACTGTGCTGTGCATAAAAAAGGAAGAGGTGAGTCTCAGTAAACACTCTCAAAGATATTAAATTAATCCATTTGCTCACATTCTGAGAGCTGCCTTCTGATGTTTCACCAGGGTTGATTACAGTGAAGTATGTTGGGGAAAAGCAACCCGGTTTACTGGATTTGAGAATACCCCCCCCAAACAAGCCAGCACAGCTCACACTGCTCTGCACAGTTCATGGTGGGCTGCGACTCCCTCTCTCCGACTGCCCAAACCTCCAGCCTGCTTCGAATGAGGGAGGAAAAAATGATAGGGGAGAGTCTATCTGTTAGGAGATATCAATAGAAAAGAGATAGGCTTAAAGCAAGCTAGAAGACTCCCAGGGAAATATCGCAATCAGAAATCCTCCATCAGCAGACGAACTCACCAGACTGGTTTCCCCAGGCTTCAGGTAGCCAATTGCCTGAAAAGCACCCATAATTGAAGAAAAATCAAACCCAAACCTGTTTAAACCTTAAGGAGCTGCCATAACCCATGCTCCAGGAGAGGTCTGTGGCCTAACACCACAGCAAATGACAGAAAAATGAGGCAGGAGCAGCTCTGAGGACCATCCCAACCTCTTGTTGCTTTCGCCCTAAGGCAGAATCAGCTCCGCATGACCTTCCTGACAGATGTTCTTCTATCCTGACCCCAGGCCACCTCGGGCACCCAATTTCTGCACCGTCAGACCGTTACTGTTGGTACGGTCTAATCTGCAATTTAAGTGCCTGATTTCTCATCTAACCTTACAGGTAGAATAGGTTAATACTGTCGTTTTTTACAACAATCTTCATGATGTGAAAACCACCTTGTTTGTATGTTTGAATGTGTCCCTCCCTTCCCACTCCATGCTGTTTTCTCCTTTAGGCTAAACCAGCTCTCGGGCGCTCCTCTCCCCTCCGCAGCTCACACTTTCTGTGTCTCTGGGCATTGGCATTGCTCTCTTCTGGAAAAGCTGCACCGAGGTTAGGACAGAATAAAGCTGATGGATTTATTTCTTCTGTCCTGCAAACTATTCTCCTATTTGTACCTGCCAGTACAATTATGCCTTTTTCAGAGTTGCAAGACTCCGCGGACAGGCAATAGCTCCTGAGCTGCCCTGGACCAATTTAATTCTCTTGTGAAGACCTGCTGCCTCTTCCCTACTCAGCCAAACAACTTCTCTTTGTCCCTATCAAATTTCACCTTTTTTTTTTTTTTTCCAGACTCTATTACTTACATTCAGCTTATACTCTAATCCTCCAGCCTACTTCCAGTCCCTCCCAGTCTGATGTTATCTGCTGATTTAATGAACAAATCTGCCAGATTCTTGATGAGATAAAAAAGACTCAAATACAGCAATAAGCCCTGGAGAGCCCCAGGGCAGCCACCTACCACAGCTGGCAATTCCCTGGGAACTGTAATTCAGCCAGCTCTGTGCTCACCCTAATTTGGCTTACTTAGACCATGTTTTACCAATTCACTTACGAGAAAGACACAGAGTTTCCAAAGCCCTTCTAAAATCAAGATAGATGACATCGACCTGTTCCACAATATCCGTACAGCCTGTTAACTTGTCATAAGAACAAAGGAGATTCATCTGACTTGATTTGTTCTTGACAAATCCATGTCAGCAGCTTCTATTCTCCTTATTATCCCACAGGTGCTCACACACATGTTGTTTAAGTGTGTGTTCCTGAATTTCCTAGGGTTGAAATCAAGCTGTTCTGTAATTTCCTGGCTCCTTCTTTACATCCTTTCTAAGCACAGGTGTTTCATTTGCTCTACTGCAGTCTTCCAGTGCCTCCTCCAAAAGTCCTCCAAAGTAGCTGATGATGCAGCAAAGCTGCAGTGATGCCCATCACCTCTTTAGTAGGCCTGGATAAAGCTCACCGAACCTTATCAATCTGAAAATTTCTCCTGGTTGCCGTGTATCCTCCCTGGGTTTGGCTGAGCTCTCATCATTCTCTTGCTGGTCTTAATTGCACCAGCTGCCTTAAGACAGCTGATGCAAAAGAGACTATTTGATACTTCAACCTGAGTGCTTATGGGCTTTTCCTCACCACTAAGGAGCAGCAAAATCCCCCCCGTGGGTTTGCTGACACCCTGCTCCACCTTTCTGCACTGGTAGAGACTTTCAGCATCAGCATCCTCCCCTGCCCTCTGCTCCTCCAGGCAAGTGTATTACCTCTACTATGTAGGCAATGCCTTCTTTCTTGTTCTGCTCTAGTCTTGCTGAATCAACTCTGCGCTTCAATATTTAAAAAATTTAATATTAAAAATCCTATGAGCTAGTTCACTAAATCTTGGTTACGCTAATTAAGAAATCAATTTGACCTTTTTGTAAAACTTCTGCCTCTTCCTACATGCCACGCTTCTTAGCAAATGCTCAGCCAGCTGACCTACTGTCTTGAATGTTGTCTCTCCTTTGAGTTCATGAGGGATAATCCTGTTCTTTTATCCCCTTGTCCTTGTAGTTGTTCATTGTGGGTTTATGTATCATAACACTTCCACGGCTGGAGTCACAGACTCTCCCCTGAGCTGCTCATGTGCATGATCCTTCAGAAATCGCCACCCGGATCCCTGGCTGCATGGGGCTCTGCAGGGAGCCACCAGCCCCAGGGCAGAGGAGGCATCTCCTTCCCAAAGCAGTCCCGTGACTGCCACTGCTCTCTGGCTTATTACAAAAGCCCTGAGGAGCACAGCTTCCTAACCCCAGCTTCTTGCTGGCCTATTCCCAACTACAGAAAAGGAAAACATCCCAATTAGACATTACAACGCTGTCTCAGAGCAAGAAAACTAGCAGTAAATGCCAACAGTAGCCATGTATGGAACAGCTATTTTGAGGGAGAAGGAGAGGGGCAAAAGGAGACAGGGAAACCAAAGTGAAGAATTTCCTACAAAACTTTTCAGCCTGTTACATTACTTTCCCTTCCCATCTATAGTATTTGCAATTTAAATAAGGCTCTATGCAATGTCCCTTGAATTCCCCCAGTATTATCCCCAGTAAGCTCTAAAAAATCCTCTGTCCTATGGAAATTGTTCAGCACAGCTTCACTCATTCACGTGTGCTGGAGCAAACCCTGTAACAGCGGCAGCTCTGGGCCAACGGCCTCCTGTTCACGCTCAGCTCTATCCGTGCACAAGAGACAGCCACAGTTACACTGACCCACAGGCGGTGCAAACTGGAAAAGTGCTGTGCTGAATTACACCCCATACAGATCTGCTGAATTACACCACATACAGATCTGGCTTCTTGGGGTTCAAAATTGGGCATGTATCTTCCTCTGGTGCAATGTATTCAAGTGGCAAAGCCGTTCGAGTGTGCTGCAGCTTGCCCTGCAGAGGAGCAAGCTTCCCAAGCAGGATCCTCATGCTGCATGAAGGTGAGGGTGCTGATTTGTACTATTTTTTCCCCCGCGTCTATGGTTATATTCTTTTTCTCCAGCTACCACTCATGTGACAGTGATGAAAGGAGACATTCAAGACTACAATCTGCTCCTTGCTGCCATGCGGGGAGTTCACGTGGTTATTCACACAGCTGCTGTCGTGGACTACAAAAACACTGTGCCCTTTTGGGAAATGAGAGCTGTCAACGTTGGGGGTAAGCTCTTTAAAACAAGCAATTAACTACAGCCTGAAATTTGCACGCTTTGGTGTAGTCATACAAGAGGCTACAACAAACATATCCGCTCTGATTGAGTGCTCCCTTGCCCCCTGGATTTCACACACACACCACTCTGCTATGAGATGAGAGCGGTGCCCAGGACCTCTCCTCCCCAGCAGGGAAGTTTCTGCCTTTGCCCCGCTGCCCTTGCTCAGGGCAGGCGGTGCTGCTCCTCTCCACTGCCAAAGCTTCAGCTTAGGAAGTCAAATCTGGACCCATATATATAGTTAATCTGGTCAGGGGTATAACTTTCGCTAATAGTACTGAGGTGATTCAGAACACGCCTCTATAACAGTAAGAAACTGTTTAGTATGTGAGAAGGACAGCAATTAAAAGTCAACTCTTATTCTAGATACCTTATAGCTTTCCCAGGGAGAAAAATCTACCCTATATACCAGTGCAAGACTATTCCAGTCGAACTGCATCCATGCTATTAAGGGGGAGGTGTTATTTTAATTATAGTCAGAGTTCACAGCTATTACATGTCTACAAGCCACGCATAACTGAGAGCTCCACAACACTCTCTTCCTATCACCAAGAGCTGATTTCATGTTAGGTGCAAGATCTGCTTAAAGAAAATTTGTTCATAAATCTAGGAAATAAGCACAGGCTATAAAAATAATGAAATCCCTATTACAGCAGCAATTCCAATGGCACCTCAGGCTGTTAGCTACTAAAATAGTTGTTAACCACAAGGAAGGCATTTTATATATATTTTATATATATCTCAAACTCGATTACTGCTTAGGGCTCCTACTATTTGCTGATGCATTCAGGGGCAACATTTAAATTCCATCCTTCTTTTCATTGCTGTAGTTGTTTTCAAAACCAGATGCTTTTAAGAGCCTGCACTGTGCATGCGTACTGAGAATATTCAGAGCCCGAGGGTTACCACTGCCTTTTAATGGCTTTGTGAGATCTTCCTCTTCATTGTCTGTCTGCTATGAGCAAGGTACTTTGGTGCAGTGGGGTCTGTACAGACAGCAGTGAACATTGGGCAACCCCCCTATTCAGCAAACCAAACCTCTTGCAGATGTTTGCGACATTCCCAGAAAAACACACAGGCAAAGTTTTTTCCAATGTGACTGGTGACTGAGCGCCTCTTTGAGAAGCACAGTTTGAGATGTCTTAACAGGAGCCTTATTGTCAGAGACAAACTATTCTCCATTTCTGCCTCCCCTCGGGTGGCTCCACGTAGATCTCCCTGACATGGGGCTGCTGCCCTCACTGGGACTTCTCAAAATCTTGAATCGAGAGATTAGTCTGAAGTTTTCTCCTAAAATCATACCAGGTAAAAGAATAAAAATGAACTGTATTTGATACCTGCTGCAGCCTTCATGCTACAAAAAAAAAAAATAGGGTCATGACAGGTCAACTATACAATCCTCTGGCGGGCTCCTCTGCGTAACTCAGGCCACAGAGATGCACCCAGTTACCGCCTTAAGCCCAACAATTTGTGGCTAAATTGGACTATGCCTTTTCAAAAGACTTTTCACCTAGAATTAAGGACTGCAAGTTAATGGGCTCTCTATCATGTCTTTCAGCAAGCCATAACAATGCTGCAGAGTAATAGTGTGGCTATGGTTAATTACCATTTCTGGCAAAAATTTACATCTATCTTCTGCTTTGATTCTCTCCTCTGTTTCAACCTCTGGCTGCCGAATCCTGTCATAGTCTTGTTGACTAAATTGAAGAGCCCTCTTCTACAAGAATTATTTTTTCCATCTAGTCGCTTAAAGACTTTTTAATCTGCTTTTTGTTAAGCTGAATGGATTTTAACTCAGCTGTTTCCAGTGATGTTTCTCAACAGGGGTTCTCAGTTAACTTCACATTTTGTGATAGGCTCATGGAGAAGTAAATTGATTCTTTTCCACCAGGTCTTCATATTGATTCACACCCTCTGAAATTATCCTAAACTCAGGATTTCCTTGATAATTTCAGATTATGCCCTTAACAACAAAGAGAACAGAGGAGTCACAAGCCCTCCCCACGCAAGATCGGCATCAAGGCTCAAGGGCAGAGCCTGATTAGCCTGGTATAAATAGCACGGAGATTTCCAGATACCAACCCCACGGGTGGCTTCCTTTAAGACCTGCTTTATCAGATTTGAAGGCCCTCAGTATGCGACCATGGTTGTGCTGTTGTCATTGAGGTTCTCGTAGAAACAACTTGAATCAAAATCATGATGAATGCAAAAACCATCCCTGGAAGAGTCATAAATCATTTAAACCCACCCCGCCCCCCCAACCCCCAAAACCAGCGAAACAAAAACCACACATGCTGATCCACAAGTTCAGCTAGAGCAACCTTGCTTAAACCAAACCATGCTTCAGATTCTTCTGGATTTCACATGGACGTGTAAGCTGCCCCCACTATTTTATTTAAAAACCTGCAGCTATCTAGAGCCTGTTGCAATGATCTTCACCCCATAGTCATCCTGCAGAACTTGTATAGAGCGATGCATGCAACTAAAACACCAATCCTTTTGCCAGAAGGCTGCAATTCACCATTTGACAGTCTGCCCATGAATCAAAAAAAGATGGAAAACATGGAGTTTTGCCCTGCTGAGCTGTCAGCTTCCTTTTTGTTAGCAACTGTTGACGCCAAGTTAAGTCAGTCATCAATAGCCGTAGAGGTTAAGCCACATTATAGTTGTAGATGTAACTGCTACTCTCACGTTATAAACCATCCATCCCTGTGCAAACGCACCTGAGGAACTGCAGCCCTGACCTGTAGCTTTACATCTTCTCAGCCATAAAAAAGATGGATCTGTTCCAAGTTAGAATCCCAAGTCTGGAAATCTCTTTTGATTTGCATGACAGGAATCAAGGCAAGGTGGTTAACGTTTGCCCTTCCCAACCTGCCCCCAGGTACTGAGAATGTGTTAAGGGCCTGCTGTGTCCTGAATGTCCCGTACGTTGTCTACACAAGCTCCATTGCTGCAGTGGGACCCAATACCTCCCATGAGCCCATGTTCAGGTAAGGCTAAGCAGATCTTCTCCGTTAGTCTGGATTTCTGGTTAAACAGCAATGAAACTGCAACCAGATGGAGATTTTTGCTGTGGCTACAAAGGAGAAGATGGGTCTTCCCCTTCCTGTCTATTCCTCATCTTTCTTGAAAACCCTCCTTTGCTGTTCTTTGCTTTCAGGAATGACACTTCTTCCCAACCTAAACTTGAGCAGTAGTGGATACCACTGATTGAAAGAGTTGATTGAGAGATGTGTGACCCAACTGCACCTCCAGGCTGTCCCCTGTATGTACACCGCTGCTCCTCTAAGCCCTAAAAGGGCTTAGATAAGGGTTTCAGATGAGGTCTCGGATGCTTAAGGCTTGTGATACGGTCAAGTTGTATCCTGCTGTTGGGTCAGAGCTTTTGCTCTCCCCTCACACTGAGTCAATCCAAAGGGCAGGTGGTGCTCTACTGTTATCCCCCCCCCCCCTCCCTCTTCTTTTCAGCTCCAGGGTGAATCGATAGCAAGCCTGTACCCAGCTCCTATTATCAAATGCGGTCGAATGCATACAGACTATTTTAGCACTATCTCTGAGAAAAGCTAGTTGGCCACATAGTCTTAGGGAACAGATGCATTTGGTGTGAAGTTGCCTTGCAGAGTTCATGTGTAATTACACTCTTCTGTGACCCGGATCTGACCTGTAAATTGCACCCTTCTGTCCCTCAAAATCCTTCTTCCTGGCAACATGCTTACGAGGGCTAACTCCTAGACTTTACACTTTTGGGCATTATGTTCAACCTCTCTCTTCTGTATGTGGTTCCTATGAGACTGACCACAGACCCAGAAGAAGAAGCAGAGCTTTAGAAAACCTCCTACAGCAAAAGTGGGATTTGGAGTAATACAAAGACAGTGGTCAAAATTATGATTTGAAGGGGGGTTTTGCTTATAGATCTTTGATATCCAGAGCTGACTTTCACAATCAGCTGATACTCCTGCTCAGGACTCAGCACCTGGATACCTTTTGTATTCATGGGGCAACAGTACTTGCACCTTGGGAACTGGGCTGATATTTCTGAAGACCAGGAGCCGAAGTTTTAGGTTAAATTTGAAGTCAAGTAGAGATAGCTGCAGTCTGATACGTACCATTGTAAGGCTCCTTGCTGATTTCAAGCATGGTTGTACCCATACAGACCGTTCAAACCATGGAAACTTGTGGGCAAAGGGGAACTGGCTCAAAGTCAAGTTTTGTCTCTATAGGCAGCCAGTCTGGACACAGCTTCAGTCATTTGGCTCTAGAAATTTGAGCCCAGCTAGAAAAGACTGCTTGAGCCGTAACTTCAAATGACCTGCAAGCCTAAATTTCATAATCACAAGTAAGCTAAGGCATAACCCAGTTGTTCCTGAAAAATGTTTAAGCACCCAAATCTGTAGAATAAATGTCTGGCTTATGAAAACCATCCATGAGAGCAAAAAATCTCAATCCACTTGGGACCATGAGCACTAGAGGCTCTGTGTCACTGAAAAACTATGGAATTTGGTCATTAGCGTATCTAAATAATTTCTAGAAATGAATGTAGATACAGGCACATCCTTGTCAGTATTTTAGTCCTGTGACTTAAGAGAGATGTGAATAGATGTCTGAAAAATCTACCCACAATCTTGCCTTTGGCTTGTAATGGCGGTACCAGTGGGTGCAAGCAAAAACCCATCTGGGCTGACGCTCATAGACCTACACATGAGCACCCTCTGTCCACCAACTCCAATCTTTCCCCAGCACAAATGCAAATAAAACCACCGCCTAGAGCCTTTAACTTGTTTTGCAGAACACAGTCAGGTTCTCCCATGATGCTAGGAGAAAGCCCGAGAGTGGTCCTCGTTCTGAAATGACTTTGATTTTAAACTAAGGGAATTACAGACTACAAAATGAGAGAAGGGTCAGACCCTCAGTAAAAAATTACACCACTTGCCTCAATAGGGAGCCCAGTGAAGACTGGAAGGCAACGTCATACGGTTCCATTTTCCACACTGAAAGCACAGGTGATGCGTCTTCCCCCTTCCTCCTCTTCTCATCTCCCCTGTCCCCACCCAATCTGTTCTGCTCTTCTCCCTCACAGTCCATGATCCCGCCTGCCTTCCTTTTTCTTTTTCTCTGTCCCCTTTCTCCATCATTCCTTGTACAATTTTATTTAACTCACTTTTACGTGCTTGGGAATTGACACAGACAAAGCATGATTAGTCTCCGGACGGGGTGATGGGTGCAGGGATAATGCTCACACCTCAGCATCCGACAATAATAGAAAATGCCTCTGTCAGTCTCAATCCCTCTGAGAGAGCCACTGCTGAGATACCTTCTGACAATGCTGCTCCAGTCTTATTAGCGTTCAGTTATCTGTGATCGTTTTGAAAAGCAAGAGCATTATGCTGAGCTCTTTGTTACTACCAGGCTTCAAAAGGGGTGGGGGGAGGCAAACACGAGCAGAGCTCTGCAGCCGGGGAACGGCAGGCAGGTTTGCCCCTTTGTGAAGCTGCTGCTTTTCAAAAGCTTTGCAAGGTGAAAAAAAAATTTGTATTAAAAAAAAAAAGAAAGCAATTAAAACTAGAACTTCTAGATAACCCCCCTAATTGTTTGGGGCCTCTCCCGGGCTTGCAACAAACCACACACAATCAATCTTTTGTCTTGCTTGTTTTCTGGTTTGTCTCTCGCTCATCACCCTCAAACACAGGGAAGGGGAGGAGGGCTTTGTGAGAAAAGCCTTGGGTACGCGGGGAGGCCGTACTTCTGATGCTCCGAATTTATTTCTGTTGCCGTAGCACAAGAAGGCCCTGATCTCAGCTGGGATATCTGACACACAAGATAGTAGACTGCCGAATAGACAAGAGAAAGGCAACAGCATTATCCATGTTTTACACATGGAGATCTGAGCACAGAAGAGAGTAAGCAAGTTGCCCAAGGTCAAACATGGAGCCCAAGGCAGAGCTTGCTCTCCCGAGACCCAGTGTTTGACAAAAAGACCTCTGCTGCAGATTTGCTGCAGGAACTTGTCACAGGCCACTTAACCCTTCCAAGGGGTGCATCGAGCCCCATCTGCAAAAGGAGCGTGATAATTCTCCGTTGCCCTGGGTGGGGGTACCACATGCCTGGCAAAGTCTGCTGTTTGCGTCAGGTGAATTTCTCTACAAGCGCAAAACATAGAGCAAATTAATTTAAAAATGTGAAGGAAATCTCTTGCAGCACACAGAGGGCAAGAGAGCTTATCCATGCTAGTCATGGCGACAGGGGGGCAAGTGGCCACTATGGTATTCATGGATGGTCCTTCCCAAAGCTTCAAACAAGGTTTCTTCACTCCCCAGCTCCCCCAGAGCCCACTTGAATCTGCTTAACCGAATCCTGCAATGGACTAGTATTGATCTAGGACCACTGAGACAAAACATCAGCGCACTGGTGGGGAACAGAGCTGCTTTCTTGGTTCTCCTTAGACTTACTTCAGGGCCTGTGAGGCCAGTTACATGTTAGATCCCATGGGCTTTCCTCCTTGCAGATGTAAGTTAGGAGGCTGAGGAGCATGTTGTTTTCCATAGTGACAACCAAGTGCCCCCAGCATGGCTGCAAGCCCTGCTTGCCTGTAATCATGGGTCCCCTTCTTTGCTCTTTCCCTCGAGCTTAATTTGCTAGGGGAGATGAAGGAATAATTCCAGCGCAAAGCCACTGCTTGCAAGTTGTCCCATTGATCACTAGCAGCTCTATCACGTCACTGGTAAACGTCTCTGAACTCCAATCAACTCCGTGAGAAAATTAAGCAGCAGCTTCTCCTTTTGGTTTATGGCTCATGAGAGACTTTTCTCTACCTCTAATGAAAAAATGAAGTAGGATTGCTCTCATTTTCCTGCCCTCCATCTTCTTGTGCTCTTTCCACCTCGTTCAGCCACTTGTGAGTTGCTTAAAAAGCTAACTGCACTGCCTTCTAATTTGCCTGCCAGAATATTGTTTACTTCAATCACACTATTAGACAAAAACAAATACAGCCCTCAGAAATCAAACCACCGCCCTCATGCAAACCAGCCTGTGAACACCTAGAACCATCTGGTATTTCTTGAGGCCTTCTTTCTCCCAAACTGCAGCAAGAACCTCAGATTCATATAACTCGCAGCCGGCGGTAAGACCCCGGAGAGCAGGGATTGCAGAGTAAATCATGCTGTGACAAATGTCTCTAAGCCCTGTGTTCTATTCCATGCTCACTCACCATCTCTCACAATCTATTTCAGAGGAAATGAGGACACCAAATACAGTGGGGAAGTGGAGATGCCTTATGGGAAGACAAAGGCCATGGCAGAAAAACTTGTATTTGAAGCCAATGGAAAAAAGGTACAAAAGTCAATGGTAGCAACCCCGGCACAGGCAGAGAGGAAGGAGAAGGATGGTTAGAAAGACCCCACAACTCATATCTAAGTGTGTACCCAACTGTTGCCTTGACTTGCCTCATTGCCAGAGCCTGATATTCCCTCTTCAGGAAGCGGCCAAACTCTCGCAAGATCAAAGGGTGCTGCCCTTTGAGCCTGTGCTTTAACTCCACCAGAAGGAGTGTAACTTTGGAAAGAGCTGTGTTAAATTAGGGCCTAAAAAACCAGGTTCACCTAGTTCATACTGCATAAAGGGGTAATTTAAGAGTAATTTAAGAATCAAAAAGACTAGTGTACCCGGAGTCAGTCATCTACCTTAGTTAGCTGGCTAGTGGTTTTAGACTGCCAGTACGTCAGCAGACAGATGAGTTCTTCCAGAGGATGAAGCAGAATGTAAAAATGAGACCTGTGTCCTAAATCACTGCCTGGAGCATTTCTCTCTCCTGGTTTCAGTTTGAGGCCAGCCAGCTTAGCTGGCTTCCTCTGGTACCTGATTTAGATTGTTGCAAATACTCATTTATACCTCACAACTGCAGAAGAATTAACACCCCTCCAATCCAACATGTCTCAGTGAGCACCACATGAGTGCAGGTGTGCTATGGAAAAAAAAAAAAAAAAATCATCAAACCGGTCACCTCCTTGCATTTTTAGGGACCCAAGCCAGGTCCTAAGTGTCCAGAGCATCTCTGGAAATGTCAGCTCCTCTAGCCCAATATTCCCATGTTTTGGTTTTATCTGGCAAACCTAACATCACTGTGGAAGATTTCATCTCCGAATCCGTCACTCACTAACATGCCCCCCTGATTTTACAGCTGAGCAACGGTGGTAAACTCACAACCTGCATCATCCGTGCAAACACAGTGTATGGGGAAAAAGCAACGTTTCTTCAAGAGCTGTATTTGTTTGCCAAAGCCAGGAATGGTGTGTTGAACTACCTGGAGCCTGAAAACACAGAGCGCAATCACACATACGTAGGTGAGTGAACGATTGATCTCTTTGCATGCGGCGCTACCAGGCTGTTTTAGTCACAGGGGATTTTACAAGTCAGCTTAACCATAATCTTCCAAGACAGAGAGATGCGTATGGTAAATAAGCACTGATATTTTTATAACCACAGAACTTAGACTGGCTAAAAGCATTTTTAAAACAGTTGTTTACATTCTCTCATTTTTCCTAGGAAGGGTTTTCTTTTTTTTCTTCCTCTCAATATAGGGAGAATGCTGTTTAGAAAACTGGAAAAAGTCAGGGGAAAAAAGGATAGAGATCCAATCTTTCTTTTTCTAGGTAAATGTTTCAAGGGATACGGGGGGGGGAGGAGGGAGGGAGAGAGAGAAATTCAGGCAACATTTTTAAAATGTGTTTGGTTTGAAAAGATACTTAATTTCTGCTTTATTAGAAGGAAAATTAATTCACGCTACTTGTAAAATTCCTTGGAAAAAAGGCTGTACTACATAACTGATTTTAGCAAGCACGAGAAACCACTCAAAAAACCTATAGAAACAGTTTGTTGTGGTGTTGAATGCATTTCAGGGGAGTATAACTCACCATTAAATCATGCAGAGTTTTAGTTATTTCTGTGCAGCACACTTATATGTCTTTTTCCAAAAGTGCAGATAACAGTAGTTTGAAAATGCTGCTAGAGAAGAATCAGGCCTAGATAAATCAAGTGACTTCTTCAAAGGCTCACAGCAGAGCCAGGAATAAAACCCATGAGCACTGCCTCCCATTCATCCTGCTCTCACTGCAAAACACTGCCCTTTCGCTTCACGTGAACCAGTATCACAAGGCACATTAATTGTCCAGCTCAAAGGGGACACCAAAGGTTTAAAGGATCTCGGAGGTCTGGA
Organism: Vanellus vanellus; assembly: GCF_965231255.1. Classification (NCBI taxonomy): domain Eukaryota; kingdom Metazoa; phylum Chordata; class Aves; order Charadriiformes; family Charadriidae; genus Vanellus; species Vanellus vanellus. Next base: position 4,839,914 of record NC_138924.1, read on the forward strand.
TTAACTACTCAGTCTCTCTGCAGTACAGCAGAGTAACACGATGAGTGCTTTCCCTACTTCGCAGCACTGAAGCCAGCAGATCCCGTGTACTCATTCTACAGTAAACAGGAAAATTTAGCTCCTCCTGAATACTTGTTTCTCTCCCCTCTTATTTCTCCAGGGAACGTTGCATGGATGCACGTTCTTGCAGCAAGGAACTTGCAGCTGAAACCAGATTTACTTGCAGGACAAGTGTATTATTCTTACGACGACACTCCATCAAGAAAAGGTTTTCTGATAAGGTATCAGCTGCTGTCCTCTATGGACCCCTCAGTGAGACTAGGCTCACACATCCCTTACTGGAAGATGTGGTTAATGATACAATTGCACAGGATAATCAAGGTCATCTTGTACCCTTTCTGGAAGCCACAGCCTTTTCTAAACTTGCCTTTACTGAACACGATAGTCACCACCTTCTCCTATGAGACAGACAAAGCCTCCAGGCATTTTGGGTACAAACCGCTCTTCACCTGGAAAGAGAGCAAGCACAGAACTGTACAGTGGTTGAAAGCAGCTGCAGGGAACCTGGAACACCCCCAATTTCATGAAAAGAAGAACTAAGCAGCATGTTTGGGGTAAGGAGAGAGCTTATCACACCAGCAAGCTTCATCTGAACTTCACAACATGCACAGCTTTCTGGCAGAAATTTTGCAAACACTGAGAAATCCTGGTACAGAGAAAGAGCAAAACTCTCTGGCTGCAAGTATATACCCATGCCATGCCAACAACTCAGCTATTTCAAGTGTCATATGAAACACCAGGGTGCATTTGAAAGCATCCTCTTGCAGGTACGTGCCCACAGATGCCGGGCTTGCTGGCCTCGCTCATTCCCACGGTGCCACCACTGCACGGGGACCACTCATGGGAACAGGAGGGACAGGTTCAGATGAGAGATGGTGCACAGTGAACACCTTTTTGATAAAATTAGTTAACCAGTTTTGTTCTACAGCCTGCTTAGCCTCCATCTCTTTCTGTGCTCAGCAAACGGACCTCTCCCTTGCCCTGGTCTCAGGCAGTTGGTGGAACGGCTGTACCCGGCTCATACGCTCAAGGGATCTTCAGCGATAATTTTGGTGAAGACAAGGAAAACCCAGCAAATTCTTGCTCTGTTTTGGTGATTAATAAAAAGAAAAAAGAATTCCCTTTTCCAGAGCTACCTTCTTCAAGATGCTTCCTGTTACTCTTAACATGTGGAACGGGATATCTGTTTTGAAATAACCCTGTAAAAAGAAACTTCCAATCTCTCGCACTAACAAGGTGTAGGCTGACTTGCTTTCTAATCGTATGGATGGATAACTGATGCCTACAAGCTTAGAGGTAGAATTCGTACAGTTTGTAACTCAAATTCTCTTACCTCACAGCACTCTAGCAGCAAAGCAAAACAAATTAAAGCCCATGTTCAGGTGCCGCACTGGCAGACAGAAACTTCAGTGAAGGCCTTAAGGGCTGCGTTTATGCTAAATAATGTCTGAACTTCAGGAGGAAGAGGTCATTTCAACTCATTCCATGGCACTGGAACTACACAGTCCATCCAGGAGCAGTATTTCACAGGTAATATTTTCCTAACACAGATGGGGCAGGTGCTTCCAGAAGATTCACAACAAAAACTGTGGTTTGTGTCAGTTTATCAGCTCCTCCATTTCTAAGACATACACAGAGACTGGTAAACTTATTAAGCATGACAGAGATTTCAGTTTTCACGTCAGCTTGGAGGAATGGGACATTTTTATAATACTTGTTCTAATCTAAAATTAACTCTATTGGTATCACACTTCTGTGTTCTGTGAATACATAGCCATCTCTTGAATTTTCCTACAGTAAAAGCGTACACATGCACAAATAAAAGCCTCTTTTAATTACAAGTACCCTAATCCTCCTGGAAAAAGCAAGTTTCAGTATGGCATCCTTGATAGAAATGATCAAAATTTGCTTCTTTTTAGTCACAGTAATTACCCAGGAAGGAAAGCAAAGCAATACTGTGTGAGTTGCCAGGATAACTTTGCTGAAATTCACACTCACAAGAGAATTCTTTGCAAAATGAGATTACAAGTCAAAAGACATTTGCTCTGCTAATTCATTAATAGTTTCATATAGCAAATAAATTTGGGGGAAACTATTGCAACCTGCTTATAGAGAATTTGGGGAGGTGAAGTGTGTAAGCTATCAGTTCCCTACTTTTTTTTCTTTCTCCTATCATTTGTGCTGGGAGGTTTTCCTGCGTTTTCTATTTCACTAAAAATTCTCTTTGCGTTTTTTTCTGTTTGTTTGGGTTTGTTTTTTTTTTTATTTTTTTCCCATTATTCAAATGGTAGATGACACCTTGCTAAGAATTTGACAAAGAAATATACACCTAATTCCTCAAGCGCATTGCCGGAGCGCCGCCGCAGTACGACAGCTTTGACCTCAACAGGTTTTCGTGCTTCGAAACCTCGGGTTTCTCTTGCCAAAAAAGAGCCACTGGGTGGAGCTGCAAGTCTGCGAGACAGGTACCTTCCCCTCAGGAGTTCAAGTGTTGCAACCGCTTTTGCTGGAGCTGTTTTTTAAAAGAACCCGGAGAGCTGCCAGCGAGCGGGGCTGGTGGCTGCGGGACCGCCCGGGGGTGTCCGACCGCCCGGGGCTGCGCTCCGCCGCCGGCGTTGGGAGCTTTGGCCTTCCCTCGCCCGGCTGCACGCAGTCATCGGTTTATCTCCACATCGTCACGTCATCAGAGAGAGTGAGGAAATTATTTTTCCACTCAGGAGTCATTAGAAAAGAATAAAAGTTTGCCTTCTATTTTTAAAAATAGAATTAAATATGGCCCTCTGGCCTTTGAGAAAACTTCCCGAGTATAAGAGCTGATGCTTTCAGTCCCGTTCAGAGCCCTCGTGGGCTTTGTGGGATTTGGAGCTGCTGAAGGTATCAGATGGGACAGTTGTCAAGGCCCTATACTGTCCCAGAGATCAATGCTTTACAAGCTTTCCTGCTTTCAGAAACCTTGCTGGGAACCTCATCATGCTTTTGTTCCTGTCCTGCTCATCATCGTCTTTGATTTTGATGCTTATCAGGGGGCAGATGACACGCAGGATAAGGAGCAGGGATTTTTAAAGGTAGTTAGGTGCAGGATGTTTCAAAAGGATCTGAGTTAGTTGGCTGCTTAGCTTATTTTGTACCCATCCCACCTCAAAAGCAAGTAGAGGATTCCCTTTCCCTGCTCAGGGTAGAAGTGGGGGAAAAAGTTAGACAGCAAAGCCTCTGTGCTCTTTTCCAAAAAGATGAGTAAGCTTCCTTTGGCAGCCCTGCATTTTGGCTCCTCCAAGCTAATGCTGCTGCAGACTTCCTGTTAGATCCTTGATTTTATCAGATTATAACTTGTTTTCTCCTGGCAATGCTCTAATTCTTTCTACTGCACTGGGCTGTCATTGGCTTTTCTTTTCAGGGTCTCAGCCCTATTATGTAACAGCAGCAGCAAAAAAGGAGAAAAAAAATATTTCAGATCTGTTTCTACTTCTGGAGAGGAGCCTTTGTGCACAATTACTCATCCAAGAGATTCAGCAGGTATAACTGCTTCCCCCAGGGGCTCCATTATATAATTGGATTTCAGCCATACAAATTAAATCCTATCTTACCCCTTAGTTAAGCCAGGCAGTAAGTATTTAATGCTAATATCCCTGACAACTATTGCAGGGAGCAGCAGAGATGAAGCACAGAGGAGACAGATGCATGCGTTCTCTACCGGAGGAGCAGGGAGGACGAGCAAGGAGTGCATTGACAGAAAGACACCTGCTATATTTTAAACAGGGCTAAACTTCCCCAGCACGAGCCACGGTGCCTGCTGGAGTTGCTGGCTGAGCTGGAACGTGGTTCTCCCTTCGTTTTCCATCCTCCAGTGTTCCCATGTGTGCACTGAGCATTCACCCCCCCCCCCCAACACACACACACACACTTCAAAGAGCCACATGCCTAACCCTGTTTGAGTTTCTGTGGAAGTCTCTGTTCTTGTGCAATGTCTGAAGGAAGCAAGTTTAGTAATATTAAAACTCAAGCCAAGCACACAAACAAGCAAAGAATCCCCAAATTAAAAAGAAAATCTCAACTGAGTTACTCATTCATCTGCATTTTCTGTTATGTTCTGCCTTCTCCTGGCATGTTTCTTTTAGACAAAGCCCTCTGGGCAGAGACCATCTCTTTTGGTGTCTGGTACATCAGTCACATAGTTAGTACATAGTAATAAAGGAAAATAGATTCATGGTAGGAGTTAAACCAGTCAGTCTGGTACTGTAATTGGAACATAATCTCATATTGACAGTATTTAACACAGGATGCGCAGGGAACAGATGGCAGCACGCCAGGCCCCAATCGTTCTGCAAATATTGGAAAGATATTTTCCAAGTCCAGCTCCTGAACCTCATCTCCGACGTCGGAAGCTTTGCTTCCCCAAATGGGCCTAGATCCACTCACTAATCCTGGCTGAAGCCCAACACGCCCATGTGCTCCTGACTTTGCAGACAAGCTGGCTAGCAGCGCTTCTATTGCTAACCATCCTAGAGATGTTTAAGGAGAGATGTGAAAAAGCATCAAGGGCAAAAGCGCTCCCAAAGCTCTCGAGACACTCATGAGCCTTCCCCTTACGGATAGAGATCTTGCCCGCGACACAAGACATGAACCCATGTGCACTTTCAGGGTCAGGGATGTCCACCAGCAGACCAGTCTGCTGCTCCTTTCATCTCTGAAATCTTCAGTCGTACAATTAACTCAACGGGGGCATATTGGCCATAAAGAGTTGTTCCTTTCTCTAAGCCTAAAACACTGAGCTAAAGCAGGTAAAAGAAGAGGAAGCACGTTTATGTCCAAGATGCATCTTATGGTATGGAGTGCAACCGTGTCAGTGCAGACACAAACTCAGCTTTCCAAGGCTACGGGAGAAGTATACCACGCTTCTTATGTCTGCTACAGGAAGTTTAAATTGATTTTTCTCTATTTCAGCAATTAATTCCCATTAATCAACTTACTGTACAACGCTGCACTATAATTCACAAGTTTTATGTATTATATGAATAAAATTGCACATATATTTTTATGTGATTTTCATTTAATTGAATTCCAAGGAGATTTATCTGCTGGGTTATTAATAAATCTTAATATGGCCTATAACACTCAATTGATATTTAATTAACCTGCAATAACTGCCTTGTAAAATGTAAATTAAATGCTTTATTTTTCCAGGCATATAACCTTAAATCAAATTCTTCATTCTACCAGCAAAGCAAAAAGAGGAGTGGGGAAAAAACAAGATTGCAGGCAACCAAACCTTAGACTTGAAAATATTTGATGTTTAAAGAAGTTCAAAATGGAAACCGGATCCACACTTTGTAATCAGTTCTTCTCCCAAGGAAGTACTTTTCCACTGTCTCCCCACCTTAAAGATCACAAGAATCTGGATGGATTTAGATGAAACATCAAAATCTCAGGAGACTTGAAGAGAAATGAGAGGCGCCCATTATTAATAATAAGGTTGCAAATTCCCATAAGTATTGTGGTATTTGGCATTTTTCTTAAAGTCTTGGCTCCTAGAGTCACATTATCAAACAAGAATGTCAATTTTCATTTAAAAATAAAAAAAGGAAAGATGTTAAAGCCCTTTGATAGGGGAAGAAGTTTGCAAACCTGAATGTCAAAGGCATGAGAACTAAGAGACAAAAATACATAAAATTTGATCCTTATCTTTAAAAGTATCAGAACTTTTTGAGACTTGAGATGTTTGAAAACTGGGAGGTGGCAACAAATGATCAAAACAGCCTTT